>NC_067485.1:190683-887953 GCF_947179515.1 Apodemus sylvaticus | reverse complement strand
AGATGGCGGTGAGTCTCTCCTGACTGGCGGGCAGCCGAGTTCTGAAGTGGCTTCCGTGCAGCGAAAGGCTCCGCAGAACCGCAGTTGCTTGCCGCCCGGCTGGTCAGCGAAGGTCAGTGGTCGTGGGCGCAGGGCCTAACTGGACCCTGTGTCGCCTTGGTTCCACTGCTGATGGCCCTTCAGCTGGAGCAGCCACTGCTACCGCCGCCGCCACCGCCGCCGCCCATTTAAAAACCTTTTGACTGATAAGAGAAGAACCTGCTGGGCGGCGGTGGTGTACGCCTTTAATTCCAGCATTTGGGAGGCAAAGGTAGGTGGATTTCTGAGTTTGAGACCAGCCTGGTCTACAGAATGAGTTACAGGACAGACAGGGCTACACAGAGAAACCCTGTCTCGAAAAAACCTGTAAAGCAAAGGACACCATCAAAAGGACAAATAGGCAACCAACAAATTGGGAAAAGATTTTCACCAATCCTACATCAGATAGAGGGCTAATATCCAATATATACAAAGAACTCAAGAAGTTAGACCCCAGAAAACCAAATAACCCTATGAAAAATGGGGTATAGAACTAAACAAAGAATTTTCACCCGAAGAACTTCGGATGGCTGAGAAGCATCTTTAAAAATGCTCAATATCATTAGTCATTAGAGAAATGCAAATCAAAACAACCCTGAGATTTCACCTTACACCAGTCAGAATGGCTAAGATTAAAAACTCAGGAGACAGCAGGTGTTGGCGTGGATGTGGAGAAAGAGGAACACTCCTCCACTGCTGGTGAGGTTGCAAATTGGTACAACCACTCTGGAAATCAGTCTGGAGGTTCCTCAGAAAGCAGGGCACATCACTTCCGAAGGATCCTGCTATACCACTCCTGGGCATATACCCAGAGGATTCCCCAGCATGTAATAAGGATATATGCTCCACTATGTTCATAGCAGCTCAATTTATAATAGCCAGAAGCTGGAAAGAACCCATGTATCCCTCAACAGAAGAATGGATGCAAAAAATGTGGTATATTTACACAATGGAGTACTATTCAGCCATTAGAAACAATGAATTCATGAAATTCTTAGGCAAATGGATGGAGCTGGAGAACATCATACTAAGTGAGGTAACCCAGTCTCAAAAGATCAATCATGGTATGCACTCACTAATAAGTGGATATTAGCCTGGAAAACTGGAATACCCAAAACATAATCCACACATCAAATGAGGTCCAAGAAGAACGGAGGAGTGGCCCCTGCTTCTGGAAAGACTCAGTGTAGCAGTATAGGGCAAAACCAGAACATGGAAGTGGGAAGGGGTGGGTGGGAGAACAGGGGGAGGGAAGGGGGCTCACTTTTGGGGAGTGGGGGGCCAGAAAAGGGGAAATCATTTGAAATGTAAATAAAAAATATATTGAATAAAATTTAAAAAAAAGAAAAAGAAACAAAACAACAACAACAACAAAAAATCAAACGGAATTAAAGAAAACAACAACAACAACAAAAAGATTTAAGAAAAGGGAAGACCTTTGTCATCCATCATCTCTTTCAAACATGCTTTCTTTCCTCTTCCTCACCCCAAACCTATGATTCCCCTCCCCTCTAACTCTGATTGCTGGGATTACAGGGTATACTACCATACCTAGTTTGTGGAGTCCTAAGGATCAAGCCAGGACTTTTCAAATGCTAGATAAACACCCTACCAACTGAGCTACAACCCCAGATCAGACAGGATAGTGACCAACACTGGTGAGAATATCTTTTTTGTTTGAGTCAGTTCTATCTTTTACTCTCTTATAGGACTCTGAGGTTGCCAGGAATCTGTGTTAATTTTCCACTTTTGAAATAGGAAAAGGCTTTTTTTTTTTTTTTTTTTTTTTGTAGGTATAAACTGATAACCTTCAATAGCCTGTAAAGCAATTCTTTTTTTTTTAATTTATTTTTTATTTTTTTTATTTTTTTTATTCGACATAATTTATTTACATTTCAAATGATTTCCCTTTTCTAGCCCCCCCACTCCCCGAAAGTCCCGTAAGCCCCCTTCTCTTCCCCTGTCCTCCCACCCACCCCTTCCCACTTCCCCGTTCTGGTTTTGCCAAATACTGTTTCACTGAGTCTTTCCAGAACCAGGGGCCACTCCTCCTTTCTTCTTGTACCTCATTTGATGTGTGGATTATGTTTTGGGTATTCCAGTTTTCTAGGTTAATATCCACTTATTAGTGAGTGCATACCATGATTCACCTTTTGAGTCTGGGTTACCTCACTTAGTATGATATTCTCTAGCTCCATCCATTTGCCTAAGAATTTCATGAATTCATTGTTTCTAATGGCTGAATAGTACTCCATTGTGTAGATATACCACATTTTTTGCATCCACTCTTCTGTTGAGGGATACCTGGGTTCTTTCCAGCATCTGGCAATTATAAATAGGGCTGCTATGAACATAGTAGAACATGTATCCTTATTACATGGTGGGGAATCTTCTGGGTATATGCCCAGGAGTGGTATAGCAGGATCTTCTGGAAGTGAGGTGCCCAGTTTTCAGAGGAACCGCCAGACTGCTTTCCAGAGTGGTTGTACCAATTTGCAACCCCACCAGCAGTGGAGGAGTGTTCCTCTTTCTCCACACCCTCTCCAACACCTGCTGTCTCCTGAATTTTTAATCTTAGCCATTCTGACTGGTGTAAGATGAAATCTTAGGGTTGTTTTGATTTGCATTTCCCTAATGACTAATGAAGTTGAGCATTTTTTAAGATGCTTCTCGGCCATCCGAAGTTCTTCAGGTGAGAATTCTTTGTTTAACTCTGTACCCCATTTTTTAATAGGGTTGTTTGGTTTTCTGGAGTCTAACTTCTTGAGTTCTTTATATATATTGGATATTAGCCCTCTATCTGATGTAGGATTGGTGAAGATCTTTTCCCAATTTGTTGGTTGCCGATTTGTCCTCTTGATGGTGTCCTTTGCCTTACAGAAACTTTGTAATTTTATGAGGTCCCATTTGTCAATTCTTGCTCTTAGAGCATACGCTATTGGTGTTCTGTTCAGAAACTTTCTCCCTGTACCGATGTCCTCAAGGGTCTTCCCCAGTTTCTTTTCTATTAGCTTCAGAGTGTCTGGCTTTATGTGGAGGTCCTTGATCCATTTGGATTTGAGCTTAGTACAAGGAGACAAGGATGGATCAATTCGCATTCTTCTGCATGCTGACCTCCAGTTGAACCAGCACCATTTGTTGAAAAGGCTATCTTTTTTCCATTGGATGTTTTCAGCCTCTTTGTCGAGGATCAAGTGGCCATAGGTGTGTGGGTTCATTTCTGGATCTTCAATCCTGTTCCATTGATCCTCCTGCCTGTTACTGTATCAATACCATGCAGTTTTTAACACTATTGCTCTGTAGTATTGCTTGAGGGCAGGGATACTGATTCCCCCAGATTTTCTTTTGTTGCTGAGAATAGTTTTAGCTATCCTGGGTTTTTTGTTGTTCCAGATGAATTTGATAATTGCTCTTTCTAACTCTGTGAAGAATTGAGTTGGGATTTTGATGGGTATTGCACTGAATCTGTATAGTGCTTTAGGCAAAATGGCCATTTTAACTATATTGATTCTACCGATCCATGAGCATGGGAGGTTTTCCCATTTTTTGAGGTCTTCTTCCATTTCCTTCTTCAGAGTCTTGAAGTTCTTGTCATACAGATCTTTCACATGTTTGGTAAGAGTCACCCCAAGATACTTTATACTGTTTGTGGCTATTGTGAAGGGGGTCATTTCCCTAATTTCTTTCTCAGCCTGCTTATCCTTTGAGTATAGGAAGGCCACTGATTTGCTTGAGTTGATTTTATAACCTGCCACTTTGCTGAAGTTGTTTATCAGCTGTAGGAGCTCTCTAGTGGAGTTCTTTGGGTCACTTAGGTAGACGATCATGTCGTCTGCAAATAATGATAGTTTGACTTCTTCCTTTCCAATTTGTATCCCTTTGACCTCCTTATGTTGTCGAATTGCCCGAGCTAGTACCTCAAGTACAATATTGAAAAGATAAGGAGAAAGGGGGCAGCCTTGTCTGGTCCCTGATTTCAGTGGGATTGCTTCAAGTTTCTCTCCATTTAGTTTGATGCTGGCTACCGGTTTGCTGTATATTGCTTTTACTATGTTTAGGTATGGGCCTTGAATTCCTGTTCTCTCCAAGACTTTAAGCATGAAAGGATGCTGAATTTTGTCAAATGCTTTTTCAGCATCCAATGAAATGACCATGTGGTTTTGTTCTTTGAGTTTGTTTATGTAGTGGATTGTATTGATGGATTTCCGTATATTGAACCAACCCTGCATTCCTGGGATAAAGCCTACTTGATCATGGTGGATGATTGTTTTGATGTGTTCTTGGATTTGGTTGGCAAGAATTTTATTGAGTATTTTTGCATCGATGTTCATAAGGGAAATTGGTCTGAAGTTCTCTTTCTTTGTTGGATCTTTGTGTGGCTTTGGTATCTGCGTAATTGTGGCTTCGTAGAAGGAATTGGGTAGTGTTCCTTCTGTTTCTATTTTGTGGAATAGTTTGAAGAGTATTGGTGTTAACTCTTCTTTGAAGGTCTGGTAGAATTCTGCACTGAAGCCATCTGGTCCTGTGCTTTTTCTGGTTGGAAGACTTTCTATGACTCCTTCTATTTCTTTAGGCATTATGGGACTGTTTAGATGGTCTAGTTGGTCCTGATTTAATTTTGGTATTTGGTATCTGTCAAGGAAATTGTCCATTTCCTCCAGATTCTCCAGTTGTGTTGAGTACAGGCTCTTGTAGTAGGATCTGATGATTTTTTGGATTTCCTCAGTTTCCGTTGTTATATCTCCCTTTTCATTTCTAAGTTTGTTAATTTGGATACTTTCTCTGTGCCCTTTGGCCAGTCTGGCTAAGGGTTTATCTATCTTGTTGATTTTCTCAAAGAACCAGCTCCTGGTTTTGTTGATTTTTTGTATGGTTCTCTTTGTTTCTACTTGATTGATTTCGGCCCTGAGTTTGATGATTTCCTGCCTTCTACTCCTCCTGGGCGAAATAGCTTCTTTTTGTTCTAGGGCTTTCAGGTGTGTCATTAAGCTGGTAATGTATGCTCTCTCCATTTTCTTTTTGGAGGCACTCAGGGCTATGAGTTTTCCTCTTAGCACTTCTTTCATTGTGTCCCATAGATTTGGGTATGTTGTGTTTTCATTTTCATTGTGTTCTAAAAAGTCTTTAATTTCTTTCTTTATTTCTTCCTTGACCAAGGTATCATTGAGTAGAGTATTGTTCAGTTTCCACGTGTATGTGGGTTTTCTGTTGTTTCTGTTGCTATTGAAGACCACTTTTACTCCATAGTGATCAGATAGGAGGCATGGGATTAGTTCTATCTTCTTATATTTGTTGAGGTCTGTCTTGTGACCAATTATATGGTCGATTTTGGAGAAGGTACCATGAGGTGCTGAGAAAAAGGTATATTCTTTTGTTTTAGGATAGAATGTTCTATATATATCTGTTAACTCTAATTGGTCCAAAGCTTCAATTAGTTTCATTGTGTCCCTGTTTAGTTTCTGTTTTCCTGATCGGTCCATTGAGGAAAGTGCAGTGTTGAAGTCACCCACAATTATTGTGTTAGGTGCAATGTGTGCTTTTAGTTTTAATAAAGTTTCTTTTACGAAAGAGGGTGCCCTTGCATTTGGGGCATAGATGTTCAGGATTGACAGTTCTTCTTTTTGTATTTTTCCTTTGACCAGCAAGAAGTGTCCCTCAGGGTCTCTTTTGATGACTTTGGGTTGAAAGTCAATTTTATCTGATATTAAAATGGCTACTCCAGCTTGTTTCCTGAGACCATTTGCTTGTAAAATTGTCTTCCAGCCTTTTACTCTAAGGTAGTGTTTGTCTTTGACCCTGAGGTGTGTTTCCTGTAAGCAGCAAAATGTAGGGTCCTGTTTACGTATCCATTCAGTTAGTCTGTGTCTTTTTATTGGGGCATTAAGTCCATTGATGTTAAGAGATATTAAGGAATAGTGATTGTTACTTCCTATCATTTTTGACGTTATTTTTTAAATTTGAATGCTTAACTTCTTTTGGGTTTGATGAAAGGTTACTATCTTGCTTGGAAAAGGCTTTAATGTGTAGGATTTTTTTTTTTTTTTTTTTAAATCCAGCATCTAGTTTCTCTTAGAATATGTCAGGCTAATTTTCTTTTCTTTTCTTTTCTTTTTTTTGTTTTTTATTTATTTTTTTTTGTTTTTTGTTTTTGCTTTTTGAGACAGGGTTTCTCCATATAGCCCTGGCTGCCTGGAACTCACTTTGTAGACCAAACTGGCTTCGAACTCAGAAATCCACCTGCCTCTGCCTCCCAAGTGCTGGGATTAAAGGCGTGGCGTGCGCCACCACCGCCTGGCCAGGCTAATTTTCTTAACTCTGGATGGCTCATAGTTATCTAAATAAATTACTTTTATGTTTTGAAACTGTTTTCTTTTTGAGCCTTAACTCTGTCTGAGGTCCACCCATTTGGTTGTAGTTGCACTCTTAGGTCATGGATAGTGGTTTGGACCAAACATAACCAGAGGTTACATGACTACCCTATGAGGAGGGTTTCTGTCTGGGGAACATTCTTAGTGTTCAGTCCCCTTTCTTATACATGTATGCAGTCCAGGTCAGTGTCCAGGGTCCTTGTTCATAAAGGATCTTAAGTCATTTTTGCTAAGAGGGAGTTTTGGGTTTTGGCTATTGATATTTGCATCTGTGCTAAGGTGCTCTTGTCTCTAGGGCAACCAGAGTTCTTAGGTTCTTGTTGCTATAGAGATCTGGCAATTTCTGTATTGAGGAATGGAAAAGATTTTAAGCTGAACAATTGTGATTGGCACAAATATGCTAAATGGTACAGACCCATGCGAGATGTCTGAGCGGTCCTAATTAAACTTATAGACACAATAGTTCTCTTATAGTACTACAAAATCACTGCCCACATTCACCATTCATCAATCTCCCAACCACTTCATATTCTATCAAAATGTGATTGCATTATTATTAAAAGTTTACATTATAATGTCTGCCGACCTGCTGCTCTGGGCTTAGCCATGTTCTATTCTATGACTAATCTTTTAGTAATTTCCCCTTGCTCTGGAATTAAGGATTGACTGTTTTAATGTATATTTTTGTTTTCTGTACTTATCACTAATATTCAAAATTTTCTTATTATGACTTTTGTCTAAAAACAACAAAATACAAAGGTCTTCATGCATCTGATTTGTTTGGGAAGAGAATGTAGGAGGCATAATGAGAGAGCCTGCTGAGTAAGTAAGAAGTCAGTTTTAAAATGGACAAGGGAGGGCTCCCTTTGAAGGGTAAGCTCTACCCTGCTGAGACTTTATGAGCAGCTACATGGAATGCCTCTTGATATTGTCCACTTACTGACCACAGTTCATTCTCTGAAGCAGATGTCCCTGGTTGGGGAGTGTCAGTGACTCTCCACCTTCTTCACCTCAGTGCTCTGGGAGTGCAGAGTCAATTCCTTCCAATCACAGGCTGTGTGTGTATGGAAGTCACAAGACAGCTTTTGGATTTGAAAGTAGGTTTTCACTATCTGTCTTTGAGGGAGATCAAGGAATCAAATACAAGTCATCAGACTTAATGCTGCTGTGCTTTATTCTCTGAGCCTTCTTGCCTCCTCCCAACTGAATCTTTGGGTTCCTGAACCTTCCCAGGAGAGGGGAAGGGCTTCAATGGTACAACCACCTAACAGAGACCTTGGGTCAGTATGGAAATAGGTCACAGCTTCATGTCAAATTAACATCTGAATCTAAACAAAACCCCTCAACTCAGTATAGAATTGTTTTACTAGGGTGCATTCTGTCTACCCTTTGTACATTTCTGTACTTTTTTTTTGTTGTTGTTATCATATATGCGACTTCATATTCTTTAATTAATATCATGTCAGTTTTTTTTTTTTTCTGAATTGTAGTATAGAAGAGGGCTATTTTGGAGCTGGAGTTATAGATAGCTGTGAGCCTCTGCAGGAGAGGTACATGCTCTTAACCACTGAGTCATCTTTCCTACAGGTTTAAAAGACTTATTCTGTGTTTTGTCTGTGCCCTTTCTATCTTTTGTATCTCTCTCAGTCACATGATGTTATGTGTCTCTTGTGGCCAGCCATTCACCTCCCTTTTCTGAGCCCAGACACTCCTACTTCAAACAAACAGAGGGAATTCCTTTTTGTTCTTAAGGACTAAGTATTTGGAATGGAGGTAAGGGAGGCATGTTCTACAGGGAAAGCCTTCGGAGGAACTGTTTTACTGGCACAAAATTTTATATTCTGTGGGACTTACCCTTTAAAGTGTACTATATTTTAATACATTCATAGAGTTTTGAAACCATTACTACTCTCTAATTTTGGAAATATTATCATCTTCCTTAAACAAAACTTATTCCTGTTAGTGGTCACTGCCCATTATCCATCTTTCCCAACTTCTCCCTCACCTGCAGTCCTGAGTGGGCACTAAATTTCTATTCTAATTTCAGCTATGAACCACATGATCTTTGTTAATGGATTCTTTTACTTATATATATTTTTAAAACATTTATTTATTTAATGTATGAGTGCTCTGCTGCATGAACACCTGCAGGCTAGAAGAGAGTACCAATCAGATCTCCTTATAGATGGTTGTGAGCCACTATTTGGTTGTTGGGAATTGAACTTAGGATTTCTGGAAGAGCAGCCAGTGCTCTTAACTGCTGAGCCATCTTACCAGCCCCTACTTACATGTTTTTAAAATCCATCCATGCTGTATCATATTATTAATATTTAATTCCTAAAAATGTTCAAATGAAACATACCATATTTACCTGGCTGTTGGTTTTAGGATATTTGGACTGTTCTGAAAAATTCTGGGGCAAATACTCATATACACTGCCTTTGTGAGTGAGCATGTTTGAGTTTTCTTGAGTATATACTAAATAATTGAGTCTTGGGTAACTTGGTGCTTAATTTTTTGAGAAACTTGTTTTTCACAATCATTGAACTATTCTGCATTCTGAGCAGGAGCACATAAGAATTTTGTTTTAGTCACGCCCTCGGCAATGTTCATTACTGTCATTTAAAAAAATCCAAGCTGATGGAATCTTAATTTTAATTTGCATAATGACTAATGATGCTGAGCCCATTTCCATGTGCTTGTTGGACATCTGTATATTTCTGTGGAGAAGTACCTTTTAAAAATCCTTTGCTTACAATCTGTTTGCATTGTTTGACTGATTGCTACTGCAGTGGAAGGCTTCATTATATTCTGGAGATCAAACTCTTATTGGACATATGTTGTACAAATATTCTATACCATTCTGAAGATTTTGCCTTAAAAAGTTTTTTTATTTGTGTGTATGAGGGTATATACACATGACTGCAGGTACCCATGGAGTACAGAAAGGGGTTGTCAAATGAAGGAGTTGTTACAGGTGGTCCGGAGGTGGGAAATGATCCCAATTTTCTACAAGAGAAGCATGGGCATTTGACTGCTGAGCCATTTCTCCAGCCTTGATTTTGTCCTTTTGATGGAATTGTTTTTAGCACCAAAGTTTTAAGTTTTGAACAACTTTGCTCTATTTCTTCTTTAATTGTTCCTACTTTTGGCATTATAGCTTAAATTTTTTTTTGTACATTCTTGGAGAAATGTACAACCTCTATGTAAGTCAGGATGGAGGTGTTAAAGAACTAGAAATAGATTTACCATGTGACCAGCCATGTCACTCTTGGGTATTTATGAAAGGATTCCAAAGTCAACACATCACACAGATACTTGCACCTCAGTGTTTACTGTGGCACTGATCACAATAACTAAGTTATGAATCCAACCTAGCTGTCTAATAGATAAGGAAAATTTTGGCTATAAACATAATGTATTTTTTGCCATAAACAAGAATAAATTTATTTCATTCATGAGTACAACTGGAGATAATCATCTTAAATGAATGAAGCCAGATTCAGAGACGAATATCATGTTCCTCTCATTTCTGTTTCCTAGGTTTTATATAATCATATAATCATCTATTAAATCAAAGTATAAGTGACATTGGGTAGGATGACAAATGGCAACAACAGGCCAGGGAAGGGAGGGAGTAGGGCAACTTAGTGGTGGTAGTATATGATTAACGTATAATATATACCACAAATAAAATTAAAATGTGAAAACATAAATAAAACCAAGACCACAGAGCTAGTGATGATGATGCTGGTATTGATGCTAGGTGGAGGAGAGAGTTATTTTTTTTAAGGAGCGTGACCATTGGCAGGTGGTCCATGACCCAGTTAATGATCCCATGCTCATTTCATAATTAGCATAATTAGCAATTTAAAAAGAACAAAGAGCACAAAGATGGAAGAGATATGTGTTGGGGAAGATGGTGGGGTGTAGGAAATAGGGAGGAGTGATAGGTATGTTCAAGACATATTGTATACACATAAGAAACTTTCAAAGAATAAATAAAAATAAAAGAGGACAGCCTAGAGGATGTAAGAAAATACTTGTGCATGGTAAGGGTTTAATATGTACAATATATAGCTATATAAGAGAACCCAATTAATTTTTATTGAAAAATATATAATCATTCTCTAACACAAGTTCAGAAATCTTATCCTGTATTTTCTTTTGAGCAGTGTACAGTTTTTGTTCTTATCTTAAAAAACATTTGTTTTATTTATTAATATGAAATCTGTTTTCTATCTTTTTCCTCTATTGGTATTGGAGTTTTGCTTATGCTCTTGGACAAGGTGGATTCTATTTCTCTGTTCATCTATTTACCTCATGGAATTTATTCTTTCCTGTGCTCTTGTGGTTGAGACTGGTTTTCTACTTCCTCCGTGTATGGTATACCTTTAAGTATCTTCCATAGGTATGGCTCTATTGCTTGTCTTAAAATGTCATATTTCTCATTAGCTTTTCTGGATATAGCAATCTTAGTTTTCAGTTATATACTTTCAGTCTTGAAAATTATCAGTCTGTTCATTTGTGGCTTTTAGGTAGATCTGATGTTATCTGAACAACTGTTTTGATCTTACAGCATGAATAGTGTGTCTTTGCTGAGCATTTCTGACATTTTGACAGTAATATATCCTGGAGAGGTTCTTCTTTTGTTGTGTCTACTTGGGGTTCTAAATGCCTTCTGAGGATGCATGTCTCTTTCTCTATAGGGGTATTTTTCTGGTACAACTTTATAAATAAAGATCCTATGCCTTCAGTGTTTATTTCAGCTCTTTCTATCACAAAGATTTTTGAGTTTGGTGTGTTAACAGAATTCTAGAGCTTTTGGGCATGCTCATATTTTTATAATTTCTATTTGAATGAAACAACTCAACAGCCTGTTCTGCTTATCTAGTGTTCTTTCTTCTATCTGCTTGAATTTATTGATTTTTTCCCACTGTGATGAGTTTTTTCCCTCCCACTGACTTTTTTTCATTTTTAGTATTTCCATTTAAAAAACCTTTTTTTCATCCTGCTGACTTTGCAGGTTTGGGGTTGAATTCACCTGCATATTTATTTCCTTTCTCAGGACTATGATCATTTTATAAGAGAATCTATGATATCTTCATCTGACGCTTCTCCCATTTCAGTGTCCTGAGGTCATAGCCAAGGAGATATACTCTTTTTGAGGAGTCATGTTGGCTTGCTTTTACACACTTCTTATATTTCTGTGTTGTGATTTGTGCATTGGTTGGTTTGGAACTCTTTCAGTTTTCTTGAGCAGTCTATTCTTGAAATCTCAACCCCCTGTACTAGTTATCAAAGAGAAAACAAACCACTGTAAAAACAACAGACCATACGAGATGTAGAAACACATGTGTGGTTGATTACAGTTCACCAATGAATAGAAACAGAGAAGTGCAGTTACTGTAGAATGTTTGGGAAAGTGTGGAAGTAAATGTATGAGCTAAAGGGAGGAGGAAAAGGGCAGAAATAGAGAAACAATGCTAAATAAAAGACAGGTGAGGAATGGAGAAGAATTGAAGTGAAGAAAGGAGAAATGAACAAAAGACTAGAAAGAATGAAAAAATAGGGAAAGTAAAAATTACTTCTCAATATTAAGAAATTTAAACACAATGGGATAATTTTTTTATTTTATTTATTTTTTCTTTTTTTTTTAAATTTTCTATATTCTTTGTTTACATTCCAAATGATTTCCCCTTTCCCAGTTCCCCCCTCTCCATATGTCCCATAAGCCTTCTTCTCTCCACCCATTCTCTATTCACCTCCATCCTTTTTCTCTTTCCTGGTACTCCCCTACAATGCTAGATCAAGCCTTTCCAGGATTAGGGCCCTCTCCTTACTTCTTCATGGGAGTCATTTGTTATGCTAATTGTGCCTTGGGTACTCAGAGCTTCTGGGCTAATTAATATCCACATATCAGAGATTGCATTCCATGTGTATTCTTTTGTGATTGGGTTACCTCACTTAGGATGATATTTTCCAGTTCCAACCATTTGCCTAAAAATTTCATGAATTCATTGTTTTTAATTGCTGAGTAGCATTTCATTGTGTAAATATACCACATTTTCTGTATCCATTTCTCCATTGAGGGACATCTGGGGTCTTTCTAACTACTGGCTATTATATATAAGGCTGCTATGAACATAATGGAGCATGTGTCCTTATTGCATGATGGGGAATCCTCTGGGTATATGCCCAGGAGAGGTATAGCAGGGTTCTACAGAAGTGTCATGTTCAGTTTTCTTAGGAACCGCCAGACTGATTTCCATAGTGGTTGTACCATCTTACAATCCTACCAGCAGTGGAGGAGTGTTCCTCTTTCTCCACATCCTCACCAACACCTGCTGTCTCCTGAGCTTTTAACCTTAGCCATTCTGACAGGTATGAGGTGAAATCTCATATTTGTTTTGATTTGCATTTTCCTAATGACTAATGATGTTGAGCATTTCTTAAGGTGCTTCTTGGTCATCCAAAGTTCTTCAGGTGAAAATTCATTGTTTAGATCTGTACCCCATTTTTAATAGGGTTATTTGGTTCCATGGGGTCTAACTTCTTGAGTTCTTTGTATATATTGGCTATTAGCCCTCTATCTGATGTAGGGTTGGTAAAGATCTTTTCCCAATTTGTTGATTGCCATTTTGTCCTTTTCACTGTGTCCTTTGCCTTACAGAAACTTTGTAATTTTATGAGATCCCATTTGTCAATTCTTGATCTTAGAGCATAAGCTATTGGTGTTCTGTTCAGGAACTTTTCTCCTGTGCCCATGTCCTCAAGGGTTTTCCCCAGTTTCTTTTCTATTAGTTCCAGTGTGTCTGGTTTTATGTGGAGGTCCTTGATCCACTTGGAGTTGAGCTTAGTACAAGGAGATGAGAATGGATCAATTCACATTCTTCTGCATGCTGACCTCCAGTTGAACCAGCACCATTTGTTGAAAAGGCTATCTTTTTTCCACTGGATGTTTTCAGCTCCTTTGTCGAAGATCAAGTGACCATAGGTGTGTGGATTCATTTCTGGGTCTTCAATTCTATTTCATTGGTCCACTTGCCTGTCCCTGTGCCAATACCATGCAGTTTTTAACACTATTGCTCTGTAGTATTGCTTGAGGTCTGGGATACTAATACCCCTAGAAGTTCCTTTACTGTTGAGAATAGTTTCAACTATCCTGGGTTTTTTGTTATTCCAGATAAATTTGAGAATTGCTTTTTCCAACTCTGTGAAGAACTGAGTTGGGATTTTGATGGGGATTGCATTGAATCTGTATATTGCTTTTGGCAAGATGGCCATTTTAACTATATTAATCCTGCCAATCCACAGGCATGGAAGATTTTTCCATTTTCTGAGGTCTTCTTTGATTTCCTTCTTCAGAGATCTGAAGTTCTCGTCGTAAAGATCTTTCACTTGTTTGGTTAGAGTCACACCAAGACACTTTATATTGTTTGTGGCTATTATGAAGGGTGTTATTTCCCTAACTTCTTTCTCAGCCTGCTTATCCTTTGAGTATAGGAAGGCAACTGATTTGCTTGAGTCGATTTTACAACCTGCCACTTTGCTGAAGTTGTTTATCAGCTGTAGGAGTTCTCTGGTGGAGTTTTTTGGGTCACTTAAATATATTATCATATCATCTGCAAATAGTGATAATTTTACTTCTTCCTTTCCAATTTGTATCCCCTTGACCTCCTTATGTTGTCGAATTGCTCTAGCTAGAACTTCAAGTACTATATTGAAAAGATATGGAGAGAGAGGGCAGCCTTGTCTAGTCCCTGATTTTAGTGGGATTGCTTCAAGTTTCTCTCCATTTAGTTTGATGTTGGCTACCGGTTTGCTGTATATTGCTTTAACTATGTTCAGGTATGGGCCTTGAATTCCTGTTTTTTCCAAGACTTTTAGCATGAAAGGATGGTGAATTTTGTGAAAGGCTTTTTCAGCATCTAATGAAATGATCATATAGTTTTTTACTTTGAGTTTGTTTATGTAGTGGATTGCATTGATGGATTTCCTATATTGAACCATCCCTGCATCCCTGGGATGAAGTCTACTTGATCATGGTGAATGATCATTTTGATGTGTTCTTGGATTTGGTTGGCAAGAATTTTATTAAGTATTTTTGCATCAATATTCATATGGGAAATTGGCCTGAAGTTCTCTTTCTTTGTTGGATCTTTGTGTGGTTTTGGTATCAGCATAATTTGGCTTTGTAGAATGAGTTGGGTAGTATTCGTTCTGTTTCTATTTTGTGGAATAATTTGAAGAGTATTGGTGTTAGGTCTTCTTTGGAGGTCTGATAGAATTCTTCACTGAAGCCATCTGGTCCTCTTCTTTTTTTTTGGTTGGGAGACTTTCTATCACCCCTTTTATTTCTTTAGGGGTTATGGGACTGTTTAGATGATCTATTTGATCCTGATTTAATTTTGATGTTTGATGTCTGTCTAGGAAACTGTCCATTTCCTCCAGATCCTCCAGTTGTGTTGAGTATAGGTCTTTGTAGTAGGATCTGATGATTTTTTGAATTTCCTCAGTTTCTGTTGTAATATCTCCCTTTTCATTTCTAAATTTGTTAATCTGGATACTGTCTCTGTTCCCTTTGTTTAGTCTGGCTAAGGGTTTATCTATCTTGTTGATTTTCTCAAACAACCAGCTCCTGGTTTTGTTGATTCTTTGTATGGTTCTCTTTGTTTCTACTTGATTGATTTCAGCCCTGAGTTTGATGATTTCCTGCCTTCTACTCCTCCTGGGTGAATTAGCTTCTTTTTGTTCTAGGGCTTTCAGGTGTGTCACTAAGCTGCTAGTGTATGCTCTCTCCATTTTCTTTTTGGAGGCACTCAGGGCTATGAGTTTTCCTCTTAGCACTGCTTTCATTGTGTCCCATAGATTTGGGTATGCTGTATCTTCATTTTCATTAAATTCTAAAAAGTCTTTGATTTCTTTATTTCTTCCTTGACCAGGTATCATTGAGTAGAGTATTGTTCAGTTTCCATGTGTATGTGGGCTTTCTGTTGTTTTTGTTGCTATTGAAGACCACTTTTATTCCATAGTGATCTGATCAGAGAGGCATGGGATTATTTCGATCTTCTTATATTTGTTGACGTCTGTCTTGTGACCAATTATATGATCCATTTTGGAGATTGGTATCATGATGTGCTGAGAAAAAGGTATATTCTTTTGCTTTAGGATGAAATGTTTTATATATATCTGTTAAATCTAATTGGTCCAAAGCTTCAATTAGTTTCACTGTGTTCTTGTTTGGTTTCTGTTTTCCTGATTGGTCCATTGAGGAAAGTACAGTGTTGAGGTCAGCCACAATTACTGTGTTAGGTGTAATGTGTGCTTTGAGCTTTAGTAAAGTTTCTTTTATGAATGAAGGTGCCTTTGCATTTGGAGCATAGATGTTCAGGATTGAGAGTTCTTCTTGGTGTGTTTTTCCTTTGACCAGCAAGAAGTGTCCCTCAGTGTCTCTTTTGATGACTTTAGGTTGAAAGTCAATTTTATCTGATATTAGAATGGCTACTCTGGCTTGTCTCCTGAGACCATTTGCTTGTAAAATTGTCTTCTAGCCTTTTACTCTAAGGTAGTGTTTGTCTTTGACACTGAGGTGTGTTTCCTGTATGCAGCAAAATGTAGGGTCCTGTTTACATATCCAGTCTGTTAGTCTATGTCTTTTTATTGGGGAATTGAGTCCACTGATGTCAAGAGTTATTAAGGAATAGTGATTATTGCTTCCTGTCATCTTTGATGTTGGTTTTTATATTTGATTGGTTATCTTCTTTTGGGTTCTTTTAGTTTAGGTTACTATTTTGCATTTTCTAGGGTGAAGTTTCCCTCCTTGTATATTGGTGTTTTCCTCCTATTATCCTTTGTAGGGCTGGCTTTGTGGAAAGATGTTGGGTATACTTAGTTTTGTCATGGAATATCTTGGTTTCCCCATCTATGGTGATTGAGAGTTTTTCTGGGTATAGTAGTTTTGGCTGGCATTTGTGTTCTTTAGAGTCTGCCTGAGATCTGCCTAGGGTCTTCTAGCTTTCATAGTCTCTGGTGAGAAGTCTGATGTGATTCTGATAGGTCTTCCTTTATATGTTACTTGGCCTCTTTCTCTTACTGCCTTTAATCTTTCTTTGTTTAGTACATTTGTGGTTTTGATTATTATGTGAAGGGAGGTATTTCTGTTCTGATCTAGTCTGTTTGGAGTTCTGTAGGCTTCTTGTATATTCAAGGGAATCTCTCTCTTTAGGTTAGGGGAGTTTTCTTCCATAATTTTATTGAAGATATTTGTTGGCCCTTTAAGTTGTAAATATTTACTCTCATCTATGCCTACAATACTTAGGTTTGGCTTTCTTATTGTGTCCTGGATTTCCTCGATGTTTTGGGTTACAAGCTTTTTGCATTTTGCATTTTCTTTAACTGTTTAGTCCATGGATTCTATGGTATCTTCAGCATCTGAGAGTCTTTCTCCTATCTTTTATATTCTGTTGTTGATATTTGCATCTATGGCTCCTGATTTCTTCCCAAGGTTTTCTATCTCCAAAGTTGTCTCCCTTTGTGATTTCTTAGTTGTTTCTACTTCTGGTTTTAGATCCTGGATGGTTTTGCTCAGCTCCTTCACTTGCTTGTTTGTGTTTTCCTGTAATTCTTTGAGAGATTTTTGTGTTTCCTCTTTCATTACCTCAGCCTGTTGACCAATTTCTCCTGTATTTCTTTAAGTATTTTTTGTGTTTCCTCCTTATTGGCTTCTATCTTTGACCCATATTCTCCTGAATTTCTTTTAATGATTTTTGTGTTTCCCTTGTAAGGGCTTCTAACTTTTGATCCATTTTCTCCTGAATTTCTTTAATAGATTTATTTATGTCCTTCATGTGTTACTGTAACAGCATCATGACCAGTGATTTTAAATCCAAATCTTGTTTTTTTGGTATGTTGGGGTATCTTGGACTTGCTGTTAATGGAGAATTGGGTTCAGATGCTGCCATATTGCCTTGATTTCTGTTTGTAATGCTCCTACTTTTGCCTTTTGCCATCTAGTTCTCACTGGTGTTAGTCAGTCTTGTTGTCAATGCCAAATTCCCCAGTGCAAGCTTCCTCTTCCTACCTGGCCTCTGGGTGTATAGCTGGCCTCCTGCACTGCCTGGAGATGGGGTACTGTGGCCAAGGCTGTTCCCGATCCAGAGGCAGAGACAGGAAGCTCCCTTGGAGCTGGAGTTATCTGTTGTGGGGTGGTGTAACCCAAACTCAGGACCTCTGCAAGAGGGAAGTAACACACTCTTCACAGTTAAGGTTGTAGAGAAAGGGGAACACTCATCCACTCTTGCCTGGAATGCAAATTGGTTCACCTACTCTGGAAATCAGTATGGTGATTCCTCAAAAACTGATAATAAATCTACCGCATGATTCACCTATATCATTCCTTGGTAGATGCCCAAAGGACTCAACATCCCTTCAGTGGGTGGTCTTATGTTTAGGATTATTTGATCACACAAGTTATACTGGATGGATCATTAGGAAAATAAGGTGGGAATGGGTGGAAAAGAGGTTGAAAGAGTTAAGGAGAAGACAAGGATATGTGTGTGTGTGTGTGTATGTGTGTGTGTGTGTGTGTATGTGTGTGTGTGTGTGTGTGTGTGTGTGTGTGTGTGTGTGAGAGAGAGAGAGAGAGAGAGAGAGAGAGAGAGAGAGAGAGACTATGCTCAACATTGAGGAATTATTAAAAATATATTAAAAATAAAAATAAAGAATTAGTTTTAGTTGTGTATTTGTGTTCAAGTTCTCCTCCTGAGAAGTCTCATAGCTGTGAAGTTTGCATAGCAAGAAGTAAAAGCCTCTTACAAATGCTATCCTCTTTCTTTTTATGTTTGGGCTGCTCTGTCAGGACTGGAAAATAAAAGTGCGCCCCTCTAAAGCACGTCTTCATTTGCTTCTGAATTTTGTTTTGATTACTCTGTGTGTGTGGTATGTGTGTGTGTGCAAACATGTACACATGTGCCACAGCACACATGTGGATGTCAAAGACAACTTTTGGGAGCTGGCTTTCTCTTCCTACTTTGGGTTACAGGAATTGAACTCAGCTATACAAGTTATCTGGGCTATGGAGCAAGTGTTTTTTTCTCACTGAACTATCTCACTAACTAACTTTCTGTTTTTTCTTGATTATCTCTTTAAACTCATTTTTAACTAGCACACAAATGGGCTTTGTTATGGCATTTCCATACCCATGTGCTTATGCTCCACTCTACACACCCCTCTCATTCATTCCATCCCCCCTCTCCTCTTGCTGTTCTCATTCTATGATGTTTAGTTTTAATTGTGAACTTGATACAACATAAAATCATTTGGCAAGAGGGCCTCCATGAGGGACTGTCTAGAGCAGGTCACTCTGTGGTCATGTTTGGGAGGTCACATTTATACTTTCTGCCACTGTGGGCTTCCTGCGATGATGAACTGATATCTGGAAATTTGAGCCTCAATAAATTCTTTCTTCTGTAATTTGCTTGTGTCAGGGTATTAGTCATGTTCTCCAGAGGAACAGAACTGATAAATGAATTTATATATGTTAAAGGGGGCTTTATTACACTGGCTTACAGGCAAGCAGAGAGACTAAAAAGGAGACTCTTCCTTCTTCCACATCCTTTCAGGTAGTCTGCTTGTAGAAGGTATGGCCTTGATTTAGGATAGGTCATCCCGCCTCATATGATCCAGTTAAAAAAATTCCTCCTAAGTGTACCAACTGCTTGGGTTTTAATTGATTCCAGATGTGATCAAGTTGATAACTAATATTAGTCATAAATTCAGCATATCTTATCAGTAATAGAAACTAAACCTAGATACCTTACTTTCCAAAATTGCTCTCCCTTCTCTACTCATGTCACATCTTCATATGCCTCTCTTTACCCTTTCCTTTAAAAGGTTGTTATTTCTGTTAAATCTAATTGGTCCAAAGCTTCAACTAGTTTCACTGTGTCCCTGTTTAGTTTCTGTTTTCCTGATCAGTCCATTGAGGAAAGTTCAGTGTTGAAGTTACCCACAATTATTGTGTTAGGTGAAATGTGTGCTTTGAGCTTTAGTAAAGTTTCTTTTATGAATTAGGGTGCCTTTGCATTTGGAGCATAGATGTTCAGGATTGAGAGTTCTTCTTGGTGTGTTTTTCCTTTGACCAGCAAGAAGTGTCCCTCAGTGTCTCTTTTGATGACTTTAGGTTGAAAGTTAATTTTATCTGATATTAGAATGGCTACTCTGGCTTGTCTCCTGAGACCATTTGCTTGTAAAATTGTCTTCCAGCCTTTTACTCTAAGGTAGTGTTTGTCTTTGACACTGAGGTGTGTTTCTTGTATGCAGCAAAATATAGGATCCTGTTTACATATCCAGTCTGTTAGTCTATGTGTTTTCATTGGGGAATTGAGTCCATTGATGTTAAGAGATATTAATGAATAGTGATTATCACTTCCTGTCATTTTTGATGTTATCTTTTATATTTGATTGGTTATCTTCTTTTGAGTTTGATGAAAGAAGAATCTTGGTTTTCCCAGGGTGAAGATTCCCTCCTTGTATTGGTGTTTTTCTCCTATTATCCTTTGTAGGGCTGGGTTTGTGGTAAGATATTGGGTGAACTTGGTTTTGTCACGGAATATCTTGGTTTCTCCATCTATGGTGATTGAGAGTTTTTCTGGGTATAGTAGTTTTGGCTGGCATTCGTGTTCTCTTAGAGTCTGCATGAGAACTGCCTAGGATCTTCTAGCTTTCCTAGTTTCTGGTGATAAGTCTGGTGTGATTCTGATAGGTCTTCCTTTATATGTTACTTGGCCTCTTTCTCTTACAGCCTTTAATATTCTTTCTTTGTTTAGTACATTTGTGGTTTTGATTATTATGTGAAGAGAGGTATTTCTGTTCTGGTCCAGTCTGTTTGGAGTTCTGTAGGCTTCTTGTATATTCATGGGCATAGTAAAAGCAATATTCAGCAAACCGGTAGCCAACATCAAACTAAATGGAGAGAAACCTGAAGCAATCCCACTAAAATCAGGGACTAGTCAAGGCTGCCCTCTCTTTCCATATCTTTTCAATATAGTACTTGAAGTTCTAGCTAGAGCAATTAGACAACATGAGGAGGTCAAAGGGATACAAATTGGAAAGGAAGAAGTAAAATTATCACTATTTGCAGATGACATGATAGTATACTTAAGTGACCTCAGAAATTCTACCAGAGAACTCCTACAGCTGATAAACAACTTCAGCAAACTGGCAGGTTATAAAATCAACTCAAGCAAATAAGTCACTTTTCTATCCTCAAAGGATAAGCAGGCTAAGAAAGAAGTTAGGGAAATGACACCCTTCACAATAGCCACAAACAATATAAAGTATCCTGGTGTGACTCTAACCAAACAAGTAAAAGATCTATACAACAAGAACTTCAGGTCTCTGAAGAAGGAAATCAAAGAAGACCTCAGAAAATGGAAAAATCTTCCATGCCTGTGGATTGTCAGGATTAATATAGTTAAAATGGCCATCTTGCCAAAAGCAATATACAAATTTCAATGCAATCCTCATCAAAATCGCAACTCAGTTCTTCACAGAGTTGGAAAAAGCAATTCTCCAATTTATCTGGAATAACAAAAAAGCCAGGATAGCTAAAACTGTTCTCAACAGTAAAAGAACTTCTGGGGGAATTAGTATCCCAGACTTCAATTAATATTATAGAGCAATAGTGTTAAAAACTGCATGGTATTGGCACAGGGACAGGCAAGTGGACCAATTGAATAGGATTCAAGACCCAGAAATGAATCCACACACCTATGGTCACTTGATCTTTGACAAAGGAGCTGAAAACATCCAGTGGAAAAAAGATAGCCTTTTCAACAAAGGTGCTTGTTCAACTGGAGGTCAGCATGCAGAAGAATGTGAATTGATCCATTCTCATCTCCTTGTACTAAGCTCAACTCCAAGTGGATCAAGGACCTTCACATAAAACCAGACACACTGAAAGTAATAAAAAAGAAACTGGGGAAAACCCTTGAGGACATGGGCACAGGGGAAAAGTTCCTGAACAGAACACCAATAGCTTATGCTCTAAGATCAAGAATTGACAAATGGGATCTCATAAAATTACAAAGTTTCTGTAAGGCAAAGGACACAGTGAAAAGGACAAAATGGCAACCAACAAATTGGGAAAAGATCTTTACCAACCCTACATCAGTTAATATCCAATATATACAAAGAACTCAAGAAGTTAGACCCCATGGAACCAAATAACCCTATTAAAAAATGGGGTACAGATTTAAACAAAGAATTTTCACCTGAAGAAATTCGGATGGCCGAGAAGCACCTTAAGAGATGCTCAACATCATTAGTCATTAGGGAAATGCAAATCAAAACAGCCCTGAGATTTCACCTCAAACCAGTCAGAATGGCTAAGGTTAAAAACTCAGGAGACAGCAGGTGTTGGTGAGGATGTGGAGAAAGAGGAACACTCCTTCACTGCTGGTGGGATGGTAAGATGGTACAACCACTATGGAAATCAGTCTGGCAGTTCCTAAGAAAACTGGACATGACACTTCTGGAGGACCCTGCTATACCTCTCCTGGGCATATACCCAGAGGATTCCCCAGCATGCAATAAGGACACATGCTCCACTATGTTCATAGCAGCCTTATTATAATAGCCAGAAGCTGGAAAGAGCCCAGATATCCCTCAATGGAGGAATGGATACAGAAAATGTGGTATATATACACAATGGAGTACTATTCAGCAATTAAAAACAATGAATTCATGAATTTTTTAGGCAAATGGATGGAACTGGAAAATATCATCCTAAGCGATGTAACACAATCACAAAAACACATGGAATGCAATCATTGATAAGTGGATATTAATTAGCCCTAAAGCTCTGAATACTGAAGATACAATTAGCATATCAATTGATTCCCATGAAGAAGGAAGAAGAGGGCCCTAATCCTGGAAAGGCTTGATCCAGCATTGTATGGGGAGTACCAGGACAGAGAAAAGGGAGGGGGAAAGATAGGAGAATGGATGGAGAGAAGAAGTCTTATGGGACATATGGCGGGGGAGTGGGGGGTGGGACTGGGAAAGGGGAAAGCTTTTGGAATGTAAACAAAGAATATAGAAAAAAAGGTTGTTATTCTCCCAGGAGCCCCATTTGTACATCCATGGCCCCCAGCACACACCCACAGGCATGGATATATATTATGCTGCTTCCTATGAGTGTGTTGTGTTTGATTATGTTGCTTCCTGATAGGAGAAGGAGTGTGCCATATCTACTCTCTGAGCCTGGGTTGTTTCATTTTATTAATGACTTCAAGTTCTGCCCATTTTCTTGCAAATGTTGAAATTTCATCCTTTGCAGTTAAATAAAATTTCATGGTCTTCTCATTTGTTTTATGGGACAGGATTTGTTTGTTTGTTTGTTTATTTATTCATTTATTACATCCCAATTGCTGCTCTCCTTCCTGTTCTCCCCCAACAGAGTGCTTTCCCCATCCCTCCCCTTCTCCTCTGAGCAAGCTGGCCTCAAACTCAGGATCATTTTGCCTTAGACTGCCAATGCTTTGATCATAGGTGTGGTCTATCACATATGGATTTCAAGCAGATCTTATTATAACATAAAATACTCTTTTAAAAAATAAATTAATTCTTAAATTTTATGTTAACAGTTACTAGCTACTCCAATCTGTTTGACATATGCTACCAAGCCAGAAATAGCTAAACATCCTCAGAGTGTTAGCTAGATTCGAGAAAGCCAAATCAAATAAAAACAAAAAACAAAAGATCTTTACATTATCTAATTGGCATGATATTAAGTTGAATTGCTATAATAAAAAGTTTTATTGTCGTTTATTTGAGTTGTGAGAATTTATATTACTGTTCTTCAACTAGTTTCTTTCATTTCAGACTTCCCTAAGTACAATTGGGTGTAGACAAAATACTCAAAAGCAGTAATTACTTCCCAAGGCTGTCAGCAACAAACAACAAGAAAAAGGTTCTTAAATCATTTAAGAAAATAAAGGAAGAAATGTCAAAGTGCACTTATAATTCAGAGGTAATTTAACTCTTAAAGTCTGGTATAAGGAGAGTCTGCTTTCAGTGTCTCACAGCTCTGTCTGTAGTTTCCCCTTCATTTTTTCTTCATATTGCCCATGTGGAAAAAATAATTTTTTTCTACTGATTTTGTTTTTAAGTTAACACATAAAGTCATGGGTTTGAGTATACCATTTTACTTTGTTCTAGTTCATTTCCCTTCCCCAGTCCCTCCCTCTTTCTGCCCTCTTTCTGGTTCTACCTCTCTCAAATAACCCCATCTTCTACTTTCATGTGACATGGATTCCATTATTTAATGAAGAGAATGAAAAAATACATTACTGAAAATAATTAAGTTTTGTGCCTCCAAGATTTGGGGGTCCATATAGTCTTTTCTCTAGGTATCTTGATGGGGGACAGCGCTTTGAAGTGCCCCACGTGACTATATCCCAGAACCTAGGCTGTATTCAGTATTCAGTATTCAGTTGGGGTTTTCCAGAGATAGCACAGAAAGGCTAGACACTATGACCAGACCAGGATGTGTCTTTGGAGTGGCTCCTGTAGCTTTGCCTATCTCTCTACAAAGGACTCAGTTTCCTCTGCTAAGGAGCTACATCCCCAGATTCCAGCATATTGAGACAATATATCACACTGTAGCTCAGACTGGCTTCAAACTCACTATATAGTCTAGGCTGGCCTTGAACTCAAGATCCTCTTGCCTCCACCTCCAGAATGATGGATTGAATGTGGTGTTGACACACCAAATATTGGTTTTTAAAGCTTAGTAGCTAATTTCACTTTTTGGTTAGTAAGAGGACCCAGTCCTGTGGAAAGTTGCTTAGTCATAAACAATGGCATATGCATGTGTATGTTTGCATCTGTGAACTTCTTTATGAATGATAGACTAAGGTGACAACTAGCTCCTGAGAAGCATCCTCACAGATAGAAAGTGTCCATATTCTATGCTTGCACATCTTAGTACTTCATGACCTGTCCTAAAGTTGATTAGAACTTTTATCATTTTACTTCTGTAGCCTCATACACACATGTACACACCTGCCCTCAAACACAAACTTATATATGCATTAGGTGTGCACACACACAAAGTTTTATTATCTTGGTTGATGAAAAATTGAAACATATGGTCTATTAAAAGCTACTTATACTTTAAGTAAAATTCCAAACTAAGGTTACTTAGGTTCATTTTACAGTTCTCTGAAGATTAACAGAGAGAGAAAAAGTTCAGACAGGTCCTTTTGAGATTATGAATAGTGAATATTAACAAGTGAACACTTGGCTTAGAGCTTGCATTTAGGAATTTAAATATATTTGTACTGATAAAAATTTAATGAATGTGCTATGTATAAAGGCTGCCTCTTTAAAATTATATAAATTTATAATTATATAAAGTTATATTTAAAAAAAGTCTTATAGCATAGACCTTTGACTTTTATGGTTTTAGGAGCTCAAGGAGTCTGGTCATGTGTCCATATCAGAGGCAGAGACAGATAGATGAATGCTAGTGTTCAGTTCACTTCTTTTTCATTCAGTTGGGGACCCCAGCTTGTGTGATGGTGGTGTTCATATTTAGCATGTGTCTTCCCATTTTAATTAGCCAAATTCAGAAAATCACTCACAGACATGCCCAGAGGCTTGCTGTTTAGGTGATTCTAGATCTAGTAAGCTGACAATCAAGATTAACCATCACACATGCCCAGTGTTCCAGAGGACTATGCTATATCCCTTGGAGCCTGTGCATGCCCTTCTTTATTCACTTTCTCTACAACAACTCCTGGTCTTCTGTTAGCTCAAGTTAAGGCTTTTCTATCTTTCTCTCACCAAACAGGAGCTCAAATAGATAAAGGAAGAAGAGAATAAGGAAGCCCTGCAAGGCTTGGGGATTTTTTTTTTTTTTTGATGTAGCTATGAAGCCAGTTGGTTTTTTTCAGACTGTCATTACTTAGAGAGAGTTCTCTACCATACAGGGATTAAAATACTACAGAGACAGACTTAGGTATCTGGGAGAGGTTGCTAAATCTATGTTTTACACACAATAAGTCATACCCACTATTAGAAACTCTACAGATTGAGTCTTTTGCTTCCTTTCTATAGTTATATGTTGAGAAGTACATGTCTCAGCTTCTTTTTTCAAGCCCTTTTATTCTACAAGCTATTCCTGCTTGGAATAGCTTCCTTCCACTGGGATCTGTTGTTTCCATTCAGATCCTTCTCTTCTTTATACATATTTTTCCTTTTGTCATTGAGGTCACATTGTGTGAATACTTGGTATTGTGCTTGCTTTTTCACAGTCTGTAGTAAATCTGGCCAATGTCAAAACCATTATTTGAGGAGCTGGAGAGATGAATCAACCCTTAAGCTGTTGCTGCTCTTGCCTCTAAGTCCAGGTCCAGGGGACCCAACATCCTCTTCCATGGGCATTTATACATATTTGGAAGATAAATATGCTCTTAGGCATACACAAATGCACATAACTAAAACTCAATACAATTCTTGAAGGTTTAATTGATGTTTAAAATTTCTTGTGGGTGTTTGAAGACATTTTTTTTTTTTTGGTCTATGTGTGTGTATGCATATGTGTGGCTGTGTATGGAGGCCAGAGGTCAATGTCTTTTCTCTTCCTCAGCTATTTTTCACCTTATATTTTGAAACAAGATATTTTTCACTGGGACTTTGAGCTCTCTGATTTGACTAGGATGTCTGGCCAGTCAGTTCTAGGGAACCCCTTGCCTCTGTCTCCTCTGAAAGTGGACTAGAGATGAGTGCTCACACCTGGCTTTTTACGTGCTGGGGATCTGAACTTGTGCAGTGACCAATTTTCTGACTAAGCCATTTTCCCAGCTCCCTGTTCTAGGGTTCTTTAAAGGGTCCTTACTAGATGATGACAGAATGGTAGTTAGAATGGTAGAAAATAGGCTTGTCAAATGTTTTGAACTTCTGCATTATGGGTAATATATAAAATCTTTAAGATAATATATAATGGGATTTGTAATGGTTTATTGTCTTTCTAAATTGTACCTTTATTTAGTGATTAAATAGTATTTGTATTTTCTCACAGTCATCTATTCTAAAATTGAACATCAGTAAGATGGATTACGTTGGCTTTTTATTCCCAAAAGAGCCTTTGGATTTAACTGGGTTGTAGTTCCTGCTACAGTAGTATACCAGGAATTGTGTCATCAGTATTTGGTTGAATAAGTTCCTCGGAAACTTCTAACATTGGAGGTGAGGGCTAACAGGAAGTGGAAGTCCCATGGAGCCAAGATAGGTGGGAGGTAAGGGTTTTATAGACAGGCTGGTATACCTGGGTCTCTAATCTGAAGGTGTCCTTTCCACTGAAATCTGCTTTTCCCACAGAACTGGCCTGTTTTCTTCTTTACTGACAGTTAGTATTAATGTCTAACTTTAATTTAGCAATGATATTGTCACCTAATAATTTATATTCTCAGGTAAATTCATCACTTTAATTCTCAATTTGCTCATCTGCAGACTGGTATAGATGATGGGTTATACTATTCCATGGGATATCATGATGATTTAATAATGTTGGCACACACAAGTGTTCCATAATTGGCAGCCATTTTTCATTTTTACTTCAGTCTAACTCTACTGTGTAGGCTTAGATTTTTTTAAACCTACTTTTAACAAGGGTTTTCAAATGCTTGAACCCCTTCCCTTCTAGTCTACTGTCCAAAGGTAGGGGAGAAAGGATGGTAAATAGGACAAGGGGAAATGGACCTGTTTAGAAGTAGTTCTTTGAGGCGATTCCAATCTGTTTGTCAGGATATCAGCAGTCTAGTTAAGTAGTGTCGGGATAGCAAACATGAATTGGCAGCTTCTAGGAGAGGTTCTCTGCCATGTCTTTTTCAACAAAGCAAAGATCAGCAAAGATGCAAGATCAATGAAGCATTGCAAAGCTAGCATGTGCAGTCACTGTCTATTCATCCCTATTTATACTGTCTTCAAATATAGCTTGTCCTCTGTGGTGGATCTCTCTCTCTCTCTCTCTCTCTCTCTCTCTCTATATATATATATATATATATATATATATATATATATATATATATTTCTCTGTTTGTGTGTGTGTTCACATATACTTTCTTCTCTGAGGCATGATCCCTTGCTAAATTTGGAACTCATTGGTATGACTAGTTTTTCTAGCTAGATTACCATGGGGCTTCCTTGTCTTCATCTCCTAAATGCTAGAGTTAAAGGAGTCTCCATGCCTACCTGGATTTTATGTGGGAGCTAGGGATGGAAGATCTTTTCCTCACATTTGAAAGGCAAGAGATTTATCCATTAAGGCATCTCCCTAACACTCCCTGACCATATCTAGTAGTCACACTGCACTCTTCTAGTTTTATATTTTTCAACAGGTGTTTGAGAATCTGTCATGTGTAAAGTATCATCTTAATATTATTCTGTTCCTATTTCTCTGCCCACTGTTCAAATGTGAAATATTTATGTGAAATTGTAGATGAACTCACAGACCTCATTCGTATCACTAAATGATAGCCACAAACAAATCACTAAAACCAAACCAAAAAAAGCAGAGTCATATAATATTCTGAATAAATTATTCTGTAGATGTTTTCAACTACTAAGGTTTTATAATGTAGACTTGTTGTGATAATTAAATAGTAATACAGAATAGTAAGTAATACAGAAGTTAATAAAATCGTAAGTTCTTTGTTTTCTCTCCTTCTCTGTCCAATCAGCATGCTGGAGATTTTGCTTTCATAATTTTCTAGTTTAGTCTTTTCAGAGACAGATATATGTATTCAAAAGCCTGTGGTATTTACTAAGCTAAATAGAATCTGGGCTTAAGTAGTCATGCTGTGTTTGACATGTGCAAGACCTTTGGTTCAATTCCAAACACTGGAAGAAGAAAATAGAAATAAAATGGGAAAAAAAGGCTATTGAATGTGTATATTTGAAATAAAACATTGTAAAAATCAACAAGCTTGAAATTGGCTAGCTTCAACTATTAAATAAAACATTTTAGCTGGGCAGTGGTGGCACACGCCTTTAATCCCAGCACTTGGGAGGCAGAGGCAGGCAGATTTCTGAGTTCGAGGCCGGCCTGGTCTACACAGTGAACTCCAGGACAGCCAGGGCTACACAGAGAAACCCTGTCTTGTAAAACCAACCAACCAAGCCAACAAAAATAACAACAACAACAAAAAACATTTTAATAACATGGAGTAAGTCACTTAGGTTCCCAGGGGACACAATTTTTCACTAATAAAACTAATGGTTACTTATAGCTTCACATCATTTTCTACAATTGAATCAGTCAAAATATAATGAAGGGTTAACTATAAAAGTATAAGACCTCAGGGGGAAAAATATTTAGACTCTGAGTAAGTAGCCAAGGAACAACAGTAATAGCAAAGAATGGAAAAGGATTCCCACTCCTGAAGGTGGGCCTCAGGCTTTACTAAGGATGACATAGCTGCAGTCCTTTAGCTGGGAAAGGAGTCCACTGGGTTGTCTTAAGCAGTGGCTAGGAGGCAGGGAAACAGGGCTTGAACAGCCAGCTGATAGACCATTGGGTTCAACTAGGCAAATAGGCAAGCCTTGAAGAACATACCTCGAACTGTGCTGTGCAGGCAGGGTGAAGAGACTCAAAAGAAATCAAACCAATGTGCCACAGTCTCTATATTTCTCTACACCCAAAAGTATGATGCAGGTATTTATCCTTTGTACCAATGTTTTAGACCAATGGCTTTGTGGGCTTCTGTCACTTTTTAGGCAATTTGTACAACTTAGGTACCACAGCACTAATATAATAAAACAACAGAGGAAAATGGGGCAGAGAAAGTTCTTCTTTCCAAAACGTAGATGAAATATCCTTTTGTTTTGTTTTGTTTTGATTTTTGAGACGGGGTTTCTCTGTGTAGCCCTGGCTGTCCTGGAACTCACTCTGTAGACCAGGCTGACCTCAAACTCAGAAATCCAAGGAAGTGCTTCTGCCTTCCAAGTGCTGGGATTAAAGGCATGCACCACCACTACACAGCGAAGATGAAATATATCAGTTTAGCCTTTATATTGTGCTTTGAAACATGAGTAGTTAAAGTAATCCATTTTTAAACTGACTTTTATGGAAGAGTTTTGATTTCAAAGGAGGCTGAATTTGTGTTTTCCAAATTTGAAAGGAAAATACAATCTCTAATTTCTTAATTTGTTGTTTACTAATTTTATTTTTATTTGGAGACTAGAGCTTTATTAACTAATGTATCAGTGAGCTGTGATCCCAATTATTCTGTATAACAAGCCACTTTAAAACTCAATTTCTTGCAACTAGTATTGAACATAATTTATTGTCCTTTTACACACATAGATCTTCAGTTTGTGCTTAGTACACTGAGGCAGGATTGGGATTGGTTCCAGGCTACTGGGTTTCAAATCTGGTTCTTAGGGTTTGCTTTTGTAAGGCAGCTTTCTGGCACATGCTGCTTTCCAGGAAATGGTAGAAGCACAAAACCAAACTCAAATTTATTTCAAACTACAACTTGGGTATAGTCTGCTAATTCCCATTGGCCAAAGCAAGTTGTATCTTCACACCAGGAGGATAGAAGTGTGGAGCTCTGGAGATGATAGAGAATGTTACTGTGATGTCCCAGGGATAGGGTATCACTAAAAACCATGTTAGAGTTGGATTTGTACTTGACTTTTCTGCTACTTGGAAATTGTTCTGGGGAGCTAACTCTGCATATCTTCTTTCCAGTTGTCTCCTTCCCATTCATCAAATTATTGTCCTCACATGGCCTAGCATGAACACCATATCTTTCAACATTGAAATATAATATGGTCACCTACTAAGTTCATACTTGAGAACTTCACAATGACTTACCAAAAAGGAAAAAATAATCACACACCAAACCCTCATGTTTTCAGTAAATGCATGATTTTTGAATTGGGATATCTTCACCGTCCTATCCTGGGAGGCATGGGGACTGAGAGCCATAGTTTCTGGTATGATATTTGAACTTAAGGAGGATGGTCTTTTCTATATGTTTGCATTTATGTTTCCCTTGTGTGTATGGCTTGGTTAATTTAGATTGAAGCTAGCCCCATTTACTGGACCTTAATGAATTTTTTAGAAAATATCCAATCAAATTGACTATCATGACTTCTACAAAGTTCCTTGAATTTTCTGCCTCTGGAATTCTTACATTGACTCTTGACAGAAAGCCAGTAATAACTTACTGCAATGCCTTGCTACAAAGAACCATAGCAGTTTTGTGTCCTCAAGTCCAATCAAAATTCTCTACCATGTCTTCACTCATCCAGATGCAAATTTCAGTTTGTGTCACTTAGCATTGTGACTTCATTTGAAAATTGTGTCTTTACAAATACAATAATGCTAAGATGAGGTTTATATTGCATTATTATATCCACCAAACAAAAGAGAGTTATTCTTATGAAGAGATGATAATTTAGAGACCAATAAATACAGGTAAATGGGGAAGAAGGCATGTGGTCAATTGTGAAAGACTGTGAAGTCATACACAAGATGATGGGAAAAAGACCCAGTGAACCCCTGGGCTAGAACAAAAATTAAGTGGACTTCCTGCCCCTATGTACATGCTAGCCTAGTTTAGATGCTGCTTGGTTCAATCACTTCGTAATTTACGAAGAGAAAATTGCTTTTCCAGACTTACTTTTACTTTGTGTGTGTATATATATATATACATATATACATATATATATATATGTGTGTGTGTGTGTGTGTGTGTGTGTGCAACACCAAGAATATTTGTTTTGAGCCAGCCGCCTACCTCTGCCTCCCGGAGTGCTGGGATTACAGATGTATGCCACTACCGCCTGGCTGACCTGTTTCTTTTTTATCTCACATTTCTTGATCACACTAAGCCCAGAGCTGTTTGATCAAAACCTGAGGTTAATTTTATAAAATGAACTGTTTTTATTGTTTTCTGTCTACTTAAAGCTTAATCATCTCTCATGACCTAGAAATTCCACTTATTCCATGAGGTTCCCTGCATTAGCTCCTTTTCTTCTTGTTGTAAAATACTTGCCAAAAGCAATTTGAGGAAGGAAGGGCTTATTTTGGCTTACAAGTTTGATGTAAGAGCTCATCATTGTGGGGAAGTCATGACAGCAGGAAAAACTGGTCACATTGTATGGACAGCCAGGAATCAGAGCTATGTGAATGCCTGTGCTTAGCTCTCTTTCTCCCTTTAACGCAGTTCAGCACTTCAGCTCATAGAACAATAATACTCACAGTGAAGGTTGTGTCCTCTTTTTATTTTTGTTGCTGACATAAAATATCCTGACAAACAGAACTTAGGGAGGAAAGAGGTTATTTTAGCTAATAGTTATATACATTCGATCATTGTTGGGAGGTCAGGACAGGACCTGGAAGTAGTGACAGGAGCTGGAAACAGCTAGTTATATTACATCCATAGTCAAGAAATGGAGAAAAACAAATGAGTTCATGCATGCTACTTCACCTCTTTCTTCACTGTTATACAGTTCAGGATCTACTGTCCAGGGAATGTTTTCACTCATAGTGGGCAAGTATCATAATTAACATAATTAAGAAAATCACCACAGATATATTAGAGGTTCATCTAATCTAGACAATCTCCCATTTAGACTCCCTTCCCAGATGATTTTAGATTGTCAAGTTGAGAATTAAAACATAGATTAGTCCTCTTATCTCTATTAACTTAATCTAGAAAATCCCTCACAGACATGGTTCTCCTCCAGAAGCATATATCTCCATGGTGATTCTACATCTTTTCAATTAGATAATAAATGTCTTTTCTTCTTTCTAGACCTGTGAAATTGTGTCATTCTCATCTGTACTTCTTAAACCATGCTATACCATCTACAATACTGCCTCTGAGCCAGCTCTCTGCATCAGCACTAACCTTTTCTTATTGTATATTCCTTATGGCATAATTTATATATTTTTATATTTCTATTATACTATAAGAATATACCATTCTTACAGTAACTGGCACTAAGCAGTGCACTGCTTCATGGGCAATCTGCAGGATTCGTGCAGGTGAGTAGAGTTATAATGCATGTAGGTGGCCAAGGATGTGGTTTGCAGTGACATTTGAAAATATCACTGAACGTGAGGAAGAGGGGGTAAAGTGACAGGATCCACATGGTGTGACAGCTTGAATGAAGGAAGTGTAAACTTTTACTATATTCTCTTTAACTGTGTATGCCATCCCATTTACAGTTTAGTAAGCCATTTCGCTTTTTGAATCCCTAAAGGCTTTCTTCTAATTTCAACCTTGTTGGTAGAACTTTCAAATTCTTCTGTTTGAATGGAAGCGTTGAACAACAATGGACACTCCTCCTTTATAAAAGGCAAGTCAGAAACTAGTTATGAAATGACTAAACTTTTGTTATGTTTTTGTTATGTTTTATTTTATTTTGTCTTTGAGAAAGTCTTATCACATAGGGCAGGCTGGTCTCAGTTTCCCAAGTGCTGAGATTGTAGGCATCTGCCTCCGTGCCCCGCCTAAAACTATTCTTATAAAAAACAAACTTGAGCCTCCACCTATTTAAAATCAAACATATGTTTTGACAGCTGTTAAGTTAGATTCCATGGAACCAAATTTTGAAGAACTAAATTAGCCTCTGAAAATCAAAATCCTTGTTTTAATTGGCTAAATTAATTTGAGGATTTTAGATGAATGGCATAGCAGTGGCTAGAACAAGAAGATTTATAGAAAAACTTTAACAGAACTTATAAATAAATTGAAAAAAGTAGACTTTGGTCTTTTATTATTTTTTTCTAAAAATCTTAAGTTAGGAAAGAGTTTTTAAATGAATCCCATGTGGGTTCTGGTGAAACAGTTCTACCAAAGGTCACTTTACGCAACTGCTTTGCTTTCTTTTGCTGAAAACAATAGAACCATGTTTTCATACTTCGTCAAAGCAAGTTCTTCTTGATTTTGTTATAAGAAGATCTATTGGATGAAATTTTGAAAGGAGTGAGGGAGTAATTTGTGAAAATAGAGATCAGAAATAGTTCTTTCTGTCGTGTCAGTGCCACAGAAAACAATGGGGGATATCATTTTGCTATATGGCAGAACTGAGCCATGTAGGTCAGGGCATGGAGGCAATGCATAGATGATCATGGATACAAAATAAGTGCTGGTATTCAGCATATACCATGGTGCAGTTGACGGTCCACGTGTACCCAATAAGGAAACATAGTGCCATATAAGGCTCATCTCTTTCTACAACAGTTCTCTCCACCGCCCTGATAGCTGTCCTGAAGACCAGCTGCATCTTTTGTGCCCTTTTCAGCAAATATCACAGTCAAATTACAAACTACCATGCAAATAGTGTGGTCTGTGAAATATCATTAAGAGCTGGGCATCTGGATGCAACCAAGAGAGTGTCTCCAAAACACCTGCACTGGCTAAATGTTGTTTTATTCAATAATGACTGGCATGGGTTGGATGACAGACACCAAAGATATCAAGTTCTGATCTCTTGGATTTGGAGCAAGTTCTTTGCAGATGTGACCAAGGGACATTGTGTGTGTGTGTGTGTGTGTGTGTGTGTGTGCAGGTGTGCTCACCCTCTGTGCATGTGGAGGTTATAGGAGGAAGCTGGGTGTCATATCATTTTCTCTTTATTCCCTTGAGACAGGGTCTCTCACTGAACTTGGATCTAGGCTGGCATCTAGCAAGCCCTAGTGATCATCCCATCCTCACCCCTCCCACAGGCCTGTTTCAGACATGCACATGGACATGCCCAGCTTTTTACATGAGTGTTGGGACTCAAACTCAGATCCTCATGCTTGTGTATCTAGTGCTCTTACCTACTGAACCATCTTCTCAGTTCCCAATTAAGGGTTTTGACAGGAAAAGATCACTTTGGTTTAGTCAGACTAATATTAATTACTATCACAAGTGTCCTTAGGAGAGACAGAGGAGGAAGAATCAATGTGACCATAGAGGCTAAGACTGGAGATGCAGCCACAAGTCAAGCAGTGAAGAGTCAACAGAAGCAGAAAGAGGTAGTGCACCAAGTCTTCCTGGAGCCTCCCAGGAAGTGTGACCTTGCTGATCTCTTGATTTCAGCATTTTGGTCTGCAGAAATGTGAGAATATTACATTTTATTCTTTTAAATCCCTGAGTAGTGATCATATCTTACAGCAGCAGAGACCAAGGCACCTTTGAATGAGGTGTGGAAAGGTTTAAGTTGAAAATGCATACAGTTCCTTTTCTTGTTACAGTGACCCAACTCATGACAAGAAGCAACTTATAGGAGGGTAAAAGGATACAATCCTATTAAAAAAACAAATCCTATGCAATTTTTGAAAGACCAAAGCTATTTTTAAAAGAATTTCTCTAATAAAATACAGATCTTTACTACCTAGAACAAACTATTCTGTCCTGTTCATTTACTACCTTGATAGGGGTATGAGGCCCTGACCAAGTTTTCCACAATATGATGACACTTGCCTTTGATCAGGGGGTAGGGGTGGGGAACATAAGTGCGTATCACACTTGCAGCAGTGTTTAATGTTCACATGTTCTGTTCCTTCCTTTGATGAAATGAATACAAACATTTACAGGGAGGTGGTTGGGATCTTTTGCTACTTGACTAGAATTTGTACCCTTGTAACTGGGATCTGAGCTATATTTTACTGTATATTGCAATTAAATTTGTTTGCAAGACTGAAATTTTTGCTGCATTTAAAGAGCTAAAGCATTTACAAATTTACAAGCTTGTCAGCACTAATTCATATTCTAATTAAAAATGATAAGAACATCAGCCCAGGTGTACGTACTTCATAGTGTCAATCAAATTTCATCAGGAACTACTTGTCTTTCATGAGGAAAGGGCTCTTGACTTTTTTTTTTTTTTGGAGGGAGGATTATTTTATTTGTGCTTCTCTTAATTTTTCATGTTGCTATATTTTCCATAAATGAAGCCCATGGAAGAAACGTTAAGAACAACATGCAACTGATTATGTTTTTGTAAGTATATAAAACATTACACTTCAAAAGATTTTTCTTGGGCCCCCAAAGCAACTTCTAAGACATTAATGAGCCTGCTCAGAACCAGTAAGGAGTTTTGTAATTGGGCTATTATCACTGCAGATTCTCGAGGAGTTCTGTCTTATTTTTCATGCTTAAAAAAATTCTCAAGGAGTTCTGTCTATTTCTTATGCCTAAAAAAATTATAATTTTATCTTTAAAATTTAAATTAAATGTATCTCCTTACCTAATACATAAGACCAAAATTGTACATATCAATGAGATACCTTTTGATGTTTTAATGCATGTACATACATATTGAGAGGGGGGGAAAGTAATCATCAATGGGGTTAAATATAATCTGTCCTTTATCTTATTTACTTCCCTAAAGGATAAATCAAATTCTGTACTCGAGTAAGTTAAGCAGCCACAGGAAAGGAGGAATGATTACTTAATCCAACTGAGAAGATTTTTCTTCTTGGTGTAACAGTTTAAGGTAATCAAAAAAAACCAAAAACAAAAAAAAAACCCAAAAAACAAACAAACAAACAAAAAACCCCAAAAATCAAAAAGCAAAAACATTAGCTTTTCTTTGTACTCACTTAAATAAAATGTGGGACTTACAAATTTTATCCACATGCCACTTTAAAACAGGGTCTTAGGACTGTCAAAGTGCAAGAAATAAGTATCAGTGGAGTGCTCAGCCACAAATAAGACAACTGTATTGCCCTTCACCCAAGGACCAAAATGGGGAGAGGGGCATAAAGACTATGAGTCAGAGGTTGGGGAGAACCTGAGTGAAAGCAGTACCTTTTGGCCTGCACAGGACCACTGCACTGATGAACTCATGATGACAGTTGTGGTTGCAAGCATAAAACCTGCAACATTACAGAATGGGCAGGTTCTTAGTAAGGAAAGCTAATTGTGAGTTTCCTGTTGAGGAAGGTGCCACACCCCTTTACACTGTGATGAACCTGGAGTATCAGTGTGAAGATTTGTTTCAATATAAACTTTCAAAATTCATTTTATTGAAACTGGTTTATTTTTCCCATAAGGAGGAGCAAGTATATAGGTAAGGAGAAACTTTGCTGGGTAGACCTTGCTGGGTAGTCCTTGCCTGGCATGCATAGGGTTCAATCTTAAAAACCCTCTGTTAGTTTTTAAAACCATGTATGTGTCACATATTTATAATCAGCCCCAGCAATGGGGAGGCAGAGACATGTAGATCCTTGGGGCTCACTGGCTAGTGAACCTCGCCTGCTTATTGAATTCCAGGCCACTGAAAAACTACTTAGAAGGCATGTGGATGGTTCTTGAGGTAATACTCAGGGTTGTTCTCTAGCCTGTGGACACACACACACACACACACACACACACACACACACACACGGAAAAAAGTGCATGTTAGGATCTCAAGGATAAATTTTATTAATTATTTAAATTGACAGTATCATTTGAGATTTTTTTCAAAACAAAATCACTAGCTGGTTGACTTGATGTACATTAAAGGTTGAGATCTTATAAGCAATTTCAGATTCATTTGTCACTGAGACAGGTCAATAGTCTTGTGATACTGACTATGGCTTATGGTAGAAAAGCTGATTGTGACATCAAAATGTCAGATTTTTTTTTTCACCTTGATTGCTATATATTTAATACCTCTCTGCTCCGTAGCTATCATCATCTCTCCAGCCTTTCAGATAAGGCCAAGTCAGTTAAATACCTGACATGGTTTTCAGGCTTCATATGTTAAAATAATTTTCTTGATAGAAAATAAAAATACAAGACTTACTAATAACAACATGACATTTATCTAGCAAAAGTTTCATGAAATAGTTTCATGAGGTAATTAGTTGCTTTATAGACATATATGGTAGATATTAGATATGTAAACATTTAAGCACATGTAAATTTCGCTTTGGGTTACATATTTTGTATGAACTTTTTTGCAGGGCTTAGATCCTCTTACAGTAGTTTTTATCAACTCAAACTACTTACAGTAGTTTTTATCAAATTAAAATTGGGCATCTTACCTGGCCTGCCAGAAACAGCACACATCACTGAATACTCACACCCACTTAATGAAAGAGGTAAAATTATTTACTAGGTGAAAACCCCCACAAAATTCATGGAAGTCAGTGACCCAGGATTTCACACTGAGTCGCTAAACTGGGATGGCTGGTTTGCTGCTTGTTGGGTTCTAAACTGAATGTTGTTTTTCATGTAGTTAGTTGTAACAACTTTCATTAGCACAAAAACTTTCCTTTCCATGCATTTTCATTTTCTGTCTCACTAAGAAAACATCATATTCTGTCTCCAGCCATTACACTGGAATGTAAACAAAATCAAGTGTCAGCAATGGTCTGCAGAATGCAGCCTCTGTGTTTTCCCCCTTATAATGTATTAAATAATGGGACTAAGTGGGCCGTGCTTTGGGGCCAGAGGAAACATTATGGATTTGTTAAGAAATAAACAGAAAATAGAGAATGATATCAACAAGGTGTTGAACTAGGAAGCCCAGGCTTCATTTTCCGACCAGAGAGATCACCTTAACAATAGTAAGCTTTTATGAGAACCAAGAAGTCCCTGCACCTTGGGCAAACCTAGAACCATATATAGTCATGACATTTCAATCATAATAGATGTTACTTCAACCTGGCATAGAGCAGAAAAACTGGGTGGAAAAAACTAACACTCAGCTTTGACTTGGGGACGGGATGGGCAGAACAGATATTTTTCTGATAGTCTTTTTTTTCAAGTTACTAAAAGGATTGTTTTTCTTCTTCTTCTTCTTCTTCTTCTTCTTCTTCTTCTTCTTCTTCTTCTTCTTCTTCTTCTTCTTCTTCTTCTTCTTCTTCTTCTTCTTCTTCTTCTTCTTCTTCTTCTTCCTCTTCTCTCTTCTTCTTCTTCTTCTTCTTCTTCTTCTTCTTCTTCTTCTTCTTCTTCTTCTTCTTCTTCTTCTTCTTCTTCTTCTTCTTCTTCTTCTTCTTCTTCTTCTTCTTCTTCTTCTTCTTCTTCTTCTCTGATTTGCAGCATGACACATGTATACCAGATGCCATAGTGCTGCAGGAAAGAAAACAGAATTCAGAGCTTGATGTACCTCCAAAGGACCTCACACTCAAGATAGAAGCTGGCACAGCTTTGAGTGACAGCTTGTGGGAGAAAAGTGGAACGTGTAGCCAGCATTCTTCCTTTTGAAAGAGGTTGTCAAGGGATGGGCATCTGCCTGGCTTGTGTTGGAACACTGATGGAATCAGCATCCTTTGAGAAGTGTTCCTTGGAGTTACAAGCAGGCTGGGATGGCTCAGTGGATAAAACACTTGCCCATAAGTGTGAATATTGGAGTTGGGGCAAGCATTGTAACCCACCTGTACTCTGTACTTAGGAGTAAGAGATGGGGAATCATCCTGCTGGTAGGCTGGGTGGCTAAACTATTTTAACTGTAACTCCATGTTCAATGAGAGAAGCCACCTCAATAAAGTAAAAAGTAATTTAGGAAGACATTCCATGACATTCATTAACCTCTGGAACAATATGCACATAAACATGAATACACATACTTCTGAACACATATATACATATATGTTACACACACATGCAAAACACCATATACACCATGTGACCAAAACCATCCACTTGTATGTGTATATCCAAAATAGAATCTGGAAAGATATTTACATATTCATATTCACTGTAGCCCTACTCACAGTATCCAAGAGGTAAAAAACAACTAAAATGGCCATGGGTGAATAGATGGATAGAGAGAAAATGTGGTATGTACACAAAATGCAATATTATTAAGTCTTTAAATAACATGAAATCATGATACGCTCTATAATATGGTCAAACTCTGAAGACATTGTTAAGTGAATAAGACCACCCAAAAGGTAATTATTACATAATTCCACCATAAGAGGGAACTGAATCAAATACTTAGAAAACCAGAATAAAATAAGAGAAATTGGATTTGTTCTTTCATAACTGCAGAGTTTCAGTTTTAGAAGGTGAAAATTTCTAGAGTAGTATTTATTTTGATGTGTATCATCAACAGCATTGCCTTGAACATTTAAAACTGGTTTGGATGGTGCATTTTATATTATGTGTTTTATGATTAAAAAAACCAAAGAGAGGAGACTGAAGAGATTAGTAGTTAAAATGGCTTTTTACCCATCAGTCAATAATTAAGAAAATGCCCCCATGGGCTTGCCTGCAGTGTAACCTTATGAAGACATGTTTTTTTTTTTTTTAAAGGTTCTCTCCTCTCAAGTAACTTTAGTTTTTGTCAAGTTGACATAAAACTACCCAGCACAAATAGTTTAAAGGAGAGGAAGAGATAAGAAGAATCAACTATATGCTCAGGATGCTCAGGCTACCAGAAGCTAGGAAGGGACATGGAATGTATTCTTTTCTGAATTGTCAGAAGGAAACTACCCTGCCAAATACTATGATTTGGAACTTCTGACTTCTGAAATTGTAGGATAATAAATGTAATATGGGATGACATTATTTGATCTTAATAAAGTAACTGTAAATATTCTTCCTTCAACACCCAAGTCTATAACTGAATAAGTACAAATATTTCACAAAGAACACTTTAAATGAGGATTTAAAAAATTATACATCCTCTTTAATTTTCTTATAATCCCCTATATTTGATCTCATCATAATATTTTAATCTTATGAATTAAATCTAATGACTTTTCAAATACTTTTTTTTTTTTAAGTGAATGAGCAATAAAGATAACCTTGATTCCCAGAACTGGGTCACTGATACCCAAAACTCAAGAGCGATTTTAGAAGGTAAGATACCTAGGATAGCTTGAATAAGAATATGTTGCTAGTGTTCTATGTTAGAGACGGGGCAATTATTTGCATTAAAAATATTTGTTGCTGGGCAGTGGTGGCACACGCCTGTAATCCCAGCACTTTGGGAGGCAGAGGCAGGCAGATTTCTGAGTTCGAGGCTAGCCTGGTTTATAGAGTGAGTTCCAGGACAGCCAGGGCTATACAGAGAAACCCTGTCTCGAAAAAAACAAATCCAAAAAACCAAAAAAAAAAAATTGTTGCATAATAAATTAGAAATTTGTGTGATCTAATTTAGATTACAATTACTCAAAGTCAATGAGTCACAGAAATGCAATAGCTAAGTTTTAGAATCAACATATGTGTCTATCAGTAGAGGAATAAAATGGTTCATACACATAAAGAAAAATGATAAGTTGTCATTTGTAGGGAAATGGTTACACCCAGAGATAGTGATATTAATTGAATGAAGGCAATTTTGGAAAGACAAATATCATATATTTTCTCTCACTTGTGGCTCTTAAATTTTATATAGGTGCATAAAGTCATGTATGCATATATGAAATGAAAGAAAAATTGTTTCATGGGGCAAATGGAACAAATTCAGGGAAGGAAGGTATGCTGGTTTGAATAAAAAGGGTTCCTGTAGGCACATATATTTGAACACTTAGTCACCAGGGAATGGCACCATTTGAAAGGATTAGAAGAATTAAGAGGTTTGGCCTTGTTGGAGGAAGTGTGTCACTGGGTGTGTGGGCCTTGAGGTTTCAAAAGCCATTCCAAGCCCAGAGTCTCTCTCAGTTACTGCTCCAGTGTCTGCCTTCATGCCACCATGCTTCCTGTCATGATAATAGACTAAACCTCTGAAACTAAGCCAGCTCCAAATTAAATGCTTTCTCTTGCTTGTTATGTTTTGGTCATGATTCTTTCATAGCACTAGAACAGTGACTAAGACAAAAAAGGTCTGGAGTCATGCTGGGTACATAAATTGCAAACTAAATGTTGCTGTCATTTTGAGGGGCGGTCCAAAGCATCACAGAAAACTTGCCTGATAATGGACACGCTGTTCTTTTTGGTGAGAATTTAATTTTGCCAAATTCTATGAATCCACTCCTAATGAATGCAATTAGAAAATATTTTTTTCAGTGACCATGCTTGAGAAAACTGTAGTCTACAAACTCCCTTTTTTTCTCTCTGGGCTCCACATTGTTATCAAAGATCTTGTACAGAGAGAGAAAGAGCCCCCTGAAAAGGAGGAATCACCACAGAGGGGCCTTTGGTCATAATGGAAATACTCACTTGGTGATTCATAACCTTCATTATATCATACAACTGCATGCAATTAAAAATTGAAATGCAATTCTCCCTACTATCAATGGTAATTTAAACCACACAGCCATGGTTTGACAGTCATTAGTCTGTCTTCTTTCTTAGAAACATGAGAGCTAAAACCTGCTATTACTGTCATTCTGTCTCTGTCTATCTGTATCACTACAGCAGACTCATGTGCTAGTCTAATCATGTTCTCATCAAGAACATCTTGTCAACTCCCCCACTTCAGCCTAATCAGGTTTCTACTGAGAGAACTGTGTCATCTCCCCCACCTAGGTGACAGCAAGATCATCCTGTCAAGAAGAGGGCTCCTCACTAAAGCCTTTTGTGTGTCAGAGGCAGGTACACCTGGATTGTGTATCACACTGGGGGACTCAGGCTATTTTAAAGGATTTTATTTTATTAATTCCTCAGGAATTTTAGAATATAAACTCAAGAAAGCAAGTATAGTCTCTCGTGAGAGCTTTAAGAAAAAAGAGAAAATGCCCAATTTCTTTGTAGAAAGAAAGAAATAAAAACATTCAGAACTCATCAAAATGCACACATATTCAGGCCTCTAAGGTGCTTTCTGAAATGCTATCAAGACTATTATTGAATTTGCTTTAAGCAAAACATTAAAAATAGAAAAAAGAGTGTGATATTTTTCTACTGGGAGATAAAGATTCGATCAAAGGAGAAAGTATATTATTGGATTATATCTGATGAGAAAATAAAAAGGCCCATAACTGACTGGTGGCTACACAAATAGCAATAATGTGCCTAGAATTTTTGAGATAAATGCTTAGATTTTTGGAGAATTAAGATGCTGCAATGAGGCAAAGGGCTTCCAAAAAAAAATTCTTTGGCAATCTCCTATGGTGCAAGAAATACGTATTTTTTGGAGCTGTGTTAATCAAGTGTGGTATGAGACACATTCACACACACACACACACACACAAAGAGAGAGAGAGAGAGAGAGAGAGAGAGAGAGAGAGAGAGAGAGAGAGATCTGTTAGTCAAAACTTGAAACCTGTGGGAGCACATGGGTTCCAGTTGTTTTTCACATACCAATGAGATTCACCACTTCAGGTACCAAAACCTTTACCCTTTACCCTCAGACTGTCCTTATAATTCATAATAGTCTTGCTTAGTTTTCCTCAACTTTGGTAAACTTCACAAAAATATAAAGCTTAAACTTTCCAGAGACCTGCCTCTACCTCCAGATAGTTTAACTCAAGTCTTCTGGGGTAAGGCTATGGAATGAAGGTTTTAATTTAGTTAGTGGCTTTATAGTTAATTTTCTTCATTTAGAGCTTGAGGATTTTGTTGATGCCTAGCAACCAGTGGTATGGACTCTGCCCTTCTGGCCTTGTTCTTTCCTCCCTCTATGGTTCTGGACCCAGTGCTGAGCTGCACTGACTATTCTCTTTTAAAATGGACAGAAATTGACCCTCACTGGCTATTGCATAAAGGAAAGGACAGTGGAAAACTTTTCTAGTTAAACACAGATGCTTTTGTATTTTAAGATTTTTCATGTCACAGAGTCTTCCCTGGGTTATCAGTACTAAAGACAGAACAGCATAGCTATATTCAGAGAGTCTATTATGCTCCAAAGGGTCTCAAAAGGTGTAAAGCTGTGGAATGAGGGCTTTGATTTAGTTAAATAGTGGATAGATATGTAGTTAGGCCTCCTGTATAGAGAGCTTGAGAATCACCCTCCCCCACAGTCATATGCCATTCTTTTGTTCATGCCACCATAGGTTATACATTGCTGTTGCTATCACACATCTCAATGGTTAAGAGAGAGCAATGGCTACAACAGTTTCATCTTCCCTGGACTTTTCTTGGGATTTTCTGATTTGGAGGCCAGGTGTATGTGAAAAAACCCCAGATTTTGCCTGCAGCAGACCCACCTTAAGATTATAGCAGTAAAAACCAATGCAGACTATATCCTCAGAGATTTCAGATTATGCCTATGAGACAGCTTCTCTGTTTTTCTTTCATTTTATGTCATACCTCCTTCTTTACTGACTGTCCTGTGGACTCCTTGTGCCAAGAATAATAAAGTTATACATGGTGGTCCATGATGGTTATCAGAGCACTTGGAAGGTGCTCAAGAAGTAGAAAGATCAAACTGAAGACCAACCTTGTCTATTTATCGACTGACTTTGGAACCAGCTTGAGCCTCATAAAACCAAAAGAACAATTAAAAAACCCCATTACTATAACATTCTCACAGACATCAAATTACTTTCTTTTTTTTTATTGAGTCTTAACTGGTACAAGACTAGACACAATATTTTAAAAATGTTATTGGAAACTAATGGGAAAGACAAAATGTGATAAAAGCACTAAAATTTAAAGTAGAAAAATAACAAGCAAGAGGTAAACAGAAATCATGATAGTAAATTAAAAACTGGTCTTATTATCAGCTTCCATTATGTTAAGACCTAGTCCTACCAATGAAAATGAAGAGATCATAAAATTGGATAAAAAGGTGTAGGCATAATGTTTTTGTGCACTAAGTAACAGTTATCTTTGTGCTATGCAAATGCTGATTTCTCTGACCTCATATCTTGTTTCAATCTGGACATTGTAATGCTTATGTCTAGAATCTCCTGTCTCAAGTTTGTGTAAATGATTCTTACCATTTATTCTCTGCTTTAATAATAAATGCTGAAAATCCAGTGGCTGGGCAGAAGAGAAAATAGGGCAGAAAGGAGAAAGGGAAGGAGAGAAGGAGGGCGTGTGGTTATTGGGGAATAGCAAAGGTAAAGAAATACGGATGCCATATTAATTTACACCTACATTAATATTAAAATAATTTTACACAAAGGCAAGAATCAAATAAAATTGACAAATCCATCTTAAAACAAAGACATGTAGCTAAAAACCAAACATATAAAACAATATAAAACTTCAAAGGAATTCCTTAGAGAAGCAAGCAGGAAAGCTGAGAACCAGAGCCCAGCTAGAAGCCCTTTCCCATCCCCACCAGCCTCTTGGGTCCAAGGGAATAACCTGAAAGGATATTCTTACAATTTTCTCATATGCTACAACCTAGGAGCACCGAAGCTGCAGAAACCAAGGCTCCCACTCTCTGTTCTTCCTTCATGGCATTAAGAGGAACCTGCTTTAGCCAGAAGGATCTAAGAACTTTACCTTTTCGCTCAGTACAGCTGTGTCAGCAACCCACTCCATAATTCTGTGCCGCTCCCAGTCTTGGTCAGAAAAGCTACTCTCTGCAGTCAGTGGGTTGCACTTAATGCAAAGCCTCTTAACTGTTTGAATTGCTGAGACTAAATGACCCTGTGAGTGAGTGCTCATTCCTAAATGGGGCATTTGTATTCACTTCCTAGGCCCAGGAAACATCATGGAAGAGAGGGTGGAAAGAATGGGGAAGACCCTTGAGGACATGGGCACAGGGGAAATGTTCCTGAACAGAACACCAATAGCTTATGCTCTAAGATCAAGAATTGACAATTGGAACCTCATAAAATTACAAAGCTTCTGTAAGGCAAAGGACACCTTCAAAAGGACAAAACAGCAACCAACAAACTGGGAAAAGATCTTCACCAACCCTTTATCCGACAGAGGGCTAATATCCAATATATACAAAGAACTCAAGAAGTTAGACTCCAGGGAACCAAATAACCCTATTAAAAAAATGGGATACAGAGCTAAACAAGGAATTTTCACCAGAAGAACTTCTGATGGCTGAGAAACACCTTAAGAAATGTTCAACATCATTAGTCATTAGGGAAATGCAAATCAAAACAACCCTGAGATTTCACCTCACACCAGTCAGAATGGCTAAGGTTAAAAACTCAGAGACAGCAGGTGTTGGCGAGGATGTGGAGAAAGAAGAACACTGCTCCACTGCTGGTGGGATTGTAAGATGGTACAACTCTGTAAATCAGTCTGGTGGTTCCTCAGAAACTGGGCATGATACTTCCGGAGGATACTGTTTTACCACTCCTGGGCATAAACCCAGAGGATTCCCCGGCATGCAATAAGGACACATGCTCCACTATGTTCATAGCAACCTTATTTATACTAGCCAGAAGCTGGAAAGAACCCAGATGTCCCTCAATGGAGGAATGGATATAGAAAATGTGGTATATTTACACAATGGAATACTACTCAGCAATTAAAAACAATGAATTCATGAAATTTTTAGGCAAATGGTTGGAACTGGAAAATATCATCCTAAGTGAGGTAACCCAATCACAAAAGAATACACATGGAATGCAATCACTGATAAGTGGATATTAATTAGCTCAGAAGCTCCGAATACTGAAGACACAATTAGCATAACAAATGATTCCCATGAAGAAGGAAGGAGAGGGCCCTGATCCTGGAAAGGCTTGATCTAGCATTGCAGGGGAGTACCAGGACAGAGAAAAGGGAGGGGAGAGAAGAGGACTTATGGGACATATGGGGAGGGGAAAACTGGGAAAGGGGAAAACATTTGGAATGTAAACAAAGAATATAGAAAAAAAAAAGAATGTGAGAGCCAGAGGATGGGGAGAAGTGCTATAAAATGTGGCCTTCTAGACATGGCAAGACTAATTGCGCTCATGAACCCTCAGTGTCTGAGATTACCTACACGTGATCTGCCCAAGATCAAACCAGTCAAAATTCTAACATGGATGGGAGAGGGGCTTGCAAGGCCTAAACTCTTAGATGGCTCCTGGGGGAGGGAGAGGGGGGAAGTAGAGTCATTATTTTTTGGGAATATAGTCACTGGTAGGTTGCCCATGCTCCAGTACTTCCATATTCATGTGCATATTAACATCACTAATTGGACTCAGTGGCTCATAAAAAAAAATCACAAGATGATATAAAAATGGTAGGGGGGCTGTGGTAGGGAGAACCTAGAGAGATGTAGACACTCTAAAGCAGTGGTGGATATGATCAAGATACATTGAATGTATGTATAAAATTCTTAAAGAACAAAAAATTATTAAAAAGCTAGACTGTGCTAAAAGATAAGATTTTTTAATGTGTTCTTGGATTTAGTTTGCAGGTATTTTATTGAGTATTTTTACATCTACATTTATGGGGAAAATTAATCTGTAACCTTTGTTAAATCTCTGTGAGATTTGGTTATCAGGGTGACTGTGCCTCATAAAATAAAAATTTTAATGTTCCTCCTGTTTCTGTTTTGTGAAATAATTTGAGGTGTATTGGCATTAGCTCTTCTTTGAAAATCTGATAGAATTCTGTGCCAAATCTGTCTGGGATTTGAGGGGGGCATGTTGGGAGACTTTTAGTAACTGCTTCTATTTTTTTTTAGGGTTTGTAGTTCTATTTAAATTGTTTATCTGATTTTGATTTAATTTTGGCAAGTGGTAGCTATCAAGAAAATTATCCATGTCTTTGAGATTTTGTAGAGAAAAATATTTTGTCTGTATGGATGTATTAATAATAAATTTGATGGCCTATAGCTTAGTCAGGAAATAGTAAGTGGCACATTTGGAGCCAGAAAGGATTCTGGGATAGTGCCAGACACAGGAGATTTGCCTGGGAAGATGTGATGAGACAAGACTTGAGCACAAGTAACCAGTCACATGTCAGGATGTAGATTAGAATAAATGGGTTATTTTAAGTTGCAGTCTAGTCAGAGAAGAGCCTAGCTATATGGCCAAGGTATTTGTAAATATATTTTGATTCTGAGTCTTATTTCTGTGAGCATGGGACTGGGAGGAAGAAAGACAAAACTTGTACAAGATTTTCCAGTTTTGTGGAGATCAGGTTTTTAAAGTATTGCCTAATGATACTTTGAGTTTTCTTGGTGTCTGTTGTTATGCCATTTTTGTTTCTGATTTTGTTATTTTGGATATTCTCTCCCTTTTAGTTTGGATGAGGGTTCATCTATCTTACTGATTTTCTCAAAGAACTAACTTTTTGTTTCATTGATTCTTTATATTCTCTTTGTTTCTAATTTATTGATTTCAGCTCTGTGTTTGATTTTTTTCTGCCATTCACTCCTCTTGGGCAAGCTTGCATCTTTTTTTTTTCTTTTTTTTTTTTTTTTGCTAGAGCTTTAGATGTGCTGTGGTAGGTATGTAGTGCTATGGATTTTCCTGTAAGCACTGCTTTCATTGTGTCCCATGAGTGTTTGGTATACTGTGTATTAATTTTCATTAAATTCTAAAAAGTTTTCAATTTCTTACTTTTCTTCTGCCTTGATCCATTAGTTATTCAGGAGAGAATTGTTCCATTCCCATGAGTTTGAAGGTTGTTTTGTTTTTGAAATACATTCTTTAATCCATGGTGTTCTGATATGATGTGTGCAGGGGTAGGGTACTGCAATTTTCTTGTATATGTTGAGACTTGATTTGTGACTGAGTATGTGGTCAATTTTGGAGAATGTTTCTTGAGGTGCTGAGAAGAAGATATGACCTTTTGTGTTTGGGTGAAATGTTCTGTAGATATATGCTAGGTCCATTTAGTTCGCAACATCTGTTAGCTTCAGTATTTCTCTATTTAATTTTTGTTTGAATGACCTGTCCATTGGTGAGAGTCAGGTATTGAACTTTCCTACTATCTGTTTGTGATTTAAGCTGTAGTATGTTTCCTTTACAAATGTGGGTGCCCTTGTGTTTGGGGCATAGATGTTAATAATTGAAAATCATATTGGTAGATGTTCCTTTGATGAGTATGAAGTGTCTTTCCTGGTCTTATTTGATTAATTTTGGTTTGAAGTCTGTGAATCTAGTAATTGAAATTTTATATTTTAAATAATATTCCTATCTTATCTATAGGAGATAGCAGAGGGAGCTAGAGGGAGAGACTTGAGAAGGAGAGAGAAAGAGAAGGGTAGAGGGGAAATGAGGGGCAAATAGAGATGAAGAGAGGGAGAGAGCAGCAGAGAGAGGAAAGAGATTATTCTTGGTCCAGATCCCCTGGTTGTCAGGTGGGCAACGAAAGGGGTGAGCAGTGCTTCTCAATCTTGGATATATATCAGAATCACCTGAGTGACTTTAAAATACACATACTAATCCATCGTTTCAAAATATTCTGACTTAATTACTGGGGGCAAAAAGACTTCCATGCTCTTTTATATTTAAAGCAGCAAATGTGAGTTCAGAAGTTTTTAGATTAGGTGACCTAATTCTGGGTTTTAAGTGTACTTTAAATAATAAAAGCTTAATAGATAAAAAATATTATAGGTTTAAAATAGAAAAATAGTGGTTCTCCAGTCTGTATTATGTTTTAAGGTTTATGTCTTCAGTGGCTGACTCAAAGCCTTTGAAGTGGTTTGCTTAGGTAAAGAATATTTGGCTAATGCATCTTTAATGAATATTAGCTTCACAAGTGTTTTTTAAGAGTTGGAATTATTTATCAAAATATGAATGTTCTCTTGTTCATGTTCTGATTCACAGGAGTGGAGAGTTCAACAGCTTTTAGACAGGGTTATAATGTAGACAAATCAGGCAGAACTGGATGGTGGTGAGCCAGGGCAAGTTGCAACCAGTATTTAGCCACCTTTGCTGTGATCCTATAAACTCTGCTACAGCTGCTGTTTAGATTAGAACACAGAGGAAAAACCATCCAGGACTTGGTGGACATGCCTGTAATTCTAACACTTAAGAGTCTAAGGCAGAAGAATTGTGAGACTAACTTGGATTACATAGCAAGCTACTGCTTCAAAAAAGAAATAAAAAAAAAAAAAAAACAGAAGGAAAAAAAAAACAGAAAAAGGAAAGACCCTCTTCCAAGCAAAACAAAACAAAACAAAAACAAGCAAAGGGAAAACCTGAGATGTAACTCAGAGGTAGAATATTTGCCTAGCATAGCATGCACAAAGATTTGGCTTCAATTCCCCTTGACCCCAAAGAAAACAAAATAGAATAGAACAAATAGACAAAAATAGTAGAATTGTCACTACTTCAGAATTAAGGACACAGGCAACACAGGAGACATTGAGAGCCTGAGGAAGAAGGAATGGTCATGTTTGCCTCTAAACCTGTAATTCTGTCTTGTTGACACTTGATGTTATCAGGGTGCAGGGGGGAGAGTAGACAAGGAAATCTGGGATGTGTCACTGCTTGCATTATAGGCAAAAGCATAGCAAGCATGTGTGTGTGTGGGGGGGGTAGATAAATTCTCATTTTCATAACTAAGCCCAGATAAAAACTATTAAGGAGCAGAGATAATGGTAAAGTGACTGCAAAGCCTGTATGAATTCTTTGTATTAGAACCAACCTTTTCCAGCTGAACTGTCTTGGTCCAAAAGTGATAATCATATATTTTTGCTTCCTTACATTAACATTTGTTTTTATGAATGTCATTTCTTTTCTTGAATAAAGGGAGATTTTCCTTTATTGCTGGCGTGACATTCACAGCCAGCTATTTTGGTATATTCTTATATATTTCAATTTGGTGACTGCTTTGGAGTCTTTTCAGCAAGCAAAATTCATTTAGTCTTGAGACCTCCTTCAAAGTCACACTGGAGATAATTTTTTATAGCATCATCAGTCTTCTGTGGCATTACTTCAGCTTGTGCCCTAGCATCTGAGATAAACCCAGACCTTAGTATTAGTTGGTTGTTTCCACTTTGTATTTTCTTGTTACTGTGACCAAATCTGACAGGAAGCAACTAAAGGATGGGACTTATTCTGGCTTATGATTTAAGAAGGTATATAGTCCAGTATGGCAGGCAAAGCATGGTAGCAGGAACAGGAGGAAGTCAGAAAGCAAACAACAAATAAGTGGGACCAAGCTATAAATTTTCAAGCAATGCCTCAATTGACCCATTTTTGTCTAGCAAAGCTTCATTTCCTGAAGGTTCCATAAACTGGAAAAATTGTATAAATTGCCAGCTGGGGCAGCAGTGTGGATAGACAAGTGCTCAAATGCATAGGCCGATAGGGACATTTTACATTTAAACTACAGCATTGTCCAAACTCTGTGGGATTATTTGTATTGTTTTTCTGTTTTAACTAAAAGTCAAAGAAAAATCCAACAACTATCAGTCTTCAATATTTATCACTTTAATGGGAGATAATTTATTGCCTAAGTCAAAAGATTCCTATGAGCAGGATCAGGAGACAGCTGTCATTGCTTTTAGCTTCCAGTTGTCCTATGTAGGTTGCCTGTGAGTGTCCTTGCTTGTGTTTCTCAGTGCACAGTTTTCTGTGAATGGCAACAGATGAACAGTTCCTGTCCATAATTCCTTCAGAGTTTTCTTTTTATATTTTCTACAGAGTTGCACAAATTCTCTAGTGCTATTTACTTCTAAGTACTGTCAAGTAAAGCTAGAAAGGGATTGATATAGGAACATTGGGCTGTCTTTGACAGTGAAGTCTTTCTTGGGAGCAAAGGGTCTCAAAAACTCTATAACTACCATATCAGCCCTGAGCTAGTCATTTTCTGGGCCTTATCTATTGTTCACAGAATGAAGCATCTATTTTTAATCTTTTGGAAAAATACTTTACCAATTTAGTGTTGATCTTAAAATCAGGGCCATTTTCTGGTTAGGTAGGGTCAAGAGGCCAGCATGGATATTGTGAACTGTAAGCATACAGCTGTCTTCTGGACCGAAGATATTACTGTCATGTTTTAGAAATAGGCAGCTAGTCACATTAGGGCATGGTGGCTTTCTTACCATTTGGCTTTTTGTATTCTTTTCTATCCAAGGATGATTGGCTTTCAATTTTCCAGGGTCACAAATAGATATCTCTGAAAATAGCTGCCTTCACATCAGCTGAGAAAATGAAAATGTGAGCTTCTGCCTGGTTCTTTAGAAGATTTATGAAGGGATTATAGTAGTATATTGTGAGCAAAAACTGTCTTATAAAGACGGCTTTAGAAAATAAATTATAATTGTTATGCCTTGACTCTTGGCCAGAGAAATGGGATCCAAGTTTGACTGACAGTACAGGTTATCTTTTTTGTCATTAAACTGTTTCTGCTGTTTTGTTATTTTCTTTGCTTGAATGAAAACTAAGAAGGGCAAATAGGATTATAAACTGGATAAAAACTCATGTCCCAAAGCGACAAACATCAGAGATGACAAAACCACAAGGCATTAATGAAACAAAGAACTTGTTAGCATGTCTCATTAAGCGATTCTCTGTACTGCAGACTTACTGTTGTCTCATGAGCCCATTTTGAGACTGATTTCACAGATCTGAGGCTCTTTGGGAGACCTCAAAGTTAAATAGCAAAAGAATCCCAAGGGAGTTAATTCCATCCATTGTCCAATACAGGAACTAGAAAGTTTACAAAGTCCACAGAACCATGAATTATATCTCCATGCATACAGCCCATATGAAATGCAAAAGTAACTGTATTCAGCTGGGTAACTAAAATGTGAAAGCTTTACTTTTAAAGATAACAGGTAAACCTTTTCTTCATTCCACACTGTCTGGAATACAAACCTAGAAACACAGAAGTATATAGAGATGCTAGAAGTCCATTAGAGGAGGAACCTGGGCCCTGTTGTCATGGTATCCCTATCAGCTCTGCATTCCTTAACTTTCTCAGCTACCTGGTAGAGAAAATAATTTATATTTTATTTAAGCTATGGGGTTTAGATAAAAAAAAAAAAAAAAAACCCAGCTGAACCTGTGTTGGCTAACATAGAGGCTACCATTAATATTTTATAAAAGGAGAAACTGAGGTTAGTTTTTTATTCAAGATGAACAATTATCTTTTGTAGTACGAAACAAATTCAAGTAAAAAGATGATGTAGCAGATTAAAGTGTCCTTTTGAGAGCTTGTATATGCCTGTAATCCTAATATTGGGGAGGCAGAGGCAAAAGGATCACGAATACTAGACTAGTCTCAGCTGTACAGTGAGTTGTACAGAGCCTGGGCTACATGAGTCCACAAAACTAACAAGTCCCTTCATTGGTATGCTTGGAAATCTGAGAATGGAAGCCTTGTGCAGATGCTTCAGTAGAAGGGTAAACAGTAAATGTGAGGAGCATTGTGGGGAATCAAAGAGGGAAGAGGTGTTGAAACTTTTGGGTTCTAACTCATGATGCCTATGACTACACTGCTGAATAAAATATATACGATTTCACTGGAGACATAAGAAACTGAATCTCAGGACTTAGTGAATGGATTACAGGGATTCGTGCTGCCCTATGAAGAAGATAAGCCCTGTATAAAAAGATTTGCCTGGCAAAGCTATAGAGGCAACTGGAAAGGCAGGAGAGAAGCCATTGCTGCCCTGACAAGTATGGCTGCTGCTGATCAAGGGAAAGGGCTTGAAACCACTCAGCAGTGGAACCCCAGTTTTGCGATGTGCAATTTTGAGAGAGGACAAGGCTGATTAGCTTATTCTGATTACATGATGACTCTTTTAAATGGGAACTGAAATTATTCCATGTTCTGAAGCAGAGACAAACTTCCTTGCTGTCTCAGTGCCAAACAGTTTTATGTGGTACTGTATCCTAGGCTTTTGGGGAGCTGTTGGGAAGGCACAGACTAAGTAAAGAAGAATCTGTAGTGCATGAAGCATCTGAGGAGAAATGTACACTGTGAGACAGCAGTCACACAGACATCCAGAGTCTGCAGTGAGGACAGGGGTGGTAGGTAACATTAGGACTAGAACCCACCAGAAGCTCTGTGGTTTCCTTTCCTCTGCTTGACACGCCCTCTAGGCTGGCAGATGCTTATTATCCATGGGCTTGTTTGTCTGGGGGATTTTGCAAAGAGATAAGGGACCCTGGAGTGTCTCAGGTGGAAATCCTCCAGAGGAGGCTGCCAGAGACAAAATGGTGAGGGCTTGATGTAATCTCTAAGGACATGTCTGTGGGAGCAAATCCAAGAGGGTGGTCAAGATCACCAATTCCTGCTCATCTGCTTCAGGGATTGTATATTATATTTACATCATGCTCATTAGCTGTGACCATGTGGCCTTGATGTTAATTTGCACAAAGGTATGTTAGCTTGGTGACTGATAATACAAAGGTGTTTGTAATTGTGCACAAGTGTTTAAAGGCCTTTGAATATTTGAAAAAACAGAATATTTTCATGAAACAGGACTTAGTAAGTAAAGCAGCATCAAAACCAAATACACTTGTCTCCAAAGCCAGTCATGTATAATTATTCCAGCTGTTTCATTGATGCATAAATTGGGCCAAGATCACAATTTACAAAGAACAAAAACAGCTAGATTCTATGAGAGAGGAAATGACCCCAGGACAGGTTAGCTTTTGGGCTTCCAGCTGATTCCCTTGCCATCATAACTGTTACCTTTTACTCAGAGATAATGTTATAGAGGAGGGGAATAACAAAAGACTGGGGGGAAAAAGGATTTAAAATTTTCTATCTATCTATCTATCTATCTATCTATCATCTATCTATCTATCTATCTATCTATCTATCTATCTATCTATCTATTTATCATCTATCTAGTGTGTGTGTGTGTGTGTGTTCCCAGAACATCAAATCCCCTGAAGCTGGAATTACAAGGAGTTGTGAGTTACTTATGGTGAGTTCTGGAAACTGAATCAGGTCATTTGGAAGAGCAAGTATTGTCAATGACTGAAAATCTCTCCTAAATCACAGAAGCAGCCTTTTTGCTATTAACACCTCATTCTGTATCATTTGTTATTTTCAATTCATTCTTTAGGGCAGTAGGATTAATTTTTAATAACACATGTCTCAGAAAGCTTTAAGTATTGTTGGGAGCCCCTAAAATAAATAATCAGGTATAGTTGCATAAGTGTAAACTACCAGCAAGTGGCACAAGTCCTCCAAAGTCACACTTAGAAATTCAACAAAAACACTCTTACTGACTAGCAATACAGGGATTCTCTTCCAGACCCTAAGATCTGTGGATTCTCTATTTTAAAATCAATGGTATTACAATTCTGCAGAACTAAAATCTTGCATTTTGTAGCCGTTTTAGAAGGATTAAAAATGTATAAGGACTATATCCTTCCTGTTGTCTATCAAACATTTCAGATGTTAGACCCCAAGAAATTTGAAATTCCCCCTGAATCTCATGCTGAGAGAGGGAAAAGCCTTGGAGCCTGTTATTAGAGGAGGGAGCTTGTCTCCTGGAGAGAGATTTTGTGTAGTTCTGAAACTTTTCAGTCTGTCTTCAGGAGAGACTGGCCTGCGAAAATGATGGCCTGGGGTTCACACCTTTGCAGAGATTGCTCTTGTCTTCTGTTCAAACCTCATGTCAGAACAAGAAGACACACTTGGGACAGAGGATACTGTTGCCTATTTGTTCTTACCAGTGTGGCCATATTGAATAAGTATCTTTCTGATTTTCACAATTACTTGTTTGTTTAATTTGCTTACTAAGAAAAGCTGGTACAACCTGGGTGATTGGGGCTTCAGAGGCCTAGGTTTTTGACTCTAACAACTCTAGTAACACTTTACCTTACAGTCAGTGAGAAGTTTGTTGTAAATATTGAAAAATAAAAGGAAACAACTGGATACATTGTTTTTATTCCAGATCTTGAGGGGAAAAATAGACACATAGTTTATATAGTAATAGCAACCAAACAAAATACTTGAATTTTATCAAGGCATGGACACATGCAAATTTTACTTAAATAAATTTGAATGAAAGCTTCTGTAGTAGGCAGAATTATGAAAAAGATATCCAAGACTTGTGATGTGGCAAAAGGTATTACAGTTGCAGGTGCAATTAAGGTTGCTAGTCTATTGTCATTAGAACAGGGTTGACTTTTATTAATTGGGTACAATCTATGTGATCTCAAGGTGAAGGAGCCACAATGAACCATCCAGAGACAGGCTTAGCATGGTAGTCCTAAAGTAGCTTTGAGCCCAGGAATGTGGCAACCTCTGGATTCTGAGAAAGATTTTTTAAAAATGGGGGTAGGTATAGGCATAATGTTTTTGTGTGCTGTGTAAAGATTATCTTTGTATTATTTAAATGCTGATTTCTCTGCCCCTATATCTTCTTGCAATTTGGACATGGCTTATTCTAAGTATCTCCTTTTTATGTTTGTGTAAACATTACTCCCCATTTATTCTCTTATTTGTCAATAAAAATTGGCAAGAACTGAGCAGAAGAAAGAATAGGGCTGGACATCTGCTTGATAGGGGAAGAGAGAGAGAGAGAGAGAGAGAGAGAGAGAGAGAGAGAGAGAGAGAGAGAGAGAGAGAGAGAGGAAGTAGGAAGAGGAGGAGGAAGAGAGGACTCACCATATGGAGAGGGTCCCAGAGACACCATAGGAAAAACACCTGAATCCCAGAGAATCAGATCATTTCTAAAATGCAAGTATCTCTTGTATCTATTTCTAAAATGCTGAGATGTAGTCAGATTATTTTAGAGAAATAAAATAGAGTAGTAACTGTTCAGCTACTATGCTGTAAAGCTTCTCAAATAAGTCTTATGGTCTTATCATTTATTTGGGAGCTAGCCCAGATAGAGAAAAAATATCACCTTTAAAAATGCATTTGTAGGTAGGACTCTGTCTAGTTTTGTACACTCCTCTTAACCCTTGGTAGTAGCCCAGTGAGACCTATTTTTGCTCTTTTGACCTGAACAATCGTACAATAATCAACTTTTTGTTGTTTTAAGAATGTAGCTTCTGGTAATTTGGTGGGGAGAGAATAGAATTCTTTATGCTTTAAATTTGGGATTCCAGAGGATCCAGCTCTGAGGCCTCAGATGGGAGCCTTTAGGCCTCTGCTTTGGGATCAGGAGCAGCCTGGGTCAAGGCACCCCGTCTCCAGGAAGTGCAAGAGGCCAGCAGTACACCTGGAGGCCAGCTGGGAGCAAGCAGCATGCTCTGGTGAGTCAGGCCCTGCAGAGCAGAGGATCCAGCCCTGGGTCTCTGGCAGAGCCTTCAGGCCTCCGCTTTGGAATCTGGAGCAGCCTGGGCCATAGCACCCCATCTCCAGGAAGTGCAAGAGGCCAGCAGTACACCCAGAGGCCAGCTGGGAGCAAGCAGTGTGCTCTGGTGAGTCAGGCCCTGCAGAGCAGAGGATCCAGCCCTGAGGCCTCTGGTGGGAGCCTTCAGGCCTCCACTTCAGGATCAGGAGTAGCCTGGGCCACAACACCCCAGGTAGTGCAGGAGGTCAGCTGTGCACCAGGAAACCAGATGCAAAAAGGAAGCTTGCACTGGTGAGTCCAGCGTTGACAACAAGAACAACTAACACCAGTAAGAACTAAATGGCAAAAGGCAAACACAGGAACATTACTAACAGAATTCAAGGCAATATGGCAGCATCTGAACCCAGTTCTCCATTAGCAGCATGTCCTGGATACACCAACACTCCAGAAAAACAAGATATGGATTTAAAAATCACTGGTCATGATGCTGTTACAGGATCACATGAAGGACATAAATAAATCTCTTAAAGAAATTCAGGAGAAAATGGATCAAAAGTTAGAAGCCCTTACAAGGGAAACACAAAAATCACTGAAAGAAATACAGGAGAATTCAGAAGCCAATAAGAAGGAAGTGCAAAAATCACTTAAAGAAATACAGGAGAACTTTGGTTAACAGGCTGAGGTCATGAAAGAGGAAACACAAAAATCTCTTAAAGAATTACAGGAAAACACAAAAAAGCAAGTGAAGGAGCTAAGCAAAACCATCCAGGATCTAAAATCATAAGTAGAAACAACTAAGAAATCTCAAAGGGAGACAGCTTTGGAGATAGCAAACCTTGGGAAGAAATCGGGGGCCATAGATGCAAATATCAACAACAGAATACAAGAAATAGAAGAAAGAATCTCAGATGCTGAAGATACCATAGAAACCATGGACTCAACAGTTAAAGAAAATGCAAAATGCAAAAAGCTTGTAACCCAAAACATACAGGAAATCCAGGACACAATGAGAAGACCAAACCTAAGAATTATAGGCATAGATGAGAGTGAAGATTTACAACTTAAAGGGCCTGCAAATATATTCAATAAAATTATGGAAGAAAACTTCCCTAACCTAAAGAGAGAGATGCCCATGAATATACAAGAAGCCTACAGAACTCCAAACAGACTGGACCAGAACAGAAATACCTCGAGTCACATAATAATCAAAACCCCAAATGTTCTAAACAAAGAAAGAATATTAAAGGCAGTAAGAGAAAAAGGCCAAGTAACATATAAAGGAAGACCTATCAGAATCACACCAAGACTTCTCACCAGAGACTATGAAAGCTAGAAGATCCTGGGCAGATCTCATGCAGACTCTAAGAGAACACAAATGCCAGCCAAAACTACTATATCCAGAAAAACTCTCAATCACCATAGATGGAGAAACCAAGATATTCCATGACAAAACCAAGTTCACCCAATATTGTCCCTTTCCCCACAGCATTGAGCTGGACTTCTCAGCCCATCCCATCAGCTGCAACATTCTTGGCTGCCAGCCTTCCCCTTGTGTTATCTCTGGCCTTTGTTCCTCTGAGAACAATTACGCTGTTTTCACCTTGACAACCAAGGCTGCCTCAAGGCAGTCTCACCTGGAAACATGCAGAGACCCATGAGACATGAAGTCCTTTAATCCCAGCAGGCGACCTGCTGAGAAGAGGAGCCAACAAGTTCTCGGCCATCTCCTTGAAGTCGGGAGGGGCGGGGGAAGGGTTTTACTTTAAAGACTATATATTGACTAAATATTAGTAAAAATCAGTCTTGATCTGCAAATGTCATCCTGACTCATTTCTCTTTCATCGCCTCCCCATTTATCCCCAGAATTCTCTTCCAGGTCTCCAGGTCACATGTGGCGGGTGGCCACACAATATCTTACCACAAACCCAGCCCTAGAAATGATAATAGGAGGAAAACACCAATACAAAAAGGGAAACTTCACCCTGGAAAATGCAAGATAGTAACCTTCTTTCATCAAACCCAAAAGAAGATAACCAATCATATATAAAAGATAACATCAAAAATGACAAGAAGTAATAATCACTATTCATTAATATCTCTTAACATCAATAGACTCAATTCCCCAATAAAAAGACATAGACTAATGGACTGGATACGTAAACAGGACCCTACATTTTGCTGCATACAGGAAACACACCTCAGTGTCAAAGACAAACACTGCCTTAGAGTAAAAGGCTGGTAGACAATCTAACAAGCAAATGGTCTCAGGAAACAAGCTGGATTAGCCATTCTAATATCAGATAAAATTGACTTTCAACTTAAAGTCATCAAAAGACACACTGAGGGACATTTCTTTCTGGTCAAAGGAAAAACAAACCAAGAAGAACTCTCAAACCTGAACATCTATGCTCCAAATACAAGGGCACCCTCATTCATAAAAGAAACTTTACTAAAGCTCAAAGCACACATTGCACCTAACACAATAATTGTGGGTGACTTCAACACTGCACTTTCCTCAATGGACCAATCAGGAAAACAGAAACTAAACAGGGACACAGTGAAACTAATTGAAGCTTTGGACCAATTAGAGTTAACAGATATATATATATAACATTTCACCCTAAAGCAAAAGAATATACTTTTTTCTAAGCACCTCATGGTACCTTCTCCAAAATCGACCATATAATTGGTCACGAGAAAGACCTCAACAAATATAAGAGGATCGAACTAATCCTATGCCTCCTATCAGATCACTATGGAGTAAAAGTGGTCTTCAATAGCAACAAAAACAACAGAAAGCCCACATACACATGGAAACTGAACAATACTCTACTCAATGATACCTTGGTCAAGGAAGAAATAAAGAAAGAAATCAAAAACTTTTTAGAATTTAATGAAAATGAAGACATAACATGCCCAAATCTATGGGACACAATGAAAGCAGTGCTAAGAGGAAAACTCATAGCCCTGAGTGCCTCCAAAAAGAAAATGGAGAGAGCATACACTAGCAGCTTAATGACACACCTGAAAGCCCTGGAGGAAAAAGAAGCTAATTCACCCAGGAGGAGTAGAAGGCAGGAAATCATCATCAAACTCAGGGCTGAAATCAAACAAGTAGAAACAAAGAGAACAATACAAAGAATCAACAAAACCAGGAGCTGGTTGTTTGAGAAAATCAACAAAATAGATAAACCCTTAGCCAGACTAAACAAAGGGCACAGAGACAGTATACAGATTAACAAAATTAGAAATGAAAAGGGAGATATAACAACAGAAACTGAGAAAATTCGAAAAATCATCAGATCTTACTACCAAAGCCTATACTCAACACAACTGAAGAATCTGGAGGAAATGGACAATTTCCTAGACAGATACTAAACACCAAAATTAAATCAGGATCAAATAGATCATCTAAACAGGCCCATAACCCCTAAAGAAATAAAAGGGGTCATAGAAAGTCTCCTAACCACAAAAAGTACGGGGCCAGATGGCTTCAGTGCAGAATTCTATCAGACCTTCAAAGAAGACCTAACACCAATACTCTTCAAACTGTTCCACAAAATAGAAACAGAAGGAACACTACCCAACTCATTCTATGAAGCCACAATTACATTGATACCAAAACCACACAAATATCCAACAAAGAAAGAGAACTTCAGGCCAATTTCCCTTATGAATATCGATGCAAAAATACTCAATAAAATTCTTGCCAACCGAATCCAAGAACACATCAAAACGATCATCCACAATGATCAAATAGGCTTCATCCCACGGATGCAGGGATGGTTCAATATAAGGAAATCCATCAATGCAATCCACTACATAAACAAACTCAAAGAAAAAAACCATATGATCATTTCATTAGATGCTGAAAAAGCATTTGACAAAATTCAGCATCCTCTCATGCTAAAAGACTTGGAAAGAACAGGAATTCAAGGCCTATACCTAAACATAGAGTTAAAGCAATATACAGCAAACCGGTATCCAATATCAAACTAAATGGAGAGAAACTTGAAGCAATCCCACTAAAATCAGGGACTAGTCAAGGCTGCCCTCTCTCTCCAAATTTATTCAATATAGTACTTGAAGTTCTAGCTAGAGCAATTAGACAACATAAGGAGGTCAAAGGAATACAAATTGGAAAGGAAGAAGTAAAATTATCACTATTTGCAGATGACATGATAGTATACTTAAGGGACCCAAAAAACTCCACCAGAGAACTCCTACAGCTGATAAACAACTTCAGCAAAGTGGCAGGTTATAAAATCAACTCAAGCAAATCAGTTGCCTTCCTATACTCAAAGGATAAGCAGGCTGAGAAAGAAGTTAAGGAAATGACACCCTTCACAATAGGCACAAACAATATAAAGTATCTTGGTGTGACTCTAACCAAACAAGTGAAAGATCTATATGACAAGAACTTCAGGTCACTGAAGAAGGAAATTGAAGAAGACCTCAGAAAATGGAAAAATCTTCCATGCCTGTGGATTGGCAGGATTAATATAGTTAAAATGGCCATCTTGCCAAAAGCAATATACAGATTCAATGCAATCCCCATCAAAATCCCAACTCAGTTCTTCACAGAGTTGGAAAAAACAATTCTCAAATTTATCTGGAACAACAAAAAACCCAGGATAGCTAAAACTATTCTCCACAGTAAAAGAACTTCTGGGGGAATTAGTATTCCAGACCTCAAGGAATACTACAAAGCAATAGTGTTAAAAACTGCATGGTATTGTCACAGTGACAGTCAAATGGACCAATGGAATAGAATTGAAGACCAAGAAATGAATCCACACACCTATGGTCACTTGATCTTCGACAAAGGATCTGAAAACATCCAGTGGAAAAAAGATAGCCTTTTCAACAAATGGTGCTGGTTCAACTGGAGGTCAGCATGCAGGAGAATGCAAATTGATCCATTCTTATCTCCTTGTACTAAGCTCAACTCCAAGTGGCTCAAGGACCTCCACATAAAACCAGACACACTGAAACTAATAGAAAAGAAACTGGGGAAAACCCTTGAGGACATAGGCACAGGGGAAAAGTTCCTGAACAGAACACCAATAGCTTAAGCTCTAAGATCAAGAATTGACACATGGGATCTCATAAAATTACAAAGTTTCTGTAAGGCAAAGGACACCATCAAAAGGACAAAACCGCAACCAACAAGTTGGGAAAAGATCTTTACCAACCCTACATCTGATAGAGGGCTAATATCCAATATATACAAAGAACTCAAGAAGTTAGACCCCAGAAAACCAAATAACCCTATTAAAAAATGGGGTACAAACCTAAACCAAGAATTTTTGCCTGAAGAAATTCGGATGGCTGAGAAGCACCTTAAGAAATGCTCAACATCATTAGCCATTAGGGAAATGCAGATCAAAACAACCCTGAGATTTTACCTCACACCAGTCAGAATGGCTAAGATTAAAAACTCAGGAGACAGCAGGTGTTGGCAAGGATGTGGAGAAAGAGGAACACTCCTTCACTGCTGGTGGTATGGTAAGATGGTACAACCACTATTGAAATTAGTCTGGCGATTCCTAAGAAAACTGGACATGACTCTTCTGGAGGACCCTGCTATACCACTCCTGGGCATATACCCAGAGGATTCCCCAGAATGCAATAAGGACACATGCTCCACTATGTTCATAGCAGCCTTATTTATAATAGCCAGAAGCTGGAAAAAACCCAGATATCCCTCAATGGAGGAATGGATACAGAAAGTGTGGTATATATACACAATGGAGTACTATTCAGCAATTAAAAACAATGAATTCATAGATTTTTTTAGGCAAATGGATGGAACTGGAAAATATCATCCTAAGCGATGTAACACAATCACAAAAGAATACACATGGAATGCAATCATTGATAAGTGGATATTAATTAGCCCTAAAGCTCTGAATACTGAAGATACAATTAGCATATCAAATGATTCCCATGAAGAAGGAAGAAGAGGGCCCTAATCCTGGAAAGGCTTGATCCAGCATTATAGGGGGAGTACCAGGACAGAGAAAAGGGAGGGGGAAAATAGGAGAATGGATGGAGAGAAGAGGACTTATGGGACATATGGGGGGGGGAACTGGGAAAGGGGAAAGCTTTTAGAATGTAAACAAATAATATAGAAAATAAAAAAAAAAGGAATGCTCTACATCATTAGTCATTAGGGAAATGCAAATCAAAAAATAAATTGGGATTCCTGGCCCATACTTTTCAAAATTTCTTTCTGGGGTAAGGTACTACTCTTCTGGTCTGTAACTAATGATCTTCCTCTATACACTGCATCTTAATACTTTACACTGTTCACAATAGGTAGTAATTATAAGGTTTGAGATCATCCAGATTCAAGAGAGACCCTGATGTGGGTAAACAAATTACTAGAAGAGTTACTAATTCCATGGAAAGACAGCCTGGTGGGGTTCTGATCAGAGTTCAGTCCCATAAGTTGGAGTAGGGTTCCCTTACAGGTTTTAAGAAGGGGTGAGGTACCATGTCATATAGCTGATAAGTAGCCCCATAGTAGTTGCTTGCAGTTTGGTTGTCTCTAATTCCCGGGTGCCAAGGAAAAGGAGAATTTCATCCTTTAGTTAATATGTCTATCATAAGAGGTGTGCCACATGTATCCCCTGATTTCTTTGGGTCTCAAGTTAACTTTCTTTGGGGAAGTAAGAATCATACACTAACAGGCTACTCAGCTTTTCCCCCACAGCATCTTTGAAAGGATAGAAAAAAAAGAGAAGCTTTGGGGGTATGTTGGGCCTTAGAAGCAGACCTAACACACTACAATAATGAAATTTATTTCCTGTCCCCTGTTAATGGAAACTGAGAATAGTAAACTTTAGTCAGACAGCCTGTGCCTTTGACTCATATAGGAAGTTGAAAATTAACTTTTGCTCATCAGATGTAATTGTCCTGTTGGAGGCTTACAGTTGAATAAGCTTACATTTTCTGGCTCTTTCTGAGCTGGCTGGTTCAACTCAGCTGTCCTGGCTCAAACTTCTCTCCAAGCTAACTAATTCAATCTGTCTTCTTTCAGCTTCTCACTGGATTGCTCTGCTTGGAGCCTAACTCTGGCAACCCGTTCTAATCTTCTGGCTCCTCATTTTCTGGCTCATTCTGTCTTCACCTACATCTAGCTTGTTCTTTCTGCAACCTGTCTCCGTATAACTGTCCTGGTAAAAACTGTCTCTGAAGTGAACTCAACCAGACTCAACTGCACTGCACAAACTTCACTGACCAAACTGATTCAACTAAACTCTAATGCATGGCATGAACTCAACTGAACAGTACTCCTGACTCTGTGCTGCTCTTAGTCACCTATCTTTCCTCTTGCCTTTTTCTTAAGTCGCCTCTCTTTCCTGTGTTGTTCTCAGGAGAGCTGGATGTATCCTATCTCTGACTCACTCTGTCGAATATTTCTCTGATTCATCTCTGTACATCAATTAGACATTACTTTCAAACATGGATGCTTCCTTCTACAAACTAACCTTACCTACAGTCTTTGGGTGCATACTAAAGGTATATCTGTATTCCAGCCAGAGGGATTAAAAGTATGTCATTAGAGCAGTCACGTTGCAGGATTATATTCCTTTACAGAAAGTGGTCTTCATAGTATATCCTCATAGTATTTTCTTTTCCTTGCTAACTAAATTTAAATTATGAGATGAACTAAAAGGGCAAAGGACTTTAGTTTTGCTTATACCTCATGGTTCCTGTACTTAGTGTTTCTTTGGTTAGGAATGGTTTCATTTTAGCTATTGAATGGCTTATCTCTCATTCATTCCAACTTCTACCACAAAGTTACCTTCTTAAAAGAGGTTCTCTTTGACTCCATATTTGAAATATAGCTGAATAGTTATATTCTTTTGCCTAGCTTTAGTTTTTTGTTATTGTTTTTTGTTTTTGCTTTAGTTTCCTTGATTTTAAATAAGGCTATTTTTGTTTTAAGCTATTCCAAAATATTAGAGCCAACAGTACATATGTACAATGCATGCGTATTTAGTATACATTATATATAACATATATGTGACGTATATATATACATGGTGATATTTATTACAGGCAGTTGACTCATGTGCCCTTAGTGGGTGAGAATTCCTCCTGGTGTGTCTACAAGATGAAGACCCAGAACTATCAGCACTGTGAATTCCAGTCTATGCTCAAAGGCCTGAGAACCAGGAACATGGGTGATACCAGTCTTTATCCAAGGGCATTGGAACAGTTAGACTGAGCAAATATTATTCTCAACAATGCAAGTAGGCATTATCCAATCCCTAGAAATCAATCATGAATTTGTTCTTTGCTTAAGCTAACACTCATCTTCTACCTTCTGTCCTTAGCCCTTAGATATCGTTGTACCCACTTCTTGAAACTTCTAATTTGGGCTGAGACCATGAGTTCCCCCATGCTCCAGATTTTTGGTTTTGTACTGTACCACAGGACAAAGCCCCTAGGTTTCCTGGGCCTTCAGCTTGCAGAATGCCAGATGTGGGACCTCCTAGCCTCTCTAATCATGTGACTTTGCATTTACATATATATGTTTACCATAGATGTATATGCACCTGAATACCTCTTATGGGTTTTCTTTCTCTGGAGAGCCTGAATACATAAGCCAAATAACTTTTCTCTTCTTATCCAATAGGTCTTAGCTTTGAGAAATTTGACCCAAGAAAGAGATGTGGTTTGCAAAGCAGGCCATGTTATACCAGTCAGCTGTAAGAGGTTAGGCTGTGTTCTACCTGCTGAATGCACCAGCCAAGGAAACTATTATAGGAGATGTGTCTTGGATATTCACCATTGATTAATAGATGATTCGTTGCTCCATGGAGGGAGGGACAGGGATTCCTAGCAATGCCACAGGGATATAGGGCAAGGGAAAGAAGTTTGCTTTGACATTATTTAAGACGTTCTGAGTGCTTCTCACACAAGACTTTTCAGATCCCTCTTACCAACCTTTTTGGGTAGGGAAGCTGAGACTCAGGGCTGTGAGGCAGTGGCCCTGAGGTCACAGATAACACATTCATGTATGTTTAAGAACACAACGCCACATTCTAAAGAGCCAAAGGAAAAGTTAACATCACTCATGTTCATTTATGGAAAGCTCACATTTAACATTGTAATTCTAGAGAAAAATGTGACTTAAAGTGCTAACCCATCTGCCAAGATGAAAAGTCACATGAATTACTACCTTCTGCTTTAGATTATTCTGTAAATTCATGTAATTTTATTTTTTAGTAGGAAAGTATTTCTTATATCATCATGTAAAAGTAATGATCAGTTCAAATTCTATAATTCTTATTAAATTTTAGTTGTTTCAATGCATTCTTAATAAGCATTCTTGACTAATTAGGATAAATAATATTTTTCTTTTTATATTTTAATTAGCATATGAAGTGAAACCCACTAAAATAGACCAAAACTGCTTCTCCAATTCCAGGCCATTGATTTTAGATTTCTTATGTACATTTTGATTTGTCATTATCTAAAAAATCATTTTCTTTTGTTTTCCTTTTTCATAGGAATTACTTTAAGTGAAGAATTGGGAATAGTACAGATTTCTTTCTTTCTTTCTTTCTTTCTTTCTTTCTTTTTGTTGTTGTTGTTTTTTTTTGTTTTTTTTTTTTTTTGTTTTTGGTTTTTTCGAGACAGGGTTTCTCTGTATAGCTCTGGCTGTCCTGGAACTCACTCTGTAGACCAGGCTGCTGCCTCGAACTCAGATATCCGCCTGCTTCTGCCTCCCAGAGTGCTGGGATTACAGGTGTGTGCCATCACCGCCCAGCTTGATTTTTTCTTCATTCTGGTAATGCCTCTATGCCTCTATCTATCTATCTATCTATCTATCTATCTATCTATCTATCTATCTATCATCTATCTATCTATCTATCTATCTATCTATCTATCTATCTATCTATTTATCTCTATCTCCTATCATACTTTCTAATTTTTATTTTTGTGAATGTAGGCATAGATATGCCATAGTGTATACTAGGAGGTCAGAGGGTCACTTTACTCTTGCCTTCCACTTTGTTTGAGAAAGGGTCTCATCTGCTGCATATGCCTGGGTGGCTGATTCAAGAGCCTTTAGTGATTCTCCTGTTTCTGTCTCCCATATCTACATAGAGCTCTGAGATTACAGACATATACACTACCCTATCTAAATTTCTGATCCGTTTTTAACAGCATTTTAGACACTGCTGGATTGATCCAGTGCACATCACAGTAACACGACTAACAGATGGTTGGGAAAGACATTACAGTGAAACCCATCGCCCTAAACTTGCCAAGTTCAAGTTCTCTGCATTAATGAAGTATGACCCAGGTATTTAAGTAAGTTCTCATGGAACAATATTAGGCAATTAGGATGCAGGAGCTGCCCCAATAAACTCTACTTGTAAAGGAATATTGAGACTCCAGTTGTATTTTTTAACCTCTAACTACTTCTTTGTTAATACATTTTTCTTGACTCCTAAGGGTCAATTATGCCCTGTCCTAAAATTCACACACACACACACACACACACAATTCAGATAACAAGTTGATGGACCTACTGCCATTACAGTGTTAGGTCTCTTTCCTTTCATGGAATCCAAAGGTATAGCCCCTTGGCCTGGTGTACTTGATATGTTCTTTAGCTTGTTCATACATACATGTGCTCATATGTTCCAATCTACTTTAATAATCTTATAGTTGGTACCTTTTTATTTGTAAGAATAAGCTACTTATTAATTTGTCTCATGGTTGGTGTGGTGCTAGACAGGTGATGATACAGATGCACAATGAGATGCTGAGTCATCCTATCTTTGTGATTAAACTGACAGTGGGGTCAAACACTGATTTGTAAAATAGTCACCTACTTAGGTCAAGGCACAGCCCTAAACTCACTGTTTCATGCAAGTCAAAGCAGAGCAGAGACAGATCCCCACACAAAATGTTCATCCTCCCAAAGCACAATTCTAGAAAAAAGAGATTATTTTAATCAGTCCTTATATTTTTATTGATTATTAATTTCATCAATTCTTATATTTTTAATGATCATTTTTTCATTCTAAAAAGCAGAACCAAGTTTTTCATGGTCAGGGCAACATATACTTCCTTACAATGTTTTTTTCCTCATGGATTTAGAAATGAATGACTATTTCAAAAACCCTAACACCAGGATTCATCACTTACATTTTATTCTACATTTTCCTTATATAATAGTGTGAACTAAGATTCCCAGAAAAACGCCAGAGCCCTGTTGAAGATCTCCAGTGTTGACTGACTATAATGCCATGATTGTGGAATAAGGATGCTTCAGACTCTGAGTCAATTATCTTGATATTCTATTTATTTATTTATTTATTTATTTATTTATTTATTTATTTATCATGTTAGTACACTGTAGCTGTCTTCAGACACTCCAGAAGAGGGCGTGTCAGATTTCATTACAGATGGTTGTGAGCCACCATGTGGTTGCTGGGATTTGAACTCAGGACCTTTGGAAGAGCAGTCAGTGCTCTTAACTGCTGAGCCACCTCTCCAGCCCCATATCTTGATATTCTTAATAACCATTAATTAGCTACCTCTGTGTCTGACCTAATATCCTTGTGATTCCTAGATAAAAATCTTTGCTTGTTTGTTTATTTGTTTTAACATTACATTTATTTGGTGTATATGAAAACCAGGTAAGCATGTTATTGTGCTTCTGTGAAAGTCAAAGGACAATTTGTAGGGTTCATTCTCTCTTGTGTAGCTCTGGGAATTGAACTCAGCTCATCACGGGGTAACAATCACCCCTTTTCTGCCGAGTTATCCTCCCAGCCCAGATGGAATGTATTTTCAAAAGACTATTAGCTTGTACCAATTCAAAAGCTAAAAGGTCATCATATAGCATCTGAGACCTGTCATAAAGATTTTTCCACTTGATGAAACACACTTACAAGGTATATCCACTAATGTATTTGAAAAGCACCTGAACTTATGAATTTATTTTATTCTGTAACTACAAAAACTTTATGATAGGAGAAAGGTAGTCAAAACCCATGGCCACACAGATGGCCTTGTTTAAATCATAAAACAAAAAAAAATAGTACAAATATAAGAAAGAGAAAAGAGTGATTGACAGGGATGGGAGGAAAATGGCAGAGGGTGAGGGATGAGAGTACCCATAATACTCTCTATTTACATAATAAATAATAATTGTATTCATGTATGAAATTGTCAAAAACAAATTTAATGAAAACTATAATAAACCCTTTACTAAGCAATTTCTACATGTTATTTGGAGTAGTATGAATCCAAGTTGCTACACTATGGTAACTCATCTGGCTCAAGAGTGGACTGTCTTATATATCGAATAAAAAAACAATTTAAAAAAACAGAGAATAATATAAAAAATTTTCACAATTGGTTATGAAGGAAGGATATTTCTGCAGTGCAAAAAAAAGAGTGGACTGTCTTTTATTCTCTCTGAGATGAGAGATGCATTTTGCTTTGCCAATAGTGTGCCTGTTTTTCATGGGTTTTAAAGACATTGAATGATCATTATGAAAAGTTCTTGGGACAAAAGCTAGCACTTTTTTGTCTTGCTTTGCTACAGATTTTGTGTATACCTTAGGCTGTCCTTGAGCCTGTTACCCTACTTCAGGGTTCCCAGTGTTGGGATGACAGTCATGTACCACCTGCTCTAAGTTGCATAAAACAATGGCTTTCACGCTGTGCCTTGACCTGGGTGACTATTTTAGAACTTTATACCATGAATCAATACTTGTTAACATACAGAGATGGAATTATGTTTCCTTTATCTCATTCTTCATTATCCTGGATACCCTAACAATTAGATTCCATAGTTTAGAGAAACTGTCATTCATCTCTTCTTTCCATTATTCCAGTTCTCAGGTGCAGTCCTGTTTCAGGGTAGGTATGGTAAAGGATATGGACTCATAGCTTCTTCAAATTCATTTCACTAGGTCCTTGGGACTAGGTGTTCCTATAAAGGATGTGCATTGAATTTACATAACAGACATGCAAAGCAGGTACACCTACTATCTCTATTTCAAGTTGAAGAATGTTAACCTCAACAGGTTCAATAACATTCCCAAGCTGTGAGCCTATTCTGTGATGTCTATTGAACTTGAGTTAAAAAAGCCCATCTCCACGGAATGGAATGAGCTTTTAACCAGGAATAGATCATTGGACCTTTGTTTCCTTTCATTAGTCATCTGGTACAGAGTCAGATGGTTTCTGTTTAAATTTTGTATTTATAGTACATGCATGTATATACACACACATTTATATGTGAAGGCCAGAAGTTGAAGTCAAGTGTATCAAGTGTCAAGGCTTCGTGTTCTATCACTACCATATTTTAAAAATTTATTTATTCATTCATTCATTCATTCATTCATTTATTCATATGTACATGAGTTTGTGTAACACTTATGTGCAGGTACCCATGGAGGCCAGAAGAGGGTATCAGTTCCCCTAGAACTAGGATTGTAGGAGGTTGTGAGCCACTCTATGGATTCTAGGAAATGAACTAAGGTTCTCTGGAAGATCAGTAAGGAATCTTAATTGACTGAAACATTTATCCAGCTTCACCCACCTTAATTTTTGAGACAGGGTGTGTTACACAACCCAGAGTTCACTGACTGGACTGACTGACCAGAGAGCACCAGGGATCTGTCTGTTTCTGCCTCCCAGTGCTGGGGCTACAGATGTGTTCTATCACTTCTGGCTTTCCACATGAGTGTTACAGATCTGATTTGATCTTAGGTCCTCATAATTACTCAGCAAGCACTTTACCCACTGATCTATCTACCCAGGGCAGGGCATCAGTTTGCAGGATAACTAACTCACAGAACTGAGGTTGAAAGTGGTCTTTGTGTCACCTCTGTTAGGAACAGTCATTCCTACTCATATCATTCTGCTACCTGGATCAGATTTAGATTCTGAATTTCCTTTCAGTGTGGCACACGCCTTCTCTGTGTCTTCATTGCAAAACCCTTTCACTCATTTGATCTATGAACACTGCTGTCCATACTTGGACTATAGGATGCTAGGCAGTTGGCTTGGTGGTAAAAATGGCTGGACTACATAACATACAGTTATGTATGTTATGTATAACTATGTATAAAGAAATACTAGAGAACAGATTGAATTAGAAAAATTGTTAGTGGAAAAAGGGAAATTTTCTAGACTTGACATTTTTACAAAAATTAGTATTTCCAGGAAAGTCACTCAACATTAGTATTTAATTGTAGCAAATTGAAATGATGATAATTACATTTCATGCATTGCTTGTATGTTCACTGTTGAAATGTCCACTATGTGGCTGATTTGGACAGGGAAATGAACATTCATAAAAAATACAATAAAAAACAGCTTTAAGAGTAAAGTTTTAGAAATTATACCTTGAATACTTCACTAAGCTTGGTTGGTTTTTTATTATAAAACAATTTAGCCATTGCTGTTTCAGATCCAGGCACTTTTATGAACACTGATTGAAAAATCCTGACAGATGTCTCCCAGAATTTCAATCTCCTAGAGGGTTTTAGTGGCCCTCCTAGTGCATCTGTAGTGGCCAGCAGATAATGCAGAAAAATGTAGATAAGAACCAGGATGCCTTATTGACTGTTGTATCCTGTTTTCAATAAGAAAATGACCCCATTTTGGCATGTGAGACTGGAGCTGATCTGTGCAAGCCATTGGCCAACCCAGAGCCTGCAGAGCCTGAGCTTCATGCCAGGTGGATGCTACGTATTCATCTCTGCACTCTGAGAGGACCATATCCATCTCCTCTTCAGTGCTCTTGGATCCTGCTTTGTAATGACTTTCCCAAGTTCATGTGGCACCAGTAACTAATGAAGTCATCCTTTAGATACTTTTAGAAAGAAGCCATGGAACACTAATCAGATCCTTGGACATTCAAAGATGCTTTTAAGAAAACATTTATCTACAGATATGAATGTTTATACAAAATGGGTGTCCAGAGATCATGTGCTCTGTGTAGTCTTCCTTACCAGGTCTGATGCTACCTTAGTACAAGTGATTCATTTCCAAAACCAAAGAGCCACCTCAGGAACTCGAATGCTCCATGTTAAGGACTTTGGCTTTCTGGCTTTAGAGTGAAAAGGCAAGTGGGCAAGTTCTTATTTGGAAAAGATCAAAACAAATTTAACAGTTACTCCAGATCCAAAATGGAGTCCATTTGATGAGCTACAGGACCCTTCAGGGAATCATCTGACTCTAAAAATGGAACAAAATCAGATAGCTGTGCTGACAATCCCACACTGCCTCTGTGGAAGATTCCACCTTTCCAGTAGGTGACAGGTGTGCACCTGTGAGAACATTGCTGCTCCCTGGAGGGATTTTTACCTTCAACTGTACACAACAGATCTTGCATAGCTCTATGGGGAGGTTTTGGTACTAAGGAGAACAACAGATCTATTTTTTTTCCTGTTCTCATTTGCATACTTGTATTTGTATCATTGATAAGAATGGGGCAGGATCATCAGGTAAAGATGCTTGCTGCAATCTGGTGACCAATGTTTAATCCACATAACCCGTATGAAGAATGATCCAAAAGCTCACATACTAGGATGATAACATCTCAATCTTTAATAAAACATTTACCACTGAACTTCTAAGGCTTCTTCACAGTTCTGGCCCACTTCCTTAGAAACACTGTCTTTCTTAATAAACCCTCTTTGATTCCAATACTATCTGTGTATCTCTGTCTTATTTGTTGTTCCAGGACACAAGAACCTAAGAACCTAGCAGGAGCCCTCTGGGCCTTACTACATACTGATAAAAATGGGAACTTAACCAGCACACAGCAGTACAGAATCTGAATGCAGCTCATTTACCTCTGGAGCTAGACTGTGAACTTAACTTCCAAACATTAATAATCCCAACACAAAAACTGCTCTCAGCTTTCGACTCTCATTTCTGTTTCTGCTACCTTTAATGTAACTTACTTATGTACCATCATATATTGTAGTTTGAATGAAAAAAAAATGTCCCCCAAAGGCTAATATGAAGGGACATTTCCTCTTCAATTGGTTGTGCTGTTTTGGTGAGGCTTCAGAATCTTTAGAAGGTACAGCCTTGCTGGAAGACGTCCATCACTGGTGCCAGGCTTTGAGAACTTACAGCCTTACCCCATTGTTTGCTTACTGTTTATGGATAAAATGGGACCATCCATTTACAGTTCCTGTTGCCTGCCATCATGGACTCTAGCCCTCTGGAACAATGCACCAAAGTAAACTCTTCTATAAATTGCTTTTGGTCCTTCCTTCCTTCCTTCCTTCCTTCCTTCCTTCCTTCCTTCCTTCCTTCCTTCTTCCCTCCCTCCCTCCCTCCCTCCCTCCCTCCCTCCCTCTCTCCCTCCCTCCCTCCCTCCCTCCCTCCCTCCCTCCCTCCCTCCCTCCCTCCCTTCCTTCCTTCCTTCCTTCCTTCCTTCCTTCCTTCCTTCCTTCCTTCCTTCCTTTCTCCCTCCTTTCTATTAGATCTATCTATCTATCTATCTATCTATCTATCTATCTATCTCTATCTTCCATCTATTTATTTATTTTATATATGAATGCTTTGGCTGCATGTATATATGTGCACCACACATGTGCCAGGTATCTAAGGAGGTCAAAAGAGGACATCAGTTCCCCTGGAACTAGAATTATGGGTGGCTGTGGGCCACTGTGTGAGTGCTGGGAACCAAACTAGATCCTTTGCAAGAGCAGTAAGTGTTAAAACAACAGACCCATCTCTCCAGACTTACTATTTATTAGTTTGTTTTTAATGTTTAACATTTTGAAATGACTTTTTTTATTTTTTATTTTTATTTTATTTTATTTTTGTGTAGAATAGTTTATTTAGGGTATGGGGAGGGGAGTTAAGAGGGTAGTAGAGGCAGTGTGTGTGTGTGTGTGTGTGTGTGTGTGTGTGTGAGAGAGAGAGAGAGAGAGAGAGAGAGAGAGACAGAGAGAGACAGAGAGACAGAGAGACAAAGACACAGAGAGACAGAAAGGGAGAATGAAATAACTTTTTTAATACCTTGAAGAAACTTGTATTAAGATAGTTTTGAAAGTCTCAGGCCATTTCTGTACTGATGAATCACATGTAATCACAAGGAGGGAGGGTAATATCACCGAGGCTTGTTCCAGGGGCTTATGGAATTCAAACTTTGCATATTAATTTACATTCAACTTAAACTGTTTGGATCCCAGTGGACAGCTGCATGAATAATTTTGTTCTCATAAAGATGCAAATGAGGGAGGGGAGAGAGAATAAAGCTATTTCAGAGAATATGTCAGTAGTGGACATGATTTTCTCAGCTCTACATTTTACCGTGTCCTTTTTAATTTGCTGCCTCTTGTTTTAAATTAGATATATCTTGTCTTTCTTCATAAAATAGGGGCAATTAGATAATTATTAAAAATATAAGTGCTGGGCAGTGGTGGTGCATGCCTTTAGTCCCAGCACTTGGGAGGCAGAGGCAGGCGGATTTCTGAGTTCAAGGCCAGCCTGGTCTACAGAGTGAGTTCCAGGACAGCCAGGGCTACACAGAGAAACCCTGTCTTGAAAAACCAAAAATCCAAAAAACCAAAAGACCAAAAAAAAAAAAAAAGAAAAGAAAAGAAAAGAAAAAAAGAATAGAGTTGGTGAGATGAAGGTGAAGTCATACTGTATGACAAAAGTGTTTTGGGTACTTTTGGGGTACTTTTTGGGTACTTATGGGTCATAGAGATCCAATGTGTATTTAAGAATAACAAAGTAGGAGATGAAAAATGTTAAAGTACAGTCATCAGGAAGTTTTATGGAGATAAGGTTAATTTACAAACATTCTATTTGTAAATATATAGAGTATTTTATGTATATAGATTTGTCGGAGGTCAGAATATTTTTGTTGGGCAAATCATAGTCTAATACACAAGGATTCTATAATGAGGGGGTTGGAGAAATGGTTCAGAAGTTAAGAATATTTGATTCTCATCTAGAGGACTAGAGTACAGTTCCCAGTACCCAGGTCAGGTCACTTAAAACTACTTGAAACTCTAGCTGCAGGGGTAAAAAAAGTAAATTCACATAAGTCCACCCTCTTTTCCCCCATTCTTATTTTGCCCAATAGTTTTTCAGTATTCATGGAACTATGTCTTCAGAAAGCCTTCTTCTGTACTCTGTGGTCACCTGCACATACACACACACACACACACACACACACACACACACACGCACGCACTAAAATGAATCTTAAAAAAAAAGACTCTACCATTAGATCTTGTGATGGAAGAAAGAAGAAAGTGTTCTAGGTCTTTGGTTTTTAAAGACTGTGTTTGTTAGAAACATATTTCCCATACTCATTCTACTATACTGGAACCCCTCTTGTGTTTTGCCTCCAATGACTGTATTGAGGCAGGTAGTTTATAAGATAGATTAGCAACCATGGACCCCTACCTGCATCAAGCTAAATATATATTGCCCTTCAAACAGAGTAACAAGGCACTTTAGCTTAACAATCTTTAATAGCACCCTAGAAACCTCCTAGTTAATTCCGTGTGTGTGTGTGTGTGTGTGTGTGTGTGTGTGTGTGTGTGTGTGTGATATCAAACATTCTGAAACATATCCTCCTGGATCTAGAGGCTGATCCAGTTTGGGCTGTTTTGATAAAGATATACAGTAAGGCAAATTGTAGCTCTTATGTGAACTCTAAGAGGAACTCCCCTATTAACCATCTTATGTCTATGCATATTTAGCATATATATGATTAAAATCAAAAGCATCCTCAGAAAGGACATCTATCATAAACAAAGGCCTGCATAACTTGAACCTGTCAATCAGCACAGAAAACCACTGACACTCCTCCCGTAGCAGCCAACTCCTCCTGGACCAATGGAAGGAAACCCTGAGAAGTAAACCAGGGTTCATTCTCCAGTGCTCCGAGTCTGAGTCTTTTGCTCCCTTACAGTATGTGTATTCTGTACTTCCATTTGGAACAAAACCCCTTGCTGACTCGTTTTGGGTATACTTCTTCAAGTCTTTGAACAAGGAGCCAGGAACCTGGAAACACCCAGTCTAGACTGATAACCAATGAAAGTGCTACCCAGAAAATCATAGTCTTCTCATTAGGTTCTTAGTTTGATTAATAAAATAATTTGAGAACAGACTATAAAAGAAATTGGAGGGAAATTTTGAGTTAAAGAAAAAAAAAAAAGCAGGGCAGACAGGCTGTAAATCTAGGCAGCTGCTTATTGGAGGGAGATGGATAAGAGGAAAAGAGAAAAACCACACCATTCCAGTTGAGCCAGTATGGAGGCATGCTACATGGCAGAGAGGCAGACATGGGGTGGTGAAGAAGGCTTTAGAAAGACAAAACCCAAAGAACCTGAGAAAGTGTGCTCAGGATCTGGTTAGCATGCCAAAGAAAGAGATAGAAGAAAATGGAAATCTAGACCTTTAGTTAGGAAGGTAAGCAGACCTAACAGTACTTCACAGTGCTCAAGGACAAAAATCTGGGGATGGAAAAGTACATTAAGTAAAAATTATATTCTTCCAACATATTTAGCATCACTGAGGACACACATATCTTTGACCAGGTGAACAAGATTAACTCCTAAAGGAGAAGATGTTGGCATGTAGAGTCCATCTTTTCAGTAGCAGCAGTGGTTTTGTTCTAGTAGCTCTGTTTTCCAATGAGGGTACATTCACTGCACCTGCCAATAGCTCTCCCCAAAAAGGAAATGTTCTTCATTTGAAAGGGCTACACAATCTTATAAGCAGTCACATTCATGGAGACTTGGACATCCTGCTTGCTAAGACAGCTATGTCAGGTAAGATAATATCGGGCAATCAGAAATTCTGGGAAAAGCACAAGAAACTTTGTAATCATACTTTGTGTGGTTCCCTTTGAGAAACAAATGCTGAACATTGACAGTGTATTAAAAATCAAGACTGCACATTCTCCTTCTGGGTACATGCCATGCTGGGCACTGCCACATTGCTGCCAATTTTTAAGCACTTTAGAGCTTTTGAAATGAACCAGCAGTTACTGAGAGGCTTTATTATTTTTAGTCTAGGATAATAAAATAATTCATTTTAACCCAGAAACATTTCTCTGTCTGACTGGGAAAACACCAGCATTGAGAGGTGACTGAATTTCATGTCTGTGAATCCTGTCACATGTAATAACCTTTTGATCAAATTGGCTTTACCTCATAGAAGTGACACTGCTTCTTAGAGACAGGAGAAAGAGAAATGGATTTATCTATAGTTTGGCCAAACCAGTTAGAGACTTCCTTGTGACCTTTGCTTTTCTGTGGCAGAGTTACAGTTTTATATGAAAAGTAGAAAGAAATAAAACAAAAAACAAAGAAAAAATGGAGAAATGTGAGTGTTAATCTGTCAGAACTGTGTGAAGTCTCTTCCTGGGAGACAATTTTTCTCCTCTGGCTGGTACAGTCAAAGATATGTCTGTCCTAAGTGATTCAGTCTTTCCCTTCAGCAACATAGGATTCCTGAGGAAATCTTAATGCTCTGGGGTCCACTACTTCAGTGCAAGGGTAGGGCACAGCGTCTCCCTTTAGAAGTTCTTCTCTTTCGTCATGGCAGCTATAAACTTAGACCTTGAGTTATTTGGCATTTATACCCTCATAGTTTTTTATTAACACAAGTCTTAAAAGGAAAATGTGATACTTTACCCCAGATAATATTTACATGAAAATGAAATACAAGAAGTTTTGAGAAGAAAGACTTCTGAGGCTAGTGATAGGGTGAGCAACAGGGACGGTTGAGCTTGGATTTAAAAGTGAGCTATTCTGTATCAAAGAATTCTGTGTCCACTAATTATGTTGATCTGAAAGTCTTTACTGGCTTGTTGAAAGATAAATAAACAACAACAAAAAGCCTTAACTTCAAAATCCATAATTTGTAAAATAGAGACTAGATGTTTTATTAGGTCTTCCATAACTCTATTATATTTATGAATGCTCCAGGTTCTCAGAATATATAGTTAGAAGAAATTGTAGTAGTTTAACAATTTAAAGTTAGCTATAAGGCTATTTTTCCAAAGTTCTGATTATTCCTTCAAAGAGAACTTAAAACAAGATTGAACTGCCCTCTCTTTCAAAGGGAGAAAGTTAGGGCAAGCTCTGGGCTGTCAAATGTGGGCATGGTTCTCATTACAATTCCAGTATATCCAGAACATACTCTGGACTCATATGAAGGATAAAATGATGTTTTACTCTGATCCCCAGAGATTAGAATTCATGTTAAGAATGGGTGGGTATTTTACTCTGACAAAGAGATACTTTCTAGGAGTTTAAGTTTGCAACTGTTTCATCTCTCTTTGGAAAAATAAACTAGACAGTCTATAAAAATTCAAATAATAGAGATTTTCATCTACTTTCATAGACAATAAATTATAGCCTCCAGTATCATTTTTGCTTTATTTCTTAGGTATTGTGGGGCATAAGAGCGTATTCCAAACCTGTAGTATAGTACTGGAAATGAATGAACACCTAACAAGTACTAATCATTTTCCTGTGTGCAATGTACCACAAATTGCCAACATGGTTCCTGTCCTGAGTGGATCAAGAATATTTATTTTTGGTCCAGCAGGCCCTGAGCGGGAGCCTTCAAGTGTCTGCTCTGGGATCTGAACAGCCTGGACCACAGTACTCGGTTTCCAGGAAGTGCAAGAGCCTGGTATGCACCTGGAGGCAGACTGGGAGGACACAGCTTGCTCTGGTGGGTCTGGCCCCACAGAGCTTAGGTTCCAGTCCTGAGGCCTCTGGTGGGAGCCTTCAGATCTCCGCTTCGGGAATCCAGAACAGCCTGGGCTACAACACCACATCTCCAGGACTTGCAAGAGGCCAGAGGGGCACCCAGAGGCTGGCTGGGAGGAGTCAGTGTGCTCTGGTGAGTCCAGCAGGCCTCAGGCTGGAGCCTTCAGGTATCTGCTTTGGGATCTGAACAGCCTGGGCCACAGCACTTGGTTTCCAGGAAGTGCAAGAGCCTGGTGTGCACCTGGAGGCAGACTGGGAGGACACAGCTTGCTCCAGTGGGTCCAGCCCCACAGAGCTTAGGTTCCAGTCCTGAGGCCTCTGGCAGGAGCCTTCAGATCTCCGCTTGGGGATCCAGAACAGCCTGGGCTACAACACCACATCTCCAGGACCTGCAAGAGGCCAGAGGGGCACCCAGAGGCTGGCTGGGAGGAGTCAGTGTGCTCTGGTGAGTACAGCAGGCCCTGGGCTGGAGCCTTCATGTATCTGCTTCTGGATCTGAACAGTCTGGGCCACAGCACCCTGTCTCAAGGCAGTGCAGGAGGTCAGCTGTGCACCAGAGGCCAGCTGGGAAGAGGCGACTTGCACTGGTGAGTCCAGCATTGACAACAAGACCAGCTAACACCAGCGAGAACTAGATGGCAAAAGGCAAACTCAGGAATGTCACTAACAAAAATCAAGGCAATATGGCAGCATTTGAACACAATTCTCCTTTAACAGCATGTCCTGGATACCCCATCACACCAGAAAAACAAGATTTGGATTTAAAAATCACTGGTCATAATGCTGATACAGGAACACATACATAAAGGACATACTTAAAGAAATTTAGGAGAAAATGGATCAAAAGTTAGAAGCCCTTACAAGGGAAACACAAAAATCACTGAAAGAAATTCAGGAGAATACAAAAGCCAATAAGGAGGAAACGCAAAAATCACTTAAAGAACTACAGGAGAACTTTGGTCAACAGGCTGAGGTCATGAAAGAGGAAACACAAAAATCTCTTATAGAATTACAGGAAAACACAAACAAGCAAGTGAAGGAGCTAAGCAAAATCATCCAGGATCTAAAATCAGAAGTAGAAACAGCTAAGAAAACTCAAAGGGAGACAACATTGGAGATAGAAAACCTTGGGAAGAAATCAGGGGCCATAGATGCAAATATCAACAACAGAATACAAGAGATAGAAGAAAGAATCTCAGATGCTTAACATACCATAGAAACCATGGACTCAACAGTTAAAGAAAATGCAAAATGCAAAAAGCTTGTAACCCAAAACATCCAGTAAATCCAGGACACAATTAGAAGACCAAACCTAAGAATTATAGGCATAGATGAGAGTGAAGATTTACAGCTTAAAGGGCCAGCAAATATCTTCAACAAAATTATGGAAGAAAACTTCCCTAACCTAAAGAGAGAGATGCCCATGAATATAAGAAGCCTACAGAACTCCAAACAGACTGGACCAGAACAGAAATACTTCCCGTCACATAATAATCAAAACACCAAATATACTAAACAAAGAAAGAATATTAAAGGCAGTAAAAGAAAAAGGCCAAGTAACATATAAAGGAAGACCTATCAGAATCACACCAGATTTCTCACCAGAGACTATGAAAGCTTGAAGATCCTGGGCAGATCTCATGCAGACTCTAAGAGAACACAAATGCCAGCCAAAACTACTATACCCAGCAAAACTCTCAATCACCATAGAGGGAGAAACTAAGATATTCCATGACAAAACCAAGTTTACCCAATATCTATCCACAAACCCAGCCCTACAAAGGATAATAGGAGGAAAACACCAATACAAGGAGGCAAACTTCACCCTGGAAAATGCAAGATAGTAACCTTCTTTCATCAAACCCAAAAGAAGATAACCAATCATATATAAAAGATAACATCAAAAATGTCAGGAAGTAATAATCGCTATTCATTAATATCTCTTAACATCAATGGACTCAATTCCCCAATAAAAAGACATAGACTAATGGACTGGATACATAAACAGGACCCTACATTTTGCTGTATACAGGAAACACACCTCAGTGTCAAAGACAAACACTACCTTAGAGTAAAAGGCTGGAAGACAATTTTACAAGCAAATGGTCTCAGGAAACAAGCCGGATTAGCTATTCTAATATCAGATAAAATTGACTTTCAACTTAAAGTCATCAAAAGACACACTGAGGGACATTTCTTTCTGGTCAAAAGAAAAACAAACCAAGAAGAACTCTCAATCCTGAACATCTATGCTCCAAATGCAAGCGCACCCTCATTTATAAAAGAAACTTTACTAAAGCTCAAAGCACACATTGCACCTAACACAATAATTGTGGGTGACTTCAACACTGCACTTTCCTCAATGGACCAATCAGGAAAACAGAAACTAAACAGGGACACAGTGAAACTAATTGAAGCTTTGGACCAATTAGATTTAACATATATATATATATATATATATATATATATATATATATATATATATATATATATATAACATTTTATCCTAAAGCAAAAGAATATACCTTTTCCTCAGCACCTCATGGTACCTTCTCCAAAATCGACCATATAATTGGTTACAAGTCAGACCTCAACAAATATAAGATCGAACTAATCCCATGCCTCCTATTGGATCACTATGGAGTAAAAGTGGTCTTCAATAGCAACAAAAACAACAGAAAACCCACATATACATGGAAACTGAAGAACATTCTACTCAATGATACCTTGGTCAAGGAAGAAATAAAGAAAGAAATTAAAGACTTTTTAGAATTTAATGAAAATGAAGACACAACATACCCAAATCTATGGGACACAATGAAAGCAGTGCTAAGAGGAAAACTCATAGCCCTGAGTGCCTCCAAAAAGAAAATGGAGAGAGCATACACTAACAGCTTAATGACACACCTGAAAGCCCTGGAACAAAAAGAAGCTATTTCACCCAGGAGGAGTAGAAGGCAAGAGATCATCAAACTCAGGGCTGAAATCAATCAAGTAGAAACAAAGAGAACCATACAAAGAATCAACAAAACTAGGAGATGGTTGTTTGAGAAAATCAACAAGATAGATAAACCCTTAGCCAGACAAACCAAAGGGCACAGAGACAGTATCCAGATTAACAAAATTAGAAATGAAAAGGGGGGTATAACAATAGAAATTGAGGAAATTCAAAAAACCATTAGATCCTATTACAAAAGCCTATACTCAATACAACTGGAGAATCTGGAGGAAATGGACAGATTCCTAGACACATATCCAACACCAAAACTAAATCAGGATAAAATAGATCACCTAAACAGTCCCATAACACCTGAAGAAATAAAAAGGGTCATAGAAAATCTCTCAACCAAAGAAAGCACGGAACTAGATGGCTTCAGTGCAGAATTCTATCAGACCTTCATAGAAGACCTAACACCAATACTCTTCAAACTATTCCACAAAATAGAAACAGAAGGAATTCTACCCAAATCGGTCTATGAAGCCACAATTACGCTGATACCAAAACCACACAAAGATCCAACAAAGAAAGAGAACTTCAGGCCAATTTCCCATATGAATATTGATGCAAAAATACTTAATAAAATTCTTGCCAACCGAATCCAAGAACACATCAAAACGATCATCCAGCATGATCAAGTAGGCTTCATTCCAGGGATGCAGGGATGGTTCAATATAAGGAAATCCATCAATGCTATCCACTACATAAACAAACTCAAAGAAAAAAACCACATGATCATCTCATTAGATGCAGAAAAAGCATTTGACAAAATTCAGCATCCTTTCATGCTAAAAGTCTTGGAAAGAACAAGAATTCAAGGCCCATACCTAAACATCGTTAAAGCAATATACAGCAAACCGATAGCCAACATCAAACTAAATGGAGAGAAACTTGAAGCAATCCCACTAAAATCAGGGACTAGACAAGACTGTCCTCCCTCTCCATATCTTTTCAATATAGTACTTAATGTTCTAGCTAGAGCAATTAGACAACATAAGGAGGTCAAAGGATACAAATTGGAAAGGAAGAAGTCAAATTATCACTATTTGCAGATGACACGACAGTCTACTTAAATGACCCAAAAACCTCCACCAGAGAACTCCTACAGCTGATAAACAACTTCAGCAAAGTGGCTTGTTATAAAATCAACTCAAGCAAATCAGTTGCTTTCCTATACTCAAAGGATAAGCAGGCTGAGAAAGAAGTTAGGGAAATGACACCCTTCACAATAGCTGCAAACAATCTAAAGTATCTTGGTGTGACTCTAACCAAACAAGTGAAAGATCTATACGACAAGAACTTCAGGTCTCTGAAGAAGGAAATCGAAGAAGACCTCAGAAAATGGAAAAATCTTCCATGCTCGTGGATTGGCAGGATTAATATAGTTAAAATGGCCATCTTGCCAAAAGCAATATACAGATTCAATGCAATCCCCATCAAAATCCCAACTCAGTTCTTCACTGAGTTAGAAAAAACAATTCTCAAATTCATCTGGAATAACAAAAAACCCAGGATAGCTAAAACTATTCTCATCAGCAAAAGAAATTCTGGGGGAATCATTATCCCTGACTTCAAGCAATACTACAGAGCAATAGTGTTTAAAAATGCATGGTATTGGCACAGTGACAGACAAGTGGACCAATGGAATAGAATTGAAGATCCAGAAATGAATCCACACACCTATGGTCACTTGATCTTCGACAAAGGAGCTGAAAACATCCAGTGGAAAAAAGCTAGCCTTTTCAACAAATGGTGCTGGTTCAACTGGAGGTCAGCATGCAGAAGAATGCGAATTGATCCATTCTTATCTCCATGTACTAAACTTCACTCCAAGTGGATCAAGGACATCCATGTAAAACCAGACACACTGAAACTAATAGAAAAGAAACTGGGGAAAACCCTTGAGGACATAGGCATAGGGGAAAAGTTCCTGAACAGAACACCAATAGCTTATGTTCTAAGATCAAGAATTGACAAATGGGACCTCATAAAATTACAAAGTTTCTGTAAGGTAAAGGACATTGTTAAAAGGACTAAACGGCAACCATCAAATTGGGAAAGGATAGTCACCAACCCTACATCTGATAGAGGGCTAATATCCAATATATACAAAGAACTCAAGAAGTTAGACTCTAGGGAACCAAATAACCCTATTAAAAATGGGGTACAGATCTAAACAAAGAATTTTCTCCTGAAGAAATTCAGATGATTGAGAGGCACCTTAAGAAATGCTCAACATCATTAGTCATTAGGGAAATGCAAATCAAAACAACCCTGAGATTTCACCTCAAACCAGTCAGAATGGCTAAGGTTAAAAACTCAGGAGACAGCAGGTGTTGGTGAGGATGTAGAGAAAGAGGAACACTCCTCCACTGCTGGTGGGGCTGTAAGATGGTACAACCACTTTGGAAATCAGTCTGGCGATTCCTTGGAAAACTGGACATGACACTTCCGGAGGACCCTGCTATACCTCTCCTGGGCATATACCCAAAGGATTCCCCGGCATGCAATAAAGACACACGCTCCATTATGTTCATAGCAGCCTTATTTATAATAGCCAGAAGCTGGAAAGAACCCAGATGCCCCTCAAAGGAGGAATGGATACAGAAAATGTGGTATATTTACACAATGGAATACTACTCAGCAATTAGAAACAATGAATTCACAAAATTTTTAGGCAAATGATTTGATCTGGAAAGTATCATCCTAAGTGAGGTAACCCAATTACAAAAGAATCCACATGGAATGCATTCTCTGATAAGTGGATATTAATTAGCCCAGAAGCTCTGAATACCCAAGGCACAAACTGCATAACAAATGACTCCCATGAAGAAGTATGGAGAGGGTCCTGATCCTGGAAAGTATTGACCTAGCATTGGAGAGGAATATAAGGACAGAGAAAAAGGAGGGAGGTGATTGGAGAATGGATGGAGAGAAGGTTTATGGGACATATGGGGAGGGGGGAATCTGGGAAAGGGGAAATCATTTGGAATGTAAACAAAGAATATAGAAAATAAAAATATTAAAAAAGAATATTAATTTTTAACAATTTCCCATTACACATTGTCTCTAGGGTTGAAAAGAGGTACCCACTTTCCCATATTTTGTTATGTCATCACCGTATTGAGGCTTTTCCCCTCCTGTAGCTTAATTTTAATGAAATCTTAATCCATTTCCTTTGGCAGGGTTGATTCTATGCTGAAGACAAAGAAGCAGACTAGGAAAATATCTCAAAAAGTATGAATGTTTACTACATGAGCATCGGGATCTAGGTTAAAATCTTCAGTAGCCACCTAAAAATATAGATAAAGAGTTTATTTTGGTAGCACTTATATTTGTAATTACAAGCTGTGGGGATGGAGATAGGAGGATCTCTATGTCTTTCTGGTCTCCAATCTAGGTTTAGTGAGAGATTCTACATCAAGAAAATAGGCACAAAGTGATAGAACAAGACATCCAATGTCCTTCTCTAACCACCACCTCAACCCACAGAGGAGGCAGAGACACAGACACACACATACACAGATACACACACACACACACACACACACACACACAGATGGGATTCACTTCTCTCTTACCTACAGCTCCTAAGATCCTTCATTAATTCTTTCCATTTGTTCTGAATTCTTCATGTTTTTCTGTACTCTTTTCACTCTCACTTAACTACATTGTGGTCATTTTATCTTGTCTGCATTGCCAAGGAGTATTGGGTCAAACACTACAATTAAAAATGAATAAGGGCTCAAAAGATGGTCCAACTGATAAAACCACTAAGTTTAACAACCTGAGCTCAATCCCTGGAACTCATACAGGAGAAGAAGAGAACCAGTTCTAGTGATGTCCTTTGACCTTTACATATGCATGATGACATCTCTCTCTCTCTCTCTCTCTCTCTCTCTCTCTCTCTCACACACACACACACACACACACACACACACACACACACACAGAGAGAGAGAGAGAGAGAGAGAGAGAGATGTTAAAAACAATAAAACAGTAAGAACTTGACTTTTCAGAAAATTCTCTGAGTGTTTATAGATGTAGCTCAGTTAGTAGTGTACTTTGCTCAGCATGCACAAGGCTCTGAGTTCAATCCCTAGCACCATATAAATGCAGGTATGGTAGTGCACACCTATAATCCTATTGTTCCGGGGGCAGAGGCAGGAAGAGCATGCAGGAAGATCAGAAGTTCAAGTTCATTCTTGGATACATGGCTTTCTGTCTTAAAACAAAACCAAACAAAAAATTCTTTGAAAAGTTGTTCCTCTTCACTGACCAAATAATTCTGTATTCATCATCTTGTCATTAATATGTTTTAAGAGCTCTCTTCCATGATCATACTATAATTGAGTTTCAGCTTGTCTTTTCACATGTTTAAAAATGTAAACTTGATCAGGTAATATGCACATTGACTTCAGGTGTTTGTGGGGGGGGGAGGGAGGAATGTGGGCTCTTGTTTTTCTTCTCTCAGAATTTACTTGATAGATTAAGTGTCAGAAGTCCTGATCTGTGGCATCCGCTGTCACCAACACAGATTCACCTTCCTGATTCACCCCCTTTTTTTGTGTATGATTGTATGTGCATAGGGGTCTCTCTCTCTCTCTCTCTCTCTCTCTCTCTCTCTCTCTGCCAGAGATTGACACTAGATATTTTTCTCAGTCATTGTCCTTTTTTTTTTTTTTTGAGACAGGGCTTCCCAGTAAACCTAGAGCACAGTTGATTTCCTAGACTGTTGGGTCAATAATCTCCAGGTATCCTTCCATTTCTGTCTCTTTATCAAGGAATTACAGATATATTCATGTCAAGTCATGGGTGCTAGGGATCCAAACTCACATTCTCATGCTTGCAAACAAGCACTTTATTGACTAAGTCTTCACCCTAAGCCTATGACTTTTTCTTTTCTGCCTTAGATTTTTATCAGAGGCATCTTTTGCATTATGTCTGGTTGGAAATGTAGAAGTACCCTAGATACTGGGTGATATGGACAACATTTCAGTAAAAACTTTATTTGCAGAACCACAAATGTAAATAGTTTCTTAAATTTTGTGCTCTTGTTGCCTCATCTTAGCCTTGAGTTATTCTACTTTTACTTTAAAATGTAACCTATCAAAGCTAGGGTTACATAGCTTTGGGCTCCAATTGCCCCTGCTTGGTTGAGAAAATGAGAGTTCCTGAAAATGTTTGTTGGATTTTAACTATAGTGAAGAGAGCCATATCATTCTATGATGGGCCTGCTGCAAGTGCTCATCTCTACTGAACTTCCATATTGCAACTCTTGCAAACATAGAATCAGAAGGGCCACTTCCTTAAGTTATAGTTATTGATCTTATAAAGAATTTCTGGGGTTGGGTACAAATCAAACATTACTGGAGTGATTTTAATTGTACTACAATAACCAGGTTGAGCTGTGTCACCCTATGAACACTTCCACTCATAGCAAGGAGAAGAGAAGTGACCAAGAGAGAGGCCCAGAGGTAAGAGTAAACCACAGTGTGCTCTCTCTCTTCATACTGTCTAACAGCCAGTCTCTCCTGCGAGATCATCTGACAAGTTGCAAATCTATCTCTAAGTCCTCAGTCTTTCCTTGTCACACATGAGATTCCTCAGAAAATAGAAAATTCTGATTTCCTGGGGTCCATTGACCAAATAGTCTTATTAGGTAAAGGTAAGGGCACAAGTTTCTTTTCAGGGTGTCTTTGTTCCAGCCTGGACAGTCACATTGGCTCTTTGGGGAATTAATTGCACATAAAGGTTGAGAACAACACAATAAACTTGGAAGTGGGTGAGTTTGTCACTGGGAAATTGCTGAGCTATAGGCCTAGCAAAGAACATGAGCTGCAGAGTATGGAGAAAGGGGAGAAGACTAGAGTGTAGAGTTGACAAAGGAACATCAAAGAACACAGATTTATACCATGTATAGACACAAAAGTATACATGCTCCTATTGATTTACAGGCATCATAGCAGGCGGTTGACATTTGTAACATTTTTCTGCTTCTATCTTTAGATCAATACCTGATAAGAAGGAAATCTTTGTAGAAGTGAGTTTGGTCAGAAGCTACATAAGTATCTATTTGTAACTTATGTAACACTATGTATTGTGGCTCTGTCAATGTTTGTGTTAATTATCAACATGACAGAATCTAGAATCACATGGAAAATGACCAAGCCTGTGGGGATTATCTAGATTTTGTTAATAGAATTCTGAAGACATCCACAATGTGTGACACTATTTCCTGGCTGTGGGAAGTTGGGCTATATAAATGGGAAGAAGGAACAGAGCAGCAGAAGCAGCATGTGCTCCTTACTCTGCTCTCCAATTGTGGATGTGATGTGATCAGTTTCTGTTAGCTCCTGCTGCCTTGAACTATGAGCTAAAACAAACCATTTCTCCTTTAAATTGCTTTCGTCGGTGTATTTTATTTCTGCAACAAAAGAAGAAGAAATAAAATTAATCTTCTGCTCTGGGGGTGCAAACCACCAGGGGTCTGCCTGCACCCAAGAACTGAGCACATAGGCAGTTTGTCTGCCAGTCCACCGGGCGTGGGGCCTGTGTCCTGCCTGGAGAGCAGCAGAGGAAGAGAATCCCCATGGCCATATTTGCTGCCTGCCTGGGCAGAAAAGCATCACTAGGTACTGTATCACCCTGAGCTTAAGATCTCTGGGGGTGCAAACCGCCAGAGGTCTGCCTGCACCCAGGACCTGAGCACACAGGTGGTTCATCTCCTAGCTGGTAGGTCATGGGGCCTGTGTCCTGCCTGGAGAGCAGCAGAGGGAGCAACTCCCCATGGCCATCTTCGGGGCCTGCCAGGGCAGAAAAACATCACTAGGTACTCTATCATCCGGAGCTTAAGATCCCTGGGGGTGCAAATCTCTAGGGGTCTGCCTGCGCCCAGGACCTGAGAACTTAGGCGGTTTATCTGCAAGCTGGTTGGTCGTGGGGCCTATGTCCTATGTGAGAATCAACAGAGGGAGTGATTCCCAACCCTCCCCCAACCACACACACACCATCTTTGCTCCATAACAGAGCAATCTGAGAACACCTGGTTCACCTTGACAACCCAAGTATAATATTTCTTGAGGCAAGACTGAGCAGGGCTCCAAAGGCACAAAAGAGGAAGGCAGCATATCAGTAATCTGTGCCAGAGGAAACCCAGTCATCCAGTGTCGTGGAAATAGCCTTAAAGGTCCAAAGTAGGATGAAGCACCAGCCAGTGACAATAAGACCATCTAACACCAGTGAGAACTATATGACTAAAGGCAAGCGAAGGAACGTTCTAACAGAAACCAAGGCATTATGGCAGCATCTGAACCCAATTCTCCAACAATAGCAAGTCCTGGATATCCCAACGAACCAGAAAAACAAGAGTTGGATTTAAAAGCACTGGTAAGGATGCTGTTAGAGGAACACATGAAGGACATAAATAAATCTCTTAAAGAAATTCAGGAGAAAAATGATCAAAAGCTAGAGGCCCTTACAAGGGAAACACAAAAATTACTTAAAGAAATTCAGGACAATATGGGTCAGAGGTTTGTAGCCAATAAGGAGGAAATGCAAAAATCACTTAAAGAAATACAGGAGAACTTTGATCAACAGGCAAAAGTCATGAAAGAGGAAACACAAAAATCTCTTAAAGAATTAGAGGAAAACACAAAGCAAGTGAAGGAACTGAGCAAAAACTTCCAGGATCTAAAAACAGGAGTAGAAACAACTAAGAAAGCACAAAGGGAGACAACTTTGGAGATAGAAAACCTTGGGAAGAAATCAGGGGCCATAGATACAAATATCAACAACAGAATACAAGAGATAGAAGAAAGAATCTCAGATGCTGAAGATACCATAGAAACCATGGACTCAACAGTCAAAGAAAATGCAAAATGCAAAAAGCTTGTAACCCAAAACATCCAGGAAATCCAGGACACAATGAGAAAGCCAAACCTAAGGATTATAGGCATTGATGAGAGTGAAGATTTACAACTTAAAGGGCCAGCAAATATCTTCAACAAAATTATGAAAGAAAACTTCCCTAACCTAAAGAGAGAGATGCCCATGAATATACAAGAAGCCTATAGAACTCCAAACAGACTGGACCAGAACAGAAATACCTCCCGTCACATAATAATCAAAACCCCAAATGTACTAAATAAAGAAAGAATACTTAGGGCAGTAAGAGAAAAAGGGCAAGTAACATATAAAGGAAGACCTATCAGAATTACACCAGACTTCTCACCAGAGACCATGAAAGCTAGAAGATCCTGGGCGGAGCTCATGCAGACTCTAAGGGAACCCAAATGCCAGCTAAGGCTACTATACCCAGCGAAACTCTCAATGACTATAGATGAAGAAACCAAGATATTCCATGACAAAACCAAAATTACACAATATCTTTCCACAAACCCAGCCCTACAAAGGATAATAGGAAGAAAACACCATTACAATGATGGAAACTATACACTGGAAAAAGCAGGATATTAAGCTTGTTTCATCAAACCCAAAAGAAGATAACCACACAAGTGTAAAATTAACATCAAAAATGATAGGAAGCAATAACCACTACTCCTTAATATGTCTTAACATCAATGGACTCAATTCCCCAATAAAAAGACATAGACTAACAGACTGGTTACTTAAACAGGACCCTACATTTTGCTGCATACAGGAAACACACCTCAGTGTCAAAGACAAAAACTACCTTAGAGTAAATTGCTGGAAGACAATTCTACAAGCAAATGGTCTCACAAAACAAGCCTGAGTTGCCATTCTAATATCAGATAAAATTGACTTTAAACCTAATGTCATCAAAAGAGACATGGAAGGTCACTTCTTGCTGGTCAAAGGAAAAATCCAACAAGAAAATCTCTCAATCCTAAACATCTATGCTCCAAATACAAGGCCGCCCTCATTCATAAAAGAAACTTTACTAAAGGTCAAAGCACACATTGCACCTAACACAATAATTGTGGGTGACTTCAACACTTCACTCTCATCAATGGACCGATCAGGAAAACAGAAACTAAACAGGGAGACAGTGAAATTAATTGAAGCTTTGGACCAATTGGATTTAACAGATATATATAGAACTTTTCATCCCAAAGCAAAAGAATATACCTTTTTCTCAGCACCTCACGGTACCTTCTCCAAAATCAATCATATAGTTGGTCACATGACAGACCTCAACAAATATAAGAAGATGGAAATAATCCCATGCCTCTTATTAGATCACTATGGAGTAAAAGTGGTCTTTAATAACAATAAAAACAACAGAAATCCCACATACACATGGAAACTGAACAATACTTAATGATACCTTGGTCAAGGAAGAAATAAAGAAAGAAATCAAAGATTTTTTAGAATTTAACGAAAATGAAGGCACAACATACACAAATCTATGGAACACAATTAAAGCAGTGCTAAGAGGAAAACTCATAGCTTTGAGTTCCTCCAAAAAAGAAATTCGAGAAAGCATACCCTAGAAGATTAATGGCACAACTGAAAGCCCTGGAACAAAAAGAAGCTAATTTTCCCAGGAGGAGAAGAAAACAGGAAATCATTAAACTCAGGGCTGAGATCAATCAAGTAGAAACTAAGAGAACCATACAAAGAATCAACAGAACCAGGAGCTGGTTCTTTGAGAAAATCAACAAGATAGATAAACCCTTAGCCAGACTAACCAAAGGGCACAGAGAAAGTATCCAAATTAACAAAATTAGAAATGAAAAGGGAGATATTACAACAGAAACTGAGGAAATTCAAAAAATAATCAGATCCTACTACAAAAGCCTGTACTTAACACAACTGGAGAATCTGGAGGAAATGGGCAATTTCTTAGACAGATACCAAATACCAAATTTAAACCAGGATCAAATGGATCATCTAAATAGACCCATAACCCCTAAAGAAATAGAAGGGGTCATAGATAGCCTTCTGACCAAAAAAAGCACATGACCAGATGGTTTCAGTGCAGAATTCTATCAGACCTACAAAGAAGATTTAATACCAATACTCTTCAAACTATTCCACAAAATAGAAACAGACGGAACACTACCCAACTCCTTGTATGAAGCCACAATTATGCTGATACGAAAACCACACAAAGATCCAACTAAGAAAGAGAATTTCAGACCAATTTCCCTTATGACTATCGATGCAAAACTACTCAATAAAATTCTTGCCCACTGAATCCAAGAACACACCAAAATGATCATCCACCACGATCAAGTAGGCTTAATCCCAGGGATGTAGGGATGGTTCAATATAAGGAAATTCATCAATGAAATCCACTACATAAACAAACTCAAATAAAAAAGCCACATGATCATTTCATTAGATGCTGAAAAAGCATTTCACAAAATTCAGCATCCTTTCATGCTAAAAGTCTTGGAAAGGACAGGAATTCAAGGCCCATATCTAAACATAGTAAAAGCAATATACAGCCAACTGGTAGCCAACTTCAAACTAAATGGAGAGAAACTTGAAGCAATCCCACTAAAATCAGGGACTAGAAAGGCTGCCCCCTCTCTCCATATCTTTTCAATATAGTTCTTGAAATCCTAGCTAGAGCAATTAGATAACATAAGGAGGTCAAAGGGATACAAATTGGAAAGGAAGAAGTCAAACTATCACTATTTGCAGATGATAGTATACTTATTGACCCAAAAAACTCTACTAGAGAACTCCTACAGCTGATAAAGAACTTCAGCAAAGAGGTTGGCTACAAAACCAACTCAAGCAAATCAGTAGCCTTTATATACTCAAAGGATAAGCAGACTGAAAAAGAAATTAGGGAAATGACACTCTTCAGAATAGCCACAAACAGCATAAAGTATCTTGGGATGACTCTAACCAAACAAGTGAAAGACCTATATGACAAGAACTTCAGATCTCTGAAGAAGGAAATGGAAGAAGATCTCAGAAAATGGAAAAATCTTCCATGCTCGTGGATTGGCAGGATTAATATAGTTAAAATGGCCATCTTGCCAAAGGCAATCTACAGATTCAATGCAATCCCCATCAAAATCCCAACTCAGTTCTTCATAGAGCTAGAAAGAGCAATTCTTAAATTCATCTGGAATAACAAAAAACCCAGGATAGCTAAAACTATTCTCAATAATAAAAGATCTTCAGGGGGATTCAGTATCCCAGTCCTCAAACTTTAGTATAGAGCAATAGTGATAAAAACTGCATGGCATTGGTACAATGTCAGGCAAGGGGATCAATGGAGTAGGATTGAAGACCCAGAAATGAACCCACACACATATGGTCACTTGATCTTCGACAAAGGAGCTGAAAGTATCCAGTGGGAAAAAGATAGTCTTTTCAACAAATGGTGCTGGTTCAATTGGAGGTCAGCATGCAGAAGAATGCAAATCGATCCATTCTTATCTCTTTGTACTAAGCTCAACTCCAAATGGATCAAGGACCTCTACATAAAACCTGAAACACTGAAACTAATAGAAAAGAAACTGGGAAAATCCTAGAGGACATGGGCACAGGGGAAAAGTTCCTGAATAGAACACCAATAGCTTATCCTCTGAGATCAAGAATGATTTTTCAGCTTGTTGACTCAATTATCACCGAAGTTGTTAAAAGTGGCTTTGGTCTTCCCATAAATCAAATCCATTTTTAAAAACTGGAAGTTCATAGTAGCTCTTTGTATCTTATTTGCTTTTATATTCTTAGCATAGATGATATGCCCAATTTATAATACATTCTTTGGGAATGTTTACAGAGGATAGATGGAGAACTATCTTCTGAATAACTTAATGTTCTTTTCACTACCCATATTTTCCTTTTAGTGTTAAATACTTCTCTCTTTATAAGGTTCCATTTATTTATTTATTTATTTATTTATTTATTTATTTATTTATGTTGTGGTAAACGCTTTAATTCCTACTTCTATTTTAATTTTCTTTTTTTTATTCGATATATTTTTTATTTACATTTCCAATGGTTTCCACTTTTCTAGCCCCCCACTCCCCGAAAGTCCCATAAGCGCCCTTCTCTCCCCCTGTCCTCCCACCCACCCCTTCCCACTTCCCCGTTCTGGTTTTGCCCTATACTGCTTCACTGAGTCTTTCCAGAACAAGGGGCCACTCCTCCGTTCTTCTTGTGCCTCATTTGATGTGTGGATTATGTTTTTGGTATTCCAGTTTTCTAGATTAATATCCACTTATTAGTGAGTGCATACCATGATTCATCTTTTGAGTCTGGGTTACCTCACTTAGTATGATGTTCTCTAGCTCCATCCATTTGCCTAAGAATTTCTTGAATTCATTGTTTCTAATGGCTGAATAGTACTCCATTGTGTATATATACCACATTTTTTGCATCCACTCTTCTGTTGAGGTATACCTGGGTCCTTTCCAGCATCTGGCAATTATAAATAGGGCTGCTATGAACATAGTAGAACATGTATCCTTATTACATGGTGGGGAATCCTCTGGGTATATGCCCAGGAGTGGTATAGCAGGATCTTCTGGAAGTGAGGTGCCCAGTTTTTGGAGGAACCGCCAGACTGATTTGCAGAGTGGTTTTACCAATTTGCAACCCCACCAGCAGTGGAGGAGTGTTCCTCTTTCTCCACATCCTCTCCAACACCTGCTGTCTCCCGAATTTTTAATCTTAGCCATTCTGACTGGTGTAAGGTGAAATCTCAGGGTTGTTTTGATTTGCATTTCCCTAATGACTAATGAAGTTGAGCATTTTTTAAGATGCTTCTCTGCCATCCGAAGCTCTTCAGGTGAGAATTCTTTGTTTAACTCTGTACCCCATTTTTTAATAGGGTTGTTTGGTTTTCTGGAGTCTAACTTCTTGAGTTCTTTATATATATTAGATATTAGCCCTCTATCTGATATAGGATTGGTGAAGATCTTTTCCCAATTTGTTGGTTGCTGATTTGTCCTTTTGATGGTGCCCTTTGCCTTACAGAAACTTTGTAATTTTATGAGGTCCCATTTGTCAATTCTTGATCTTAGAGCATACGGTATTGGTGTTCTGTTCAGAAACTTTCTCCCTGTACCAATGCCATTTATTTTTAATAAACAAAAAATGGTTTCAACAGAAACTTTACCTTAAATTATGTATTAAACTTACTGTCAGCCTCCCAAGGATAGATGCCAGAGATTTCAAATACAGCTGTTTGCTCAGGAATGATAGCTAGTTCAGAGGGTTAATCCTTTCTTCTTCCATAGCTATCTCCATCAGAGAGAATGTCTGCTTCATTTTGATTGTTATGTAGAGGAAATAATTTTAAATTTTCTTCTACATGTAAAAATAATAAACTACAAAAAAGATGCACTTAGGTAAAGTTTCTAGATATTCCTTCTCAAGCTTGACTTCTGTGTATCCAGGATGATTGCTAGGGCAGAGGTGATAGAACTGTTCTGAGATGTTGTTCTTGAAGTGGACCAGCAGGCTTCACCACCCCTCAAGGTTGGGTATTAGCTAGTTTCTGTTTCTCATCTCAGCTTACATTATTCTTAACAATTCTACATTACAAGGTACTTGTCTAAGATCTTCATTTTTCAAGTAGAGCTACTTAATGTGACTTGGATAATCAAAGCAGCTCTTTTCACAAACCTGGCTCAAATTTTCTTTTCTTTTCTTTTTTCTTTTTTTTTTTTTTTTTTTTTTTTTTTTTTTTTTTGGTTATCAAACAATGGGATTGTGAGCATAATTGTGTTACTTTAGAAAGCATCCGCATAGATTCATATTTTCATTTGCTGTAGCTTGACATTTCTCATTATTTTTAAATCAGGTCCCTTTTTCATAAGCATGTAGGAAAATAACATAATCAGAACTTATCAAAATATAGCAAGAATCAGAACTTAGTAACAGGCAAAGATTTTTGTGAGAGTTTTGGGATGATTGATTGTAAATGAATTATTTATCCTAGCTAGCCTGTATAAAAGACACAAAAACCTGATATTTTACTTGCAAGCTTTAAGCCTAGATTGGACCAGTTCTATTCTCACCTAAACTCAAACAACATACCAGTTGTTACTTGATGTTTGAGTCTTACCCAGGTGCTTCTGCTCCTGTTTCCTGCCTGCCTTCAGGGTCCACTTCTGGTCCTGAGCTCATGATCTTTCTGTCTTCTTTTTCTTCTTCCCCTGGTCTCTACTGAGACACTTGATCTTCAAGTCCCACCTTCCTCTCTTTACTGCCCAATCACAGGCTCTAGCCTTTTACTAACCAATCAACTTTATATTATTATGCAAGGTTTATACAACAACGGACAGTGCACATCAGAAAGCACTTGTCTGTATCCAGATCTTCTGGTTCAGAATTTAGCATTTGTATACATAGCACCTGACCAACCCCCAACAATTGATCATAGGATGGATAAGAATGTTTATGAAGATTCTACCTAAAGTAGCTGACAGATAAAAACTACTGAAAAGGTAATGAGTTCAGGGACCCAAGAAATAATAAAAAGGATGAAAATTATCTAGGGAAGAAGTCACTGCTAAATAAAAAGAAACCAAATTAAGGCCCTGATGCTTTCTCTAGGGAGTCTTTGATGTCTGCTTGTCAAAGTGAGACTTTTTTGTTGATAGCACTTGAAAGTGCAGATCTCTTTTCATTGGTGTCTAGGTTCACAAGTGTGGTTTGTCATGAGGGGGACTTGGCTTTTACATCAAATGTTTTCAAATGGTTTGACACACTTTCATATTCCAGACAACAACTTACCCTTTTTAATTTTGTTATTAGCCAGAGGCTCCATTACTATAATGAATACCTTAGAGAAATTATCTAGAAAAAAAACCCTTATTTTGGCTCACAGCTTCAGAGATTTTCGTTTATGATTAGCTGACACTGTTGCTTTTAGAACTATCTTGGTGGAAGGACATGCTGGCAGAAAAATTCTTACCCCTGGCATCCAGGAAATAGGGATTAATCAGGAAGGAGAAAAGGGCAAGATGTGCTTTTTAAGGCACATAACCCATGTGATCCACTCCCACCCCATAGGCCCCAATTCCAGAGTTCCACCACCTCATAATAGTCTACTCAGATTTTGAAACTGCTGGTGAATAAGACAATGAATTAGTCAGCATCATGTTGATATATCTCTGGAAGTACTGTCAGAGACATACCCAAAGGTGTGCTTTATTAGTATTTAGATGTTTCCAACCATTCAAGATTAACCACCACAGTTACCATCTTACTCATATGATTGTCTGCAGCAAAGCTAACAGTACATTGCTTACTTAGACAGCCTATGGGATTGGTGGTTCTCTTCTGACTTTTCTTGGGACAGAGAAACAGACATCTGTCCACTCTAGTATGGTACTGATAATAGATCAAAGAAACAGTCACACCCAATTCTACCTTAGTGTGGTGGCTATTCCTTGTTGTCAACTTGATATAGTTGGCTCTGTTGCTTTTAGAACTATCTTGGTAGAAGGACATGGTGGCAGAAAAATGAACTACAATTCAGAATAAACTACAATTCAGAATTGGAAGACTCATCTGTGATCCTAATCTGGAGGCTGGGAGATACAAGTTTCTGACCTGGATCTTGGCATGAAGATCTTGAGACATAGTGGCTATGAATTCCGGAAGATTAAGACCGGGAGATCTCTGAGTTCAAGGTTATCTGGGACAAAGCAAGTTCCAGATCCAGGTGAGGTGGCACACACCTTTAATCTGGACCACACCTTCTACTGGAGACCTATATAAGGACATTGGAAGAAGGAAGATTCACTCTTTCTCTTCTTCACCTGCTTGCCTTGTGGGACTGAGCAACTGCTATATCCTTGTTCCAGTCACAGCTGCTGCTGACCATTGTCAGGGAGTTGGACTACAGATTATAAGTCATCAACAAATTTCCTTACTATATAGAGACTACCCATAAATTCTGTTACTCTAGAGAACTCTGACTAATACAGAAGTTAGTACTGGGTGTGGTTCTAGAAGAGCAGAGGTATAAGGATTTAAGAATCTGGAATTGGTTTAATAATTGGTTTAATCACCTTCAACTGCTGAAACCTCTCCAGATACACTCTCTCCTGGGAGCTTGGAGAATATTGAAGACATGTGGGTGAAACTATATTTCAAACTTAAAGAAGCTAATGCCTTTGATTATCTTGATGAATTAGGTGATTCGCTGTATAAAACTTTCTACAAGTTGGGGAAATGTGGAGAGCAAGATTCCTTCCCAGTAACAGTGCCTCTCTGTGATGAGCTGCTGAAAACTTAATCTGTAGCTTCCCTTTTTAAGAAATACAGAGATTAATCTGGCTGAAGAGCTAACAGGCTCCTGACCTTCGCTGATAGCTAGAGAGCAGAGTTTTCTGAGAACATAAAGTTTTAACAAACAAAGTGACCAAGCTGTTCTGACCGTTCTGACAAAGACAAGACAAAAGTAATCATGCCTCTGACCCTCCTGCTACTGGGTCCCAGGGAAGGTCACAAACTGTCAACAATCTTGCTATCAAGGTTCACTCTTGACCTGTAAATTTAAAAATATATTACTCATAGTAACCCCCCGCCCCCTGCAAATAAGGTATAAAAGATGTCTGCTTTCTGTGTTCGGGGTGGACTGTCCCTGCGAGGATAAGTGACCCCATGGAATGTGGAACAATAAACCTCATGCTTTTGCATCAATCTTTCGTCAAGCTGTGTGTTGAGGGGTTGTGCACCTGAGCTCAGACCCTGAGGGGTCTGTTGAGTTACAACAGAATAAATCGTCAAATGACTTTGCTGGCTTGTTAGTCCTAGTATCTCTGAAAAAACAATGAAGGAAAAGAAGGAGTTGTATGATAAAATTGAACAGCTCCAATGGCCACCAGTCACATTTTGCAGGGATTTAAGAAGGTAAAACCCACAATTCACCACATTTCCCAATCAGGAGCAAGAATACATCTTGATGTATTTCCTGCCTATGTACCTCCCATCTACATCCAATCAAAAGCCAGCATACATCCTGACATATTTCCTGCCCACATACTTCCCACCCACATGTGATAAAGGGCATCCAGTATAGATGGGTCAACCAAACAGGAACTTATTCTCTGCTGTCTTACCTGCTAATAGGACCCTTATCTTTTTTTTCCTGTTTTGTTCTCCCATTAACTTGCAAGGTGTATTGTTCTTGTTCCTGTTTTGGTCTGAAAATCACTGCTTTTAACTGTGATGGAGGAGAAAGTTTATTGTAGGTCTGATGGAGAAGAGAGATATCTGGGAGAGTCTGGAATGAACATGACCCTGAGCAGGGCTGTGTGAGGAGAGGGAGGAGCGGAAAGGGGAGAGCCAGGAGAGTAAAGGGTAGATAAAAAGGGGACTGGGTAACTAAAATGGCTGGATTATACAGGGAAGAAAAGCTCAGGGAAGGGCAGTCCATTCCCCCAGGCTGGAGAAGTGTAGGGTAAGGGGCATGATAGGCCAGGGATACCCTGTAATAGGAAGAAACTGAGGGATGCTGGGAGAACCTAGCTGGCAGGTCCACTTTGATATATCTTAAATAGGCACCTAAGCATTTTGTCCCAACAATCACCATTAGCAATTTTGATGTCATTTTAAGTGTCCAGAGAAGCAATTTAATGTTTTGAGCCTTGAATTGATATGAACCAATATATAATTATTACTTATTTTTATTTTTGAGATGGGGTCTCACTGTGTAGCCTGGCATAAAACTATGTGAAGATCAGGTTGTCTTCATACTCACACAGAGCCACCCACTTGCCTCTGTTTCCTGAGTGCTGGGATCAAAGTTGTGTACCATCACACCTATCCTGATTTACAATTTTAACAGGTTACCCTTGTTGCTGATAAAGGGAGTTGGAAAGAGGGAGACCAGTCACAGATTTGATATGGAGGCTCAACAAAATAATATGATGGATTAAAACTCAGAAGTTGAAACAGGGTTAGTGAACAATGGGGTTGTGTTTACAATGGTGTAGATATGAGAGCTCCGGATACAGGCCAGAGGCAAGGTAAGGGCTTTCCAGCTTGCAGGCCTGCAGAGCTTGTGGCTTCAATAATTGAGATGGGAAAGACTGAGCCTGAGTAATCAGGGCTGTTTGGAGCTAACTTTGCATTTATAAGAGTTGATTTACAACTGAAAGGGCCAGCAAATATCAACAAAATTATGGAAGAAAACTTCCCTAACTTAAAGAGAGAGATGCCCATAAATATACAAGAAGCCTACAGAACTCCAAACAGACTGGATCTGAGCAGAAATACCTCCCATCACATAATAATCAAAACCCCAAATGTACTAAACAAAGAAAGAATATTAAAGGCAGTAAGAGAAAAAGACCAAGTAACATATAAAAAAAAAGACCTATCAGAATCACACCAGACTTCTCACCAGAGACCATGAAAGCTAGAAGATCCTGGGCAGATCTCATGCAGACTCTAAGAGAACACAAATCTCAGCCAAGACTACTATACCCAGCAAAACTTTCATTCACTATAGATGGAGAAACCAAGGTATTCCATGACAAAACCAAATTTACACAATATCTTTCCACAAACCCAGCTCTACAAAGAATAATAGGAGGAAAACTCCAATACAAAGAGGGAAACTACACCCTGGAAAAGCAAGATAGTAACCTTCTTTCATCAAACCCAAAACCCACTCAAATATAAAAATAACATCAAAAAAGACAGGAAGTAATAATCACTGTTCCTTAATATCTCTTAATATCAATGGACTCAATTCCCCAATAAAAAGACATAGACTAACAGACTGGATAAGTAAACAGGAGCCTACATTTTGCTGCATACAGGAAACACACCTCAGTGTCAAAGACAAAAACTACCTTAGAGTAAAAGGCTGAAAGACAATTTTACAAACCAATGGTCTCAGGAAACGAGCTGGAGTAGCCATTCTAATATCAGATAAAATTGACTTTCAACCTAAAGTCATCAAAAGAGACATGAAAGGACACATCTTGCTGGTCAAAGGAAAAATACACCAAGAAGGACTTTCAATTCTGAACATCATGGTATGCACTCACTAATAAGTGGATATTAGCCTAGAAAATTGGAATACCCAATACATAATTCACACATCAAATGAGGTCCAAGAAGAACGGAGGAGTGGCCCCTGCTTCTGGAAAGACTCAGTGTAGCAGTATAGGGCAAAACCAGAACAGGGAAGTGGGAAGGGGTGGATGGGAGAACAGGGGGAGGGAAGGGGGCTTATGTGACTTTCGGGGAGTGGGGGTGTCCTGAAAAGAGGAAATCATTTTAAAGGTAAATAAAAAATACATGGAATAAAAAAAAATTAAAAAAAAAAGAAACTCCTCCCTTAAGGAATTGCCTAGATCAGATTAGACTAGCAGTATGTATGTCTGTAGTTTGCCCTGATTATTAATTAATGTACGAAGGCCCAGTCCACTGTGGGTGGTATCATCCCTAGGCAGATTGTCCTGAGGTGGATCAGAAAGCTAGATGTGGTGGTTTGAATAGGAATGGCCCCCACAGAGTTATGTGTTTGATTGCTTGGCCCATAGGAAGTGGCACTATTAGGAGACGTGACCTTGTTGGAGGAAGTATGTCACTGTAGGGGCAGGCTTTGAGATCTTTTATATATGTTCAGGCTATGTCCAACGTGGTACATAGTCTCTTGCTGCCTTCAGATCACAATCTAGAACTCTCAACTCCTCCGGCACCACATCAGTCTGCATGTTGCCATGCTTCCCACCATGCTGATAATGGACTACACCTCTGAAACTGTAAGCTAGACCCAATTAAATGTCTTTTTTAAATAAGTGTTGCCCTTGTCATGATGTTTCTTCATAACAATGAAACCCTAAGACATTAGGTGAACATTAAGCCTATAAGTGAGCAAGCCTGAGAATGAGCTAGCTCTCTGACTTCTGTTTCGAGTGAAGTCCTTCCCTGAATTCTCTATCATGGGAGTATAATATGAAACAAGCCCTTTCCTCTTCTAAGTTGCATTTGGTTACAGTACTTTATCATAGCAACAGAAAAGAAAGTAGAACATAACTTTTCTACAGTAGGTAGAGAGAAGTTTGGCAGAAGGCTCTGTACCCTCTGCTGGGTGCTATCACAGTAAGCTGTATTTCAGCTTTCATAATGGGTGAAAGCTAAAAGTGAAGTTTTCAAAATAGAAAACAGAAGAAATTAAATCCTGTAGATAACTTTTCTGTTTGTAGTAGTTGACTGTTTCAGATTAGGTAAGCAATTGTGTGATAAACAAAAGGAAGAAAATGCATAGGCAGTTTAGGGTAAAAAGAACCATTAGTTTCTTTCTTGGTGAAAAGGTAGAAACATCCTTGAGCCCTCCAGCAGCCTCATCCTTGTCAGAGGGCAGAGATGCAAGAAGTATTTAAGCCAAAAATAACTTTAGTTCTGTCATGGCCAGAAGCTAGAGATGTCAGAAAAGGGATCTGTTTTTCCTGTTGTTTTCCCTTAAAGGGATATCCCTTCCTACAGACTACACTAAAGACATGACTGAAACTATGAGGCATGGTCTTAGGGTTTCTATTGCTGTAAAGAGACACCATGACCACAGCAACTCTTTTTTTTTTTTTTTAAATTTTTTAATTTTTAAAAAAATTTTAAAAATTTTCTGTATTCTTTGTTTACATTCCAAATACTTTCCATTTTCCTAGTTCCCCCCTCCCCATCCGTCTCATAAACCCTCTTCCCTCCACCCATTTCCCAATCACCCCCTCCCATTTCCCTGTCCTGGTAATCCCCTACAATGTTGGATCAAGTCTTTTCAGAACCAGGGCCCTATCACTTCTCTTCCTTTTGGCTAAGATCAAGTGCAGAACCAGGGCCCTCTCCTTCCCTCTTCTTGGGTATCATCTGATATGCTAATTGTGTCTTGAGAATTCAGAGCTTCTGGGCTAATTAATATCCACTTATCAGTGATTGCATTCCATGTGTATTATTTTGTGTTTGGGTTACCTCACTTAGGATGATATTTTCGAGTTCCAAACATTTGCCTACGAATTTCATGAATTCATTGTTTTAAATTGCTGAGTAAGTAGTATTTCATACCACATTTTCTGTATCCATTCCTCCATAAAGGGACATCTGGGTTCTTTCCAGGTTCTGGCTATTATAATAAGGCTGCTATGAACATAGTGGAGCATGTGACCTTATTGCATGCCGGGGAATCCTCTGGGTATATGCCCAGGAGAGGTATAGCAGGGTCCTCCAGAAGTGTCATGTCCAGTTTTCTGAGGAACCGCCAGACTGATTTCCAAAGTGGTTGTACCATCTTGCAATCCTACCAGCAGTTAAGGAGTGTTCCTCTTTCTCCACATCCTCTCCTGCTGTCTCCTGAGTTTTTGACCTTAGCCACTCTGACTGGTATGAGGTGAAATCTTAGGGTTGTTTTGATTTGCATTTCCCTAATGACTAATGATGTTGAACATTTCTTAAGGTGCTTCTCAGCCATCCAAAGTTCTTCAGGTGAAAATTCTTTGTTTAGTTCTGTACCCCATTTTTTTTAATAGGGTTATTTGGTTCTCTGGGGTCTAACTTCTTGATTTCTTTGTATATATTAGATATTAGCCCTCTGTCAGATTTAGGATTGATGAAGATCTTTTCCCAATTTGTTGGTTGCTGTTTTGTCCTTTTGAGGTGTCCTTTGCCTTACAGAAACTTTGTAATTTTATGAGGTTCCATTTGTCAATTCTTGATCTTAGAGCATAAGCTATTGGTGTTCTGCTCAGGAACTTCCCCCCTGTGCCCAGGTCCTCAAGGATCTTCCCCACTTTCTTTTCTATTAGTTTCAGTGTGTCAGGTTTGATCCACTTGGAGTTGAGCTTAGTACAAGGAGATAAGAATGGCACGATTTGCATTCTTCTGCATGCTGACCTCCAGCTGAAGCAGCACGATTTGTTGAAAAGGCTATCTTTTTTCCACTGAATGTTTTCAACTCCTTTGTCTAAGATTAAGTGACCAAAGGTGTGTGGGTTCATTTCTGGGTCTTCAATCCTGTTCCATTGATCTGCCTGCCTGTCATTGTACCAGTACCATGCAGTTTTTTTTAACACTATTGCTCTGTAGTATTGCTTGAGGACTGGGATACTGATTCCCCCAGAAGTTCGTTTACTGTTGAGAATAGTTTTAGCTATCCTGGGTTTTTTGTTATTCCACATGAATTTGAGAATTGCTCTTTCTAGCTCTATGAAGAACTGAGTAGGGATTTTGATGAGGGTTGCATTGAATCTGTAGATTGCTTTTGGCAAGATGGCCATTTTAACTATATTAATCCTGCCAATCCACGAGCATGGAAGATTTTTCCAATTTCTGAGGTCTTCTTCAATTTCCTTCTTCAGAGACCTGAAGTTTTGTCGTATAGACTTTTCACTTGTTTGGTTAGATTCACACCAAGATCCTTTATGTTGTTTGTGGCTATTGTGAAGGGTGTTATTTCCCTAATTTCTCTCTCAGTCTGCTTATCCTTTGAGTATAGGAAGGCTGCTGATTTGCTTGAGTTGACTTTGTAACCAGCCACTTTGCTGAAGTAATTTATCAGCTGTAGAAGTTCTCTGGTGGAGTTTTTTTGGGTCACTTAAGCATACTATCATATCATCTGCAAATAGTGATAGTTTGACTTCTTCCTTTCCAATTTGTATCCTTTGACCTCCTTATGTTGTCTAATTGCTTTAGCTAGGACTTCAAGAACTATATTGAAAAGATATGGAGAGAGGGGGCAGTCTTCCCTAGTCCCTGATTTTAGTGGGATTGCTTCAAGTTTCTCTCCATTTAGTTTGATGTCGGCTACTGGTTTGCTGTATATTGCTTTTACTATGTTTAAGTATGGGCCTTGAATTCCTGTTCTTTCCAAGACTTTTTAGCTTGAAAGGATGCTGAATTTTGTCAAATGCTTTTTCAGCATCTAAAGAAATGACCATGTGCTTTTTTTTTGAGTTTGTTTATGTAGTAGATAGCTTTTATGGATTTCCTTATATTGAAGCATCCCTGCATCCCTGGGATGAAGCCTACTTGATCATGGTGGATGATCTTTTTGATGTGTTCTTGGATTCGGTGGGCAAGAATTTTATTGACTATTTTTGCACCGATAATCATAAGGGAAATTGGCCTGAAGTTCTTTTTCATTGTTGGGTCTTTGTGTGGTTTTGGTATCAGTGTAATTGTGGCTTTGTTGAACAAGTTTGGTAGTGTTCCTTCTGTTTCTATTTTGTGAAATAGTTTGAAGAGTATTGGTGTTTAGTCTTCTTTGAAAGTCTGATAGAATTCTGCACTAAAACCATTTGGCCCTGTGCTTTTTTTTTGGTTCGAAGGCTTTCTATGACCCCTTCTATTTCGTTAGGGGTTATGGGACTGTTTAGATGATCTATTTGATCCTGATTTAATTTTGGTATTTGGTATCTGTCTAAGAAATTGTCCATTTCCTCCAGATTCTCCAGTTGTGTTGAGTATAGGCTTTTGTAGTAGGATCTGATGATTTTTTTTTTTTTGAGTTTCCTCAATTTCTGTTGTTACATCTCCCTTTTCAATTCTAATTTTGTTTATTTGGATACTGTCTCTGTGCCCTTTGGTTAGTCCGGCTAAGGGTTTATCTATCTTGCTGATTTTTTTCAATGAACCAGCTCTTGGTTTTGTTGATTCTTTGTATGGTTCTCTTAGTTTCTACTTGATTGATTTCAGCCCTGAGTTTGATGATTTCCTGTCTTCATCTCCTCCTGGGTGATTATCTGCTTTGTGTTCCAGGGCTTTCAGTTGTGCCATTAAGTTTCTAGTGTATGCTCTCTCCATTTTCTTTTTGGAGGCACTCAGGGCTATGAGTTTTCCTCTTAGCACTGCTTTCATCGTGTCCCATAGATTTGCGTATGTTGTGCCTTCATTTTCATTAAATTCTAAAAAGTCTTTGATTTCTGTCTTTATTTCATTCTTGACCAAGGTATCATTGAGTAGAGTATTGTTCAGTTTTCATGTGTATGTGGGCTTTCTGTTGTTTTTGTTGCTATTGAAGACCACTTTTACTCCATAGTGATCTGATAGTAGGCATGGGATTATTTCCATCTTCTTATATTTGTTGAGGTCTGTCTTGTGACCAATTATATGATCAATTTTGGAGAAGGTACCGTGAGGTGCTGAGAAAAAGGTATATTCTTTTGCTTTGGGATGAAATGTTCTATATATATCTTTTAAATCCAATTGGTTCAAAGCTTCAATTAGTTTCACTGTGTCCATGTTCAGTTTCTGTTTTCCTGATCGGTCCATTGAGGGGATTGGGTTGTTGAAGTCACCCACAATTATTGTGTTAGGTGCAATGTGTGCTTTGAGCTTTAGTAAAGTTTCTTTTATGAATGAGGGTGCCCTTGCATTTGGAGCATAGATGTTCAATATTGAGAGTTCTTCTTGTTGGATTTTTCCTTTGACCAGCAAGAAGTGTCCTTCCATGTCTCTTTTGATGATTTTAGGTTGAAAGTCAATTTTATCTGATATTAGAATGGCTATGCTGTCTTGTTTTGTGAGACCATTTGCTTGTAAAATTGTCTTCCAGGCTTTTACTCTAAGGTAGTTTTTGTCCTTGACACTAAGGTGTATTTCCTGTATGCAGCAAAATGTAGGGTCCTGTTTCCTTATCCAGTCTGTTAGTCTATGTCTTTCTTTTTTATTCAATATATTCTTTATTTACATTTCAAATGATTTCCCCTTTTCTGGCTCCCCACTTCCAAATATCCCATAAGCCCTCTTCTGTCCCCCTGTTTCCCCCTCCACCCCTTCCTACTTCCCTGTTCTGGTATTCCCCTATACTGCTGCACTGAGTCTTTCCAGAACCAAGGGCAACATTTCTGTTCTTTTTGGACATCATTTAATATGTGGATCATATCTTGGGTATTCAAAGTTTCTAGACTAATATCCACTTATCAGTGAGTGTACACCATGACTGATCTTTTGAGACTGGGTTACCTCACTTAGTATGATGTTCTCCAGATCCATCCATTTGTTCTAAGAATTTCATGAATTCATTGTTTCTAATGGCTGAATAGTACTCTATTGTGTAAATATACCACATTTTTTGTATCCATTCCTCCGCTGAGGGACACCTGGGTTCTTTCCAGCTTCTCACTACTACAAATAGGGCTGCTATGAACATAGTGGAGCATGTGTCCTTGTTGCAGGCTGGTGAATCCTCTGGGTATATGCTCAGGAGTGGTATAGCAGGGTCCTCTGGAAGTGTCATGCCCAGATTTCTGAGGAACCACCAGACTGATTTCCAAAGTGGTTGCACCATCTTGCAATCCCACCAGCAGTGGAGGAATGTTCCTTTTTCTCCACATCCTCGCCAATACCTGATGTCTCCTGATTTTTTGACCTTAGCCATTCTGACTGGTGTGAGGTGAAATCTTAGGGTTGTTTTGATTTGCATTTCCCTAATGGTTAATGATGTTGAACATTTCTTAAGGTGTTTCTCAGCCATCCGAAGTTCTTCATGTGAAAATTCTTTGTTTAGCTCTATTCCCCACTTTTTAATAGGGTTATTTGGTTCTCTGGGTTCTACCTTCTTGAGTTCTTTGTATATATTAGATATTAGCCCTCTGTCGGATTTAGCATTGGTGAAGATCCTTTCCCAATCTCTTGGTTGACGTTTTGTCCTTTTGAGGTGTCCTTTGCCTTACAGAAACTTTGTAACTTTACGAGGTCCCATTTGTCAATTCTTGATCTTTGAGCATAAGGTACTGGTATTCTGTTCAGGAACATTCCCCCTGTGCCCATGTCCTCAAGGGTCTTCCCCAGTTTCTTTTCTATTAGATTCAGTGTGTCAGGTTTTACATGGAGGTCCTTGATCCATTTGGAGTTGAGCTTAGTACAAGTAGATAAGGATGGATCGATTTGCATTTTTCTGCATGCTGACCTCCAGTTGAACCAGCACCATTTGTTGAAAGGCTATCTTTCCGTGGAGAAACATCTTTTAAAATTCTCAGCTTCATTAGTCATCAGGGAAATGCAAATCAAAACAATCCTGAGATTTCACCTTACACCAGTCAGAATGGCTAAGATTAAAATCTCAGACAGCAGGTGTTGGCTAGGATGTGGAGAAAGAGGAACACTCCTCCAATGCTGTTGGGGTTGCAAATTGGAACAATCACTCTGGAAATCAGTCTGGCAGTTCCTTAGAAACCTGGGCACCTCACTTCTGAAAGATCCTAATATACAACTCCTGGGCATAAACCCAGAGGATTCCCCAGCATGTAATAAGGATATATGCTCCACTATGTTCATAGCAGCCCTATTTATAATAGCCAGAAGCTGGAAAGAACCCAGGTATCCCTCAACAGAAGAATGGATGCAAAAAATGTGGTATATATACACAATGGAGTACTATTCACCCATCAGAAACAACAAATTCATGAAATTCTTAGGCAAATGGATGGAGCTAGAGAACATCATCCTAAGTGAGGTAACACAGTCTCAAAAGATGAATCATGGTATGCACTCACTAATAAGTGGATATTAGCCTGGAAAACTGGAATACCCAAAACATAATCCACACATCGAATGAGGTACAAGAAGAATGGAGGAGTAGCCCCTGGTTCTGGAAAGACTCAGTGTACCAATATAAGGCAAAACCAGAACATGGAAGTGGGAAGGGGTGGTTGGGAGAACAGGGGGAGGGAAGGGTGCTTATGTGACTTTCCAGGAGTAGGGGTCCAGGAGTAGGGGGCCAGAGGGGGAAAATCATTTAAAATGTAAATAAAAAATATATTGATTTTTGTGTTTCCTCTTTCATGACTTCTGCCTGTTGACTCAAGTTCTCCTGCATTTCTTTAAGTTTTTTTTTTTTTTTTTTTTTTTTTTTTTTTTTTTTTGCCTTTCTTCTTTATTGGCTTTTATCTCTTTGGCCTTATTCCCCTGCATTTCTTTAAGTGATCTTTGTGTTTCCATTATACGGGTTTCTAGCTTATTCATGTTCCCCTGTATTTCTTTTTTTTTTTTTTTTTTTTTTTTTTTTTTTTTTTTTTGCTCACATTTACTTTTTTTTAAATTATTTTTATTCGATATAATTTATTTACATTTCAAATGATTTCCCCTTTTCTAGCCCCCCACTTCCCGAAAGTCCCTCAAGCCCCCTTCTCTCCCCCTGTCCTCCCACCCACCCCTTCCCACTTCCCCGTTCTGGTTTTGCCGAATACTGCTTCACTGAGTCTTTCCAGAACCATCCCCTGTATTTCTTTAAGAGATTCATTCATGTCCTTTTTGTGTTCTTCTAGCAGCATCATGAACAGTGATTTTAAATCCAAATCTTGTTTCTCTGGTGTGTTAGCATAACCAGGACTTGCTGATGTTGGAGAGTTTGGTTCAGATGCTGCTATATTGCCTAGATTTCTGTTAGTAGCTTTCCTGCATTTGCCCTTTGCCATCTTGTTCTCTGGAGCTAATTGGTCTTGTCTCTGGCTGGTGTTTCAGCCTCCTAAGAGGCTCTAGGGCTATTTCTGCAACACTAGATTGCAGGGTTTCCCCTGTTGCAGATTGCTGATGTGCTGTCCTCCTCTTGGGTGCCCTTGCAGCCCTAGTGTTCTTTGCCCCAGATTGTGTCTGTGAACCAGATGGTGCCTGTTTGCTCCTTCAGGGAGTGCTGAGGCTGTATGCTGCAGGGACCTTTTCTGTGTGTTGATCACTCTGCTGGGCAGCGGAACTTCCAACCGGGTTGGTGCACACAAGGCTAGCCTAACTGCTCAGGCCCTGAGTCTAGGCAAAAGCCTGGCAGGCCAATGTCCGAGCAAAGTTCCCCCTCAGCTGTGAGTGTTAATTAGGTCTGTCAGGTGGCTAGGATGGCGGAGTGCTCCCTGAGAGTGCTGGGAGAGTCTGCTGGGCTAACAACCTCCTGGCCGGGTCAGCACATAGATGGCCCTCCGAGCAGCCCAGGGCCTGGGGCCAGTCCAGGGCCTGACTGTCTTAGACCCCTGCTGTGTCAGCCTCGGGCTATGCCTGTTAGCGGGTTTGGTTTTGCCTGCTAGGATTCTCTGGCTTCCTGTAGGCAAAATGTTGGCAGCACTCACAGGCGCGCAAGCGCAGGCCTGGGCTAACAACCTCCTGGCCGGGTCGGCACACAGATGGCCCACCGAGCAGCCCAGGGTCTGGGGGCAGTCCAGGGCCTGACCGTCTGAGACCCCTGCTATGTCCGCCTTAGGCTATGCCTGTTAGCCGGTTTGGTTTTGCCTGCTAGGACTCTTTGGCTTCCCGTGCCCGGGCAAACAACCTCCTGGCTGGGTTTGCACCCCGGTGCCCCCCCCATCAGCCCAGGGCCTGGGTGCATGCCAATGCCCATCGGGCTTAGACCCCCGCGATGTTGGTCTTGGGTTATATTTGCGTATCTCAGTCTGTCTGATTTCTCTGGCGACTGAGAACCAATATGGAGGCCTCGTAACAGACTGGAGGGAGGCAGAGTTCTGATCGCGATCTTTACCATTTTAGTGAAACCACATAATTCTCATTAAGTTTACACTGACCATAAAGGTTTCTTTACTCAAAACAAAAACAAAAAACAAAAAACAAAACCCAAGCAGGATATAAAGTAATTAATTTCAAAAACTACTGCCTGTGGCAAACATTATTTTCTCCATCACTGACTTTTAATTTTTCTCAACATAAATAAAGTCTAGTAGGATGAACATTATTGTAAAATTAGACACGAAAAACAGCAATGGCAAACACTAAATACATGATATTCCCCCAAAGTCTGTCCTGAGAATAGTTCTAAGGGAGGGATGGGCTTTGACTAAAAGAATCCACATTCATTTAGGTAACTCAATGAAATATAAGAAATACCCATTAAGGGGTAGGAAAACACCTTGATATGTTTATGCAGTTGCCCAAGCCAGTCTCAAGCATTACAACACAGAAAAATAGGTAAAACTTCTGTTTTGACATCAGTTCTCGACATTAGAACTTTATGAGACATTATATTGAAACATAGTTACATAAAATGTCAAAATTAATGTTAGTGATATGCTTAAAATCTGCTATTCTTACTAAACCCTTGATGTCAATAATTTATAAAACTTTTTTTATGAGGTTAATGAACCAGTGTTTTCAGAATGAACCAATATGGTTAATTTCTAAAACAGATTAATTCTGTTACTCATGGTTACTGGTAGAAAGTATTTCATGGGTCTTAAAAATCTTGTTTAAAATATTTCTTTTCATTATAATGACAGAAAACCATGTCACATGGTGAATATTGTCACCACGGGTAATTATGTAACTAAATGTAACACTGAAAACCCTCACCAGAGGGTTAGATGTGCTTTACTTACTGTGGAGCCTTAAATATGGCTTAAGTCAAAATGAGCCTTACCATCCACATTACCCCAGTCAAGCTATTTGAAAGGTAAGACATTATATTTTAGTGGAAGTGGGGTGATTGGCTAAATCAGTAAAGTGCCTGACAATCAAGCACAAGCACCTGAGCTCTCAGATCCCCAGTATTCACATAAAGCCAGGCCCAGTGATACACACACACACACACACTCACATACACACACAGATAATTGATGAGTTCCTGACAAGAGAGAGAGAGAGAAGAAAAGGAAAGAAAGGAAGAGAGCAATAGGAAGAGAGCAATAGAAGACAGTACTAACCTTTGAAATCACACTCACAGACACACACACAACCACAAGTACACACATGAACACATACATGACACACACTTTAAAAGCTTGTCAAACCCATCACTGTCAGAATTTTGTTTTTTATATAAATAAATAAATAAATAAATAAATAAATAAATAAATAAGGCAGATAGAATAGTCAGTTTTGCAGTTTTGCAGTCCCAGGCTGTTCCCTTTACAATAGGGAATATTGTACAACAATAACAACAGGCATGCTGTTGAGATTTCCTGGATGCAGTTTCCCTGATGTTTATAGGAGATACAATTTTATATCAGACTTATTGTTCCTCTGACTTTTACAATCTTTTTATCTGGTCTTCCTGAAGCCTTAGGTATAGGGGTTGTGTTATAGAGCTATCATTGGGTGGGCTACCACTGAATTACTTGTTCTCTGAACTTTGATTGTGGTTTTCTACAATAGTATCTGTCTGTCACAAAAGAAGCTTCCTTGTTGAGGGTTGAGTGCAACATTTATCAAGCTAGACCCTGGCATAGGATGTCCTATCTTGTTCCTATGGTGGGTCTATATATAGTTGAAAGGGTGGGTTCTGGTTTTGGTGTCTCACTACCTGTTGTTGAGCTGGCTAAACTTTCTAAGACACAGTTCCATGAAATCTTGTATGGAACTCAGTTATAGGAACCTGATGTGGAATAGACCTGTATGACTATTAATTATTATTATTGTTATTGTTGTTGCTGTATGTTTATTTGAATAATAGTCAAAATGCCTTACAGTGGTTACATATAAATGTATTTAGTGGATGGTTGTTATGCTCTGTGGGTAACATGTACACATATCTGAAATCCACTTTATAGAGAAATTTATGGATTTGCTGGACTCATGCTGGTTCCTCATTAGGTTCTAGATGGTCTGACTTAAAGTTATATTCTACAGATTCTAATTACTATGATATAGCCTTAAGTAATAGCTCTGGACATGATACTACCGGAGGACCCCGCTATACCACTCCTGGGCATATACCCAGAGGACTCCCCAGCATGTAATAAATACACATGTTCCACTATGTTCACAGCAGCCCTATTTATAATATCCAGAAGCTGTAAAGAACACAGATGTCCCTCAACAGAAGAATGGATACAGAAAATGTGATATATTTACACTATGCAATACCACTCAGCTATCAAAAACAATGAATTCATGAAATTCTTTAGTGAGTGGGTGGAACTGGAGAATGCCATCCTGAATGAGGTGACCCAATCACAAAAGAACACACATGGTATGCACTCACTGATAAGCGGATATTAGTCCAGAAGCATGGAATACCCAGGAAACAATTCACATATCGAATGATGCCCAAGAAGAAGGAAGGAGAGGCCTCTGGTCCTGGAAAGGCTCAATGCAGCATTGTAGGGGAATACCAGAACAGGGAAGTGGGAAGGGGTTGATTGGGGAACAGGGGGAGGGAAGAGGACTTAGGGGACTTTCAGGGAGGGGGAATCCAGGAAAGGGGAAATCATTTGAAATGTAAATAAAGAATATATCAAATAAAAAAAGAAAAAAAAAGAAAATAGTCTCAGTTCAACAACTTTTCCTAACCATATGACATGATACTAATATGTTTGCTGGCCCACAGAAATACAGTTAGGTTTTCAGTAACTAGAAATGCAAAAACTAAATTTGTGGAATTAAAGTAGAGCTATTTCTTAAAACTCTCAGGCTGATGATTACACTTCTTGCTGTGAGAAAAGCAGAATGTAAAATATTTGCAAAAGGGGCTGAAGAAATGGTTCAGACTACTTACCTCTCTTCCTGAGTACTTAAGCTTGGTTTCCTGCATCCAATTATCTGTCACTCCAGCTCCAGCTATCTATTGCCTTTGTGAGCATCTACACTCACATGTACACAACCATATACAGATGCATATTAAAAATAAATATGTCTTTAGTAAAGTAAAAGATTTGCAAAATGCAGCATCCTCTTGAAAGCTGGCATCATAGACATGATGTTATATTTTCTTTTTTTCCCTCATGACTATTGTTTTCTTTTATTTCCTTTGTCTTTATTAATTTTTTCTTTTTTTCTATATTTTTTGTTTACATTCCAAATGATTTTCCCTTTCCCGGTTCCCCCCTCCCCATAAATCCCATAAGCCCTCTTCCCTCTGCCCATTCCCCAATCAACTCCCTCCCACTTCTCTGTCCTGGTAATCCCCTACAATGCTGCATCAAGCCTTTCTAGGACCAGGGCTCTCCTTTCTTCTTGGGAATGATTTGATATGTGAGTTGTGTCTTGGGTATTCAGAGATTTTAAAAAAAAATTCTTTTTTAAATTATTAGATATTTTCTTTATTTACATTTCAAAATATTATCTGCTTTCCTCATTTTTCTTCCCAAAACCCCCTATCCCATCCCTCCTCCCCTGCTCACAAATCCTCCCACTTCCACTTCCCTGTCCTGGCATTCCCTTACACTGGGGTCCCTTCACAGGACCAAGGGCCTCTCCTCTCATTGATGTCCAACAAGGCCATCCTCTGCTACATATGGGGCTGGAGCCATGGGGTCCCTCCATGTGTACTCTTTTGTTGATGGTTTAGTCCCTGAGACCTCTAGGTGTACTGGTTGGTTCATCTTGTTGTTCTTCCTATGAGGCTGCAAACCCCTTCAGCTTCTTGGGTTCTTCTTCTAGCTCCTTCATTGGGGACCCTGTGCTCAGTCCATTGGTTAGTTATGAGCATCCACTTTTGTATTTGTCATGCATTGGCAATGCCTCTCAGGAGATAGCTATATCAGGTTCCTGTCAGCAAGCACTTGTTGGCATCCACAATATTGTCTGGGTTTGGTAACTGTATATAGGATGGATCCCCAGGTGGGGCAGTCTCAAAATGGTCTTTCCTTCAGTCTCTGCTCCACACTTTGTTTCTGTATCTCCTCCCATGGGTATTTTGAAGCCCCTTCTAAGAAGGACCAAAGCAATCTACAGATTCAGTGCATTCCCCATCAAAATTCCAACTCAATTCTTCATAGAATTAGAAAGAGCAGTTTCCAAATTCATCTGGAATAACAAAAAACTCTGGATAGTGAAAACTATTCTTAACAATAAAAGAACCTCTGACAGAATCACCATCCCTTACTTCAAGCTATTACTACAGAACAATCGTGATAAAAACTTCAAGGTATTGATACAGTGACAGGCAGGTAGATCAATAGAATAGAATTGAAGACCCAGAAATGAACCCACACACCTATGGTCACTTGATCTTTGACAAAGGAGCTAAATCCATCCAGTGGAAAAAAGACAGCATTTTCAACAAATGGTGCTGGTTCAACTGGTGGTTAGCATGTAGAAGAATGCAAATCGATCCATTCTTATCTCCTTGTAAGACTCAGGAAGTTCTAAAGAGAGATTCATTAAGGTTAAAAGAATGACAACTCAAAAGTTTCAGGAAGTTTTATGAGATCCCATCCTCCCCAAGGACTGCTAAGAAGATGCTTTCAGGTTGCCAAGGTACCTGAAAGTTATGAAGAGAGCTCGAGGTTTCCAGCTTTCCTGAGCTGTCACTTATGATGGAATGAGATTTGGTCACATAGCTGCCTTTGATTGATTTTTGTTACTGTAAGTAGCTCCTCATCCACACTCTTGTAAGTAATCCCAATAAACTCACTGATTCACTAAATTAGATTTCATGATATCATACATTGTAGACATTGTAGACATCTAGCCAACCCAGGAATAGTGCCACACAACATATGCCGTTTAAATAACCATTTCCAGGAATAATGTTTTCAGAAATGTTTATTCCATTGACGAACTCTTCCTAGTAAGGGCAATGAAGGATCTAACATTCTATGTAATGTATAAGCTGACAAGTGGGCTGGCCACAGTAATATGTTAATATTTTAAATTTTAGTGGGAAGAATCAAAGATTCTTGGTATAGTGTGCTTAGATATGACTGGTGCTTTGATTTTAAGCCCTGTCCCAAATCCCCAGAAAAATGATCAGAAATGTCCTCTAGCATGTTCGTATGTAGTTTGCCTCCTCCAAGGGAATTTCCAATTTCATGTTATGGTTCCTATCATCTTAGATTCTTCACAAAGGAATTATGAAAGTGAGATCATTGAATAAATTTAATGTCTTGTGTCTTCAATTATAGGAACAGTTCTATGCTCTGTAGAAATGAGAACAGTCGAGAAAAGTCATTTTTTTCTGTGAATTTTGTCTCTGACTACTTGTCAAAAGAAGCAATTTTCACAAATCCATAGCTCCATACAATGGAAAATACTCTTTTCATTTTGGCGTTGAATCTGTAACTGCAGCAGCAGTGGTGGTGGGAAAAGCTTGGAACAGATTGACTCATCTCTGTCTGATAATCAAATTTCAGTGACCATTCACATTCTCTTTAGGCCAGGTCAAGCAAGCAAAGAAAACCTTAGAATTTCTTCCCATTATGGGATTCAAACAACTGGCTGATTTTGCCACTTAAATGATAGTGTTGGGACTTGAGCTGTGGATGGGCTCCCTAATAGTAACAAAACAAAGTTAGAAATTTGACTTTTGGAGAGAAAAAAATGATGCTTTAATACCCTCTACTAATATATCTGCCCTTTGGAAGCTTGAGGGAGAAAGGAGTTATTTATTGAACATTTTAACAATAAATACCCTATCTGAAGCTTGCCTAGTTTTGTAACTGTTGTCTTATCATGTAAATGAAAAGATAAAAGATGTTATTTGACTAGGGGTGAGCCCTGTGGTCCAGCTATTGCTGAGTATGTATGAGATCTTGGGTTCATCCTCAGCATTGCAAAATGAAACAAAAAAGTAACACCCCTGTGGGTGGCTGATACAGCTTCTTCTTTAGTTCCAGCATGCTCTGAACTCCCACGATGATGATTATACTGTGAAATTGAATCACAGAGTTCTTTTCTATCACAAAAAGAAAATTCTAGAGCTTGAAATAAACTAGCTCATCATGAAATCAAGACCTTCATTTAACAAAAAGAACCCAAGAAATATTAGAGATTAATGCTGTTTCATGAAGCTCAGTGGGAAGCCAGACCCAGGATCTTATCCAAGTGTGGGGGGGAAGGAGGGCTGGGGGTGTGGGGGATGGGGGGTGTAGAGGGTGGGGTGGGAGGGGAGTGGAGTTAGTGGGGGTGGGGAGTGGGGTGGGGGAATGGTGGTTTTGAAAGTAGGGAGAGGGGTGTCATATTTTCCTTAAAGGGTGTGAGGTTCCTTAGAAAAAAGAGCTAGGCCTTAGGCTAAGACCTCCAGAGTCCTCTCCAGAGGTTGGAGCAGGGCTCAAGGCAGCTTCCCAGTGAGTATGGCTGATTGGCACATGCTGTCCTAGAAGCCATATTCCATGAGACTAGACCCCATAGAATCCTGACATGCCCAAATTTTCTAGACTGTTGCCAAAAGATTCCATAATCAAGTTACTGATGCAAACTAAAACTCAGAAACCATGAAAACTTCAGTAAAATTTATGTCTTAATTTGTGTAAATCATCAAATAAGAGCGTTCTCAGGGGGTGTGATGGTTAATCTTGATCATCATTTTGATTGGATATGATACCAATTAAAAGACATAGCTTTGGTCTAGTATGTTAAGTATTTCCTGGAAAGACCTATTTCAGAGTAGACTTAACCTTCTACTCTGAAATAGCAGTGGCACAGATAGATACCGAGAGTTCTGAGAGAAGAGCAGAGCTACTTTTGCCTGCTTTGTTCCACTCCTCATTTGTGAGTGCATCTACTCTGTTGCTGCCTCACAGATGCTTTTCTTCGCAAATATCACAAACCAGCTTCAATAGCTTGAATGTATACTGAAACCCAATCACTTTTGTGAAATCCTCCAGACATCAGATTGAGAATGCTGAAGTATCCAACTCATAGATCAGTAACTACCAGGTTCCTAGCCTCTCCAGCATTCATAGTGATTTCTGGGCTATACAGTCTATGATGGTTAGTACTGTCAACTCTACAGAATCTAGAATCACTCAGGAGATGGGCCTCTGGGCATGACTGTGTGGTATTATCTGATTGCATTAACTGCAGTGGGGAGACCCTTCTGTTGTTGATAGTACCATTTTATGGCTGCAAACCTGAACTGAATAAAATGAAGAAAGTTAGCTGAATGCATACATTTATGGTTTTCTTCTTCTGACTTATTCTTCAAGCTGTTACTTTGCTCTTTCTGGCCTGATGGACTTTACCTTGAACTGTGAACTAAGCAAGCTCTTTCTCCTTTAAGTTGCTTTTGTAAACTATTTTATCTTAGCAACAGAAGAAACTATGACACAGCCCATATTGTGCAACTCAATCTGTAGTATCTATTTATAATGTAAATTCTTCTCCACTGGATAACACAGAGGATAGGCAGATTAAAACTAAGCTCACTCTGTGATTTCAAGTGTCCATAATGGAGAAGCAATGACAACAAGGATGAAGACTCTTGTTCCATCCCTATGTGTCTGAATCACCTGGGACATCTACACTGCAGGTTCCCTAAGTCAGAAACCCTAGACAACAGAAGACTCATCTGCCTGACTGTTCACTAGCCTAACATCTCCATCATGCCTGCCTGCTTCTTAGACTCTGGTCTGGGAGTAGCTTTACATCTTTGTGACATCTGTATTTTTCAGAATCTTTACACAATGAGATTGATATTTGGCATTTCTTAATGCAGAAGGATAGTTAAAATTGAGACTCAGAAAAACTGCCTGTTGAAATCAACGTTGACAATGTGGGTTAATACTGCTGGTGCTATTCCCATTGCAAGAGCATTTCAGGAGCCTTGCAAATGTGTGTTTTCCTGAAAATGACATTTTGTTTTCTGCTATGAACAGCTGATGTCCCTGGCACTTACCTGTTCATTCATACCACCCACCACCTCCAGAGAAAATGCCCATCTAGATTGCAATCCCTTAATTGTGGTTCCTCATGTTGTGGTGACCTCCCACAACAACAACAATAATAATAATTCAATAATAATGAAAATTATTTTCATTGCTACTTCATAACTATAATTTTGCTACTGTTATGAATCATAATGTAAACACCTGATATGTGGGCTATTTGACCCCCGTGAAAGGGTCATTTGACCTCCAAAGGGGGTTTCAACCACAGGTTGAAAACCAATGAGGGGCCATGCTTTACTAAATAATAAATGAATTTCTTTCTTTCTTTCTTTCTTTCTTTCTTTCTTTCTTTCTTTCTTTCTTTCTTTCTTTCTTTCTTTCTTCCTTCCTTCCTTCCTTCCTTCCTTCCTTCCTTCCTTCCTTCCTTCCTTTCTTTCTTTCTTTCTTTCTTTCTTTCTTTCTTTCTTTCTTTCTTTCTTTCTTTCTTTCTTTCTTTCTTTCTTTTTCTTTTAAAATCAGGTTTCCAAACATTTTCTCTTTTTAAATTTTTGTTATTTTACTTTTTTCATAAGTCTTTGCAATTCCTGTAAATCCATTTTTCAGTGCTCTAACAAAACATCTGAGGCTGTGTGGTTTGTAAAGAAGGGAGGACTATTCAGCTCACGCACAGTTTGCTGTGATGAAAGAGTGAGCTCTGGTGAGGGCTGTGCTGACTTCCTTAGATGTGGTGATACCGTCAACTCTCTCCTACTGTGGAGTCACAGTCTCTCTTGTTTCTGCTTTGCACTGTGTACTCCAGAGTAGCTCACCATAGTCTTTTAGATGATAGCCTGTCTCTGTCTCCCATCTCACTGTGGATGTGCCAGGATTACAGATGTGCACTGCTACAACCAGTTCTTTATGTGGGTTCCAGGGAGCAGACTGAAGTCATTCAGCTTATGTCATCTCCCAGGCTAAAATTTAAAGCAATTTTGTTTCAAAATTAAAATGTTGAACATTCATTTTTTTTAGGTTCCAGATATGTTTAATAGTGTGAAGAAATATGAAGATATGAAGAAATACTTGTTTTAAGAGTTAGCATATATGTATAGATTATTGTTAACCTGTTATTTTTAACTTCTGAGTGAAATATAACTTAAGATACAAAGTTTAAGAAACCAAAAATATTTTAAAATCACTCATATATGGTCCACAAAAATGGAGTAGTGGGGCACATAAGATGGCTTAGCAGATATGAGTGGATGCCTGGCAAGCCTGTGGTTGTCACATGAAGGTCAAAGGAGTGAACTTATTCCAGGACTGTCCTCTGACCTTTACACAGCATCATAGCACATATGTACCCCCAATAATGATAATGAATACATTTTAAAGATTTAAAAATTAGAAATATTTAATGATAATTTATTGGAAGTAATTTTCACACAAAATAAACGAGTATTATACAGATCCCTTTTGAGATCTTTTTAGGTTTCTTTATAGACTTAAGGTTTACATAAAGCATGGATACCATGTGTTACTTTGTACAGACTCTGACAAAGTAACCATGTTTTGTGCTAGTTCCTTAGAGATGCTGGCTCCAGTTCCCACACAGCTCAGACACAGGAAGCATCATCACCTTGGAGACACTAAATGCTTGATCTGGAAGCAGCTTAGATAATTTTCCACATCTGCCTTCAGAGGAGGTTTGTTTGTTTGTTTGTTTTTGGTTTTTGATTTGCTTTGGTTTGGTTTTACTGCCTGACTGGGTGAAGGGTAGCTAATAATAGCTTATTTTTGTGCTAATTGAAAATTAAAAAGGGTTTTTTAAAAAAAATTCATATTTAGGCACATCTTTTTGAAAACAACCTTCTGTTTGTTTTAATTTTCTTATCTGAACCAAAAGGCAAATAATGTATCATTTTACTTAGAAGAGGGACATCAGATAGCTGTGATCTTCCTGGCACAAAAATCATCTATATAAAAGATGGAAATGATTTTGCCATTAAGTTCTTTTGTTTATCATTAAGTTAAAGTTCTTGGTATTTGATTTAGCTGTTAATAAATTAATAAATGTTTAACTAAATATTTTATAGACAAACCTAGTCACCATTACTTATTCAAAATTACTCAGATTACTTCAGCATGGATTTTAAATATAAAGCCATTTTACTATTTATCTTCTTTTGCTTATTAATATTTAAAGGCTAGTATTTATTTCTCAACTAGAATAGAAAAGATTTCCTCATTATAATTGTGGCAATACAATTTAAAGGAGAGTAAACTTCTGTTTTTAGAGAGCTATCTTCATGTTCTATGTTCCATGTTCCAAAGATCAAATCTCTTGAAGAGAAATATATTTAAAACATCATTTTGAGTCAGAAATTCAACCACTCAGTCATGTGGATGAATATGAGTAAATCACTATTTCTCAGTATAACAAAGGAAAAATCAAGCTTAAAAGGGACATTTAAAAACTAATTTTTCAGAACCAGCCCTGGCTATGTTGTTTGGAAAATATCCTCTTGAATATCTCTTCTAGAGTGAATGCGTTTTACCAAGCACTTTTTCACTATGCACAGTCAGACTCCCCAGGAACAGTATCGTAGACTGAAAACTCAAGGAGCATGGAGAAACACAATCATCCTTTCTTCTCTCACCCCAACCTACTCTACCCCACTCCCAGTTCAGAGTCAGATATGTCTTCCATCTTGATAGTGATGCCATCTAGAAGTCCCCGACCCTTCTCCTACCCATATGTTGATATAAATAAAAGGTGATTTTAGGCTGTTTGAGAATGTATCTGTAAGCATGAGGTAACCACTGTTAACTCATGGCAGTGTGTGTGCTTTATTGGTCACCTTTTTGTGATTACTTTAATGTCCACAAAGTTATCTTGTGTCAGGAGCCATTATAGGACAAGCTAATAACTAGCAGGTGATCTTCCTGAGATGACCTTCTTAGGGTAACCTCTATGACAGAAGTCTGGTAGGCAAGGCCCTTGAAAAAAAATCATTTTAGGAAAGATTCCTGCTATTAATATGCTTTTTCTGTTATTATTAAACATATATAACAATCACTATGTATTAGCCCATCCCTTTTGAGCAGATCTTTGAAGATTTATGAAGATGTATATCTTGTAGTAAAACTACATAGACAAATAGATGGCTTCTCAATTGTTTTCTTTTTCTTTTGAATATCGTCTTCATTTACATTGCCAATGGTAAAGCCTTTCCCGATTTCCCCCTCCCCAAAGACCCACAATTCCTCCTCCCATCCCCTGCCTCCATGTATATGCCCCTCCACCCGATCCATTCCCACCTCTCCCATCTCGATTTCCCTTTGTTGGGGCATCTATTGAGCCTTTACCTGACCAAGGACCACTCCTCCCACTGATGCCCAACAAGGCATTCCTCTGCCACATTTTTGGCTGGAACCATTGACCCGTCCAGCAGGTCCAGTTATTCCAGAGTCCCGAAGAGGCACTACCTGAGGGTCAAAAATGGGGGGAAGTGTATCCTCCCCCCCCCTGCAACTAAGTTGGCTAGCGGGCACCCAACTCTTCTGATGGCTACCTCCGGCCTTTGTTCTGTGAACAAAGGGGCTCCACACCTCGGCTATCGACACCGCCCCCAGGCCGGCGTTTACCAGAGCTGCCAGGCAGAAGGCAGACGACCCGCTGAGACTTGGAGCCAGAGGATTCACAGCATCGCCTTTGAAGCTACCGACTTCTGGGGGGTTGGCTGATCCCCCAAATGTCTATAAAACCTGTCTTCAATTTATTAAAAGCAGTCTTGACCAGAATCCTAGGCTTGACTCAAATCCCTTTGTCTCTGTCCCTGTACCCCAAGATTCTCTCAACAGGTAACCTGGTTCACATGTAGCCGCTGGCGGTTACATATTTGGCGCCTGAACGTGGGAGACCTGGCACGAGAGAATTTCCTGAGGTAGCCCTATCCAGCGAAGCTTCGCAGAAAAAGGTGGTAAGAAGTAGTATCCACACGGTAAGCAACATAGAGGTCAAAACTAGCGCTAGTGAATTCGTGTCTATTGTTGTGAGTGTAGGAAGGATACAGTTTTTCAAGCATACTGTGCGCACCCGGCACAGGGGCTGCTTGGGTTAAAAGGATAGGAAAAAATGGGACAGGAAAGTTCGCGCGAGATCTGCGCACGCAACATTCAAGAGTTGCTTCAGGCAAAAGGGATTGGGTTTGAAGAGGAAAGATTAGAAGATTTCTTGGACCAGATATATTCCTGTTGTCCTTGGTTCCGAGAAAAACGAACGTTAAATGAGAGAACTTGGCTGAGAATTGGTAATTCGCTAAAGGCAGCCAAGGCAGACAATATCACCCTCTGCCTCTGGACTCTGATTAAGGACATCATAGATGAAGGGAGTTTGGAAGAATTAGGTGTTATTCATGAAAGTGAGGATTTTCAAGTAAAAGGCCATGTGGAGAGGATCCCTGTTATAGAAGATTCTCCACAAACTAAGTCTCGTGAACACAGAGACAGTTCTGATGAGCATATTGTAAGAAAAAAAATAGCTCATCCCGAGAAAGGAGCGATTGAAGTTCATGGAGAAACTTGGCCCCCCGTAGCGCCATCTGCTCCGCCTGTGACCTTGATGGCAGAGGCCGAGATCCAGAGGGACATGCAATTACAAAAGTTAGAGTTTGAAATTAAATTGCAGAGATTGACTAATGAGTTACAGGAGCTAAAAAGGGTCTCTAATACTAGAGAGAACAATAACTCGGAGACCCGCCAGTCGCCATTAGAAAGAGTTATAAACCAGGCCTGCGGGGAGGGGCAGGATACGTCAGAAATCTTAGCTTTTCCAGTCCTTGAGATAGAAGACCAGGACAATGTGGTCAGACAATATCAGACCTTGGAATTTAAGGTGATAAAAGAGTTAAAGCTAGCCGTAGCCCAGTACGGCCCGACAGCTCCCTTTACACAGGCGTTGTTGGATACTGTGATTGAGTCGAATCTAACTCCACAGGATTGGAAAACGCTGTGTAAAGCTACGTTGTCAGGGGGGGGGGGGGAGATTTCTTGCTTTGGAGTTCTGAATGGCGTGAGGCTTGCAAAAGAACCGCCGCCACTAACACTCAAGCAGGCCATCCAGAATGGAATGCGGAGATGTTGTTGGGGGAAGGCCTATATGAAGGAAATAATAACCAGATTGGGTTTCCCATCGCAGTGTATGCGCAGATTGCGGTGGCCGCCCGCCGTGCTTGGACTCTGTTACCAGCTAAGGGAGATATTAGTGGAAATCTAACAGCTGTGAAACAGGCCCCCGACGAACTCTTTCAGGATTTCGTAGACAGATTGCTAAAAACGGCTAATAGAATTTTTGGAAACTCTCAGGCAGAGAATCCGCTGGTTACGCAACTAGCCTATGAGAATGCTAATGTGGCCTGCCGAGAGGCCATTAGACCCCAGAGGGGAAAGACAGACCTAGCCGGTTACATTCGCCTTTGTTCTGAGATCGGTCCATCCTATAATCAGGGTTTAGCTATAGCTGCAGCCCTGCAGGGAACAACTATTCAGGGGATTCTTTCACAAAGACGAGGAAATAGGAGATGTTTTAAATGTGGTAGTCTGGGTCATTTTAAAAGTGATTGTCCTGATAATAAGCCCAGTATAAACGGGCAATCAGGTGGTCCACCAGGAACGTGCCATAAGTGTAGAAAAGGAAATCAATGGGTTAAGAGAGACAAGTCAAAAAATAACTTCCAAGGTAGACCCGTGTCGGGAAACGGGGGGAGGGGCCAGCCCCAGGCCCCGATGCATCAGACTGTCTGCGGGGCACAGCTACTGCCGAGCCAAGGAAATCCATCCTTGACCTCGCCAGAGCTACACCAGGAAGTGCAGGGCTGGACCTCTGCTGCATGTGCCATGCCGTACTAGCCCCAGAGATGGGAGTTCAGGTTTTGCCCACGGGAGTCTTTGGACCATTACCCGAAGGCACTTGGGGATTGTTGTTAGGACGAAGCAGTTCTACTGTGAAGGGACTGCAGATTTATCCAGGAGTCATAGACAGTGATTATGAGGGAGAAATTAAAATTATGGCTGCTTCCTCTCGTGGTGTCATAACTATTCCAGCTAATCAAAGAATTGCTCAGCTAGTCTTGGTGCCCTTACATCCACTGCCTTTCAAATTCATTAAAGATAAGAGAGGGGAGGAGGGCTTTGGCTCTTCCGGAGTGTTCTGGGTTCAGTCTATTACTAATAAAAGACCTAACCTTAAATTGACTATTGAAGGAAAGAGTTTTGAAGGATTAATAGATACGGGAGCTGATGTTACAATTATTAAGGGACAGGACTGGCCATCTAACTGGCCATTGACAGAGACCCTAACGCATCTGCAGGGTATCGGTTACGCAAACAATCCTAAACAGAGCGCTAGACTTTTAACTTGGAAAGATGCAGATGGAAATTCAGGACAAATTCGGCCTTTCGTGATGCAGAAGTTGCCTACCACGCTCTGGGGCAGAGATCTGTTATCTCAGATGAATTTAATTCTGTGTAATCCTAATGAAATTGCCCCTAAGCAAAGGACAGTGTCGGAGGAATCCGTACCTACTCGGGAGCTTGGATATGAAGGACAAGGCACTAGTAGGTTTAAAAACCCCCAGGCAAACCCTAACTCTAGAAGTCTGGGGCATTTTCAGTAATGGCCACTATCTCGCCTGCACCCCACGCCGATAAAATTCAATGGCCTAGTGACATTCCAGTGTGGGTTGATCAGTGGCCTTTAACTAAAGAGAAATTGGAGGCTGCCTCTCTGCTGGTGCAGGAACAGTTAGAGGCAGGACATCTAATAGAGTCATTATCTCCATGGAACACGCCGATATTCGTAATTAAAAAGAAGTCCGGCAAATGGAGATTGTTACAGGATTTAAGAAAGGTAAATGAAACAATGTTGCCCATGGGAACCTTACAAACGGGTCTTCCATCTCCCATGGCTATTCCAAAAGGGTTTCATAAAATAGTCATAGATTTAAAAGATTGTTTCTTTACCATTCCTTTGCACCCTGAAGACTGCAAAAGGTTCGCGTTCAGTGTTCCTTCTATTAACTTTGCAGAGCCTATGAAAAGGTTTGAATGGACCGTGCTTCCCCAGGGCATGGCAAACAGCCCCGCCTTGTGCCAGAAATTCGTAGCACAGGCCATTCAACCTGTGAGACAGAAATGGCCAGATATTTACTTTATCCATTTCACAGATGATTTTCTAATTGCAGGAAAAAATCCTCAGACCTTGCTTTTATGTTTTAGAGATTTGCAGCAAGCCCTGGTCGCTAAAGGGCTGCAGATAGCTCCAGAGAAGGTTCAGATTCAGGAGCCATATAACTATCTAGGTTTTAAACTTACGGACCAGTCAATTTTTTCCCAGAAGATAATTATCCGCAGGGACAATTTGAAAACTTTAAATGATTTTCAGAAGTTATTGGGTGACATTAATTGGCTTCGGCCGTATTTAAAACTTACAACAGGGGAATTACAACCTTTATTTGATATTCTTAAAGGAAATGCTGATCCGACATCCCCTAGGGTATTAACTTCAGAAGGACTTTTTGCCTTACAGACAGTGGAGAAAGCTATTGAGAACCAATTTGTTACCTATATAGATTATTCCTTACCTCTGCATCTGCTAATTTTTAATACTACTCATTCGCCTACAGGATTATTATGGCAAAAGGCTCCTCTGATGTGGATTCATTTGAGGGTGTCTTCTAGGCGTAATATTTTGCCATATTTTGAGGCCGTGGCCCAAGTAATTATGCTTGGTAGAAAACAGGCGCTGACTTATTTTGGTAAGGAACCGGACTTTATTATACAACCTTACAGTGTAAATCAGGATGAATGGCTAAAACAGCATAGCACAGATTGGCTGCTGGCTCAGATTGGTTTTAAAGGGTGTATAGACAATCACTATCCTCAAGACAAGTTAATAAAGTTTTTAAATATGCATGAGATTGTATTTCCTAAAATGACATCTCTACAGCCGCTGCAGAATGCACTCCTAGTGTTCACAGATGGTTCATCAAAAGGAAAAGCTGGATATCGTGTTAACAATCAACAGGTGGTCGTAGAAACGCCTGGGTTATCTGCTCAGTTATCAGAGCTTACAGCAGTGCTGTGTGTTTTTCAAACTGTAAATAGTACGTTTAATCTCTTTACTGACAGTGCTTATGTTGCATTTTCTATACCGCAACTAGAAACCTGTGGCACGTTTAATTTTAATACGCCAGCTGGATCCTTGTTTTCACAATTGCAAGGTATCATTCTTGCTAGAAAAAATCCTTTTTATATAGGACATATTAGATCTCACTCGGGTCTCCCTGGACCTCTGGCTCAGGGCAATGAGTGCATTGACAAAGCACTAATTGGTCAAGTCTTGGCACTCACACCCATAGAATTGGCAAAACGTGATCATGATAAATTTCATCTTTCTAGTCATACGTTGAGGCTCCGTCATAAAATCACAAAGGAGCAAGCTAGAATGATCGTAAAGCAATGCCCTAATTGTCTCACTTTAGCACCAGTGCCCCATTTAGGGGTTAACCCACGTGGCCTTGTGCCCAATCAAATTTGGCAAATGGATGTAACTCACTATGCGGGGTTTGGGAAATTAAAATTTATACATGTTTGCATTGATACGTGCTCAGGACTTATTTTTGCTTCCCTGCATACCGGAGAAGCCTCTAGAAATGTAATTGATCATTGTTTACAAGCCTTTAATACCATGGGAGTACCCAAGGTCATTAAGACAGACAATGGACCAGCCTACACTGGTAAGAACTTTATCTCATTTTGTAAAGAATTTAATATAAAACTTAAAACTGGAATTCCTTATAATCCAATGGGGCAAGGAATAGTGGAGCGCGCCCATCGCACGCTTAAAAATTGGCTTATTAAAACTAAGAAGGGAAACTTATATCCCCCTCAGTCCCCAAAGTCACATCTTGCCTTTGTTCTATTCGTTTTAAATTTTCTCCAAACGGATGCGAAAGGCCAGTCTGCCGCTGACAGACATTGGCATCCGGCTACTTCCAATTCCTACGCCATGGTTAAGTGGCGGGATCCTTTAAATAATTCTTGGAAAGGCCCAGACCCCGTTTTGATATGGGGAAGAGGCGCGGTATGCGTTTTCTCACAGGAACAGGACGAGGCGCATTGGTTGCCAGAGAGATTGGTAAGACAAGTGGATTCGACCCCAAAAACGGTTGGTAAGTATATTTAGGTCAGAAGGCTGTTTTTCAAGCCGCCCCCCATTCATTTGGGGAGATATAGTTCCTTTGCCTCCCATTCACTTGGGGAGATATAGTTCCTTTGTGTTCTTGCAAACTAAGTTGCAGGCCAGGGCTCTTCCCTGAGGCCACTGAATTTCAATTAAACCAAAAACCGGTTTGAGCTCCCAAGACTAACCAGACAGGTTCTCTTAATCTCCTTTTATATTTTAAGCAGATAACACTCAGAAGACGAAATTCCTTCAGCAATGGCCCTAGGTGGAGGTTGAGGTGGAGGATGGGTAGCCTTTTCAGCTAGCCAGCGCTTAGCCGCAGAGAATTTACTCTGCCAGTGGAAATCCTCGGAGATGAGGCTGCATGATACTCGGAATCATGCGTGTTTGTTATTACAACAAACATGGGCATCAGTTGAGGTGCGAGGCGAGGCACTGCAAGGGAAAGGGAAAAAATTCCTGGCTCCGAGTTTCCCTGAAAAGCACGCCCAGTTGCATGGGGGTTTGACATCGTAAGACTGTCCTAAAAAAGGCGGTCTAGCCCCCCCCCCCTGAAAAAGATGTCGGTAACGCTTAAGGGGGCTGAAGGCCAATGCTTTCACTCACTGATGAATGCCCGTCATCCATTGGATGAACTTAATCATTTCCACTGAGTGGTTTTAAATTAATAATTAAGGGGGAATTGTATCCTCCCCCCCCCCTGCAACTAAGTTGGCTAGCGGGCACCCAACTCTTCCGATGGCTACCTCCGGCCTTTGTTCTGTGAACAAAGGGGCTCCACACCTCGGCTATCGACACCGCCCCCAGGCCGGCGTTTACCTGAGCTGCCAGGCAGAAGGCAGATGACCCGCTGAGACTTGGAGCCAGAGGATTCACAGCACCGCCTTTGAAGCTACAGACTTCTGGGGGGTTGGCCGATCCCCCAAATGTCTATAAAACCTGTCTTCAATTTATTAAAAGCAGTCTTGACCAGAATCCTAGGCTTGACTCAAATCCCTTTGTCTCTGTCCCTGTACCCCAAGATTCTCTCAACAGGTAACCTGGTTCACATGTAGCCGCTGGCGGTTACAGGGAAGAGAGAAAGGAAGCCAAGCACACTAAGAAAGGCAAAGTCAGTCTGGGTTGTGTCAAGGCCTCATTTAATGTCGGGGAGGTAAACGAGTTTTAAGGCTTACCGAGAAGGAATTGACCTTCACACAAGAACAAAGGAGGGAAGGGCAGAGACACCCCTAGCGATCAAAGCAGGAAGAGAGGAGGTCATTCGGTGGGGACACCCGGAGTTAACGCCGGCAGGAACATTCCGTGGTTAGGGCAGGAACATCTTGTGGTATTCTCAGGAATCTTTAGCTCATGGGGAAGGCTCTAGTTAATTGTTCTCATATTTTAGCAGCCACCACCTTAGGGCCATGAGTAAGCATAAGTCTGAATAGCTCGGGACGGTTCCCCACAGAACCATGTGTACCCCTTGGTTGATGGTTCAGTCCCTAGGAGTCCTGGGGTGACTTGGTGGCCGAAATCATTGTTCTTCCCATGGGCTGTAAACCCCTTCATCTCCTCCGGACCACTCTCCAGGTCCTCCATTGGGAACCCCATACCCAGTCCAATGGTTGGCTGCTAGCATCTGCCTCTGTATGTGTAAGGCTCTGATTCTTTTTATTTTTATTTTTTTAATTTTTTTATTGAATATCAGCTTCATTTACATTGCCAACGGTTAAACCTTTCTTGATATCCCCCTCCCCGAAGACCCCCAACTCCTGCCCCTCCTCCTTCCCCCTGCCTCCACATATATGCCCCTCTACCTAACACACTCCCACCTGCCCCCCTCCGATTCCCTTTGTTGGGGCATCTATTGAGCCTTTACCTGACCAAGGACCATTCCTCCCACTGATGCCCAACAAAGCCTTTCTCTGCCACATTTTTACCTGGAACTATGTGTGCCCCTTGGTTGATGGTTCAGTCCCTGGGAATCCTTGGGCATCTGGGTGGCCAAAATCATTGTTCTTCCCATGGAGCTGTAAACCCCTTCAACTCCTCTGGACCATACTCCAGCTCCTCCATTGGGGACCCCAAGCCTAGTCCAATAGTTGGTTGCTAGCATCTGCCTCTGTATTTGTAAAGCTCTGGCAGGGCCTCTCCAGATACAACCATGGCATGCTCTTTTTGGTATGCACTTCTTGTCATCCATAAAAGTATTGGGATTTAGTGACTGTTTATAGGATGAATCCCCAGGTAGGGCAATCTCTGGGTGGCCTTTACTTCAGTCTCCGTTCCACACATTGTCTCCCTTATTGCTCCTGTGAGTATTTTGTTCTCTTTCTTAGAGGAACCAAAGCACCTTCATTTAAGCCCTCCTTCTTCTTGAGCTTCCTGTACTGGGTGAATTGTAACTTGTTTATTTTGAGCTTTTGGGCTAACATCCGCTTATTAGTGAGTCCATACCATGTGTGTTCTTTTGTGATTGGGTTGCCTCGCTCAGGATGACACTTCCTAGTTCCATCCATTTGCCTAAGAATTTCATGAATTCATTGTTTTTAATAGCTGAATAGTACTCCGTTGTGTATATATACCATAGTTTCTGTATCCATTCCTCTGTCGAGGGACATCTGGGCTCTTTCCAGCTCTGGCTATCATAAATAAGGCAGCTATGAACATAGTGGAGCATGTGTCCTTATTACATGTAGGAGCACCTTCTGAGTATATGCCCAGGAGTGGTATAGCTGGGTCTGCAAGTAGTACTATGTCTAATTTACTGAAGAATTGCCAAACTGATTTCCAGAGGTTTTACTAGCTTGCAATCCCACCAACAATGGAGAAGTATTCCTTTTCCCCCACATCCTCTCCAGCATCTGCTGTCCCCTGAGTTTTTCATCTTAGCCATTCTGACTGGTGTAAGGTGGAATCTCAGTGTTGTTTTGATTTGCATTTCCCTGAAAGCTAAGGATGCTGAACATTTCTTTAGGTGCTTTAGAACCATTTGAGTTTCCTCAGTTGAGAATTCCCTGTTTAGCTCTGTACCCCATTTTTAATAGGGTTATTTGACTCTCTGGAGACTAACTTCTTGAGTTCTTTGTATACATTGGATATTAGCCCTCTAGCAGATGTAGGGTTGGTAAAGATCTTTTCCCAATTTGTTGGTTGCTGTTTTGTTCTATTGACTGTGTTCTTTGCCTTACAGAAGCTTTGCAGTTTTATGAGGTCCCATGTGTGGATTCTTGTTCTTAGAGCATAAGCCATTGGTGTTCTGTTCAGGAACTTTTCCACTGTGCCCATGTGTTCAAGATTCGTCCCCACTTTCTCCTTTATAAGCTTCAGTGTGTCTGGTTTTATGTGTAGATCCTTGATCCACTTGGACTTGAGTCAATAAGGATACTCTTCAAAATTTTCCACAAAATAGAAAGTCAAGGAATACTACCCAACTCATTCTATGAAGTCACAATAACGCTTATACCTAAACTAAACAAAGACCAAAGAAGGAAGGAAAACTTGAGACCAATCTCCCTCATGAACATTGATGCAAAAATACTGAACAAAATCCAGGCCAACCGAATCCAAGAAAGCATCAAAATTATAATTCACCATGATCAGGTAGGCTTCATCCCAGGGATGCAGGGATGGTTCAATATATGGAAATCTGTCATTGTAATCCACTACATAAACAAACTAAAGGAAAAAAACCCACATGGTCATTTCATTAGATGCTGAAAAGACTTTTGACAAAATCCAGCATCCCTTCATGATAAAAGTCTTGGAGAGATTGGGAATCCAAGGCCCATACCTAAGCGTAGTGAAAGCAATATACTGCAAACGGGTAGCCAGCATCAAGTTAAATGGAGAGAAACGTGAAGCAATCCCACTAAAATCGGGGACAAGACAAGGCTGCCCACTCTCTCCCTATCTATTCAATATAGTACTTGAAGTCCTAGCCAGAGCAATCAGGCAGCAAAAGGAAGTCAAATGTATACAAACTGGAAAAGAAGAAGTCAAAATATCACTATTTGCAGATGATATCATAGTATAATTAAGTGACCCCAAGACTTCCACCAGAGAACTCCTAAAGCTGATAAACAATTTCAGCAAAGTGGCTGGATATAAAATTAACTCAAGCAAGTCAGTAGCCTTCCTCTACTCAAAGGATAAACAAGAGGAGAAAGAAATTAGGGAAATGGCACCCTTCACAATAGTCCCAAATAATATTTTACACCTAGGTGTGACCTTAATGAAGCAAGTGAAAGATCTATATGACAAGAACTTTAAGCCTTTGAAGAAAGAAATCGAAGAAAGTCTCAGAAGGTGGAAGATCTCCCATGTTCATGGATTGGCAGGATCACTATAGTAAAAATGGCGATCTTGCTGAAAGCAATCTACAGATTCAATGCAATCTCCACCAAAATCCCAAACCAATTCTTCATAAATCTCAAAAGAGCAATTCTCAAATTTATCTGGAATAACAAAAAACCCAGGATAGCAAAAACTATTCTCCACAACAAAAGAGCTTCTGGGGGAATCACCATCCCTGACTTCAAGCTCTACTACAGAGCAATAGTTATAAAAACTGTTTGGTATTGATATGCAGACAGGCAGGACTATAAATGGAATAGAATTGAAGACCCAGAAAAGAACCCACATATGTATGGTCACTTGATATTTGATTAAGGAGCTAAAAACATCCAGTGGAAAAAAGACAGCATTTTTAAGAAATGATGCTAGATCAACGGGAGATCTGCATGCAGAAAAATGCAAATCGACCCATTCTTAGTTTCTCAATTCTTTAAGATGATCTTATTATCAATCACTTTTCAAAGTGTCCCTTTTTCTTCCCAGGCTGAAAGTTAGAGCTGTGAAACTCCTGCTGAGATAGAACAAAGACCACATTACTTAATCCCCTGCTGTTAGGCTACAGGTGTCAATAACTTAAACCAGAAGCTTTTTTACCCTCAGAAAGAGCAAGAAAGTTGTTTTTTTTTTTTTTTTTTTGACATTTTAGAAGTTATCATCAGCATTTCAGTAGAGTTAGAGAGTTACAACATCTAGAGACCTTCAATCTTTAAAGCCACACCAGAGTCCTACTCTGTGTCTCTTTTCAAGCCTGCTCCAGGCCAGGAGGCTCCTCTCCTGACTTTCTAAGCTGGGAGACTCCTAGCAATCTTGGAGGTGTGAAGGTGATCACACCACTCTATTGTAGTTGTAGCAGTGCTGATGGATTTCCACAATTACAATAGTGTTGATACTTACTGCTGTAGTTTGGGTATGAAGTGTGCTCCCAATGCTAGGGGCTGATGATGATTCCTGGGAGGAGATAGTGGAGCCTTTAAGGAGGATTTGGTGGGAGGAATGTTGGTACCTGGAGGGCAAGACTTGAAAGAATCCTGGGACCTTCTCTTTTGTTTTGTTTTGTTTTGTTTTTCGAGACAGGGTTTCTCTGTGTAGCCTTGGCTGTCCTGGAACTCACTCTGTAGAACCCACACACCTATGGCCACTTGATCCTCGACAAAGGGGCTGAAAACATCCAATGGAAAAAAGATAGCCTTTTCAACAAATGGTGCTGGTTCAACTGGAGGTCAGCATGCAGAAGAATGGGAATTGATCCATCCTTGTCTCCTTGTACTAAGCTCAACTCTAAATGGATCAAGGACCTCCACATAAAGCCAGACACTCTGAAGCTAATAGAAAAGAAACTGGGGAAGACCCTTGAGGACATCAGTACAGGGGGAAAGTTCCTGAACAGAACACCAATAGCTTATGCTCTAAGATCAAGAATTGACAAATGGGACCTCATAAAATTACAAAGTTTCTGTAAGGCAAAGGACACCATCAAAAGGGCAAATTGGCAACCAACAAATTGGGAAAAGATCTTCACCAACCCTACATCAGATAGAGGGCTAATATCCAATATATATAAAGAACTCAAGAAGTTAGACTCCAGAAAACCAAATAACCCTATTAAAAAATGGGGTACAGAGTTAAACAAAGAATTCTCACCTGAAGAACTTTGAATGGCGGAGAAGCATCTTAAAAAATGCTCAACTTCATTAGTCATCAGGGAAATGCAAATCAAAACAACCCTGAGATTTCACCTTACACCAGTCAGAATGGCTAAGATTAAAAACTCAGGAGACAGCAGATGTTGGTGAGGATGTGGAGAAAGAGGAACACTCCTCCACTGCTGGTGGGGTTGCAAATTGCTACAACCACTCTGGAAATCAGTCTGGCGGTTCCTCCAAAAACTGGGCACCTCACTTCCAGGAGATCCTGCTATACCACTCCTGGGCATATACCCAGAAGATTCCCCACCATGTAATAAGGATACATGTTCTACTATGTTCATAGCAGCCCTATTTATAATTGCCAGAAGCTGGAAAGAACCCAGGTATCCCTCAACAGAAGAGTGGATGCAAAAAATGTGGTATATCTACACAATGGAGTACTATTCAGCCATTAGAAACAATGAATTCATAAAATTCTTAGGCAAATGGATGGAGCTAGAGAACATCATACTAAGTGAGGTAATCCAGACTCAAAAGATGAATCATGGTATGCACTCACTAATAAGTGGATATTAACCTAAAAAACTGGAATACCCAAAACATAATCCACACATCAAATGAGGTACAAGAAGAACAGAGGAGTGGCCCCTTGTTCTGGAAGGACTCAGTGAACCAGTATAGGGCAAAACCAGAACAGGGAAGTGGGAAGGGTTGGGTGGGAAAATAGGGGGAAGGAAGGGGGCTGATGGGACTTTCGGGGACTGGGGGTCTAGAAAAGGGGAAATCATTTGAAATGTAAATAAAAAAATATATAGAATAAAAAAAAAAGAAAAAATAAATCTTTAAGAAAAAAAAAAGAAAGAATCCTGGGACCTTCTCTCTCTCTCTCCTTTTTTTTTTTTTGTTTTTTTGTTTTTTGTTTTTTGTTTTTTTTTTTTGTTTGTTTTTCGAGACAGGGTTTCTCTGTATAGCTCACTCTGTAGACCAGGCTGGCCTCGAACTCAGAAATCCACCTGCCTCTGCCTCCCAAGTGCTGGGATTAGGGACCTTCTCTTTAAAAAAAAAAAAAAATTAGATATTTTCTTTATTTACATTTCAAATATTATCCCCTTTCCTGGTTTCCCCTCAGAAAACCCCCATCCCATCCACTCTTTCCCTGCTCACCAATCAATCCACCCTGTCCTGACATTCCCCTACACTGGGGCATCAAGCCTTCACAGGACCAAGGAACTCTTCTTCTACTGATGCCCGACAAGGTCCACTCTTATCAATGGACAGATCATGGAAATAGAAACTAAACAAAGACACAGTGAAACTAGCAAGTTATGAACCAAATGGATTTAACAGAAATCTATAGAACATTTTATCTAAAACAAAAGCATATACCTTCTTCTCAACACCTCGTGGTACCTTCTCTTTTCTTTCCGGTGGTGAGCAGATCTCTTTCCATCCCAATATATATCGTCTTTTTTTTTTTTTTTTTAAAGTCAAACATGCATGGTGTGGTGGCACACGCCTTTAATTATACCAGTGGGGAGGCAGAAGCAGATGTATCTCCAAATTTGAGGCCGGTCTACTCTATAGAGCAGGTTCCAGGGTAGCCAGGGTTACAGAGAGAAATACTTTATCTTGCTCACCCCTCAAATTAAACAGTCTTTGCCCAAAACCTCAGCACTATATATTTCAGTAAACAATGAAATAAAAAATGGTGAAAATTCCTGCACTCTTCTGCTTTTCAGTAAGGTTTCCCTCTAAAAAATGTAGGCAATATTATGGAGGTCATCTCTTTTAATGCTGCTTCTGGGAAACTTGTACTAGCATGAATGACAAGACTCTGAATTCTTAGCTTAAAATGTAAATCTGTGAAAAAAATGCTTTGCCTACTGAGGTCAACAATTTTAAACTATTCTCATGATCTACCCTCTAATGAAAAGTCAAAGTAACTGTCCTTAATACATCACAGAGGGCTGACAAAGAACACTGGCTAACTCACTTTTAGAATGTCTTCTTTTCATCTTTGACAAAAATCTTCCTTGGTATGTTGGAGCTGGCTAACATCATGCTGCAAGAGCCTATTGTCCTGTTTTTAGGAATTTTACCAATCAGATGTTAATCAAAGTTTTCACATCTTAGAGTTAAACAAATTTTCCAAGTGAGAGGTTTGCTTCATGTTTCTTTCAAAAAGTCCATTTAGCTGCACATCACCAGACTTACCCTTTAAAAGTCACCCTGTCATTCTCAGATCAGATTTTCATATGCTCACAGCAAGATGCCAGAAGATACTGACTCAATATCCATTATTACCTTTTTAGTAAAGAAGACAGCAAGAACATGTTCAGAGTTGAAGACTGAAAACTTCTCTCAATAGTTATTTAAGTATTCTAGTAATAGGTTTCCTGAGCTAGCTCTTATATCTAATGAACTGTACATATTCAAAATATATAATATAATATATTGTATTCTTTGTGACAGAGTCTCATAAAGTTTAGGCTAGCTTGTGTTGCTGAGGATAACATTGAACTCCTGACTCTCCTGTCTCTTCCTACAAAGTGCACCACTATGCAGCTTTGGACCATGTGTACACATATAAATATTCATTACAGTTAAGACATGGACTTAGCCATAGCCATGGACAGCTCATACTACCACTTTTACTTTTCTTGTCTTTGCACACTCATATCATCAACCCATAGCACGTTTTCTATCCAATATTTTGAATTTCTATTTTATTTATTTATTTTATTTTTATTAATATTTATTTATTTTTATTTACATCCAAAATGCTGCCCCCTCCCAGCTAGCACTCCAGCAATCTTCTTCTCTCTGCCTCCATAGGAGCTGGAGTTACAGGTATTTATGGGTGCACTTGGCTAACAAACAAGTAACCCATGGAGATGTGAGCAGATGAAACTCATTTATGTTGATAGTTGGGAGCCTCCCGGCCAGGGTGAACATAGTGGTGGAGACACGAAGTAGGACTCTGGTGATGATGACTTTGAAGTTTGAGGGTCTCAGGGCTTTCTAACTGTACTAAAATGCTCATGATAATTTCTAAAATGCCCTAGAAACTTTCTTGCTCTTTCTGAGGGTGAAAGACTGCTGGCTTAGGTGATTAACACCTGTAGCCTAACAGCAGGGTGGTCTTTGTTCTATCTCAGCAGGAACTGCTGGGCTCTAACTTTCAGTTTGGTAATCAGAAGTCTTTGCAGGGAGAAATATAGGACACTTAAAGAAGTGGTTAATGAGTTTATTACTAGGTTGTAAAAAGTTTCCTGTGAAAGCTATCTAAGATGAAAAAGCAGAAAGATCCTGGGGGGGGGGGGGAAGTTCTTCTAATTGGAGAAAGGTAAAAAGTGAGAGAGAGAGAAGGAGGAAAAAAAAGGTGCCCGTGAGAGAAAAGAGAGAGAAAAGTAGTAGTGCTAGTGCCCTTTCTCTTTTGTCTTCAGTACTTATACATCTTTCAGAATGCATGATCACATGTTACAAAGTTTATCACAAGTTCACACAAAATACCAAGTCGTAAATTGAAATAGAAGTTTACAACAAAGAATATTTACATGCATATCCATTAGGAGTAATTGTCTAGATAGTAACATCTATCACATGACTTCTCTACAGGTTTGTAGAAAGTTTAAAACCATAACTAAGTCATAAGTGAAGTTTTGTATAGATAAACCTAGTCAATATTTTATCTTCTGTCCTAGCATCTATAATAAATTGTTAGTTCCCTTTTTATGACCTTTGGTTAAATGTTTTACAACCTCTTAGAATGTGCTCTGAGTAGGAGAAAGTCTGGTTGCCATCTAAAAGCAATTAACTTGTGACACTTGGGAGACTGGCAGAGTTCTCATTGTAGTTTGACTATAGAAAAGGACCTAGAAGCAGTCCCATGATAAAAGAGCTTAATAATCATAAATATAATTTTAGGAATTCTTATAGGATCATCAATAAAACTTAAGTCATCTATTTGTCTACATAGCATCACTATAAGATTTCGTGGATCTGCAGAGATCTGCTCCAAAGGGGTGTGCTATTACTTATTGATTATTATAAATGTATAATAATAACAGGAAAAGCATATAAATAGCAGGAATCTTTCCTAAAATTAGTCCCCCACAGCCTTGCTGAATGGGGGTTCACCTGTTGCAGATTGTATAATAATCTGAGGCAGGCATTTCAGGATGATCAACTGCTAGTATTTTAGCTTGTCCCATTATGGTTCCTGACACATTTAGTTCAATGCTAGAATTTTAACTATACAACAGAGTGCTCAAAATTCATTTATTTAGGGCTGCAACTTTCAGCTTTTTTCCTGCCAAGATATCATAACCGAAAGATTTGATGTTATAAATACATGAGGCTTGCACTTTTGTGCTTCTACAAATGCCATAGATGTAAAGTATTATATTCCGGGGAATATTTTAAGCCAGATGTGACAGGTTTTCTGGCATTTACTATTCATTGCTATAACTAAATTAGTTTTATCCTTGTGCTTGGTTACTAAGGTTTGTGTTCATATACGTTAAGTAGGAATGACAGCTAAGTTACCATGAACATTTTTTTTCCAAAATATATTGACTCAGGGAACATTTTATGAAAAGACCCCCCCCCCCTTTTTTTTTTTTAGTGCTAAATACTGTATGGTATTGGTACAGTGACAGGCAGGTGGATCAATGGAATAGGATTGAAGACCCACATACCTATGGTCATACCCACATACCACATACCTATGGTCACCTATTGATCTTCGACAAAGGAGCTGAAAACATCCAGTGGAAAAAAGATAGCCTTTTCAACAAATGGTGCTGGTTCAATTGGAGGTCAGCATGCGGAAGAATGGAATTGATCCATACTTATCTCCTTGTACTAAGCTCAACTCAGCGGATCAAGCTCAAGAGTTCCTTACCTCCACATAAAGCCAGACACTCTGAAACTAATAGAAAAGAAACTGGGGAAGACCCTTAAGGACATGGGCACAGGGGGAAAGTTCCTGAACAGAACACCAATAGCTTATGCTCTAAGATCAAGAATTGACAAATGGGACCTCATACAATTACAAAGTTTCTGTAAGGCAAAGGACACCATCAAAAGGACAAATCAGCAACCAACAAATTGGTAAAAGATCTTCACTAACCCTACATCTGACAGAGGGCTAATATTCAATATATACAAAGAACTCAAGAAGTTAGACTCCAGAAAACCAAATAACCATACTAAAAAATGGGGTACAGATCTTAACAAAGAATTTTCACCTGAAGAACTTTGGATGGCTGAGAAGCACCTTCAGAAATGTTCAACATCATTAGTCATTAGGGAAATGCAAATCAAAACAACCCTAAGATTTCACCTCACACCAGTCAGAATGGCTAAGGTTAAAAACTCAGGAGACAGCAGGTGTTGGCGAGGATGTGGAGAAAGAGGAACACTCCTTCATTGCTGGTGGGATTGCAAGCTGGTTCAGCCACTCTGGAAATCAGTCTGGTGGCTCCTCAGAAAATTGGGCATGACACTTCTGTAGGACCCTGCTATACCATTCCTGAGCATATATCCAGAGGATTCCCCAGCATTTAATGAGGATACATGCTCCACTATGTTCATAGCAGCCCTTATTTATAGTAGCCAGAAGCTGGAAAGAACCCAGATGTCCCTCAATGGAGGAATGGATACAAAAAATGTGGTATATATACACAATGGAGTACTATTCAGCCATTAGAAATAATGAATTCATGAAAATTTTAGACAAATGGATGGAGCTGGAGAATGAAAGGATAGAAAATACAGCCTAACTCTAATGACCCCAAGAAATCAGGAGTTTAAAATGCTATCTCGCTTTGTTAGAAACTAGGTAAAAGGTCACATTCCAGAGCCTGCCCTTTGTTTAGACCTAGCAGAAAGGCCTTGAATAGGTTATCCTGGCCCCATAGGGTAACTGGAAATGGGCTAAGCTTATCTTTTGTAAACTTATGCCATTACCTCTAAGCAGGAGTTCACGCAGCTGTAGACATTATAGGAAACTAATTGGTCCACTGGGCCTGGGCTCTGATAATTTAAACTGATTGGCCTAAAAACTGTGGAGTGGTACAAATCAATTGGCTCACATTTCGCGGGCTCTCCATGCTAAGAAATGATTGGTTTGTGATTCGCGCGCTCTACTGTAAACTTATAAAAGTTGTCAAAATATGGCACTCGGGGTCCATAGTCCTCTAACCCTGCGTGGTGCATGGCTATGGAACCCAGAATTCTGGAAATGAAGAAATCCTCATGCTATTGCATCGAGACCATTTCTTGGGAGTGATTTGGTTGTCGCCTTCCGGGGTGTGGGGAGCTGGGGCACCCTCGGTTTTTGGGGTCTTACATTTTTTGGTGCATTGGCCAGGAAGTGCGATTTCCCTTCACACGCGAGAACCAACTCGGAGGTAAAGGGGATCCCCTCTGGAATGTGTGTGTGCTGGCGATGTTTTCGTTCTAAATGTCCTGAGTGTTTTGAGTGTGGCGCTGCTGTGTATGTGCCTTGGTTTCTGTTTGTTGGAATAATGGAGCAGATGTGGAACCCTGTTCCATGGTTAGTTCACAGCCGCCACTGTGGGTCGTAAGAACCCAGTGGCAGTGGAAGGGGACGCCCCAGGGCCGCAGGTTGTAACCCCGGAGGACACTTCGAGGGTGAGAGACAGTCAGGGGAGCCTGATTGTAGTTTTTTGGAATGAAGGGGATGGAGTGCTGTTTGTTTAAGTCTAGACGCGGATGAGTGTGTTTGGAACACTTGTTAGTTTTTTGTGTCTTTGTCTACAGATTGACCATTAGATGGTACTGCGGGTTTGTTTTCTGTCTGTCTCGCTGTGTCTGAAAGATTTTTGTTTTTGCTTACAAGCTTCTGGGGGCTCGGAGAGTCTGTCTGGTACAGTGTGTTCTACTGGCTGTGGCTAGAGTTGAGACCGCGGGGGTCTAGAGGAAGCTTTAGACCCAGGAGAGAGCTGAATAAGGCTCTCCATCTGTAAACAGCAAGTCAGTAATGGCAGAAGCCATGTTCTGCTGGAATCTGGTATCTGGTGTTTTCTAGAGGCAAATTCTGTGATTTTCCTCGCTCTGTGTTCTTGAATGTAGAGGCCTGATGGTGGCAGCGTCAGGCTGTCTATGTGGTGTTGTTTTGTATTGTGTTTTGTGTTCTTGGACTTAGACGGACAATATTATTTTGACTTTGACTGAAACTCTGTGGCACCAAAATCAGGTCACATAACTCAAGCGCGCCTCAAGTGTGCCAACTTAGAACAAAAGGAGAGACAATATACTTGGGCTCTGACGCCCCCTGAAAAGGAAAAGAAGTCTTAACAAGACGCTCAATGTGGCAGGTGTGAGAAGTTTTGGGTTTAAGTTGGTACAAATGGTTTATTTCTTTTATTTTAACTTGTTTAAATTGCTATGCTCGATGTGATGTTAAATTTTGTGGTTATATTGTTCCTCTGGGAGAGAGGTCAAAATAAGGGAGACTTCCAGAAGACTAGATTCTAAAATATTAAGTGAAAAAAATCTGTCTTTGTGATACTAAAATCTTTATAACTGTTATCAAGTTCAAGACATAAGTTCTTATTTGATACAGGTTTTATTTTGATACAAAATCCAGGCTTTCATTGGTATAAATACTAAATTTGAAAGTACAGGATTTATACCCAGTTCTTTATTATTATTAATGATCTGAGATGTTTAAGCCTATGAGTTTAGGGCTAAATAGAAATATAAGGCTCTGAGTTTATTGTTAGGGTGTTTTCTAGGTATTAATCAGAAATAGCTGAAGATTGTTTAATAGACAACAGTCCATATTATTTTACATAGATAGTTGGTTTTCAAAAATGTCAAAAATCCATGGTATATGATGTTTATGTCTTAAAAGCTATGTAAAGCTTTCTCTATGTTTTCAGTTAATATTGGTCACTCTTAGATTTCTGATGTGGTTGAAGACTGTTAGTCTCACAGACATCCCAAACTGTTTAATCTTGAGAAAGCTGATATAAATTTAAATGATTTTCAGGTGACATAAAATTTAAAGCTAGGACATAAGTCAGTTCTTACAATGTTAATTCTTAAATTGTATTGCCATATTCTTAAGCCATATTAGGGAGTCACGCCTCATGGTAGGAACTTGACTTTGGTCAAGGACAATCCCTGGCTTGTTTAATAGACAACAGTCCATATTATTTTACATAGATAGTTGGTTTTCAAAAATGTCAAAAATCCATGGTATATGATGTTTATGGGAATGTTTATGGCAGGAATCTGACCTTAGGGTATAATAGGGAAGTAGGTTACAGTAAGAATTTTTATCCTAGGGTGGAGTGCTAAGAGTGTACTTGACATTGGTCAAGGTGAACTTCTCCCAGCCTTTGTTGAGCCCGGATTCCTGTGCTAGTCAGGATCCTGCTCCACCTAGGATGGAGAAGCTCTGTGAAGGTTGAGCTCATTGTTCTTCCTGGTCTACAAATTCCTGAATTAAGCAGGTGACCCACCCAGCAGTAGAGTCAAAAACTGCCGGATGACTTCACTGGAACTCAGCCTAGGGTCTGGGGGGGAAGGGCGTGCCCAAACTGTTAAAAGTTCTGACTGACATTAAAGTTCCATCAACCCAGTTCATAGTAGTGGCAGGCAGCCATGGAATGCAACATTAAGTGTTAATTCTGACAGTCTTTTAATATAATACAGATGAAAAGGGTTCTGTTTAATTGACAAGGATGATAAACTAGGTGTTATGTCTATGTTATAGTTTATAATTTACAAAATGGTAATAATTATGCTCAATTGATATTTAGAGAGGACCACAGGGTGGAGCAGGAGAGGACCTGAGACCACCTATCCTGATACCATGGTAGCTCTCTCACTAAGGGTATATTTCCCAAGAGACTAATTAATCTCTTTGAGACTGTTTTATTTGTAATACAGGAAGCCAAAAAGATTACCCTCAGACAAAAGGTAAGAGGCATCTGACAGACCAACACCAGACTCCATTGGCAGGTCTCGAGGGCATGGCAGCCCACGAATTTGACCAAGGTATATAAGATTAAGCAGGGACCAGATGAGTCACCTGCAGCTTTTCTAGAGTAGCTCTTGGAGGCATTCTGCCAATATACATGCTAGGAATCTAGGGGCTTGGAATATAAAGCTACTATGACAATGGCTCTTATAGACAGGGCTAGTAGAGATATCAGGAAAGAGCTTCAGAGGCTAGAGGGATTTGGTACAGGTTGCTGAGAAGGTCTGTGGAAGGATTTAGTAGTGTAGGTTATTGGGAAAGTCTGTAGAGAGATTTAGTAGTTTGCTGAGACAGGGAGACAGAGGAGGAGAAGAAATGGAGAAAAAGAAATTGACAGAGAAGGAAGGAAGCGACAGAGAATTCTGGATATAATAGGAAAAGCAGAAAAGGGAGACAGAAAAGGACCAATGTGCATACTATAAGGAAAGAGGCCACTGAGCCAGAGTGTGCCCTAAGAAATAGATGTTGGGAGCTGGAATTCCCAGGTCTTGGGAAAAGTGCCCCCAAATGGCAAACCCAGGTGTTAGCCCTGGGTGAAGACAGCGACTAGGGGAGATGGGTTTTCTGGCCACCTCCCCCAACCCAGGATAACAGTGGGAGTGAAAGAGAAACCCACTCAGTTCTTGGACACAGGGTCTCTACACTCGGTCTTCCAAGCCAAAGGCACTGTTTCCAAGAAAAGATCTTGGATCCAAGAAGCCCCTGCCACCAAACTGTATTCATGGACTACCCGAAGAGCAGCAGACCTAGGGATGGGATGGGTAGCCCATTCATTTAGGGTCACCCCAGACTGTTCCTACTCTCTGTTGGAGTAAGACATATGCTCCAAAATGGGGAGGAGGGTAGATATGCTTCCTGCCCAATGGGCTGCAGCTTACTGGCCCAAAAAGAGAGACTGATTCCTGCTGAAAGTTGCTACAGACCGGAGCAGTTTTCTCCATGATGGAAGCAGGTGCTGCTATGGTGGACGGCACAAATGTCATCTGGGTAGAAGAATCTTTACCCCCTGGCACATCAACGCAGAAAGTGGAGCTTGTTGCCCTCACAAAGACCTTGGAACTTGGAACCAGCAAGAAAATCAACAGCCACATGAATAACAGGTATGCCTTTGCCACAGCCAATGTCCACAGGGCTATATGCCAAGAGGACTGCTTACATCAGAGGAAACCAACAGGAAATCTTGGACCTCTCAGATGTCCTAATGAAGTCAGCCACTGTGAGTATTCACTGCCCAGGACGTGCAAAGGGAAGAGACTCAATGGGCAATAGCCAGACAGAGCAAGTGGCTCCAGGAATGGATATGCAGGAGCCTATACTGATTATGGGTCTGTAAGAGACACCCATTTGGAAATGGGACTAAATTAAGGAACAGCCTCACTTAAAAAAGGACTGAGTATTGCTAGCCACCCTACCAATTATTACCAAGAGAGGGTGCACACAAGAAGGGAGAACTATACTCCCCAGAAATTAAGCCAAAGACTCACTAGGCCAAATGCACAGATGGACTCATTTAGGGGATTAAAAAAAAACTGTCCTGGCAGTTAAGGGACCAAACGTATATATTTATGACTCAGGTTTTAGGCTAGAGAGGTAATAGAACAGTGTGAGATATGCCAGCAAGTAAATGCTTATGCAGTAAAGAGTAAACAGGGCAAAAGACCTAGAAGAGAACAGCCTAGAATATATTAAGAGATTTTATAAAAAGGCAGGAGAATATGATTATAAAATGTCTTCCAGCATGTATAGATACTTTGTTCTAGATGGGTTGAAGCAGGAAACAGCTGCCAAGGTTAGAAGAAATTTTCCCGAGTTTCAGAGTGCCCAAGGTAATTGGATCAGATAATGGTTCTGTATTTGTTTCTAAGGTAAGTCAGAAATTGACAGAGATATTGGGAACTAATTGGAAACATTATTGGATGTACTGTCCCCAGGGCTCAAGGCAGGTAGAGAGAATAAACAAAACCCTATGAGAGACCTTAACTAAATTGACCTTGGAGACTGGTTCAGGGTGGGTGGTGCCTCTCCCCTTGTTTCTGAAGAGCCCCTACCATTTTAACCTGACACCCCTAGATATCTTCTTTGATACCCCAACTCCTTTGGTGTTCACTGGGCCCTCCCAGGAGGTGTCCCACAATATGAAATTTGCCTTAAAAGCTCCAGGCATGCCAGAGACTCCTCACTGCTTCCAGATAGGTGACTGGATCTGTATAAGAAGGCTTCAGGAACTGTTGCTGGAACCCTGATGAAAGAAACCCTCACCAAATTGACCACAGAGACTGGTATTAATGATTAGATAGCTCTCTTACTCTTTTTGCTTCAGGCTTTTGTTCTCTAGGCTCAAGGCCCTTGAGTGGGTGAGACAGCAAGTGTGGAAGCAGCTCCGGGAGGCCTACTCAAGAGAAAGAGACTTGCAAGTTCCACATCGCTTCCAATTTGGAGATTTGGTCTACGTTAGACGCCACTGCGCAGAAAATCTTGAGTCTCGGTGGAAAAGCCCTTATCTTGTACTCTTGACCATCCTGCTTTCTGTTTTGATGAGACCCTTTGTAATTTTCCTCCTTTTGCTTACAATTGGAATCTGTGTAACTAACCGGTTAGTAGCTTTTATTAGGGAAACGTATAAGTGCTGTGCAGATTCTTATGCTAGGCCAACAATAACAGAGATTAGGGCAGGACAATCCAGAATATACAATCAGAGATTTAGTTCTATAGTTCTAAGATTAGAATTTACAAGAGAAGAACTGGGGAATGAAAGGATAGAAAATACAGCCTAACTCTAATGACCCCAAGAAATCAGGAGTTTAAAATGCTATCTCGCTTTGTTAGAAACTAGGTAAAAGGTCACATTCCAGAGCCTGCCCTTTGTTTAGACCTAGCAGAAAGGCCTTGAATAGATGATCCTGGCCCCATAGGGTAACTGGAAATGGGCTAAGCTTATCTTCTGTAAACTTATGCCATTACTCCTAAGCAGGAGTTCACGCAGCTGTAGACTTTATAGGAAACTAATTGGTCCCCTGAGCGCGGGCTCCGATAATTTAAACTGATTGGTCTAAAAACTATGGAGTGGTACAAATCAATTGGCTCACATTTCGCGGGCTCTCTTGGACATCATTTGATATGTGGATTGTGTCTTGGGAATTCCAAGATTCTAGGCTAATATCTGCTTATCAGTAAGTGCATACCATGAGTGTTCTTTTGATACTGGGTTACCTCACTTAGGATGATGTTCTCTGTAAGACCCCAAAAACCGAGGGTGCCCCAGCACCCCACACCCCGGAAGGCGACAACCAAATCACTCACTTACTTTATTCATGTTATTAACTATATTTATGTATGTAATAAACATGAATACTAAAATAGCTGTTCAATTTAAAGTTTTCAATGTGAGTTCTTAGTGTATATTAGTAATAGTAATTAGTTACAATAACATTTAAAATAATGTGCTCCCATCCCACAGCACTCTGCACATAAATTCAACCAGGAGAGAGCTGATCTCTCAGGAGTGCTCTCACTCCTAAGCCCAGAGGTGAGATCACCACTATGCTCCAACAATTTTTCCAAAGCTGGACCCACTAGGAGTACACAGGGCACAGGAACAGTGAAGCAACTGGGCAAGGATCCTTCCAGTCTCCATCTGCATCCAGGATCTGAGGCTGTCCCAAGCAAATGTCCCAAGAAACAAGCTGGAGTAGCCATTCTAATATCTAATAAAAGCAACTTTTAACCAAAAGTTGTCAAAAAGGGTAAGGAAAGACATTTCATACTCATCAAAGGAAAAAAATCTACCAAGAAGAACTCTCAATTCTGAACTTCTATGCTCCAAATGCAAGGGCACCCACATTAATGAAATTTTAATAAAGCTCAAAGCACACATTGCACCTCACACAATAATAGTGGGGGACTTCAACACCCCATCTCATCAATGGACAGATCATGGAAACATAAAATAAACAGAGACACAGTGAAACTCAGAGAAGTTATGAACCAAATGGATCTAACAGATACCTATAGACCATTTCATCCTAAAACAAAGGAATATACCTTCTTCTCAGCACCTCATGGTACCTTCTCCAAACTTGAGCATATAATGGGTCACAAAACAAACCTCACCAGATACCAGAAGATTGAAATAATCCCATGAATCCTATCAGATCACCATGGACTAAGGCTGGTCTTCAATAACAATAAAACAACAGAAAGCCCACATACACATGGAAGCTGAATAATGCTCTACTCAGTGATAACTTGTTCAAGGAAGAAATAAAAAATGGCCTTGTCAGATATCAATGAGAGGAGAAGCTCTTGGTACTGGGAAAGCTCGATACCCCAGTATAGGAGAATGCCAGGAATGGGAGGCAGGAGTGTGTGGGTAGATGAGCACCCTCATAGAAGCAGGGGAAGGGAGGATGGGATAGGGGGTTTCTGGAGGGGAAACAGGGAAAAGGGATGACATTTGAAATGTAAATAAATAACATATCCAATAAAAAAATAATGTGCCCATGCATTTGTTAATATCAATTTAATAAAGCACAGGGTTTTTAAGTTAGAAAATACATGTTCATTATCAAGGGTACCCATTTCTCTTGAGAGAAATGTTAGAAGCAGGTCTTTGTCGTCAGAAGAGTTTCTGCTGTCGAGAGCATACTGAGAGTATAAGTGAGAGACCCCCAACTCAATGTTTTTAGACCTCTAAGCAACTAGCCCATCGCAGAGTAACTTGTTTTTCTGCTTTCAGCTTGAGAAAGATAGCCCACCCTGTTCTAGTTCCAATGTTTAACTATACAATGTCCCAAGGACGTTTGCTCCAGATAATCTCTTACCTTCCTTACTTCCTCATTCTGTACTTCCCCATTCCGTGCCTGTTTTGTCCTCCATCCCTTGCTTTGTGAATTGTGTCCTCCAACCCTTGTCTTGTGATTTTTCCCCTTTAAATACCCCTAACTTCAGTTGCACGGGGTCCTCAGTCCTTTACCCCTGTGTGGTGTATGGCTGTGGAACTCAGAATTCTGGAATAAAGAAATCCTCATGCTATTGCATCGAGACCATTTCTTGCGAGTGATTCGGGTGTCACCTTCCGGGGCATGGGGTGCTGGGGCACCCTGGGTTTTTGGGGTCTTACATAAGCAGAACTTTAAGGTGTAGGGTATGGTTTGAAAAAGTCCTGGGGATAATTCCTGTACAAAATCATTGAAAGTCAAAGACAAAATGGCACTTATAGCTGAGAAACTAATTCTTTAGTACTCCCTGTGTTTTAACATCATTTCTGGTTCTTCTCATAACTATTTTAATTAAGCAGTTCACAAATCAATATTTCAAAAGTTTCCATTTCTCACCAACTTCAGTGGGCTCTTTTTAATAAAATTTAAGTGCTTGAAAACCTTAGTTTTGTCAGGGAGTTTTCAGATTGATTCAGACTTGCTAGGACAAAATCTCAACATTACTGTTGTGATGAGAAACAAGACAGGTGTCTTAGTTTGAGTTTTATTATGGTGGTGAAGAGATAACATGACCACACTAAATCTTATAAAGGAAAACATTTAATAACTAGCTTACAGTTCCAAAGATTTAGTCCATTATTGTCATGGTGGGAAACAGGTTGGCATGCAGGCAGACATGGTGCTGGAGAAGGAGCGGAGAGTACTAATTCTTGATTCACAGGCAGCAAGAGTAAAAGTGACTTGAGATTCTGAGACTTTAAAGCCTCCCCCCTCCTCCCACAGAGACATGCTTCTTTCAACAAGGCCACATCTCTTAAAAGTGACACTTCCTGTGGGCTAGGCATTCAAACACATGAGCCTATGGGGGCCACTCTTACTCAAACCACCACAGCAGGCACTCATTTTTCTGGAGACTTTGTTGGCCATTGGTAGAAACTGAAGGGATCTGCAATCCCAGTTTTTTCCCCAGAGCATGGTGGTAGGTCCACTAAATGCAATAGCAGTTCATTATGTGAAGAGTCAGTTCCATGAGGGACCTATCAGAGTTTCACAGAACCTCCCTCCCCATCTTTCCATCTACCGATTTCCATCTATTACAAGTCAGGTATTATCTCCAGAGGCATCACCCTTCACCCATTTACAACAGATTCCTAACAACTTTTGAATGTGTCTAGACTGTCTTCTGAGGACAACTCCTGGGACAAGTCACAGAAGCAAACTCTTGAGGTGGGGATGTGGCAATAGTTTCAGAACTTTCAGTTGAATTAAAAAATACCTAGAAAATATGGGTGAAGCTTCAAAAGTGTAGTCTTAGTACCTTCTCCATTTGATTCTTTTTTTTTTTTCTGGTTTTTCGAGACAGGGTTTCTCTGTGTAGCCCTGGCTGTCCTGGAACTCACTCTGTGGACCAGGCTGGCCTCAAACTCAGAAATTTGCCTGCCTCTGCTTCCCAAGTGATTCTTTTCTTTAAAAAATATTAATTCAGTCAAATTCTTTAGCAAAGACTTGATGTGCCAGTGTGTGGCGCCTCCACTCTGTTAGAGAAGAGAAGGGATCAGAGGAGCAACTATGGGAGTAGAGGAGCAGGAAGGGGGGTAGAGCTCATGAGTAAAAACAAAACAAACAAAACAAACCCCCAAGGTTCCAAGCAAAACCTGCAGTGTCATTGCTTTGGAAAGCCTTATTTCCTGTCTTTTGGGGCTGAATACTCACCAGGAGAACCACAGGCAAATACAAAAACTCTTCATGATCCAAGGTTCTGTATTGTTCATAAAAGTGGAAGAGAAAGTAGATATATTAAGTTCCTCTAATAATGCATTTTTTGAGCAGAATACCTATTGTCTTTCCAAATGAATTCTCGTTGTCCTTTGTGATCAAATTCACTTTTGATCATTTTCAAGAAGTCATACCTTTTAAAGTTTTTTTTTTTTTTTTTTTTTTTTTTTTTTTTTTTTTTTTATCATCTCCCCAGAGGGAAAATGTCATTTAGTGAAGCTCTTAGTGCCTAAGGTTTCTAAGTGGAATGTTTGTGTCATTCTGATGCAGGAGAAACTTGAAATAATAAAAACTGGTGCTATCAAGGACTTACTGATAAACTTGCTTAGGAAATATTAAGGTATGCAAAGAAGAAGTTATCTAAAGAAGCACTGCCTTCATATGACTGTACTGTAAATGGTATACTTATTAGACTTAGAAACTGTAGGAAAGAAAGCTTTGTACTATAAAGTTTAGGATTGCTGAGAACTTTTTGTTAATGTTTATTCATCAAGATTGACCTCTTCTAAGGCTCCATTCCCATAACAAAAGGAGATAATCCTGATTTATAATCAGCCATTAAGCACCCCCACCGCAACCCCCCCCCACACACACAAAGAACAGGTTTTTAAGGAGTAGCTCAGATGGACAGCACAGGGTTAAAACCATCATCTGCGATTGGTCTGCGATTAAGTCCATTGTAGGAGAAGCATAATTCTGTCAGGTGGGCAAGATTAACCTGGGTAACAGCTGTTGGAAAAGAGCAACAATTAAGAAATAATCCTGGCTGGATCTTTGCTGTGTTAATCTCCCATCTGCTCAAGTAGGCAGACTTGAAGTCTCCTGTCTCCATTTATATTGTTCAAATTGTAACCTGGGGCTGGGAACTGAAAGAAATTTAAGCATGACAGCATAAATAATATGCATAAGCCTAAGGTGTATATAAACTAATGAAATCTCTTTACTGCCAGTTTCTCTTTGGGCATTAGCTAGAGTTAGACATGTGCTAAATTGAAGTTTTTTTCTTTATTAATTTCTAAGTGGGTGGAGTAATTCCTCACTGGGAAGGCATACTAATACTATAACAATAGGTCAAGCTTATTTTCTTCTTTGAGAACAAAATTTTGGGGAAACTACTTTTGATTTTCTATCATAGAAGGGTGTGACTTGCAACTAACTTCTATATATCTGAAGAATGTTTAGGATTTTCATTACAACAGCAGGAGTACTGAAAACAGACTTTAGTTAGCTTATTCTTAAACATTTGTTTTCTGACAAAACTTTAAACATGTACATTCACATAGTTTTGATCTAGCAATTAGTAAGGATTTATTTTCATTTATGTTATGTTAAACCAGTACAGAATGAACTTACCGGCATACATTTGTGCAAATTAGGAAAAATTACCTTATAATTTTGTTTATACAACTTCCCTTAAAATAATTATTTTATTTCAAAAATGAATTTATTTTTATACAACTTCCCTTAAAATAGTTTCCCTATTATATCTCAAAAATGGATTTATTTTCAAATAAAAAGACAAAATCTGAAAGTCATCTTGGAAGACTGTTAGTAGATGACTTATCAAGGCAATTTGATGATTTAGTTTGCTGTCTTGCTGAAAGTATGGTACAGTGGGCTGTGGTAATTTATCCTCTTGAACCCTGTGAAATTCCAGCTTCCAAAGTTTTCTGTGAAATAAGAGATGTGCCTATAAAAGTTATAGTGACTACATGGTGCTTATATTGGCTAATAAAATATAACTATGTTTTTGTAGACAATGTCCTCATTCTAAGAAGGCTCATGAAAAAACCCACAAAGCATATATTATTTATGAAGTTGTGTCTCCCACATATTACCATATACATAAGCACGCATATATGCATAATATGATATAAATAGAAAATCGCCCACCACATAAATATCAATGAAAATGAGAATACTAAGAGCAGACTTAAGCCAGAGGAGACTTATATTCCCTCTTTCAAAAATAGCACAAATGAGATAGAAATTCCATTATAAACTGTTAATGTTGAAGTGGGATATTTCACACTTTCCCAGATATGAATGAGCTGTTCAACCTCGTTAGTCCTTGGCAGGCAATCAGTATCTGGATCCTGGTGAATGTAGCATGATTGACTTTACTATATCTGGTACAAACTAGTTCATTTAATTACCAGACAACACTGCCTCATTATTAGTTCCTGCAACTGTCTCCATGAAATTAATTCCATCCTCTGTTTTTAATGTGTATAGAAACCCTAGTGAGGCATACTTCAGTTATTAGTACATATTCAATTTGTAAGAATCTATGAAAATTTGTTCCTATGATCATAAACTTGGGGTTACAGTGGTATGTTTAATGCAGATCATGTAAGTGCTGTCTTTTCTTGGAGTTAGCACCCTTCAGTTTACACTATAAAACTGTACAGAGGGGATAATAATATACAGTATTTATGCCCAAAGAAATTCCAACTTTGGAAAAGGAATGGGGGCTTTCAGCTGGAGCTAATTTATCTAATAAATTGAAAAGATATTCTCTACCTATTTGGTATAGTCATAGAAATTCAAAGCATATTGGTAACAACTTTTAGAAAAATAGAAATACAGATTAAAGAAAAGCTGACAGATTCTTTCAATAATTGGGAGTAAATAAGCTCAGGATTATATTGTACTTGGGTGATGTTGAGTAAGAAACAGTATATATGGCTATAAATTTAGTTTAAAACATGATCATAATTTATAAAAACCTATAATTACAAATTACAAAGAAAACAGCATCCTTCCTCAGTGGCTATTCACTATGCATCCATCTTGTTATCTATTAATTTTCTGTCCCATTACAAAAACTGAAATTAAAATTTCATAACATTCAATACCAGTTTCAACTTTGAAATTTATCAAAATGATTAGAAGCAGTTGGCTAGAAAAAAGCAGTGCACCAAAAATATTTCCAGGCCTCTCTTTAAGTTGCTGTCATTTTTTTTTTTTACAGGGCAATTGACCCTGCATTCCAGGACCATGGAGATGTAAGCTAAATAGTTCTATTTTATACATGTTGGCAGAAGAGCAACAAAGAGATTCCAGATAAGCTTTCAAGTAATAACAACAATAACAACAACAACAGCAACAACAACAACCAAAACCAAAACCAAAATTGTTTAATGTTATCTGAATGAAAGTTCTGTCCTATTTTCTAATCAGGACCATAGCTTGATGGCTACTTAGTTTCTCAGCTAAAATTCATAAGTGTTACACAAATTAAAGCCCACCTGGGGAAACTACTACACCATGATTAATAACTCCATTCCCTTGCTGGTAATTTGCTAGGAGGGAGAGTTTTGCTGAGGAAAGGAGCCAGTCTCCTGGAGACTGACTGACACTGTTAGTTCTCTGTAAGCTGGTGCTGGGCACTCCCTGGTACAGGAAGAATGGGATTGCCAAGAGTCGGGCCAGCCATAGCCATCTAAGGAGAGGACTTCTGTTTCAACTCATATTTCACTTTTGAGAGCAGACTTAGCACTCTTCAGTTTTTGAAACTGTTGACTCATCTTTTTGGTGTAATCTTCTCTGTTGATGAACCCATATGGTTATAGCAGACACACAGAGCAAAATAAACATCACAACTGCTGTTATTCCTGGAGAGAGAAAAGGAAAAACACAAATTAGAATATTAAACCAGAAATGTTCCTGTCTAAAGGAAGAACAGGGACAAAAAAATGGAACAAAGAGTGAAGGAAGGGCCAACCAGGGACTACCCCACCTGGGGATACATCACGTTTGCAGACACCAAACCCAGCACTGTTGCTGTGGTCAAGGGGCTTGCTGACAGGAATCCAGTGTGGCGGTTCCTTGAAAGGTCTAGACAGCAACCGACCATCATCAAACCGAGTTCAGGGAACCTGGTAGGGGAGCTGGTGGAAGGACTGGAGAAGCAGGGAGGGCTGCAACCCTTCTGGAAGAACAACATAGGCTGGCCTGACCAACCAGTTCTCCCAAAGACTAGACTACCAAACAAGGAGTGTACCTGGAGGGATCCATGATTCCATATACTTATGTAGCAGAGGATGGCCTTGCCTGACAGCAATAGGAGGGGGAGACCTTTGGTCCTGGGGAGGTTTGATGCCCCAGCGTACAGGGATGCTGGAGTGGTGGGATAGGAAAGTATAGGTGGGTGGGGGAGTACCCTCATACAGGCAAAGGGGAGGGGAAGGGCAGATGTAGAATGGGGGATTGGTGGAAGGGTAACAGAGAAGTGGGATATCATTTGAGATATAAACAAATGAAATGATTAATAATAATAATAATAAAAGGAATACTGAGCCCTGAGTAGAGGTGTGGCTGACAGCATTGATTAGTATGTTAGATTGAACAGAATCAACACTGTGTCATATACTGGAGCTCCAAACCCCAGGAATTTATGGTCATATACTTCTATAACAGTTTGATGCCTTTCTCAGTTATTACTATTTGGGGATAGACTTTTTGAACTTCTACCCTAAATATGATTATATTTGAGCAAATGTTCTTTGATTTAAAAGAAGATAGATATACAAAGTTTAAGCCCTTCAGTAAACTGGAGGGAAGTTTTAATTTAAAAAGTATCTAGTTCTTAACACTAAAGTAGTATAAATGTTACTGTTAGTCTAATTAAATAGGTGCATTTTACTGATGTGTGTGTTGTGCAAATGTGTTTGTATCATAATATACATGTTCAAAAGACAATCTTGAGTGTAATTGCTTGTCTTCTGCCTTGTTTTCAAGACTGGGTATCTCATTGTACATTGCTGTGTATGTCAGGCTAGGTGGTCCCATGTATTCTTCTGTCTCAGCTTCCTTTAGGAATTTAAGGATTATAGACATGTGCTACTGTCTCGGTCTTTTTTTGTTTGTTTGTTTTTTTGGATTTGTTTTTTTTTTTTTTTTTTTCCGAGACAGGGTTTCTCTGTGTAGCCCTGGCTGTTCTGGAACTCACTCTGTAGACCAGGCTGGCCTCGAACTCAGAGATCCGCCTGCCTCTGCCTCCCAGAGTGCTGGGATTACAGGCGTGAGCCACCACCGCCGGCTGTCTCTGTCTTTTAGGTAGGTTCTGGAAATGGGAAATCAGATCCTCATGCTTACATAGTAAATGCTTTAATCTACTGAGACATTTCACCAATCTATGAAATTGTCTTAAATACCATCTATGGTACTATATTTTTGAGATGGTAGTATAACAATAGACAATCTTTATTACTAAAAATGATTACAGGGACATTTATTACATTTATGTGGAAATTTGAAAATCAGGTATAAATGTTCCAAACCCCTGAAACCTCACGAATAACAGTGACTCTCAGACCTAGTTATACATGGAATCAGCAGGAAGTCAGGGAAACTGAGTGGGAGACGTCATGCCCACTAATCAATCTTACGTTATAATCCGCAGGTAGTAAACTAAAGCACAAGCCATGACTTAATTACTTGTAGTTCTGCCAGCACAGTTACTTTCATATTAAGAACTTTATTTTGTAACTGTTCTTTTAGAATTACGAGTATTACACTAAGAATGTCTAGAGAAGGCAATTCATAACAAGAAAAATTAAAATGCCTTTAATCCCAGCACTTGGGAGGCAGAGACAGGCAGATTTCTGAGTTCGAGGCCAGCCTGGTCTACAGAGTGAGTTCCAGGACAGCCAGGGCTACACAGTGAAACCCTGTCTCGAAAAAAAAAATCAGCAATACTCAAACACAGCTCTTTGACCTCACCATTGAATGTTGACTCATTTTCTACTGTAATACTTGCTATCAAAGTAGTAATAATGCAAAGGTCAGATTGACTTAAGTCCTTTTACCTCCAATGATCCCAGGGTCACTCTTGTCTGTGTTAGGAAGGGGCTGTCTAACTTCTGTAGATCCAGAACGACCTGCAGAAGAAATGGGGAGAGAAGCAGAGGACTTGGAAACTCTGCCAGAAGGAGCAGATCACAATGTGTGTGAGTGTGTGTGTGTGTGTGTGTATGTGTTTGTGTGTGTGTGTGTATGTGTGTGTGTGTGTGTGTGTGTGTGTGTGTATAGGGAGGCTGGGGCCATAGGGGACTACACACACCTGCACCTATAGAGGGCCCTGGAGACAGTTTCCTCACTGCAGAGCCAGTTGTGCCTTCTGCACAATGAGCTGCAGTGGCCACACCGCCTTGAATAGTGACTCTGGCCCAGTTCTGATTCAGTGCAGCCTTCAGTGGGACTTCCAAGCCAAATCTCACAGAAGAGAGGCAGCCTGTGAAGCCCTGAGCAGCTGCCTGCTGCGTTTCCGGGTCAGCATCCAGGGGTTCTGCAGGCAGGAGATGGGGACATGGTCAGGATTAGGGGCAGAACTGGAGCAAGCATCCTTCTGGTCATGAGCTCCTGGAAAGTGCAGCATTTTGTTGTTAGACCATGCTCACCAGAGGCAGCTTTTTAACCATAGTGGCTTCTAGAGGCAATGCTAGCTTTGTAATAAGCTCCGTAGAGGGACGATCTTGACCTTTGCTTGTGTATTGCAGTGGATTATAGCTGTGCACTACCACACCCAGTTTGAAATTAATCAACCTTAGTTCATTTAATTTCTAAACCAGATAGATCATTAAAACACAGTTAATTTTTAAAAATTATATTTATTTATTCATTTTTTGTGGCACATGCATGCTGTGGTAGTCAGAGGACAGCTTTCAGAAATCAGTTCTCTCCTTCTGTCATGTGGATCTTGGGGATGGAACTGAGGTTGTCATACTCTGTTAAAATATAGTTTTAGTGGAACTCAGAGCCAATGATTTTTCCTGGAGTAAATTGACTCCAGGAAATGGGGACAGAACTCTGGAAATACTAGTTCATTGTTTTGACTTATCTTATTCAGTCTTTTTGTTATTGTTTGTTGTTTGTTTATTGGAGGTAAGGTCTCACTATGTAGCCTCTATTGTCCTTGAACTCACAGAGATCCACCTGCTTCTGTCTCCCAAACATTGGAAGAGAGGAAGCAGGAGAGAGTTAGGGGCTTTTTGGATGGGGAAAGTGAGGGGCAAGATGTAGCTACTAGTGTCTCCTGGCTTATATGGAGAATCTGCCATAATTTAGATTTAGTATGGTTTACAAGATTAGGATTCTAGTTCCTGTGCCCAGAGATTGAGTTACCATTGTTTCTGAACTAAGTTTGTGTGGTGTTTTCCTTCATATAAAGGTCCAACTAGATTATGGAGAGAAAGGTATGGTTGCAAAGCGTGGATTTGTCAGATGTGCATCACATAGGCCTTGGGGGTTTTGAAGCATAGGGCTGGTGTGGTAGTGACCTGCTGTAGGAACTTAGAGAGCTGGGTAGAGAGATTTTGGAGCTCTGAGTCAGTCTCCATGAGATTAGACTAGGCCAACCAGCCTGCTGGGACAGAGAATAGCTAGGTGTAGCATGGGAATTTGATCTTTTTAATATTTTCTGCAATATGTATTAGCTTATACTTGTTAGTTTTTGGCATAGCACTTCTTTTTCAACATTGCAAGATTTTTAAACACTGTTATGACAATTTAATCCATTCACATTTAGTGTAGTGACTGTAACAAAAAAACAAACTTTCCTGGCCTCTCTGCTCATTCAACTTGTGGTCCTGCCTCCAGATTCCTTCTAGTTCTTCTTTTCTGCTTTGAAATATATTCTTGAATACATTTACCTTTGCGTAGATATCTTATGTTTTCTGTTAACATTCTTAGAGTAAGTGTAGACTTTGGGCCAAAGAAATAGATCTCTAATCATTGAATTTGGAAGATCAGCATTTGAGAAAGTAGGTAAAATGTATTTTAGGTAGGGCTGTTTTCCTAGAGCACTGTCATGTATAATAGGTCCTAACAAGGTACTACCTAATTGAATTAAAATAAGTAACTAGAGAAATAAGAAAATGGACAATTTGGACACATGGAACCATTGTGAGTCAATCAAGTAAAATTAAGTAAAATAAATAATTCAATCCCTATAAAAAACAGATATATCCAAAGAAGATGATACAGGGCAGCAAAGAGGCAGGACATGTTCATCATCACAGAAAGTTTCCAGCATTTAAAGATCTTACATCAGAAATGGTCCTCACTGGCTCCCAGGTAGTAAGTTACTTTAAGAACGTCTCACTTTTCTGTTAAAGGCATGTTTACAAATAATTTCGTCTAGGTGACTTACTTTAAGTTAAAGAAAGGTTAACTCATATATTTAACCCTTTATCTTCCTATAAAAATGTAAAATCTCATATCTCACTGAATTTTAAAGATTTCTGTTGTGGTTTTACCTGTGATATGGGAAAGACAGGCTGTTTTTTAGTGTTTTTATCAAGTATCAAGCCTTGAAGGCTTCTGAACCATATAAAACTGCAGGTCTGACACCATAGAGCCCAAGGATACCCATGAGAGTCCTGCAACACTAGGACCATGGAGGTTCACCCTCCTCTCAATGCCTACTACAACAAGAACATCCAGGGACCAAAACCATCCAGATGGCTAAATGTCCTCAAAAGAACACAATCACTAAGAGTCAGGGCAATACTGGCACCTTCAAAGCATAGCTACTCCACTACAGCAAGCCCTGGATATCCTAACACATGATTGAAAAACAAGAAAATGACCTTAAATCCAATCTTATAAAGATGATAAAGGTCTCTGCAAGTTTTTAATCAAGTAAACCAAGAAATACAAGACTGGATAGCACTTTATCAGGTTATTGTTATATCTTGTTGTAAATTAAAGGAACAAAAATACTCTGAACTATAAGTTGTAATATAAAAGTATAATCTTGCTATAATTATTAAGAGATTTGGAAGTAGCAAAATACTTGCAGCAGAATTCATCCTAAAATAGTTGTTTAAAATATGAACTGATTTATTTATTGCTCTTTTGATTATTATTTCTATTTCAAAGTATTAACAAATAGAAAAGCTGAATATTCTTAATTTAGGGGGAGTCATTTACATCTGGTTATATGCTTCCTTGTGTAATTTTAGTTTAAATTTTTTGTTTGTTTCTGTTTTGGCTCTCATTATACAAGCAGGATAGCCTCAAACTTGTTATCTTCCTGACTAAGCTTTTCAAGTACTGAGATTATAGGCATGTACCCCATACCTAGCTTTGTGCCTAATTTTTTTCAAATATACTTTATTTGTGTGCGTGTGTGCATGTGTGTGTGTTAGTGTTTCTATTTCTTTGATAAAATTCCATGACCAAAAGCAACTTGGGGAAGCAAGGATTTATTTCATTTTCTACTTCTACTTCACAACCATTATAGGAGTTAGGGCAGAAATCCAAGGTAGGAATCTGGAGGCAGGAACTGAAGCAGAAGCCATGGAGGAGTGCTGCTTACTGGCTTGTTCCTCAAGTGTTGCTCAGTCTGCTTTCTTCTACCACTCAGGACCACTTGTCAAGGGGTAGCATTGCCTGTAGTAGGCTAGGTCCTCCTTTATCAATTAACAATCCAGAAAATGCTCCACAGACTTGCCCACAGGAGATCTGATGGAGGCATCTTCTCCACTGAGGTTCCTCTTCCAAGACAACTTGTGTCAAGTTTACATAAAATTAACCAGGACACCTTGGAAGCCAGAAGATATTTGATGTCCTAGAGCTGGAGTTATGGGCAACTATGATCACCTGAATAGAATTGTAGTGCTGGGAACTGAACTCAGAATTGTAGTGCTGGGATTATAGATATGTACTGCTGTGCCCAATTCAAACTAGATGTATTTCTTTACAGAAAGATCCTATCCCTTGGCTATCATTATATCAAATTTAAAGTTAAACTGGGTTTAAAATGTTGCCTTGTCTGTTCCATAACCAATTACTACATCTTCCTTCCATATAATAGGCAGTTACGAATTTGATTTAAAATCATCAAGGGCATCTGACCTAACAGATTTGGATGGAGCCCATTCTGTATTTATCTGTTGGAAAAATTGGTAATTTCTTTTGCAACTTCAGTGCACAGGTAGTTTTATTACTTGATAGGAGTCTTTTGTAGAAAATATTAAATCTCAGTCAGGGGAGTTTCTACCCCACTTTTGACTAAAGACACACAACTTTAATATTTACAATAAGTCTTAATCAGCACAAGAGCTAGGCAGGTTTTTATCCTCCATGCTATTATGTCTATTTCCCAGACAATAATCCCATTATACAATTTGCCATGTTTAGTCTAGGCTTCTCTTAAGTCCAATTAGCCAACCCATAATTGGCCATTATTTTAAGATTCTTACCCCATGGTGGTTTCTCTCTCTACTTTCTTTTTACCCACCTTGTGGTTCTACTCTGACCCCAAGCCTAGGAACCCTAAACCTCACCTATGTATCTTCTACCCAGTTATTGACTATTGGCATCTTTATTCATTAATCAGGGGTAACCTGGAGGCAAGGTCACATAGCATCACCTGGGTATATGCATTTAGCATAGCAAAAGACCAAATCTTAACAGAAGTCCTTGGAGTTGATGCTGAGACTGTCTGTTCTGGTGTTTTCACTTTTCAGGAAGTGTCAGCCTCATTATGCATAACTGTGGCTGCTAAGTGAGGATCTTCAAGGGATGACTCTGCTCATTTGCCAAAAGGCACTTACCCATGATTGTACATGCATTCAACACGAGTGCAATCTGTACCTTGATTGCCACTCAGTGTGAAATAATTATTAAAATAAGACAAAGAGATTCTTTCAGCAAAATGAATGCATCCAGACTCTGTGACATGACATTTATGATGTGATTTTTTTTTTCAGGAAAAGCTATTTCTTCCACTTACCTAAAACCTTTCCCAACATAAGCGATTTGACAGCATTGAATTCAGTCCCTGAGGATAAGATGACTTGTCTCTTTGTACTCTGGTTAACCTATGAAATATGCCACAGGAAGTGAATAGGAGAGAGAAGGAGAAAAAGGGAGGGAGAGAGAGAGAGAGAGAGAGAGAGAGAGAGAGAGAGAGAGAGAGAGAGAGAGAGAGAGAGAGAGAGAGAGATTAAGTCACTTTTATGTGCTGTAAGGAAGCTTTAAAAATCCTTCTTTAACAGGATATTGAGGGGGAGGCTATCTTATAAAGCTGGCATACCCTCCCAGACTCCTGTCCTTTTCCTACTCTTCATAATGTGTTTGTAACTGGCAGAATCCCAAAAGGATAGAATCAGTTATTTTATCTTTAATTTATTTTCTTTTTATGTGTGTGTGTGTGTGTGTGTGTGTGTGTGTGTGTGTGTGTGTGTTTGTGTGTGTGTGTGGTGTATATGCCAGAGAGTTCAGTGCCTGTGGAGGCCAGAAGACAGCATCATGTGCTTCCTGTATGAAGCACACCAGTATGTGCTTCCTGGCAAAAGTGCTGAGAATGAAACTTGTGTCTTTTTCCAGGATCAGTGTGTGCTTTTAACGGATAAGCACTCTCTCCAGCCACAGAACCAGTTGTTTCTGACTTCAAAACTCATTGTCTGGAGACCATGGCATATGCAGTTAAAAACAGAGTTTTATGAATAGACTTAAAATATATTTACCTTCAAATGCCAGAGAAAATTAGCTTACTCTATTTCCTCATTTATTCCCATCTTTGTGAGCTTCTTGTGTTTAAATTGTTGCAGTATAAGCTCTCTTATAACCACATAGTACATGCTACCACGGAAACAGTAATGAAACATTCAACCTGTATTCATCATGAAAACTAGACATTTCTCTATTAGATAAAATGAAACAACTAAGAACAGTTTGACATTCCAAAGGGCTAAAGAGTGACTGGCAAACAAACTAGCCGAGATAAACACCCTTTCCCTGCTCCCACATTTTGGATACATTTGGCTTTCCATCCTTCATTGATGGAGAACACGGAACGGATTGCTTTTTATTAATGTTCATTATTGATTTCTTGATTTTAAATTATTAATTCTTATATATACCCAGCAGTTATTTTTTTTTCAGCATTGCTGCCTCACCTCTACAGAGACGACTGCTTCTTCTCTGTTAATCATCAGCTGGTGAAAGTGGCCATCTGCTAAGTTTTTAAGGTCAAAATTGAAAGCATCTGCATTCCGATGTCTGTCTAGCTTGTACCTCACCTGCAAACTTCCTAAAGAGGAAAATAATGACCTTTTTGAATTATAATGCCATTTTTTTAGAACCCGTGGTGCAAATTCTAAAGCATTTTCAGGATTATTTACTAAATGCACCTTTGGATATATTTAGCATTGAGTTGAAAGCACCCAAAAGTTACGATTCCTGACATTGCTTCTATAACATCTACTATGGATAGCACTGAAATACTAAAGTGGAAGCCACACAACTTTTCTGGTGCTGAATAGAGCTTGCAATCATATTTTTCTAATTTAGTGTTTAGTGTTTTGATTGTTTGTTATTATTTTCTTTGGTTTGTTGCTTATTTGTTTATTTTAGCGTATTCAAAAGATACTCACCATTGTTGGCCAGGATAACTGAAAGGTATTCCTCATAGTAAGAGCTCACATAAAGCAATAAGCATGGTGTCTGTGTGGTTTGGAAGCTCAGTGTGATGGTTTCTCTGGACAGTATGACATCCCCATGCAACGAAGAAGCCAGGTAGCTGGTGTTTTCATCCAGGGGGGAATATTCTTGAAAATTATAGGTCACTGAGGAACCTGTTTCAAAATATGCAGAAATCTCTAGAATGAAAAACATATTTGTTATATTAACACAATAGAAACAACACAAATGTCAACTGACATATATTTAAAGAACAACTCCAATCTGTAAGGTTTATATTTCTTTTTTGATTTTCTCAGTTTTCAAATGTTAAGGAAGTGAAGTCTGAAAAAGTAACAATTCTTAATATATCAAAAGTCTAGAATGGACAATTATCAGAAACTTTGAGACACCCTGGCTACTCCAGGATGGTCATGATATTCTGAATGTGTTCTTGGGTTCATTTTGCAAGAATTTTATCAGGAACTTTTGCGTTTATAGCCATCAAAAAATTGTTCTACCTTGTTTTATAATGTCCCTATTTGATTTTAGCAGCAAAGTAAATAACTGTCTTTGCTACTGGGAGCTAGGCCGCCTTTTTCTGGGCCAATCCCCCTGTCATGTGCTCTTTTAGATTGTCAGTGTTCAGATCTCCTGCTCTCTACCACGGTTTTGCAGACCTGTATCTCATCTGGGGTGAGGAAGGTTGAATTAATGATCCTTCACTTGTGATTCTTGTTTTCAGGCCCCCATCTCTCCCAAGTTGGCTCCCAAAGATGCCTTTACAATCATGTAGAGAGACAGAAATTCTACTCTCCTGCTGACCATCCATTAGAGTAATCATGGTCTCAGCAAAGTCAGCCTTGTATTTGAGGATTGGGGTTGCTGTGGGCTTTTTCTGAGAGAGCTCTGCCAGACCCTTCCCTGTATGTTGCCTGGCTGACCTTTGGATAAGGTTTCTGTGTCCTCCATGCTAGGGAGCCCTATTGCTGTTGCGTTTGGTTTGCTTCTTTACAGTGTCACTTTTCGTTTCTTCACACTTTCAGCTGTCATATTACCACCTTTATAAATTTCCAAAATCATTCCTCTCTTTTCCTCTTTGGAACAGAGCTTATTTTTTTTCTTACTTTGACTTTTTCTCTTTACCTGGTCACATGGAAGCAAACTTCTGGTCCATCATTGTAACTAGGAAACTTTTCCATAACCAAGATTTCTCAAATTTACTATTCAGTGTTAACTGGCAAACAAAATCTTGGGCTGGAGAGGTGGCTCAGTGGTTAAAAGCACTGCTCTTCCAAAGGTCCTGAGTTCAATTCCCAGCAACCACATGTGGCTTACAACCATCTGTAATAGTATCTGATGCTCTTTTCTAGTGTGTCTGAAGACAGCTACAGTGTACTCATATACATAAAATAAATAAATAAATATTAAAAGAAAACAAAATCGTATCTTAAGTGATCTCTGCATTTGTACTGAGGGTAAAGACAAAATGATTCTTAGTTTCTCCTAAAATAACTTATAAAGGATATGTGTTAGCTACTTTTGTTGTTGCTGTGATAAAATATCATGACCAAAAGTAACTTAAGAAAGATTTTATTTTTGATTGTGGTTGCAGAGGGCTAGATGTCCATAATGGCAAGGAAGCCATGATGACAGGAGGAGCAGGGAGATGAGAGATCACATCTCATTTTCACACATAGAAGAGAGAGAGAGAGAGAGAGAGAGAGAGAGAGAGAGAAGTTGGCTAGTGATATAGGTTCTCAAAGCCCACCCTCAATGACATACTTTTTCCAGGAATGTTCCATGTCCTAAACAGCATCACCAACTGTGGACCAAGTATTCAAATGCATAAGGATATGGAGGACATTCTTATTTCAAACTTCAACAGGTTGATAACCTAATTTTGTATCATATTACTTCTGAAGATTTATTTAGTATTTAGTACAGAAATATCCACATATACATGCATATGCTTAATAAAATGAAGATATTGAGGGGTGGTCTTTATCTTGCAATGATTTTTATATTCCTATTTCCCTAAAACACAGGAGAATTCATGAAATATCTATATTATTAGTTTAGATCATGAAATTTAAGGTGTTGGAATATAGCTCAGTGGTGGAGTACTTGGCTAGCATTCATAAAACCTGGCTTCAAACCATTGCATCACAAAATAGGTAAATAAAGTATAATAAAATAAAAAATGTTAATTGAATATTTGGGATAGGAATATAGATAGAGTGCTTGACTAGGATGTGTGAGATCCTTGGTTCAATCCCAAGAACTTAGAAAGTAAAGGGATAATGATGAAAAGCTCAGGCCATCCTTGGTTACACAGGGAATTTGAAGTTGGCCTCAGTTAGAAAATATGCCTAAAATCATAATAATTATCATGTATAAAACAAAAAATGTAAAAAAGGAGAATTTAGGCATAAAATACTCTATTTACCAGAGAGCCCTTTCTTATTTACCCACAACACAATGTCTATGTCTAGTGTAATTTTAGGTTATGAAGTAACATTAGAATGGCCATCACAGACAGATCTTATACTGTAATGTATTCAAGTAGATGAATGGAAGTCTTTTTAAAGGTGCCTTCCAAAACTTTTCAGTGACATCTAGATAATTAATTCTCAAAATTCCTCTGAAAGTTCTGTAATTTTTTACAGGAAATAAAGTTCCTTATACTGTTAAACATATACCAAGGATGTGTAAAACAGTGAATTTGACTTTACTGAATACATATTCTAGGGCGTCCCATTAAGTATCAATAATTTTAAGCATATCCAAGAGGTTAGTAAAGTGGTACATTCTAGACTCAAACCAATCCCTTCATTTAAAATAAATCAGGACTAGCAGTAAATATGTTATATCGCAAATTGCTTCTTAAGGGCATTTAAACAGCTAACGACCAATGTTTGAGTAGTCCTATTAAGGACATGTCATATTTAATTAAAATTATATTTTTCCCAGTTATGGGGGGTCATATTCCTTCTCTGGCCTTTACACGTGATATACTCATGCACAGACACAAACATATACATATAATTAAAACTAAATAATTAAAAAAAGAGATCCCTTTATGAAGAACTGAGTTGGGATTTTGATGGGTATTACGTTGAATCTGTATATTGCTTTTGGCAAAATGGCCATTTTAACTATATTAATCCTGCCAATCCATGAGCATGGGAGATTTTTCCATTTTCTGAGGTCTTCCATTTCCTTCTTCAGAGACTTGAAGTTCTTGTCATACAGATCTTTTGCTTGTTTGGTCAGAGTCACACCAAGGTACTTTATATTGTTTCTGGCTATTGTGAAAGGTGTCATTTCCCTAATTTCTTTCTCAGCCTGCTTATCCTTTGAGTATAGGAAGGCTACTGATTTGCTTGAGTTGATTTTATAACCTGCCACTTTGCTGAAGTTGTTTATCAGCTGTAGGAGTTCTCTAGTGGAGTTTTTTGGGTCACTTAGGTAGACTATCATATCATCTGAAAATAGTGATAGTTTGACTTCTTCATTTCCAATTTGTATCCCTTTGACCTCCTTATGTCGTCTAATTGCCCTAGCTAGTACCTCAAGTACAATATTGAAAAGATAAGGAGAAAGGGGGCAGCCCTGTCTAGTCCCCGATTTTAGTGGGATTGCTTCAAGTTTCTCTCCATTTAGTTTGATGCTGGCTACCGGTTTGCTGTATATTGCTTTTACTATGTTTAGGTATGGGCCTTGAATTCCTGTTCTTTCTAAGACTTTAAGCATGAAAGGATGCTGAATTTTGTCAAATACTTTTTCAGCATCCAATGAAATGACCATGTGGTTTTTTCTAGCAATTCTCAAATTCATCTGAAATAACAAAAAACCCAGGATAGCTAAAACTATTCTCAACAATAAAAGAAATTCTGGAGGAATCAGTATCCCTGACCTCAAGCAATACTACAGAGCAATAGTGTTAAAAACTGCATGGTATTGGTACAGTGACAGGCAGGCAGATCAGTGGAATAGGATTGAAGATCCAGAAATGAACCCACACACCCATGGCCACTTGATCCTTGACAAAGGGGCTGAAACATCCAGTGGAAAAAAAAGATAGCCTTTCAACAAATGGTGCTGGTTCAACTGGAGGTCAGCATGCAGAAGAATGCGAATTGATCCATCCTTGTCTCCTTGTACTAAGCTCAACTCCAAATGGATCAAGGACCTCCACATAAAGCCAGACACTCTGAAGCTAATAGGAAAGAAACTGGGGAAGACCTTTAAGGACATCGGTACAGGGGGAAAGTTCCTGAACAGAACACCAATAGCTTATGCTCTAAGATCAAGAATTGACAAATGGAACCTCATAAAATTGCAAAGTTTCTATAAGGCAAAGGACACCATCAAAAAGGACAAATCAGCAACCAACAAATTGGGAAAAGATCTTCACCAACCCTACATCTGACAGAGGGCTAATATCCAATATATACAAAGAACTCAAGAAGTTAGATCCCAGAAAACCAAATAACCCTATGAAAAAATGGGGTATAGAACTAAACAAAGAATTTTCACCCGAAGAACTTCGGATGGCTGAGAAGCATCTTTAAAAATGCTCAATATCATTAGTCATTAGAGAAATGCAAATCAAAACAACCCTGAGATTTCACCTTACACCAGTCAGAATGGCTAAGATTAAAAACTCAGGAGACAGCAGGTGTTGGTGAGGATGTGGAGAAAGAGGAACACTCCTCCACTGCTGGTGGGGTTGCAAATTGGCACAACCACTCTGGAAATCAGTCTGGTGGCCCCTCAGAAAACTGGGCACATCACTTCTGGATGATCCTGCTATACCACTCCTGGGCATATATCCAGAGGATTCCCCAGCATATAATAAGGATACATGCTCCACTATGTTCATAGCAGCCCTATTTATAATAGCCAGAAGCTGGAAAGAACCCAGGTATCCTCAATGGAGGAATGGATAAAAAAATGTGGTATATATATATATATATATATATATATATATATATATATATATATATACACACACACAATGGAGTACTATTCAGCCATTAAAAACAATGAATTCATGAAATTCTTAGACAAATGGATGGCACTGGAGAACATCATCCTAAGTGAGGTAACCCAGTCGCAAAAGATCAGTCATGGTATGCACTCACTAATAAATGGATATTAGCCTAAGAAACTGGAATACCGAAAACATAATCCACACATCAAATGATGTCCAAGAAGAACAGAGGAGTAGCCCCTGGTTTTGGAAAGACTCAGTGAGCAGTATAGGGCAATACCAGAACAGGGAAGTGGGAAGGGTGGATGGGGGAACACGGGGAGGGAAGAGGGCTTATGGGACTTTCGGGGAGTGGGAAGCCAGAAAAGGGGAAATCATTTGAAATGTAAATAAAAATATATCGGGGGGGGGGGGCGGGGAAGTTCAAAAAAAAAGTTCAAAAAAAAAAAAAAAAAAGAAAGAAAGAAAGAAAAAGAAAAGAAAGTCTTTCTCTTCTAGTCTTGCTGGGACTAGATGTCCCAGGGTGGGGTAATACCTGAGAGGGGTTTTCCCTTCTTTGAGGAGAAGGTAAGGGAGTAATAGGGGAGAGATTTGTAAGGGCTGGACTGGGAGGAGAGAAGGGATGCTAAGATGGGGAAGTAAAGTGAATAAAAAAAATTATTGGAAAAAAAAGAGATCCCTTTATATCACCTATATTAGTGATAGGTGACAATGATGCTTAGATGATCTGAAAACCAGAGCAATTTAAGGACAGAATTCTGGAAACAAGATGATTCTGAGAACATCAGCATTGAGCAAAAGACAGGAGTAGAACTAAGGGCCTCCAAATAATTACCCCAGAGAAGGCTGATCTATGGAACAGCCTTAGGTTTCTAAAGATATCCATAGTCAAAAAACCATACCATCTTAAGATGTCTTTATAAGGCCCAGAGAAGTCTCACACCTTCTCCATAATTTGTTTCTTGGACATACCATGTGAGCACAGTGGCCCACCGTAGGCAGAGGAGGCACAGTCACAAGCAATCCCTCTGTGTTTCTCTTGACACTTTCCTCCATTACGACACAGGTGTCCATAGCTGCTGCAGTGACCTTTGCATCCTGGCTCCACTCCCGGTGTCATTACAGCCCTTCCCTCCAGGTCCAGTGCCATTCCATTCACCTGAAGGGACCGGATACATCCCAGGAAGCCCTTCTGCCTGCTGGCTGTCCCACCTACAAGGGAAGCACTGCAAATACAAATGTGTTCCTTGGTATTTTATTTAGGATTTTCTGTCCATGTAAACTCAGACCTTATGGAATTAGACAAGAAAAAATTAAAATCTGTCGGAAGCATTGTTGGCATAGAAAACAATGAAAACAGCCGGGCGGTGATGGCGCACGCCTGTAATCCCAGCACTCTGGGAGACAGAGGCAGGCGGATTTCTGAGTTCGAGGTCAGCCTGGTCTACAGAGTGAGCTCCAGGACAGCCAGGGCTATACAGAGAAACCCTGTCTCGAAAAAAACAAAACAAAACAAAACCAAAAAAAAAAAAAAAAAAAAAAGAAAGAAAGAAAATGAAAACATATGCGTTCATTGCATATCAGGAAACCTTACAAGGCACTGAATAAAACATTATTCAGCTTATAAAAATATTGACATTGGTGAACATTCATTATAAAATATCCTTTAGTTTCACAAAATACAAATCACATAAACTCATTTTAATTATGTTTATGAATAGTGATATATATTATTATGGCTATATGTGACATTTCAAAATCTTCACAATAATGTAAATATATTCTGTTAATTTCCCACTTGGATGAACTGTCAAAGCATAGGAAGAGACTGAGAAGCAAAGCAAGGAAAGCTGGAGGAAATGATATTGACTTATCCAAGCTATCTCTCACATCACATACCTGTCTCCGAAGATACAGTGTCAAATGTAAACTAAATACTATATATACAGATGATTTATCATATCAAACTTGAATGATAAAAATGTATTTAGAGAGGCTTCCAATACTGTCAGGGCTAACATCATTATATGTGATGTTATAGTGTTATATTATTCTGTGAGATGCAGACTCCAGAGCATCTTTACAGAGATTCAGATACAGTTGGTTTAAGGCAGGGACCCCTGTGCTCCTGAAGCCAGCAATTCCTCCTCTGGATCCTACAAAGGCCAATGTGCTAACACACTCAGCCTCTAACTTGGAACAGCTGTGGGGCGGGTGGTATTAACCTTAAGAGGTAAAACCTGGTAGGAACTTTTTAAATTATTGTAAGCATGGCATCAAATGAGATTGTGGGGCCCTAGTTAATTCTACACTCACGTTCTGACTTGGAGAGCAATTTCCTTATCCTCTTGTTCCCACCATACTGTGCAAAAACTAATGGCCTCAAAAACCTTAACACAATGGGTCTACCTATTTGTGGACTGAAATTCAAAACTCTGAGTCTAGAAGGGACTCCTTTTTCAAATTTGCTTACTACATTATGTATGTATGTATGTATGTATGTATGTATGTATGTATGTATGTATAGGTTGGGGTGGCATGAGCTATGGTACACACATAGAGTTCAAAGTATAACATGTGGGTCTCGGTTCTCTCCTACCATGTGTGTTCTGGGGCTAGATATCAGATCATTAAAAGTGGTGGCAAGTGCCTTTACCTTTTCAACCATCTTGCAGACCCTAAAACTCTTATCTCTATAAGGTGATTAGGTAAGGTGTTTGTTTCAGTAATGGAGAGCTAACACACATTGTGGTATTTTCCTTCCATCAGATAATTTGATGGTTTCAAGTCATTTGAAGAAGGATAATCTCACCTTAACTTAGGAACCAATAATGCTTAAAGCTATGTCTTATGGATTCCTAGTGCATTAACCTGCCTTGTAAGTACAAGCACGATACATGTGCACATAAGTACACACATACATACGTACACACATGCTTGAATTCATCATTAGCAATTAGTACCTAGAAATTGTACACAATTTCTGTAAAGCAGGATATGTAGTTATTTATGACTTAATAATGCTTCTAATTAGATCGTGTCTTTATTTGTTGTAAGATGCATAAATAAGTGAGGGCTTATTGCTTGGTTTCTAAGACTGGAGTAGTCTGAAAAGCAACATAGCAAAATATAGTTTCTGTTAAAAGAAAAATAACATTAAAGTAATAAATAAGCAAACTAAAGAAGAGATTACACCATCTACAACTTTGATCTTTAAACACATGAACTACAAAAATAAAGAAATAGAACCAAGTTATAAATAAAAAGCACAAGATGTAGCAGTCTGATGATGGTGAACAGAGACAGGGAATGCAAGACCAGGATCCTGAAAAGCTTGCACAATGTAGACTAGGATCCTGAAAGGCTTGCACAATGTCTAGCTTCCACATAGGAGAGTAAGCATGAGATAATTGTTGTTTTAATTTAGGTTTTATTGCCATGAAGAGACAAGACTACAACACCTGTTATAAAATAAAACATTTAATTTGGGGCTGTCTTACAGTTTCAGAGGTTTAGTCCATTGTCATCATGATAGGAAGCATTGCAGAATGCAAGCAGTTGGTGCTGGAGAAGCCAAGAGTTTTATATCTGGATCTGTATACATCATAAGGAGACTGGATTCCATTCTGGACAGAGCTTGAGAATAGACCTAAAAGCGTGCTCTAGCCCCACAGTGACATACCTCCTCCAACAAGGCCACACTTTCTAATAGTACCACTCTCAATAGCTTAAACATTCAAACATATGAGTGTATGGGAGGCATACCTATTTAAACCACCATATTCCACTCCCTGGCCCCATAGGCTTGTATCCATAACATAATGGAAAAATGCATTCAGTCCAACTTCATATGTCCCTATAGTCAATACCAGTCTCAAACTTGTTTAAAAGTCCAAAGTTTAAAGTCTTATCTAAGATTCATGCAATCTCAACATATATCTTTTAATGCTATAAAATCAAAATAATAATAATAATAATTAATAATAATAATAATAAATGAACGGATCACATACTTCCAACATATAAGGGCACAGTATATATATTGCCATTCCAAAACATAGGGAAGGGAGCATAGTAGGGAAATACTGGGCCAAAAGCAAGACAGAAAGCCAGCTGGGCGAACTCCAAATTCTGCAACTTCATATCTGATATCAAAACGCTCTTCAGATCTCCAACTCCCGCAGTTTAGCTTTGTTGACTGTAACACACTTTTTTCTGATGGGTTGGTTCCACTTCCTGTCAGCAGCACTCTTCATAAGGGTGAATCACAGACTAGGCTGTTTTTGGATTTCTTTTGCCAATGCAGTCAATCTAGATCTTTTCACCTTTGCCTCAGGTAGTCTCTTTGTTTAAGGGCAAAACTAGCCACATTCTTCACCAAAATATCACAAGAACAATTTCTTGGCAACATACTAAACTTCTTTTCCTCTTAAACCTCTTGAACCAGGCCCCCACAGTTCAAATTACCCTCAGCACCACTTTCTTCCATGTTCCTTCTAGGATGGCCCATTAGCCTCACTTAAAGCATTCTACTTCTTTCCACTCCAAACTTCCAAAATCCACATTCCTCTGAGCAAAAATATGGTTATGCATGTCCCAGTTTCAGGTACCAACTTCTGTCTTAGTTTGGATTTTATTGCTGTAAAGAGACAATATGAATATGACCAATGCAACTCTTTCAAAGGAAAATGTTTAATTTGGAGTTGCCTTATAGTTTTAGAGGTTTAGTCCATTGTCATCATGGTGGGGAATTATGGAAGAATTTCAGCAGAATTCGTGCTGGAGGAATTGAGAGTTCTACATTTTGATTCCATAGGCAACAGGAGGAGACTGGATTCCACAATGGGCAGAGCTTGAGCATAGGAGACCTTCACAGTGCCATACTTCCTTCAACAAGGCAACACCTCTCAATAGTGCTGCTCTCCATGGACCAAGCATTCAGACACATGAGCATTTGGGGGCTGTAACTATGCCTGGCATGATACCCTTTAGTTCCACTCATTTTTCTATAATTAAAATTATTTAATACTTCTTAATATAATTCCATGTGTATATGTACCACATTTTCTTTATTAATCCACTGATCATCACCTTGCCTGACTATTGTATATTGTATAGCAATAAAATTTTATGTATAGGCATTTCTGCAGTATATGACTTGAAGTATAGATATAGATTATATCATAATTCTGTTTTTAGATATTTTGAGGAGCCTTTGTACTGTTATATAGTAGCTTGCCAAGTTCATATTCCAATAAGCAGTGAACAGAGTCACTCTTTGCCCCCACAGCATCATAAGCATTTACTGTGATTTGCTTTCTTGATGATGGCCATTCTGAGTGGGGTAAGTTGGATTCTCATGGTAGTTTCAGTTTGTATATTCCTAATTTATAAAGATAATGAAAATACTTGCTTCAAATATTTTTCAGCCATTAATATTTCTTCATTGAAAATTGTCTGTTCAATTCATTTATTAGTTAGATGATTTTGTGGGTGTATATTTTAAGTTGGGTGACTTCTGGTACAATTATGACAATTTTTCTTGCAATAAAGAGGACAATGAGTAAATTAGCACACTAATTATTAGCGATTATCACATTAAACATGTGTTTTTTTTCTCCCCAAGACAGGGTTTCTCTGTATAGCCCTGGCTGTCCTGGAACTCACTCGGTAGACCAGGCTGGCCTCAAACTCAGAAATCCACCTGCCTCTGCCTCCCAAGTGCTGGGATTAAAGGCGTGTGCCACCACCGCCCGGCCACATTAAGCATGTTAATAAATGGACCAGACATAGTGCGAACATCTGAATATGAGCTGTTCAAACTTGGATATCAAATAGTTTGGGGCTAAATTCTACATTTTAGAGGGGCATCTGTAAGCAGTTGACAATACCTACAGAATGTGATGTCAAATAAGAAACAATAGTGCATGTTCCTGGAAACTATTACATTTATTAGCAAATAGTACCAATCATAGCAGCTATTCTTAGTTTTTATTAGAAGCACTTTGGGACTGGGGAGATGGCTCAGTCAGTAAAGAGCTTGTTGCACAAGCATTAGGAAATGAATTTGGATTCCTAGAACCCACATTAAAACAAAAGCTAAGCCTGACAGTGTGCATTTGTAATCCTAACACTAAGGAATGGAGACAGGCAGTTCCTTGAATTCCATTTTCCTGCTTGCTTTGCCAAATTGGTAAGGTCTAGATTCAGTGAGATACCCTGTTTCAAAGAATGAAGTAGGGAGAAAAATGAATAAGACACTTGAACAAACTGAAATAAGACTTGAAACTGAAATAAGACACTTGAAACTGAACAAGACCTTTGCCCTCAACACATACATGTACAATGCATAAACATATACATGCATAACACACATCCATCAACTGATCAATCAATGGCATAAAAGCACTTTCACAGCACTCACCAATGAAGAGCTGGCTGTTGAGTTGTAGTCGAACATGTCCATCAGCAGGAGTGGGTTGTGTCTTCTGAGGGAGCTGGTCTACCTGAAGTGATGCTCCCTTAACATTCCTTTCTGCCCTCACATGATGCCACCGGTTGTCATTAAAGGGAATCGGTGATTGTATAGTCAGCTCACAAGGTCCATTCCCAACATCAAAAGAAAAGGTCACTTCTGTGGGAGCTAGAGACATTATATATCCATATTTTTCAATAATTCATAAAGAAGACACTGTAGTCTAAAATAGACATTAAAAAATAAAACATGATGACATTTTTCATTATAAATAGAGACAATGACACCCAGGCAGTAAAAAATCTGACCCAGAGTTGGAGGAAGGGAAAATAAAGTTATACCTCAGTGCAAAACAGCACAAAACAAATGTAATTTTATCTTACTTTTTTTTCTTGGAGTTTACTAGTCATTCATGCTAAATTCTAACTTGATCTTACTTAGTCTTAAATAGAGATATGTGCCCATGACTAGAAAAACAAATAGAATTTGTTTTACATGTATACATGGTTTTATTTTAAAATATTTCAAAGCCTCATTTAATTTTTAAAACACTAAATAAAATATTTGGCAGTCATAAATTAAGCTTTGGATGAATGAAAAAATTCTGTTAAATATTTTGTAATTTAGAAAGAAACTTGATGACTTTGATTTGAACTTCTAAATGTACTCAGATATAATCAAGTAAAGCATAACATTATGGTTCATTTTTATTTATTACATGTTTAATGGTTTATTACTCCATGTTTTGCTTTATGCTCCATAGTTTGATTTTTTCTTAAATATGATTAACTGAAAATCTCAAAATTAATTTTAGAGTTCAAATGTGGTAAAAATGCTAATACTTTGAAATTTTGCTGTTAGTTTTCATTGCCAAATGAGTATCTCAAGACTTGGGTCAGGAGCTTACCACGCAACTCTATTCTGATGAAGTCAGTAATTCCTAGATTCTCCAGGAATACACCAGAGGAAATAGTGGTCTTAAAAAGGAAGTGCACATCAGCAGTGAGTTCTCCATGGAAAGTTGGGAAATGAAGGTATGAAGCCTCAGTGTTGAAGGAAGCTGAATTCCAAAATGACTCTGTTTTAAAAAGACAAAATGAAAAACCACTAAGCATGCTTATTTCTAGAGCAGTTAAGATTAGTAATTAAAGGCAAGCTTTTAGTTGGAGTTCTGAACCTTCATATAATAATATTATAATGCCAACATCCAAACAGTGACTATATTGAGGATTAAGATTGTGTGAATGGATCACAGAGAAATGGTTCAGAGGGCAAGGATACTTACCCATGAAACTTCATGATCTGAACCCCAGAGCTGATGTAAAGATGGAGATAGAGCCAATTCCAAGAACTTATCCTCTGACCTCCACACATGCACATGACACTTGTATGCCCTCCTAAACATCATAAACACACACATGCACCAATAAAAATAAATAAAGTTTTTGAAAATATTTTGTTTTTGTATTTTATGGGTGCTCAAAGTTAAGATACTTAGGAGAAACTCAGGACTTCTGAATAGTGTTGCATACTTCTTGTACACATTGTTAAGGGAAAGAAGAAGTGGGGTGGGGAAGAGAAGGATATCTAAGATAGGATGGGTGAAAAAAAATGGAAATGTTTTACAGCACACCAACTTCCAAGATGCGTCTCTGAAAATACACAATCCAAGAAAAGTAAAATTACCAAGTTGCATACAACAAGTATAATCAAAGTAATCTGCTGGTAAAACAACCAAGAATAAGTTATTAAAAAAGAAGTTAAAAGAGATTCTAAAGGAAAAAGCAAAATAGAGCTTCAAATTATATGACTTAATAGAAAAATTGTAAACATCTAGGAATAGAATTAACATGACTGATATCAAATCCCTGATATAGAGAGTAAGCTTAGATAATAATATTGAATTTGGAGAAGAGGGACAAAGGGCTTAAAGCTACTGGAGTAAACAGGAAATGTTTGAAGGGTAAAGAAGGCAGACAAGGCAGTATAAAATCTCAGATATAGAGAATCCAGCATGTGACACAGAAAATGTATTAAAAAAACATTCTGAAATCATTAGTCTTAACGATGATCACAACATTTAAATTAAAAAAAATCACTTTTGTTTTAAGAAAAATTTACATAGAATAGTGTAAGCTGTTTGAAAGGTTTTTAAAATCAAAGTATTATTATGTGATACAGAGCTCAGTCCTGTCCATCAATCAGCCATCACCTGCCCAAAATCAGTAGTGCCTACTTAAAAGAGTCCATCACAGTCCGTGCTAATATCTGTTGATATTTCCTCATTAGAAAAAGGAAATGTGGAGGGTCATTAGACTCACACCTGAGATTCCAACAATCTTTCTAACAATCTTATGCATTCTTCCCTAATTACCCATGGATTCAGAGTCTCTGGTGGTACTAGATTTACAAGCTGGGGAAGGTTATCTGAACGGGGTCTTCACCTATGCGGCCATGGGAAGTTCATTATCTGCATTGGTGCAGACTCCTCCAGTTCAGTTGATTTAGGGTCACTTATATGTTGTAAATATATATTCCAATAAACTCATTGGTTCTCAGGATCAACTTCAGTGGAATCAAACTTTGGTTTTTATGGGACTTTATAAGAAGGAGATGTTTACAGATTCTTAGAGGGGAAAATTCTCACAACAGTAGCATTCCAGTTTCATGGATGCCCATAGAGCTAAAAGACATTATTCTTTATGACACAAGCATCTAGATATGACCACTGGTTGTCCAATCCCTAAGCCTCACAGTGATGTGACCTATGTACGTGATCCCATCTATATGCATGTTTTATACACACTAAGTTTACATCTCAGATGAAGATCTCTGGGAGAATGCACAAGAGATTTTGTAGAAAACAGAAACCAGACAAGTCTTCTCCTCTTTGGGAGGTATATAGTCATTGTTCATACTGTATTTAGTTTTGACTCACTCAGGTGTCTTCTCAGCTAGAGAAACTTCTGGACCTTAGGGGTTATATGTGCTGTATAATTTGGCACACTCAGGAAGAATATACAGTAGTGCTCAGGGATCATATCATATTTCTTCAAAAACAAGTTTTGTATGTAGCTTGATGAAAGTTCCTGTAGTAAGCAATGAATAGAACCTCATAGATTTGAAAGAGTTCTATGACTATCATGACAATGCATCATAGGCAGATAAAGGAAACCATGGCTGTGGAATGCAACCTTAGGTATAGAATGAAAAACTATGCTAACACTCACTGTCACATAATGGTTAAGTAGTATTATAGAGGTCTGAGAAAAAGAAAGTTTAACCCAATGATCTTATATTACTCAAGCTGTCTTCAGAGTATAAGTGCAATAAACAAAATCTTCCCAAGCAGTCACAAAGTTAGAAAATATTTCTCTGAAAGATTTTTCTTGAAGAATTCAATAAATTAACAATAAAGCAGCCAACTAAATAATAGGATCAAATAAAGATAATTTACTCACTATAAGTTTGTATAGGCAGAGCATCCCTATTCACTAAAGCCTCTCAAACTGGATATGTGTGTGCATGTATATATGTCCATGTTTATGTATATGTCATGTGTAATAATACAGGTGAATATGAACACATGTGCATGCATATGGAGGCCAGAGGATAGCTATGGGTATCATTCCTTAGGTGCCATATATTCTGGAGACAGGGTCTCTCTCATTGGCCTGGAATTTTCCAAACTGTATAGGCTAGCTGGTTACCAAGCCCCAGTGATCTCTCCTGCTTCTGCCTTTTTAGCATGGAGTGTGAGCACTATGTACTGCCATATATGATCTTTATTATATGGGTTCTGGGAAATGAACTGAGGTCTTCATGTTTTCAAGGTAAATACTTTACCATTGAGTTATTTCCCTAGAACCTAAAGTTCTAAATGTCCCGTCCCGATCCCTCATCTGAAAGCAGATCCCCCAGATTTTATTTTGGGGGGTACTCAATAGTGAAATGGGGTACTGATCTTCAGTGCTGCCAAAGCTTTCACACCTCAGCTTAGTATGCTTTAGATCTTAGATGCTCCCCAGTAGCCTGAACGTTAAAGGCTTGGTTGGCAGCCTTTAGTGCTACTGCAACCTTTAGGAGGTGTGTCCAGTGAAAGAAAGCTATGTCACTGGGGATGGACCCTTGAAGAGGACTGTGGGCCTCTTCCTCTCTCAGTTTCCTTCTTGGCCACCAGATTGGCTCAGCAGCTTTATTGTACTATATGTTCCTCCCCATCAGAGCAACACCAATGGGGCTGTCAGATGAAGCTTCCAAAACCATGTGCTGAGAGAAAAATTTTCTCTTTTTAAAGTTATTTATATGAGTTATTTGCTCATAGCAATAGAAAGATGACAAGCAATGCTTTTCTACCCTGGTCCTAAGATTGCAACCCGTTCTGTGATCAAAATAAGGATACTTGTCTACCTAATAACCAGATGTGTTATTATAATAGAATTGTATACTTACTGTCTCCCAGGCACAGCAAAGGTCCTAGTGTATAAGCAGCTTCAGAGTATGGTCGGCCTGTGTCTGTCACCACCATCTCAGTGACGGGCAAGTGCTCCTTATGAGAAAGGACTATTGTGTCACTGGTCCTACAAAACAACAACCCAAATCTTAAAATTATTCTAATTAACACGAAGACACAATTGCCTCTGATATTATTGTATATTAAGAATATTATCTCTTGAGATAATGAAGCAATTACTGCTCTTTCAAGATTAGTCTTAGAATAATATTTAAATGAGTATTAGTTACAGTTATAAAAATTATACTTTAGATTTACACATGTTACAAGCTTTTAATTTATCATTGATTTTTTAAAAGTCTTGTTGTGGTGATTGTATGTTCCTATGATATTTTTTTTTAATTTGTAAAACAAAACCAACAGACTAAAAAATAAAATAAATGTAATGCCTCTATAAGTAATGCACAAATTAGTGTGTGTGAAATTTCTTTGACATACTGAGTCCACTCAGTGGATAGACAGCACTCACCTTCTGTTGACCAGGTGCTGTGCCAGGCATCAAGTACACATAGTGTGGTAAAATATGTTTATGAGTGTTTTGCATGTATCTATGTTTGTGTGCAATGTGTGTACCTGGTACCTGTGGAAGTCAGAAGATGGTGTTGGATCCCTGGAACTGGAGTTATGATGGTTGTGAGCTACCATTTTAGTGCTTGGAATTTAATCTTAGGACCTCTGTAAGAATAACACTTGTTCTTAATCACTGAGACATCTTTCCAGCCCCAAATCAAATTCTTAACTCTCATATGCAAAACTAAAACACTCATGGAATCATAGTTTAAAATTTAAAAAGATAGATGAATTAAATATTCTGGAACATTTAAAATATTTAGTGGTGAAGAAAGGTTATTTGTTTATTAAAAATAAGATCTCAAAACTTCAATAGAAATATTACCCCATTGAGCCCTATTTTTTACTTATCCTATTATTTTCTGAAGTAGATATTATTTGTGAAGAATGCTTAATTTGAAAATCCAAGTGATAAGTATTCTAAAATGCAAAAGTTATTGAATTCTGGTATGATGCATAACGTGGAAAATTTCACATCTGATGTCTTGTGATAGTTAAAACATAGGCGCATTAAAACACTGCCTGAAATTCAGACCATGGGTATAAGGTGTATACAGACCATGGGTATAAGGTGTATACAAATAAAACTCATGTTTAGACTTGCGTATCATCTCTAAGATATACCATTAAGTGTATGTAAGTAATTCAAATCTGAAAATTCCTGAAACCTTTCTGAAACCTTTCCAGCACTCTTCAACTTCATTTGCAAATATATTTTCTAAAGATTGGGCAAAAATTTCAGAATAATTGTATTCAACCTTCTTTTCTGAAATAAGGTGTAACTTTTTCCATTTCTATCCTAAACTTTCCTTTCATGGTAGTCCCAGGCCTATTGCATATAACTGTAGCTATTAGTACAGGCATGTTATCTATTAGTCCAGAGAGATGAGTGTATTATCCAGGGCTGTAGCAGACCTGGGCTTTTCTTGATTGCCCAGACTCCTCCCTTAATAGAAAAGAATACTACTCCATAAATGCTTATGTTCTCCAAATGATGTGCTTTTCAGGTTGACTGCTTCAAATAAATGTTTGGTCTACAATAAAAATTTTAAAAAGATACAATGATCTGTCTGATCATATTTCACTTAAACATATTTTAACTTATTTGAACAAAGTTATTTTTTATTTGAGGTCATATGATAATTATGCACAAAATACTGCTTTATTTATTTATTTATTTATTTATTTATTTATGGCTCAGGAAAATCATGTAGAACTCACCATTCATTCTGGTCAGCATCACAGTTGCAATGGTATTGAGAATCAATGCAGTTCCCATCTAATCCACAAGTACACTTTTGAGGATTGGGCAGAGAACCTCCCCAGTAAGTGTATGTTTCATTGCTTCTTCCAACCCACCAGCTCAGTGAGGTTCCATCTGAAAGGCAAGTATGAGAAAGATGACATCTATGCTGCCCCCTGGCTCCAGTCACCACCATTCTAATATTGCTCCTTTACTTCTGGGCTTAACAAGTGTGGTTGCTGTGTGTATGGGTGTGTACAAGATAGATAGATAGATAGATAGATAGATAGATAGATAGACAGGTAGATAGATAGGAGAGTCTTAATTTGATCCCAACAAGAACAGGTTTTTCTAAGGAATACTCCTTGAATTCCCTCTCCTAGTATTTCAATATACAATGTCATTTATTCCCACTTATTTTTCTATTATTATAAAATGAGTTCTTAATTTCTCTGTGGATGAGATTGCACATTCTCTAGAAGGGAATGTAAATTCAAGCCATAGAAAGAACCGTCAAAATAAAGATCAAACTAATTTAATTTTAATAAAATAATCCTGTTTGAAATATAAGATGTTCACCAAGACAGATTAGTGTTTGTAGAGAGGCTCAGATCAATCTTATCAAGTCTTTTTTTCTTGAGGATACACATATATATTAAGCATTTGGGAAGATATGATTTCCCTGTGAGGACTTAATATATGGTTTTATATGTATGAGTTTTTCTTGCATTGTGTAGTCTGGCTATTTATTTGAAGGGTCAAGAAATATCACTAATGGATCTTCTTTATGTCATAGATAATATTATTCTCAAAAACCAGGTGTTCTGTCACCTAATTCTGCCAGTGGTATGGGTGCTCAGGCTATCTCTTAGCATTGGATGCAACTAAATGACAGATCCAGACACTGTGTTTGTTCTTTAGAACCATGTACTAAAACAGAAAATGATACTGGGGATAGAAAAGGGTGCATTCTGAGGTGCGTATAGAGTGGTTATAGAACTAGTGACAAGGACAATCATTCAGAAGCATAGATGGGCATGGAAGGAGGCAAATGGCAGTCATGCCATGAGATGGGTTACCTCACTCAGGATAATATTTTCTAGTTACATCTATTTGCCTATGAATTTCATGAATTCATTGTTTTTAATAGCTGAGTAGTATTCCATTGTGTAAATGTACATTTTCTGTATCCATTCCTCTGTTGAGGGACACCTGGGTTCTTTCCAGCTTCTGGCTATTATAAATAAGGCTGCTATGAACATAGTGGGGCATGTGTCCTTTTTATTTGTTGGAGCATCTTCTGGGTATATGCCCAGGAGTGGTATAGCTGGGTCCTCCAGTAGTACCATATTCAATTTTCTGAGGAACCGCCAAACTGATTTCCAGAGTGGTTGTACCAACTTGCAATCCCACCAGAAATGGAGGAGTGTTCCCCTTTCTCCACATCCTTGCCAGTACCTGCTGTCACCTGAGCTTTTGTTCTTAGCCATTCTGACTGGTGTGAGGTGCAATCTCAGGTTGTTTTGATTTCCATTTCCCTGATGATTAAGGATGTTGAACATTTCTTTAGATGCTTCTTAGTCATTTGGTATTCCTCAGTTGAGAATTCTTTGTTTTCTGTACCCCATTTTAAATAGGGTTATTTGGTTCTCTGGAGTCTAACTTCTTGAGTTCTTTGTATATATTGGATATTAGCCCTCTCTTGGATGGTAAAGATCTTTTCCCAATCTGTTGGTTGCTGTTTTGCCCTATTGACAGTATCCTTTGCCTTACAGAAGCTTTGCAGTTTTATTAGGTCCCATTTGTCATTTCTTGATCTTAGAACATAAGCTATTGGTATTCTGTTCAGGAAAATTTACCCTGTGCCCATGTGCTTGAGCTCTTCCCCACTTTCTTTTTTATTAGTTTCAGTGTATCTAGCTTTATGTGGAGGTCCTTGATCCACTTGGACTTGAGCTTTGTATGAGGAGTTAAGAATCGATTGATTTGCATTTTTCTGCATGTTAACACCAGCTGAACCAGCACCATTTGTTGAAAATACTATCTTTTTTCCTTTGTCAAAGATCAAGTGACCATAGGTGTGTGGGTTCATTTTTGGTCTTCAATTCTATTCCATTGATCTACCTGCCTGTCACTGTACCAATACCATGCAGTTTTATCACTATTGTTCTTTGGTATAGCTTGAGGTCCAGGATGCTGATTCCCATGGAAGTTCCCTTATTGTTGAGAGTAGTTTTTAGCTATCCTGGGTCTTTTGTTAATCCAGATGAATTTAAGAATTGCTCTTCATAACTCTGTGAAGACTTGAGTTGGAATTTTGATGGGGTATTGAATCTATATATTGCTTTTTGGAAAGATGACCAGTTTTACTATATCAATCCTGCCAATCGATGAGCATAGGAGAACTTTCCATCTTCTGAGGTCTTCTTTGATTTCTTTCTTCAGACACTTGAAGTTCTTGTCACATAGATTTTTCACTTGTTTGGTTAGAATCACACCAAGATACTTTATATTGTTTGTGACTATTGTGAAAAGTGTTGTTTCCATAATTTCTCAGCTTGAGTATCCTTTGAGTATAGGAAGGGTACTGATTTGCTTGAGTTAATTTTATATCCAGCCACTTTTCTGAAGTGTTTATCAGCTGTAGGAGTTCTCTGGTGGAGTTTTGGGGGTCACTTAAGTATACTATCATATCATCTGCAAATAGTGATACTTTGACTTCTTCCTTTCCAATTTGTAATTCCTTGGACCTTCTTTTTTGTCTAATTGCTCTAGCTAGAGCTTTAAGTACTCTATTGAATAGATATGGAGAGAGAAGACAGCTTTGTTTAGTTCCTGATTTCAGTAGGATTGCTTCAAGTTTCTCTCCATTTAGTTTGATGTTGGCTACTGGTTTGCTGTATATTGCTTTTACTATCTTTAGGTATAGGCCTTGAATTCCTGATCTTTCCAAGACTTTTAACAGGAAGGGATGATGAATTTTGTCAAAGCTTTTTTAGCATCCAATGAAATGACCATGTGGGGGTTTTTTTTTTTTTTTGAGTTTGTTTATGTAGTGGATTACATTGATAGATTTGTGTACATTGAACCATCCCTGCATCCCTGGGATGAAGCCTACTTGATCATGGTGAATGATCTTTCTGATGTGTTCTTGGATTCAGTTGGCAAGAATTTTATTGAATATTTTTGCATCAATATTCATAAAGGAAATTGGTCTGAAGTTTTATTTCTTTGACTAATTTCTCTTATCTTATTATATTTTATTTTGCTATGTTTGGTCATTATCTCTTAGAAGCCTCTTCTTTTTTAAAGAGACAGGTAGGGTATGGATCTGGAGGTGAGGAACTGTGAGGAGAATCTATAATTAGGATATATTGTATGAGGAAAAAATACATTTTCAATAAAAGAAAAAAATGAAAAAAATCATACCTTATCTTGGGGAGAGAAAAGACATGGATTGCTGCTAGTCTCCAAGAACTACAAGGCCTTGTCCACCCTTTTTTATCATCATCCTTTAACTGTTAACAGAAAGCTAATGCTATTGTCAATACAAAATTTTCTTATATTAAAAAACGTATGCCACTAATTGTATGCATGCACACTGAACATTCATTAACATGTCAGGGGTGTTCTTCAATGCTTTGTGGTCTAATTGGAACCTGATGTAATTAGGAAAGGATTTGAATAAACCTCCAGTAAATGACCTTGGCCTTTTTCTCCTGGAAGTGTATTACATCCTATAGCCTACAGAGCTGTGCCTTTGCCCTTTCTGCATCACGCTGGGTCCTTACCTCCTGTATCTGAGGGTCCTGAGGTCCTGCATTGTAGGTCCACCTGCTGCTCACAGTGCTCTGCAACATCCACCACAGCATGCAGCTGTGCTGCAGTGGCAGCATAGGAGAAGGTTGCAGAATGCATGTGTCCTTCTGGGTCACCTCTGACTGTTGCCACATTGGGCCCTCCATGCTGAACAACAGTCCATGCTGTATCTGCTGAGAAGAAACCAGACAGAGAAGAGACATCAATAGTCTGCAGGGATGCTCACAAAGCACAGACCAAAGGGATGTCAATATTCAATTTTAAAATGTTGTTTGCTTTCATGAGAGTTTCTGGTAATTTTCTGAGCTGAATTTATATGGCAATGTATAGGCAGAACTTAGCCCTTAGGAAAAAAATATCGAGAGAACAGATGATTAAACATCCACGACACCATTTCTAAAGACATGAAATGTAAGAATGACTTTCTAGTTTTTAAAACTGTTTACAACACAAGAACAAAGCCAAACCATGTATAAACATTTTTTGTTATTATTTTAATGGTATTTTCTTTGTATGTCTATTGCTCTCATTAGATAAATTTAAGAATGATGCATCTGGACTCTCTCTCTCTCTCTCTCTCTCTCTCTCTCTCTCTCTGTGTGTGTGTGTGTGTGTGTGTGTGGTTTGAATATACTTGGCCCAGGGAATGGCACTATTTGAAGGTGTGTCCATTTTGGAATAGCTGTGGCCATGTTGGAGGAAGTGTCACTATGGGCATGGGCTTTAAGACACTCATTCTAGCTGCCTGGAAGCCAGTCTTTGCCTAGCAGCATTCAGATGAAGATATAGAACTCTCAGCTACTCCTGCGCCATGCCTGCCTGGATGCTGTCATACTCTCCTTGATAATAATGGACTGAACCTCTGAACCTGTAAGTCAGACAAAATTAAATGTTGCCCTTATAAGAGTTGCCTTGGTCATGGTGTCTTTTCATAGCAATGCAAACTCTAAGTAAGAATCTCTCTCCCTCCCTCTCTCCCCCCCCCCCCTCTCTCTCTCTCTCTCTCTCTCTCTCTCTCTCTCTCTCTCTCTCTGTGTGTGTGTGTGTGTATGTATGTGTGTGTGTGTGTGTATGTGTGTGTGGTGTTTCCCCTTCCCACAGCACTGGAGTTACCAGCTAATGGTGCTGGAATATGATTTTAGGTCATATAAACTGAACCATCTCTCTAGGCCCACATCTCAGAAATTTTAATAGCCCAATTGTCAAAAGTACATGAGACAAATTTAAGAGTTTTATGCCTAACAAAATAAAACCAGAAGATGACCAAGGAACAAAAGACAAGGATGTCTTCTGGCTACTAAACATAGGTGCACATATGTGCATGTGTACCTGTACACACATGTACCTATATCCACACAAATACATCTTCTAAATATGCTTAAATTTTATATTTTTAAAACTGAAATTACTTATTTTTAATTAATTAAAAAATTTATTTATATCCCAAATGCTGCTCCCTGCCAGTTCCCCCTTCACAGAGTTCCTCCACCACACCCCTTCTTCTTCTCCTCTGAGAGAGTGCTCCCCTCCTCGTATCCTTCCACTCTGGCACATCAGGTCTCTGTAGAAATAGATACTTCTTCTCCCACTGAGGCCAGACAAGGCAGCCCAACTAGAACATATTCTGCAGACAGGCAACAGCTTTTTGGGATAACCCTTGCTCCAGTTGTTGAGGGAACCCACATGGAGCTTGAGGTAGACGTCTGCTACATGTGTGCCGGGGACCTCAATCCAGCTCTTGTATATTCGTTAGTTGGTGGCTCAGTCTCTGAGAGCTCCCAGGGATCCAGGTAAGTTGGCGCTGTTGGTCTTCCTGTAGAGTTACTAGTCCCTTCAAAGCCTTCAATCCTTCCCCCAACTCTTAAGAGTTGACAACCTTCTCCATTCAATGTTTGACAGTGGGTATCTGCATCTGTTTCAGTTAGCTGCTCAGTAGAATCTCTCAGAGGATAGTTATGCTAGACTTCTGTTTGCAAGCATAACAGTATCATTAATAGTGTCAGGAATTGGTGCTTGCTTTGCCTATGGAATGGGTGTCAAGTTGGAGTGGTTATTAGTTGGCCATTCCTTCAGACTCTGCTCCATTTTTGTCCCTGAATTTCTTTTAGTTAGGACAGATTTTGGGTTGAAAGTTTTGTGGATGCATTGGTGTTGGTGCCCTTATCCCTCCACTGGTGGTTCTGCCTGGCTACAGGATCCAGGATCTGCCTCTTCAGGTTCCATATGCCCAATGGGGGTAACTTACCCATAACTTGTTACATTAAAAAACATATTTATATCCTAAACGCTGCTCCCCTGCTGGTCCCTGCCCCCAGACTCCCTCCTCTATACCCCTTCCTCTTCTCCTCTGAGAGGGTGCCCACCTCCCTGTATCTCCCTGGCACATCAAGTCTCTGTAAGAATAGGCACATCCTCTTCTGAAACTTTTTTTTGTGAACTACCTACCCAACATTACATTTCAGGTTTTTCCGATCAATTAAATCAGTCATAAAGAGCTAACTTGGACATTGAAGGTAGTCGCATGCCTCTCTCTCTCTCTCTCTTTCTTTCTTTCTCTCATCTTTCTCCCTCTCTTTCTCCCTCCCTCCCTTTCTCTCTCTCTCTCTCTCTCTCTCTCTCTCTCTCTCTCTCTCTCTCTCTCTCTCTCTCTCTCTCTCTCTGCCTCCCACTTCTTCCCTTCCTGCTCCTCCCTCCCTCCCTCCCTCCCTCCCTCCCTCCCTCCCTCCCTCCCTCCCTCCCTCCCTCCCTCCCTCCTCCCTCTCTCTCCATGTTTTTTGTTTCTTTCTTTCTTTCTTCATCATGGTCTTATTTTGGTGGTCTTGAGACATTCATTTAAGTGTTGATCAGTTTAATAAGTTTGCAATCCTTCATGGTTCAAATGTGATAATAGAAAACATCCTTGGAACACAGAAGTAAAGGATAGAAAATCTAGTTGTAAAACTGTTTTTTTCTGAATAATAAAATGGTAATCTTGGACATTATGGGATATACATCATTATTTACAAAATTTCACTTATATCATTATTGCTATTAATACCATAGTAAGCAAGATTAGATAGGATAGGAACAACTATTATTCCCCAAAGATCCACAATTTCTTTTAATAAACATTAAGAATCTTAGAAAGAACTATGAATACCATCCATATTGTAGGGAAATACAGCATATTCTGGTGTGTTTAAAATGGTTCTTAGCACCCTCTTCCTCTTCTAGAAGCATGAAGAGATTTTTTTCTCTAGTATATACTATGAGAAGCTAGTCAAACTCATAACAGAAAAATCTCACACAATGATGGGGTCTCCCTGAATTTTTAACTCTCAGACTTGTACCCACTGAATCTGAAAGTATACCTCCACTTTCACTCTGGGATCTCTAACCTGGCATTTGTTTCTGTGGAGGTTGCTGCTCTTCAGTATCTGTTCATCCAGGCTCCTGTCTGTATCTGCTTATTCATCTCTCCATTTTGATTGTCAATGTTCTTTGTGATTTTATTTCTCTAATGGATCATGGAAGAGTTGCTAAGTTTTCATTTTGTTCACTCCTTTGCTGGGTAACACATCACTGTCATTTCCAAGCTCCTTTGCATGCCTGACACTGGATTTTGAAAGCTCTAACTTCTTCTCCATTTTTAAGTTTGGGGAAGAGCATTTTGACTATTGACCTTTTAAAGTTGCTATTGCTTTATTTGTTTGTCTTAACACTCTTATTGGCTATAAGCAGTGTAGCCTCTAGCTCAAGATTCCTCTTGGTTTGAGCTTTGTGGGTACTTTGATTTTGCCAGGATTACTTTATGGAAATGCCTGAAGATGGTGGGGTACAAATGACTCCTGGGAAAAGTTGCAGGATGAATGCTCACCACATTGTCTCCATTTAGTTTGTCTACTCAGGAAGTTCTGGTGATAATTAGTATCTCTTAGCAGGACCTTCAGGTTTCATTATCTCCAGCACATTGCTGCATAGGTGGTTCTGAATCATTTAATGTTCTCTTGTTTTAATATTCTTTGAAACTCTTTACTAAAGCTTTTTAAGTTTCTTTGTACTTTCATTTGTCTGGTTTTTCCCTTGGTTGTTGATGACCCATCTTGTTACTGGTCAACTTATGAAACTTTAGAACATTTCAAAACATATTAAATGAGAACTATTCATTCCAGATTGCTTCTTCTAGAGAGTTGAGAATGATGGGTGGAAGAAAATTTCTGTAAAAATAATTAATTATCATGTAATCTTCCACAATAAAGCTGTGCTTATTTGTAATAATATCTAAACCAAAGATACTTTATAATATCAAAAACTAACTCTCCTTGAAGGTGAAAAAGATTGTATGTCCTGGAGATCACTGAATTTTCTAAGTTACACATAAATTCTACCATATACATGCTGTTTCCTAGCACTTTAAGCAATTAGTATTTTTGTTTTAAACAGTAAAACTATGAAAATTTTAGAATTAAAGCTTCATGTTTATTGTTATAGACATGAACATATGTGATTGTGAGAAATGTAGGAGCAATAAGAATGACATAAAATTTATTTAACAAAATATTAATACATATTTATGCAGTATTTCTACTTCTTAACATCAAAATTTACTTTTATAATATTGCCAACTAAGTAGATTTTTTAATCTACTTTGATTTTGATTCTATGTATAGCTCTTATACAAAGCTAAAGACTATTAACATACCTGTCATATTGCAGTACACAAGAAATGGCGCCAGCGGTCCACTTCCATCTACATCAATGTAGTAAAGTCCAGAAGGGCTTCCTCTGTACCTGTGGGCTTCACAAGACTGTTCATAGATGGCTGTAGGGGAATACCATTTACCAGAAACACAGTGAAACCCTTCAATATTTTCAATTATTGTCTAGAAGCTTCCATTTCTAAATTATAGATACATGAACTATGTTATTCAACATAATTTAATTAATATATGTGACATTACATTTAATTAGATAAAATAAATATGATCAATAATTAAATTTATTTTATTAATAAGGTAGAAGGAATTTATCAAATTACAATAAATTTGTGTTCAATATTATTAGGCACTATGTAAATATTTTGTATATGCTTCTATTTTTGTAAAAAGGAAATAGTATGTCAGTAATTAAAAATTAAGATGGCTTAGAAGATAATAGCATTTACTGCATGAACACCAGAGTTAAAATTCTCAGCACCTAGTTAAGAATCCAGGGGTGGCTGAACATCCCTATAGCCCCAGTGTTGTATAGGGTGGAAATTGCAGGCTTCCAGACTAACTCTAGATTCAGTGAGAGACCATGTCTCAAGGAAATACATTGGAGAGAAACACAGTAGGCACTCAACATCTTCCTCTGGTCTTTGTGGGTTGGGCTCCCATTGACATATAAGAGCACACACACAAGATGGAGATTACCCTGGAAATGTGATACCACCTTTAAAAGGAAAATATTTGGTAACATGGAGATTTTGCTCTCTCTGTGTACACGTTTTCTCTCACTTTTAAGTTAAGGATGACTATTTTGAAGCACAGTATGAAAGAGTTAGGAGGTAGTCTTAGAGAAATTGTAGCTTCCAATCCTACATGCTATTGATTCACAATTCTATTCAAACACATGACAAGTATCCTTCAGAACTAAGTGCTAAAATTAAAGAAGGAAATTTTACTCTAACTGTAATAACACTCAACAAATATTAGTATAGCCAGATCATATGGTATTATCCAACAAATACACTATAATACATCTTTAACATAATTAAGTATATCCTTTGCTTTAAATACACATTTTATTTTTTTAATTTTTTTTGTTTTTGTTTTTGTTTTTGGAGACAGGGTTTCTCTGTATAGCCCTGGCTGTCCTGAAATTCTGTAGTCTAGGCTGACCTCGAACTCAGAATTTCACCTGCCTCTGCCTCCCAAGTGTTGGGATTAAAGGCATGCACCACCACTGCCCGGCTCAAATAAACATTTCAAAGACATGAATACAATTTATAAATGACCATCTCCTATTCATTAAAAAATAATTAAGTTGAAAAGAAACTCTATTAAGCATTTTGAAAATGACAATGATGGTAATACAAACTCAAAACAAGAGGGAAAATACTTTGATGAAAATATTTTTATATAATGTTTATTTATTCTGTATAACTGAACATTTTCATTTGTGTATATAAATATGTTACCAAGATATAGGATTCCTAATTTTTAGCTTAAATTCCAAAAAAGGCCAGCAAGGTAACATTTTGACCTACATAAAATACCTATTCAAAAAAGTTAAGAGTGCATATGGCCTCTTGGAGAAGGAACTTGAATGTCAACTATGTTGGTTCCTTTCATTAAAGCCTCAAAGGTCAGACTTTTGCTGTACCAACAAACTCATTTTAGCCTTTGGAGACAAACGAACTAAACAAATAAGCTGTGCCAAAAAAATTATAAAGGGAATGGGGTTCATTTATATCATTATTATAAGAATATTGAATTTTCTACATTTGTCTTCACAAATGTTAATTCAAAATATTTTCAAATCCTCAATAAATGTCAAGGTAAACAACAAAACTTGTGTAATATTGTTGCAAAAAACTAAAATGAGCTCAAGAGATCCACATAAATCTGTCCCAGATTTGTCTATGTTTGAACTAGACTACTGGAAAGCATGTTCCATCACATACTGGTGTTGGAACATCATTAGCCTTTATTGACCTCTGAACAACAGACCTTTCCACCAGACTACCCTATCCAGAGATTTCTGTGACTGTAATCAAACTCTTTTTTACCCACTAATACCAATTATAATTCTCACTAAGGAATAATGATTTCCAACCCTCTTTGGTTTAAGACTGGATATATAATTGCCATTTAATAAAACCTTAGAATATATTTTCAAGATTTTTTTCTTGAATTGCAATCCAAATTAGTCCCATATAAATGTAATTTTCCTTTATCTTGATTAGGCTGACTTTATTCTTTGATTTTAAGAATATTTGAAGGTAAGGTATGGGTATTATTTTTCTCTCATTTCATAAAATGGAATATTTAGAAAACTTTTTTTTAAAAAAGTGTGTGGCTGGCTGTGTATGCGTGCACACATGAAATGTGTCAAAACATATTGTAAAGGGAATGGTGTGAATTTATAGCATATCATAAGAACAACCTCATATATGCTTCCTTAGGTACCACTCATAGTCTCCTTTCTTGGGACAGGGTTTCTTGTTGGCTTGGAGATCACCAAACAGGCTGTGCTGACTGTACTGTGAGCCTCAGGGATCCACCTTTTTCTGCCTTTCAGTGCTGAAATTACAAACACTGGCTACCATGCTCAGTTTTTACATCAGTCTTGGGAATTTAAGTCAAGCCTTCATGTTTACAAGGCAAACACTAAACTAAATGAGCCATCGCCTCAGCCAATAAAACTGTTTTTTTATTTGTAGTGTGCAAAAATAAATTTTAAGTCTGAAAAACTTTAAGGTAAACAATGTGAATGTCATCCTAGAATGGCCCCAGAGTAAACTGTTGAATTCATCAGTGTTTTTTCAATAAATGTCATAGGTTGGAACATAAGTCAGATGTATTACTTACTGTTCTGTCATTATTTTTCCCATACATGTGTATTTAATTGTGCAAGTTCTTGTACATGTCTGACAGGACTTATACTCATGGTTAGATTTTTGTGGGCCTAGCTAGAGAACACATATCAAGGAGAATAACTGAACCTTTTGTTTCTCCGAGTCCCTTGACTTTTTAAATGACAAAGAATACATGAATTAATTACATGACCATACAAAACAAAAATGACCACTTATGAGTAAGTCTCATGACTAAGGGTTTGCTGAAACACTGTTTCACATGGTACATCTATTTGAAAACATTAATTGCTAAAATCCACAGTTATCAATGACATGATTAGATCATGTTAAAATTTAAATATTTGGGGGCTAGAGAGATAGATCAGTGGTTAAGGTCACTGGCTGCTCTTTAAGAGGACTAGGATTCCACTCTTAGCACCCACATGGCAGCTCACAATTGTCTGTAACTCCAGTTCTAGGGCATCTGACATCTTGACACAGACAAACATCAATGCAGGCAAACATCAATGCACATAGATTAAGAATAAATACAACATTTAAAAATTGAAATACTTCTCCTTTCAGCCTTTTGGTATCTGGGGAGTTATATTTGAATGCAGGGTATAGGCATGCATTATTAGTAAAACTAGTTCATGAACTATACCATGTAAGGGACGTTGCTGCATATGGAAGAAGATACAAAGGAATTAGGGAAGATATCTTGATGTTCAAGATTATGCTCAGAGAATAGAAGTTCTATGGAAGTAAATATAATCCCTGTGGCAGTTCTGCTACTTTGTCGAGTTTCTCACTTTGGTTTTAGAGAAACCCCTACAAAAGTAAAGTGTCTGCAGAAATAGAAGTCTTTCTAATCCTAACATGTGTTTGATGAGTCAATCTGCAGTAGGGTTGGGAGTAGATTGTCTTCTCCCTTGCCAGGCTCATGTAGAACTTTGCTGTTGGGAATCCAGGCGTCTCCTCTAACTTTACTTGCATCTCTAAGTGGAGATATAACAATTCATACTCTGACTTCTGACTATAATTCTTGTAAAGATCAGGTAAATCTCATGGAGTTGTGAAAAGATTTCGGTGGGCACTTGACGTGAGTAAGTGGCATGTGGAACTGGGGTGAGGTCTGTGGTTGTTTGAATAGGAATGGCCCTTATAGGCTCCTATGTTTAAATGCTTACTCATCATGGAGTGGCACTACTTGGGAGTGAGTGATAAAGGGATGAATAAATATAGAGATGACAGGGCTTGCGGGGCGGTGGTGGCACACGCCTTTAATCCCAGCACTTGGGAGGCAGAGGCAGGCAGATTTCTGAGTTTGAGGCCAGCCTGGTCTACAGAGTGAGTTCCAGGATAGCAGGGGCTACACAGAGAAACCCTGTCTGGGGCGGGGGGTGGTGGGGAGGCAGGGCTTCAGCTTGGCTTAGTACCGTCTACTGGTGGAACCTACTTGAGTCATTATCTGTCCTTCCATCGATTCATTTGTTTGTTCAACCAGACCTGGACCTGCACCTCGCCTCTATTGTTCAGAGAAATTGCACCTTGTATCTGAAGCTAGGCTAGAGCTTAGCTTTGTCTGGTTTTGTAAGACTTTCAACAGTTCTCTAATGCATTCATTGTTCATTAATATCTTGTCTAACCACTTGCAGTGATACTCTTTGCATCTCTGCCAGATCTCTGTCCCTGCCTCTAGTAAGGTATCTTTGAATTTCTTGAATTTTGCTATGACCTTTTAACCCCTTTGTAACCATTGTGTGAGCTATAATACATATGTAGAAATATTTACTGTTTGATGTATAAATTAAAGCTGGAATAAAAGAAGCACTAGTGCTTGCCTATAACCAGCTATCAAGAAAAATCAGTACTTCTTGTAAACTGTAGTTAAAGAAACCAATGTAGCTTGTGAATTTACTATTGGTCAATAATTTTTAATATGGTGGAAAAACACAAACTTGTCCACCTTTGTTTCTGAGATAACACATTCCCACATATACCTATCCTGAGGTTCCAGTTTAGTAGATATGGGTGAATCCTGAGAGTATATTTGTTACAAGTTCCTGGTTGTTTCTGGTACTACTACTTAAAGCCCACCTTTCAAGTGAAGGTTCACCTAAACTGAAGCTTCCTTAGTTCAAATCATTACTGTGTCACCAAATACCATGTTGAGCTTCTTAATCTCTTTCCTAGTCATAACAATGAAAGCAATAATAATCTTTTATTCTTGAATCTCTCTAGAGTTTAATCAGTTAATTTATGGAATTCACTAGAAAAGAACAGACATATTTAAGAACTCAATAAGTGTACAATTTATGATTAATTAGCATCTCTACCAAAGAAAAACCACAATTTAAGAGATTTTAATGGCCTCTTCTAAAACTTTACCATGTAGCACTTCTAAACAGAGTTTTTAAAGAATCCTTCATTGTATTACATTCAGGCTTGAGAAAACTTGGAAAATGATTATTTTTCTGTTTTTCTCTCACTGAAAGGATTGTAGAAATTAAATCCTATGCAAAGGAACAAGCTGTTACAACATGCATACTTTATTTTACTTTATTTTCACCCTGTACCATACAGCTTTTAAATCTTTATTTTTGTGTGTGGATTTATTTGCCTATATGCATATACACAAGTGTATGTGTTTTCACATGCATGTGTTGTGTACATGCCTGTGGGGGCTAGAGTTTGCCTTCAGTTTTCTTTTTCACAGCTCCCCACTTCAATTTGTGTTGCTCTGGCTGTACTGAAACTTTCTTTGTAGACAAGACTGGCATTAAATTAAGAGATCCACCTGCCTCTGCCTCCTGAGTGCTGAGATTAAAGGCATGTGCTACCACACCCAGACTCTATTTTTTGAGATGAGGTTTCTGACTCAACCTGGAGATTCCAGTTTGATTAGATTGGTTGGCCAGCAGCCCCAGGGATCCTCTTGTCTCTGTCTCCCTAGTACTGACATTTCAGGCAAATTGCCATGTCTCTCCTTTTATATGGGGCTGGCAATCTCATGTATTCATGCTTGCAAAGCAAGTACTTTCCTACCTAAGTCACCTCCCTAGTCTACAACTTGTTCTATATATTATTCTACTATATTACTTTGCTATTGCTGACAAGGTTCACTTTTGCTGTACTTAGTATTGCATATTTGTCTGTGTTCTCTTGCTGTCCTAGTGTTAGGTGATATTAAGTACTGAGACTGTAGCTCAGTGGCACAGCATTTGTCAACATGTACAAAGCCTAGGTTTGATCTGTAGCATTAAATAAGCAAATACATAAATAAACAATAAATAAAGTGGCTTAAAATAAACCAGACAGTAGTTAGGTGCTGCAATACGTATTCTGATATCTCTGCATACTTGGAGATATGCAGATAAACATAACTGGCAAATAATGTAATGAAATTATCAAAATAGATAACAAAAAGACAAAGAAGTCACAAAGACATAAGGATTGAGTTGTGAAGCTTACAGGAATGGCAGGTTGTTCCAGTGTAGCCTGTGCCTTCACAATCACAGGAGAAAGTGTCCCATGACTGGGTACATCCACTTCCATGCTCACAGTAGCTGGGCAAACACCTATAAGAAAACAAACATAATCACCAAACCCCTGGGCTAATAGAGGTGTGTGCAGGGGACTGGGAGGAAAGGAGCAAGGGGAAACTGCAGTTTGGATATAATATATGAGAGAAGAATAAATAAAAAGTTACAAATGGATTTGTAGTGTATACAGAAAATTCAAGTGACCAGTGGGCACTGAGTCTGCCATCAAGGTTTCTATTAATAACAATAATTTTAGGTAGTGAATTTTGTTTCATATGAGAGCTTAATTTGAAACACCTTATTTTTCATTCCTAATATCAAAATACTAACATTATGTGTCTAGCAAAATTTATTTCATATATAAAATAAAATTCATTAAAGCTCAATTTAGTAATTGTGGACATTTTAAAAGAAAGGAATGTAGGAGAGGAGAAGAGAATGGATAGGGAAGTTTTCTGTATTATAGCAATGTGCTTTGAGAAATAGTGAATAATTTTTTAAAAGACATGCTATTGCCTCCTTTACCTTCAGAGTAAGCAATCAGTTTTAAAGAGATAATGTTGCTAAGATGTCAGGACTACTCGGATCTACCTCTACATTCAGTACAACCTCTCTCAAAATTTCAATGACTTTTTTTTTACAAACTTGGGAAAATCTACTCTAAAATTTAAAAGAATCACTAGGAACCATGAAGAGCCAAACAACCAGGAAAAGAAAGAACAAATTGAGAGGTGCCTGATACTTCCAGAGTCTTCTGGATAAAAACAAATTATGTCTTGTAAGTCATTGACAAGATAGTTAAACAATAAATTACAAGTGGAAAAAATATCACACACATATCTCTGATGGCTCTCATTATTTACATTCATGTCTGTCAGACAACTCCTATGAGCTGCACTGATGGCTGAGTTGGGCTGTACAGTGCCTGTCAAGCAGGTGCACTGCTCAGACAGAGCCATCCCAGCATATGTCCCTGTGAAAAGAGTCTGAAGTTTCCCAGTGGATGCAGTCTTGAGTCTATTTCAAGAATTTTAATTTCACAGGTAATTGTGAAAGCAACTGGAGCAACTTCCTGTACAATGCACCTTCATCTTCAAATTAATTAATTATTATTATTATTATTTTTAACAAAAACCCCAACATTCACGGGGAAAATATTTTGTGCCAAATTAAGTTCCTATGGGTGAATTTTCCATTTGGTAGGAATTATGTTCTTTTAAAAAAATCACCTTCACTTCTCGGCCTTTTGGCTAAGATCAAGTGTAAAAAATCACCAGACATGATTATAAACCAAAACTTGCTTAGCTGGCAATTGCACAGTTAATGTTTAAAGTAGTAAAATTAACTTTTCTCCTTGAAGTAGAAGGTAATAAGTTCTATTTGTAGCTATAACATTTAAAAAATTTTTAGCACTATCAAGTTAATATTTGTTTTTGGCTTATTTTGGTTGACATATAGCAATAATTGCTACATACGTGTGAATGACAGAGGATATAAGGTGTTTGTTCTCATCTTCTACCTTGTTTGAGACAAGGTCTTTGTTCATCCCTGCAAACTGGCCCATGAGCTTCAAGAGATTATCTTGTTTCTGACTTGCATCTTGCCATAGGAACACTGGGGTTACAGAAGTGTACTCTGGTTTTTTAATTTATGTAGGTTCTGGGGATCTAAACTCAGGTCCTCACATTTGAGTGACAAGTGCTTTACTCACCAAGCTTTCTCCTAGCCCTAATTTTTAAAACCTCAAATGTTTTTCATGTCTATTCTTTACTAAGTCTGTAACTATAAACAGAGGTTCATTCATTTCTGCAGCTTAAACTTGAGAATTTACTTTACATTTATTCTGCAGAACAGACAGTTTTGTTTGGTACTGAAATTGAAGAAAGCAGCCTTTTCAATTCTTCTGCTTCATAGTAGTATGAGTTGCTAGTGCAGAGATACAATGGCCAGGTAACTATAAACCTGGGATTATTTTGAGTTAAAATTCAAAAAAGGATGTATTGTCTTAAAAAATCTTTTAAATATTTTATTTTATATGTATATGTATTCTGCCTGCATTTGTTATCTATATTCCATATGAATACTTGATGCCCTCAGGAGCCAGGAGAGTGTGCCAAACTGGAACTGGAGTTACAGATGGTTATGAGTTGTCATGTGAATGCCGTGAGTTGAATTCAGGTCCTATGGAAGAGTAGCCAATAGTCTTAACTGCTGTATCTTTCCAGTCCAATATATTAAAAATAGATTTTATTTGTTTGTATGTGTCTGGGTGAATATATGGTACACAAATGCATCTGTATCTGTAGTTAAAGGTGGTTGTATGCTACCAGACAAGGGTGCTGGGAACTGAACTCAGATTCTCTGTAAGACCAGTATGAACTAGTAACAGCTGAGCCATCATTACAGCTCCATGGAATACGTCTTCTTATAAAGTACTGTCCTTGAAAAAGATGTTAACACAATGAGATGTGCAAAAGAGTCTTTATAATCTCCACTGTAAATGTGACTGTTATTTCCAGCTTTAAACTTTAAAAAGAGGTATGCTAAAACAATCTAGCAAGGTTCTTACCGGTCTATGATGCCACAGGAGTCTATCTGGAGGTCACTGAAGCTTCCTAACACTCCCTGCTGTACTGCAATAGGATCCACCACTTTGTCACCAACAGAGATGAGCCTCAGGCAGCCCTGAAAGCCTCCAAAAGAATGTTCACATCCAAAACTATAGCTGTTGTTGGGACAACCTGAGTGCAAACACAAAGACAGGAGAAAATCAAGGACCATGACAACTGTTTGTTCCATGAGGACTGAAAACTTCTGCTTGTTGACACCGTTGAGAAATGAACTTTGACTTGACCTTACATGAGAGCCCTCATCAGAAGAGGAGCTAATCTAAGACTATAAGTTAGGACAGATCAAAGGTAAGATAGTAACTAGAACTGAGAACTTTAAAAACTAGAATAAAATTAAGATAAAAAATAAAATTAATAATTTTTATAGCCATCATTATTGCAGATCCAAGTGAAGGTTGACTTCTTTTTAATATCTTGTTAAAATATTAATATATTTTATCATCATTTTGTATACATGAAAGAAATAAAAATAGAGATAAAATTAGAATAGTTTAAATCAGAGGCTACCCTTGATTTAAGAGATGCTGAGTTCTTGAACCATACTAGCTACAAAATGCAGCTGTGTATTCTAATTTATCAAAAACATGTGAAATATCCATTCATGTCTTATATGTTATCATATATGTGCATTTGAGATTGTTTTAAAACATTTTGTGTTCTGACTTGATAGAAATAATTACATTGGTTTTTCTAGTAATTTAAAAAATTAAGTTCTTTAATCATGTGTTAACCAAAGGTTATATTTTATTTTAACACCAAAGATACTAAGAGCCACCACATAGTTAGAATACATGGTGGTAAATAAAAGTCAGTAGTATAGAATCTTCTTTGAATATAAAGGAATAAAACAAGTAATTGGCTATTTCTGATATTATAAGTAAAACATTAAGTCTCATTATACCCTTCAAGTTATTTTCAGCTGAGTTACAAATGCCAATGCTTGTGACAGTTTCCTTTTATTATATAGGTTTTTGGAAATGCAACACTTGTATAAGAAGCATGAGCAACAGTTTGCATCTGGTTTCACAAACTTGTAATCCCAGTTATTCAAGAGCCTAATCACAAATTCAAGCTCTATCTAAGATGTGCAGTGAGTTAAAGGCCAGCTTAGACAACTTCATTAGGAACTGTTCTAAAGTAAAAGTAAAAAGAAGTTTGGGGCTGTAACTCAGTGGTAAAGCAGGTCTTAGGCTCAACCTGCAGTTGAGCACACACACACACACACACACACACACACACATACACACACACAAGTTTATGGGTGACTTAAATTAAGCAATATTATCACATTTAGTCCCAAAATACAGAAATCTGGTGGCCTGAGAATGTTGCAACATTCTATTAATGGTAGCACTTTAATTCATATACTGCCAAGTAAGGAAATGGATAAAAATGACTACTATATTAAGCAAAGCAAAACTAAGCATTTCTAAATGTCTTTCACTTCAAAGATAACTGCAGGATAACATGAGATGTTTATTTAAATTAGAGGTTCTCAACCTTCCTAATGCTGCAGTCCTTTAATACAGTTCCTCAATATGGTTGTGGTGACTCCCAACCATAAAATTAGTTTTGTTGCTTCTGCATAACTGTAATTTTGCAATTGCTATGAATTGTAATACAAATATCTGATATGCAGGATATCTGGTATATGAGTCATGTGAAAGGGCATTTGACCCCCAAAGATTCACAACGCACAGATTGAGAACCACTGATTTAAATTAAGGGTCTGGATAATTCAATAAACATGAAAAAAATGAAAGCATTCACTCTCAAATGTGGAAAAGAAATTAGAGAAATTAGAGAAAACAGCTGTAGAAAAGAAAAGCCACTTTCGATGCTCATAGACAGGCAGAATTATGTTGTGACTATGAGTGTATCTAGCAACACAATACCTTTTTCCATGTAAGATGACAATTTTTGTTAAATAAATTAAATTACACCTATCTCTGCCTTGCTTACAAATGAATGAGACTCAGACCATGATTTATTTATTTGACTTTTGCACAATTACTGGGAGATTACTCCTACTTCCCAGATGCATTAACCAAGTACTTGCTGTTTGTGTCTTCCTGGGTTATTTCTGCTCTATCAGCCTGTCCTCAGGGTACATGTTCCTGGTTGATCATACCTAATGGAGACCTCCTATTCACCTATCTCCTTCCTTGTTCATTCATTCTCTCTTCTCCTTCTTCTGACAGGTAGTCCCTACCTCTGCTCAGCTCTGCTCCTGCACCCCCAACCTGGTAACTCAACCATGATGCCTTCTATTCTCCCCAGTAATTGGCTGTTACCAGTTTTATTTAGCTAATAGTTTTAAATTGGAGAGCAAGGTTTACACAACAAAGCTGGCATATGTGAGAATTTGCTTATCTTGGAGCAATCAGATCTTGGGGTACAGAATTCAGCATTTAAATAGGAGCACAAGACCACCCCCCAACACAATAATGATTTGTTTTACCATATAGCTTTTAGAGGTGTAGCATTATCTGCTATGTGGATTTTATTATAGCAATTGAGGTTGAGAAATTCCATGCGAACTACAATTTATTTTCCTTAAATATTAAGTGGAATTAAGAAGTATTGAAATAGCAAAATAAACTTTCTGAAGTTATTTCTTCTTGTTTGAGAAAATACAATGTTTTGTGTTCTTAAAAAGCCCAAATATGTTTATCTGAGTAAAGAAATTATTGATTTCTTAGTATCAATTGATTTAAATATTTATTATATATATATTTCATCACAGGTCTGTGATGAAAGGCCGTGGAGATCATTTGGACCCACTGTCTGTCAATATAGTTGAACTGCCTTCGCTTACCTCCGAAATAGTAAGTGTCACCCAAGTAAATTCCCACAGACATCAGGGTCTGAGCAGAGAAGTCTCCATCTACCACAAGGCTTAGGTAGCTACCCTTGGCAGACAAGGACACTGAGTGCCACAGCCCATCATTCAGTACGGCACCTAGAAAAATAACTAGTTACAGACATCTAAATTTTGAAAAGTGTAAGCACTTATTCAGATCACTGAATAAGTCAGAGAAGAGCATGATTTATGTTCAGATATATTACTGAGGAAAACAAATTTACCATTTTCTGTAATGAAATGAATCCATTTATTATGACAACACACAGAGAAAACATTACTGCCTCTAAAGAATCCCCTGAAGTAAATGCTGATTATATGCTTAGAGCCTCACTTTAAAATTAATTATTCATAAATATGACATATATATGTCAAAAGTCCTTACCAGTGGAATTCAAAATGCAATTTAGTTTAGACCTCGAATGGAAAATTTACTGGTTTCACTTAATCTATCAAAAAGAAATTATTTTAAAGAGTTAGAGGAATAAATTTATAATCTGAGCCAAAGACAATTGTGACAGGTTTTGAATGAGAGAGAAAGATCACTGAGCTTCCCATGAGGGAGGTGGCATTCAGGTAAGCATTGCGACTTTCACTACACAATCTAATTCATAGCTGTCAATTATAGGAAACTGATAGCTAGGCAAAGATTAATTTTTTTGTCCATAAAAATGCAAATTATTAGGCCTATAAGATATAGTTGGTTGTAGAACTGATTTATATCTGCAAATAAATTCATTTTTGCATTACTTATCTTTTTTTTTTTTCTTTTTTTTTTTTTATTCGATATAATTTATTTACATTTCAAATGATTTCCCCTTTTCTAGCCCCCCCACTACCCGAAAGTCCCGCAAGCCCCCTTCTCTTCCCCTGTCCTCCCACCCACCCCTTGCCACTTCCCCGTTCTGGTTTTGCTGAATACTGTTTCACTGAGTCTTTCCAGAACCAGGGGCCACTCCTCCTTTCTTCTTGTACCTCATTTGATGTGTGGATTATGTTTTGGGTATTCCAGTTTTCTAGGTTAATATCCACTTATTAGTGAGTGCATACCATGATTCACCTTTTGAGTCGGGGTTACCTCACTTAGTATGATATTCTCTAGCTCCATCCATTTGCCTAAGAATTTCATGAATTCATTGTTTCTAATGGCTGAATAGTACTCCATTGTGTAGATATACCACATTTTTTGCATCCACTCTTCTGTTGAGGGATACCTGGGTTCTTTCCAGCATCTGGCAATTACAAATAGGGCTGCTATGAACATAGTAGAACATGTATCCTTATTACATGGTGGGGAGTCTTCTGGGTATATGCCCAGGAGTGGTATAGCAGGATCTTCTGGAAGTAAGGTGCCCAGTTTTCGGAGGAACCGCCAGACTGATTTCCAGAGTGGTTGTACCAATTTGCAACCCCACCAGCAGTGGAGGAGTGTTCCTCTTTCTCCACACCCTCTCCAACACCTGCTGTCTCCTGAATTTTTAATCTTAGCCATTCTGACTGGTGTAAGATGAAATCTTAGGGTTGTTTTGATTTGCATTTCCCTAATGACTAATGAAGTTGAGCATTTTTTAAGATGCTTCTCCCCCATCCGAAGTTCTTCAGGTGAGAATTCTTTGTTTAACTCTGTACCCCATTTTTTAATAGGGTTGTTTGGTTTTCTGGAGTCTAACTTCTTGAGTTCTTTATATATATTGGATATTAGCCCTCTATCTGATGTAGGATTGGTGAAGATCTTTTCCCAATTTGTTGGTTGCCGATTTGTCCTCTTGATGGTGTCCTTTGCCTTACAGAAACTTTGTAATTTTATGAGGTCCCATTTGTCAATTCTTGCTCTTAGAGCATACGCTATTGGTGTTCTGTTCAGAAACGTTCTCCCTGTACCGATGTCCTCAAGGGTCTTCCCCAGTTTCTTTTCTATTAGCTTCAGAGTGTCTGGCTTTATGTGGAGGTCCTTGATCCATTTGGATTTCAGCTTAGTACAAGGAGACAAGGATGGATCAATTCGCATTCTTCTGCATGCTGACCTCCAGTTGAACCAGCACCATTTGTTGAAAAGGCTATCTTTTTTCCATTGGATGTTTTCAGCCTCTTTGTCGAGGATCAAGTGGCCATAGGTGTGTGGGTTCATTTCTGGATCTTCAATCCTGTTCCATTGATCCTCCTGCCTGTCACTGTACCAATACCATGCAGTTTTTAACACTATTGCTCTGTAGTATTGCTTGAGGTCAGGGATACTGATTCCCCCAGATTTCCTTTTGTTGCTGAGAATAGTTTTAGCTATCCTGGGTTTTTTGTTGTTCCAGATGAATTTGATAATTGCTCTTTCTAACTCTGTGAAGAATTGAGTTGGGATTTTGATGGGTATTGCATTGAATCTGTATAGTGCTTTAGGCAAAATGGCCATTTTAACTATATTGATTCTGCCAATCCATGAGCATGGGAGGTTTTCCCATTTTTTGAGGTCTTCTTCCATTTCCTTCTTCAGAGTCTTGAAGTTCTTGTCATACAGATCTTTCACATGTTTGGTAAGAGTCACCCCAAGATACTTTATACTGTTTGTGGCTATTGTGAAGGGGGTCATTTCCCTAATTTCTTTCTCAGCCTGCTTATCCTTTGAGTATAGGAAGGCCACTGATTTGCTTGAGTTGACTTTATAACCTGCCACTTTGCTGAAGTTGTTTATCAGCTGTAGGAGCTCTCTAGTGGAGTTCTTTGGGTCACTTAGGTAGACGATCATGTCGTCTGCAAATAATGATAGTTTGACTTCTTCCTTTCCAATTTGTATCCCTTTGATCTCCTTATGTTGTCGAATTGCCCGAGCTAGTACCTCAAGTACAATATTGAAAAGATAAGGAGAAAGGGGGCAGCCTTGTCTGGTCCCTGATTTCAGTGGGATTGCTTCAAGTTTCTCTCCATTTAGTTTGATGCTGGCTACCGGTTTGCTGTATATTGCTTTTACTATGTTTAGGTATGGGCCTTGAATTCCTGTTCTCTCCAAGACTTTAAGCATGAAGGGATGCTGAATTTTGTCAAATGCTTTTTCAGCATCCAATGAGATGACCATGTGGTTTTGTTCTTTGAGTTTGTTTATGTAGTGGATTGTATTGATGGATTTCCGTATATTGAACCAACCCTGCATTCCCGGGATAAAGCCTACTTGATCATGGTGGATGATCGTTTTGATGTGTTCTTGGATTCGGTTGGCAAGAATTTTATTGAGTATTTTTGCATCGATGTTCATAAGGGAAATTGGTCTGAAGTTCTCTTTCTTTGTTGGATCTTTGTGTGGCTTTGGTATCAGCGTAATTGTGGCTTCGTAGAAGGAATTGGGTAGTGTTCCTTCTGTTTCTATTTTGTGGAATAGTTTGAAGAGTATTGGTGTTAACTCTTCTTTGAAGGTCTGGTAGAATTCTGCACTGAAGCCATCTGGTCCTGTGCTTTTTTTGGTTGGAAGACTTTCTATGACTCCTTCTATTTCTTTAGGCATTATGGGACTGTTTAGATGGTCTAGTTGGTCCTGATTTAATTTTGGTATTTGGTATCTGTCAAGGAAATTGTCCATTTCCTCCAGATTCTCCAGTTGTGTTGAGTATAGGCTCTTGTAGTAGGATCTGATGATTTTTTGGATTTCCTCAGTTTCCGTTGTTATATCTCCCTTTTCATTTCTAAGTTTGTTAATTTGGATACTTTCTCTGTGCCCTTTGGTCATTCTGGCTAAGGGTTTATCTATCTTGTTGATTTTCTCAAAGAACCAGCTCCTGGTATTGTTGATTTTTTGTATGGTTCTCTTTGTTTCTACTTGATTGATTTCGGCCCTGAGTTTGATGATTTCCTGCCTTCTACTCCTCCTGGGCGAAATAGCTTCTTTTTGTTCCAGGGCTTTCAGGTGTGTCATTAAGCTGGTAATGTATGCTCTCTCCATTTTCTTTTTGGAGGCACTCAGGGCTATGAGTTTTCCTCTTAGCACTGCTTTCATTGTGTCCCATAGATTTGGGTATGTTGTGTTTTCATTTTCATTGTGTTCTAAAAAGTCTTTAATTTCTTTCTTTATTTCTTCCTTGACCAAGGTATCATTGAGTAGAGTATTGTTCAGTTTCCACGTGTATGTGGGCTTTCTGTTGTTTCTGTTGCTATTGAAGACCACTTTTATTCCATAGTGATCAGATAGGAGGCATGGGATTAGTTCGATCTTCTTATATTTGTTGAGGTCTGTCTTGTGACCAATTATATGGTCGATTTTGGAGAAGGTACCATGAGGTGCTGAGAAAAAGGTATATTCTTTTGTTTTAGGATAGAATGTTCTATATATATCTGTTAAATCTAATTGGTCCAAAGCTTCAATTAGTTTCATTGTGTCCCTGTTTAGTTTCTGTTTTCCTGATCGGTCCATTGAGGAAAGTGCAGTGTTGAAGTCACCCACAATTATTGTGTTAGGTGCAATGTGTGCTTTTAGTTTTAATAAAGTTTCTTTTACAAAAGAGGGTGCCCTTGCATTTGGGGCATAGATGTTCAGGATTGTCAGTTCTTCTTTTTGTATTTTTCCTTTGACCAGCAAGAAGTGTCCCTCAGGGTCTCTTTTGAGGACTTTGGGTTGAAAGTCAATTTTATCTGATATTAAAATGGCTACTCCAGCTTGTTTCCTGAGACCATTTGCTTGTAAAATTGTCTTCCAGCCTTTTACTCTAAGGTAGTGTTTATCTTTGACCCTGAGGTGTGTTTCCTGTAAGCAGCAAAATGTAGGGTCCTGTTTACGTATCCATTCAGTTAGTCTGTGTCTTTTTATTGGGGCATTAAGTCCATTGATGTTAAGAGATATTAAGGAATAGTGATTGTTACTTCCTATCATTTTTGACGTTATTTTTTAAATTTGAATGCTTAACTTCTTTTGGGTTTGATGAAAGGTTACTATCTTGCTTTTTCCAGGGTGAAGTTTCCCTCCTTGTATCGGTGTTGTCCTCCTATTATCCTTTTTAGGGCCGGGTTTGTGGATAGATATTGGGTAAACTTGGTTTTGTCATGAAATATCTTAGTTTCTCCATCTATGGTGATTGAGAGTTTTGCTGGATATAGTAGTTTTGGTTGGCATTTGTGTTCTCTTAGAGTCTGCATGAGATCTGCCCAGGACCTTCTAGCCTTCATAGTCTCAGGTGAAAAGTCTGCTGTGATTCTGATAGGTCTTCCTTTATATGTTACTTGCCCTTTTTCTCTTACTGCCTTTAGTATTCTTTCTTTGTTTAGAACATTTGGTGTTTTGATTATTATGTGACGGGAAGTATTTCTGTTCTGGTCCAGTCTGTTTGGCGTTCTGTAGGCTTCTTGTATATTCATGGGCATCTCTCTCTTTAGGTTAGGGAAGTTTTCTTCCATAATTTTATTGAAGATATTTGCTGGCCCTTTAAGTTGTAAATCTTCACTCTCCTCTATGCCTATAATCCTTAGGTTTGGTCTTCTCATTGTGTCCTGGATTTCCTGGATATTTTGGGTTACAAGCTTTTTGCATTTTGCATTTTCTTTAACTGTTGAGTCCATGGTTTCTATGGAATCTTCAGCATCTGAGATTCTTTCTTCTATCTCTTGTATTCTGTTGTTGATATTTGTATCTCTGTCCCCTGATTTCTTCCCAAGGCTTTCTATCTCCAAAGTTGTCTCCCTTTGAGCTTTCTTAGTTGTTTCTACTTCTGATTTTAGATCCTGGATGGTTTTGCTTAGCTCCTTCACTTGCATGTTTGTGTTTTCCTGTAATTCTTTAAGAGATTTTTGTGTTTTCTCTTTCATGAGCTCAGCCTGTTGACCAAAGTTCTCCTGTATTTCTTTAAGAGATTTTTGTGTTTCGTCTTTCATGACCTCAGCCTGTTGAGCAAAGTTCTCCTGTATTTCTTTAAGTGTTTTTTTGCATTTCCTCCTTGTTGGCTTTTGTATTCTCCTGGATTTCTTTCAATGATTTTTGTGTTTCCCTTGCAAGGGCTTCTACCTTTTGATCCATTGTCTCCTGAATTTCTTTATGTATGACCTTCATGTGTTCCTGTACCAGCATCATGACCAGTGATTTTAAATCCAAATCTTGTTTTACTGGTGTGATGGGGTATCCAGGACATGTTGGTAGAGGAGAATTGGGTTCAGATGTTGCCATATTGCCTTGATTTCTGTTAGTGACGTTCCTGCGTTTGCCTTTTGCCATCTAGATCTCACTGGTGTTAGTTTATCTTGTCAGTGCTGGACTCACCAGTGCAAGCTGCCCCTTCCCAGTTGGCCTCTGGTGCACAGCTTACCTCCTGCACTGCTTGTAGACAGTGTGCTGCTGCCCAGGCTGTTCAGATCCCAAAGCAGGCACCCGAAGGCTCCCGCTGGGGCCCGCTGGATTCACTGGAGCACACTGACTTCTCCCAGCTGGCCGCCCGGAAGCCCAGCTAGCCACTTGCAGGACTTGGAGATGTAATGCTGCCGCCCAGACTGATCTGGATCCGGAAGCGGAGAGAGTAGAGCTAAGGGCTTCTGCCTGAGGCCTTGCCCCAGATTGTGTCTGTGGAGCAGATGGAGCCCGTGTGCACTCCCCTACTTATCTTTTAATATGCATGATACCTTGAGTTCTTCTTTTAACTGATAGTGACATCTTACTCATTTAGTCATTAATTAATAATGCCTATTCATATAATAAATAATAATGTATGTTCAAGTCTGAATGAACATGTTACAATGATAGGTCTGACTTAGTTGCTTAAAATATCTTTATTCTTTCATTTATTTTTAAGAGTGTGTGTATATGTGTGTTTGTGCCTGCTCCCTGTGTGAGGGTTGTAGAGGCCAGGGGCTGGAGTTACATGAAATTCAGGTGGATTTCTGAGTAAACCCTTTCTCATGAGTGTTGAGAGACAAACTCCAGGCCTCTGGAGAAATAGCAAGAGCTCTTTACAGCTGAGCTATTTCTCCAGTCCACTCCTATAATTTATACTAAAGAAAATCAGATTCAGTAGAATTCATAAACATTTAAATTAGAAATTATTAAGTGAATTAAGATATGGTTTATAGCATAAATACTATTTTAAACTTGTTTTCATATGATCTTTTGCCAAGAACTACAGCATTTTATATTCAGAGGCAAAATATCATCCTCGCAAAGCTATGAACTAAAGCAAAGTATTAGTTGATTTAAGATATTTTATTAGTTTTAATTATAGTTACTGTTTAAGCCAGAACTGCAGAAAATACTTGCTCAGCACTATATGACATCAAAAATTCAACAAGAAAAAACCTACAAGAGTTGTCAACTTGACCAGCTTGAGAGATGACTATAAATGGTGACATGAAACTCTTGTTATGTCTTTGGGGTCATTTCTGGAGATGACTGACATGTAAGACACTAGTGGGGGAACTCTGTGAATACGGGTGACATGATTAGTGAGCTGAACGTGAACAGAGAAAGATGGAAACCGAGGAAGCTAGTCCACACGTTTGAGTTCCATTTTTGCTGAATGAATGGTTCTGTTTCTTGCTTCCCTTGCCCTTCCACATCAGGTTACTGATTCTTTCACCTTTCAACATGGACTCAGTTCAGCAATCCTCCAGGAAGCTTCTGTGCCCTCTTATCAGGGATTGAGAACACTTTCAGTTTCTTAGAAGATCTACTTGCTTTCTGCTTCTCCGGGGTACATAAGGCATTTTTGAATCATCTAACCTTCTATCATTTCAGTCATTCCAATAAATTTCTTTTTATAATACATACTTATATTGGTTCTGTTCCACTAGAGAACTCTGAGTAACACACAGGCTGACTGAGAAAATGAATCAAACACCAATCAGTAAAAGAACAAATTTTATACTTTTTTTTTTTTTTTTGAGACAGGGTTTCTCTGTGTAGCCCTGGCTGTCCTGGAGCTCACTCTGTAGACCAGGCTGGCCTTGAACTCAGAAATCCACCCGCCTTTGCCTCCCAAGTGCTGGGATTAAAGGCACGCGCCACCACTGCCTGGCACTTCTTATACTTTGTTGGCACCTTTCGGGACAAAGTGATGGTTAGCCATCATCTACTGTGTTACAGAATATCTCCCCACCAAAATAAAAATAAACAAGACAAGGGAAGAAGTTAAGAAGCAAGAAGAAAAGTGGGTGTCTCTATGTTTTGTCTAATTTATGAAGTTCCCCTGTATTTCTTCTGGATGGAGGTTGGGTTAGTCAGAAAACAGAGCCTCAGGATATTACATACATCTTTAAGTATATTAGGATTTTATCTGCAGAAATGTGCATTTTTATTTTTATATCTTAACATTTTGGATCAAAAGATCACTATTGGCTGCATGTCATACATATAAATAGTCTTGAGTAGTCTGAAGAGGAGAGATCAAACCCATGTCTTCAAAAAGAAATATCTTATTCCATCCTTTACTGGTCTTACAGAATGACTCTAAGTTCTCTTGGCTGTTTATGAGGTTTAGGTATATTACCTGTTGTGATGTTCTTCAAGGGTTGACCAGGCTCAGAGAGGCTCAGTACGAGTTTTCCATTCTTAAGAAACAGGACCAAACTTCCCGAACCATGCCCCAGTTGGCTAAAAAACACATGCCCTGCCTTGTTCCACGTCTGAAGCTGAAAAGCGAGGGACATTTTATCTTCCCGTAAACTGCTTGGCAAAGCCAGGTAACTCCCAGAACTCAAAAAGGTCACTGGAATTGTCTGTGGTTGTGGGCATGTGAAGGACACATTTCCCTATAAATAAAACAAAAGCAGAGGTAAACAGCCTTGTAGTAGTGATTCTGCCCCATTAAAGATAGAGTTGGTAAACATGTACACAGATTCTTCTGTCCTAGCTTTTTTGGGGGGGGGAGGGTTAATTCTTCAATTTCTAGTTGTCAGGATTACAAAGGCATTCAATATGTGCTAATTCAGCAAGAGTTTTCTCTGTTGTTTATTTTTTTTTTCCAGTCTCTCTACTAGGCTTGAGGCTCTAACAAGGAACAGGACATCTCACTCAGACTATCCGTCTAAGTAGCATTTGTTCTTTAAATTGTATTCCTCAGAATCTGTTCTATACCAGCTCCATTGCTTTACTGGGCCTGCCACTAATGAAAGGACTCATTAAATCTTAACAAAACTTATTGGAAATTTCTGTTACTTTTTTTAGTGTTTGGAAATTTTCTGATGATTTGCATACACTGGGACCTTTCTGGGATCTCTGCTTTCTTCTACACTATTTCTATCCAACCACATGCTGATTCTAACACAGTAGCTTTTTAGCATCTTATAATATCTAGGTAGCCTGGGCCACATGTTTTTCTTGTATATTTGCTTTTGGTTTTAGTTTTAGGTGAAAAAAAAAGGATACTACTTTGGTATTTACTCATACTATGAATTTCTGTCCCAGAATAAAATACTTCAGCAGTTCTGATTTTAAATTGGGTCTTTGAATTGTTTCTACCAATAGACAAAATATGACTTTAGAGAAAAATTGTTACTAAGATAAGCTAGGGTTAGGATAATGGTTCAACCATGCTGAACAGTTGAGTTACCAGCAGACAGCTAAAACCCTCGACCAGACCAATTAAATCCTAATCTCCAGAGGTATATCTGGGACACGGTTTCATTAATTTTCCGTCTCTGTAAGATAAAGGCAAGATCCAAAACTTAAAATCCTTTTAAAGACAGAATTCTATATAAAAAATTTTGTCCTAACGTGCTTCAGTGACTAATATTAGATGAGTTTTCATTTTAAAATATTCCTTAGTATATATTATAATTATTATAATTTGTCATATATATAAACTATAAACAAATTCATTCTTTGCTTTTTGGGATTTTTAATCCTGTTGTGGGATGGTGAGATGGCTCAGTGATTAAAGGCATTTATCAACAAGCACACTTACCTGAGTTCAATCTCTGGGACATGGGGAAGAGAATCACTTCTTTCAAGTTGTATACACACACACACACACACACACACATGCACACACACATGCACACACACACATGCACACACACATACACACAGAGTAAATATAGCATACATTAAACACTTTTATGAAAAATTATTGTAAGAAAACATTTGCTATTATGAATTAAATGTGAAAAGATTAAAAGTAAGAGGTACTTTTTCATGGTATAAATTTATTCATTTGACCCTTAATTTTTAATCTTATAAATTAGTTCCAGGTATCTTGACTGTATGAATTGAGTTTGCAATGATTGCAGCCATCTTGAGTTGTAACAGTTATGATGTGTCTAGAGTAACTCTGAGTAACTCTCAGCAAGCTATACATACACAAAGCTATTTCAGTAACACTGATACAACTGTGTACAGAGCTGTACAGCACTGCATTGATGTTCAGAGTGTGCCCGTTTCTTTGATACTACATTAAGATTAATACAGTATATCCTAACAAGAATAAGATCACTCTGTTCTAACCAGTATATGATCCTTGCTTTCTGACTCAAGTTTCATTTGCGTCTCACCCCCACTCATAACCATGCTTCTGTCAACATATATCCCAATAAATTGCATTCTGTCAAATCCAGGATCTGCCCACTTATTTTTCTTTGACTTCATAGAATCATGGATCTTGTTCTCATTCACTGGATCTTAGTTGTGGTGGACACACAATTGTGATATGTTAGTCTCATTGTTCAGTTGAGTAGCTATCTGCTACAACAAACATAATCATTGGATAAATGATAACTCATTGAATAAATCAATTCTAGTAACTCATTTTGCCAAATGAATTTTGTGAAATGTTTTCATTTTAAATATTGAAGTAACTGTCTTTCTATTTTCATAATAAATACATGAAATTGGATAATTCCCAGACTAGAATTTTTTTAATATTTTTATTTTCTATATTCTTTGTTTACATTCTAAATGATTTCCCCATTCCCGGATCTCCCCTCCCCATATGTCCCATAAACCTTCTTCTCTCCATCTCTTCTCCAATCACCTCCCTCCTTTTTCTCTGTCCTTATATTCCCTTCCATTGCTAGATCAATCCTTTCCAGGATCAGGACCCTCTCCATACTTCTTCATGGGAGTCATTTGTTATGCAATTTGTGCCTTGGGTATTCAGGGCTTCTGGGCTAATTATTATCCACTTATCAGAGATTGCATTCCATGTGTATTCTTTTGTGACTGGGTTACCTCACTTAGGATGATATTTTCCAGATCAAACCATTTGCCTAAAAATTTTGTGAATTCATTGTTTCTAATTGCTGAGTAGTATTCCATTGTGTAAATATACCACATTTTCTGAATCCATTCCTCCTTTGAGGGGCATCTGGGTTCTTTCCAGCTTCTGGCTATTATAAATAAGGCTGCTATGAACATAATGGAGCATGTGTCTTTATTGCATGCCGGGGAATCCTTTGGGTATATGCCCAGGAGAGGTATAGCAGGGTCCTCTGTAAGTCTCATGTCCAGTTTTCTGAGGAACCTCCAGACTGATTTCCACAGTGGTTGTACCATCTTATAGCTCCACCAGCAGTGGAGGAGTGTTCCTCTTTCTCCACATCCTCGCCAACACCTGCTGTCTCCTGAGTTTTTGACCTTAGCCATTCTGACTGGTGTAAGGTGAAATCTCAGGGTTGTTTTGATCTGCATTTCCCTAATGACTAATGATGTTGAGCACTTCTTAAGGTGCCTCTCGGCCATCTGAATTTCTTCAGGTGAAAATTCTTTGTTAAGATCTGTACCCCATTTTTTAATAGGGTTATTTGGTTCCCTGGGGTCTAATTCTTGAGTTCTTTGTATATATTGGATATTAGCCCTCTATCAGATGTGGGGTTGGTGAATATCCTTTCCCAATTTGATGGTTGCCGTTTTGTCCTTTTAACAGTGTCTTTTGCCTTACAGAAACTTTGTAATTTTATGAGGTCCCATTTGTCAATTCTTGATCTTAAAGCATAAGCTATTAGTGATCTGTTCAGGAACTTTCCCCCTGTGCCCATGTCCTCAAGGGTCTTCCCCAGTTTCTTTTCTATTAGTTTCAGTGTGTCTGGTTTTACATGGAGGTCCTTGAACCACTTGGAGTGAAGTTTAGTACATGGAGATAAGAATGGCTCAATTCACATTCTTCTGCATGCTGACCTCCAGTTGAATCAACACCATTTGTTGAATAGACTATCTTTTTTCCACTGGATGTTTTTGGCTCCTTTGTCGAAGATCAAGTGACCATAGGTGTGTGGATTCATTTCTGGATCTTCAATTCTATTCCATTGGTCCACTTGTCTGTCACTGTGCCAATACCATGCAGTTTTTAACACTATTGCTCTGTAGTATTGCTCGAAGTCAGGGATACTGATTCCCTCAGAATTTCTTTTGTTGTTTGAGAATAGTTTTAGCTATCCTGGGTTTCTTGTTATTCCAGATGAATTTGAGAATTGCTTTTTCTAACTCGGTGAAGAACTGATTTGGGATTTTGATGGGGATTGCATTGAATCTGTAGATCGCTTTTGGCAAGATGGCCGTTTTAACTATATTAATCCTGCCAATCCATGAGCATGGCAGATTTTTCCATTTTCTGAGGTCTTCTTCGATTTCCTTCTTCAGAGACCTGAAGTTCTTGTCATATAGATCTTTCACTTGTTTGGTTAGAGTCACACCAAGATACTTTATATTGTTTGTGGCTATTTTGAAGGGTGTCATTTCCCTAACTTCTTTCTCAGCCTGCTTATCCTTTGAGTATAGGAAGGCAACTGATTTGCTTGAGTTGATTTTATAACCAGCCACTTCGATGAAGTTGTTTATCAGCTGTAGGAGTTCTCTGGTGGAGGTTTTCGGGTCACTTAAGTAGACTATCCTGTCATCTGCAAATAGTGATAATTTGACTTCTTCCTTTCTAATTTGTATCCCCTTGACCTCCTTATGTTGTCTAATTGCTCCAGCTAGAACTTCAAGTACTATATTGAAAAGATATGGAGAGAGAGGACAACCTTGTCTAGTCCCTGATTTTAGTGGGATTGCTTCAAGTTTCCATCCATTTAGTTTGATGTTGGCTACTGGTTTGCTGTATATTGCTTTAATGATGTTTAGGTATGGGCCTTGAATTCCTCTTCTTTCCAATACTTTTCAGACTAGAATTCTTATACCTAGCATTTATAGTCTTTAGTGCAACTTGGAAAGAATTCTGTTTTTTTGTCTGTTTTCATGTAAAACTCATACTTTTATATACAGTATACTTAGTAAATCACTATTTTCTCAGTGATATTAAGGACTGATGAAACATTAAGATAATTGTAGTTCTCCTGATTGTCTATAATCAATAACATTAATAATCCATTAATAATTCAGAATAATAGAACAGTTTTATAGAGATGGTGCTTAATTCCCCCCTTTTTTTCTAGCCTGTTTCCTTTGGTGAAAATACTTTAGGATAGGATAGAGATGTTAGGGTATAGGAGAAGTTCTTCTTTTCACCAAAGATTAGAAAATAAAAAAATGGATTCAGATTCACCAAGTGTTGCATGAAGAGTCTTGACATGGATTTCCACTGGCCAAATGTTTCATTGTGGATAGTTTCTGAGAACAGTATTTCCAGGGAAACTAACATCACTAACTTGTCTTCTTTCTCCCTTCATTCAGCAAACACTTTATATTTCAGTTTCTCCAGGACAGGAACTTTAGGTAGATGAGAGATCCATTTATCTCTTCCCTCTATCTATCTATCTATCTATCTATCTATCTATCTATCTATCTATCTATCTATCTATCATCTATCATCTATCTATCATCTATCATCTATCTATCATCTATCTATCTATCTCTCTACTGTTTTCACAACTATATCATTCTCTGCATGTAATCTTTCTGTCTACTATCTCTTTTTTCCCTCTCTCTCATCTCTATCTTTCCCTCTCTCTCAGATACCAATCATCTCTATATTTTTCATCCTTCTCTCTTCTGTCCTATCTTATCTATCTATCTATCTATCTATCTATCTATCTATCTATCTATCTATCATCTATCTATCTATCCATCATCTATCAAGTTTATAGTGTTGTTGTGTATATAGAGGCCAGAGGTAAACACTCTTCTAGTTGTTCTCCAGTGGTTTTCTTTTAAAAAATATGGTTCTTTAACTGAACCAAAACCTCACTAAGTTAGCTAGATTGGTCCTCATGCCTCTGTGCCAAACATTGTTACTAACTGAGACATCTATCAGCCTTTTTTATTTACTTTTACTTTTAAATTTTACTTATTTTACTATTTAGTTGTATATATATGTATATATATATATATATATATATATATATATATATATATATATATATATATATATATATATATATATATACATACATACATATACATATAAATGTGCCATGGTGGTATGTGTATAGAAGTCAGGAAACAACCTGATGGAGTTAGCTCACTCTTGCCATATAGGTTGCAAGATCAAACTCATGCTTGTATAACAAATGCCTTTATCAGCTGAGCCATTTTACTGGCCCTTTGGTTACTTTTAATCTTAGTCCATGTATCAACTGTCTGTGGAGGCTTATCATTCTTTCCTTATTTTTTACTTACTCAATCTCCCTTAATGTATCCAACCTTTCATGCATCTCAGTGGTGTTTGTCATTTGGGTTATCTTAATATGTTGCTAGCAGTATTCATAGTTTCAGGCTTAACGTTTCACTTATTTTCCCCATTTGCATTGGAAGTTTCATGGGCTACATGGTTATTCTAACTCTTATCATATACTCTCCCAAATGACATATTCATCTTATGGCCTATTGACCTACAGCCAGAGATATATTCAGAGTTTTGTCCTATTACCCATATACCAATGCATAGTAGCATGTAACAGGAAATAAAGCATCGAAAAAGTACAGTGTGGTTTTAATATTTGATGATACTAAGAAAGAGCCTTACCTATAATTTGAAACTCAGATATTTTTAAAACTTAAAGCATGTAGAGTAGTTTGTTAACTTAGTATGTGGAAGCATTTCAGCAGATTAGGGAATGGGCCATTAGGGATTTTTTCATTGCAAAATAATTAGGCTCCTGAGGATAAAAATTTCTGAAACTCAGAAGACATGCAAATTCTGTTCTACAATGCAAAAATAGGATATTTTAATTCATATTAAAATGAAACAATTGTCTTATGAAGCAAATATTCTCCTAATTATTTTTCTCTCTTTCTCCCTGTTTAAAGATTTGTGTGTGTGTGTGTGTGTGTGTGTGTGTGTGTGTGTACACAAGAAGATGTGCCTGTGGAGGCAAGAAGCATTAATCCTTTGGTGTTGAAGTTACAGGTTGCTGGCTGTAGGCCATACAACATGGGAACTGGAGACAAAGCATGGGTCTTCTGCAAGAGCAGTATGTGATATTAACCACTGAGAAATCTGTCCAGTCCCACTTTCTAATTTTACACATGATAAAATTGTTAAATTACATGGCAGATATTTAAAAATATGAACTGAGTTTTTAAAAAAATGCTTTGTATTAGACAAAGCCATAAAAAGAATCAGTCTTCCTGCAGTGGCTCCTTTTATATCAACAAGCTAGATTCATCTGAGAGTAGGGAACCTCAGTTGAGAAATTAGACAACTGTGTAGGGCAATGTCTTAATTAGTGATTGATGTGGAAGAGCTCAGACCATTGTGTGTGGACCACCCTTGGGCTGGTAGTCCCAGATTCTTTAAGAAATCAGGCTAAGTAAGCCATAGCAAGCCAATACTCAAGACCCACTATGGCCTCTACATCAGTTTCTGCCTCCAGATTCCTACCTGACTTCCTCTGATGATGAACAATGATACTGAAGTTTAAACCAAATAAACCTTTTGGTCATGGTGTTTCATTACAGACAATAGAATTCCTAGCTACAACTCTCTCTCTCTCTCTCTCTCTCTCTCTCTCTCTCTCTCTCTCTCTCTCACACACACACACACACACACACACACACACACACCCTACACATGTATATGTATATATGGGTGCACTCATCTGGAGTACATGTGGATGCCAGAGGCCAGTGTTATAATTTCTTTTTCAATCACATTTCCACTTTACTCTTTGAGCCAGGATCTGTGACTGAACGTAGATATAGCCATTTTGACTAGCCTCCTGGGCAGTGAGCTCCTGAATTGACTTGTCTCAATGCCCCCATGCTAGAGTTATAGACATGAACCACCACACTCAACTTTTGCCTAGGTGCTGGGAATCGGAACTCTGATCCTCATGCTTGCATAGCAGACTTTACCCATTGAGCAATCTCCCCAGCTAAGAACAATTCAAAAATGTATAATTCCTTTTTTCTTCTTCCCTTTTATAATCTCTTACCTTAATTAGTATTTGTGATTCATGTTTCTTGGCTAATTTAATAATATTGACTCCATTATAATAAATATTTTCTAAACATCCATGAAAATTTTTATGTGGGAATGTCAGGAAATGCCCTCCAGGCATCAGAATTTCTCCAAAGCTGATCTTAGAAAGAAAAACAGTGAATAAATAACATTGTTTAATGATTTTTGTGAGGATCTTTTTAACCATGCTTGATGAACAGATGTTGGTCTTATGCATCTATTCGTCTCACCATAGATTTTCTTGTTTGCTTGTTTTACATGAAGTATCCTGTTATCATGATGTGTTTAACAGCCTAATTTCTGATTACATTTGCATGTAAATTTAAAGGAAGTGACCTTTTCCCACCAAGGAAATAATTGGGGCTTGGTGAACTTAATGGTCAGTTCCTTAGGAGTTCACTGTGTAGATTGGGCTGGCTTTGAACTTGCAGAGATATGCCAGCTCTGTTTCCCAAGGTTTAAGATTACAGTTTGTAACACCTCATCTAGCTTTAATGAATAATTTTTAAAATGTAAGATTTGGCCTGAGGTCCATAAAATACAGTCATTGCACTGAATACTCTCTTCAGTGCAAGTAAGCAAAGGTAATTAAAGTTCATGTGCTATAGGAGTGGGTCTTCTGAAAATGTTACATGGCAAAACCATTTGTGCCTAATAGATATCACAGTTTTCCTGGTGTGTTATGACCCCTTCAACACTGTCTTGTGAAGAACTGGAAAGATTCATGTTATTTAGCACTGTGATTTAGATACATATCAGAGAAAACTGCACAAAAAGTTAAACCCTTTTAAAAGCTAAAAAATTATGTGTAAGCATTTGTGTCCTGAATTACTACAAAGTAATATTTCTGTATAAGATGCATATTTCCAGATTATAATTTCAGCTAAATTACACAAGGTCTCACAATCTCAAAATTAAGATCCAAGTAACTGGATTCCTTGTTCACATGGACATGATGCATGTATTTGTCCAGGGTGAAGTTCACATGCACATTTTGGAGGTCAATATGCACAGAGTGCCAGTGCAGGTCATCCAAAAGGCTGCCTAGGGTGAAGTTCATGATAGAATTAACAGGGTGCAGGTTTCCATTGCCTTAAAAAGTAAAAAAAAAAAAAAAAAACAGTGAGTTAGTTCTTTAAAAATCACACTTCCTTTTAGAAAAATCAGCACTATAATTTATATCCATCCTTCCATCCTAAGTAAAGACCATCTGACTTTTCCTCTTGAACATAAAATCTTTACACGCGTTGTGATTTGTTTAATTATGTGCATCTGTTTGCATCTGTGTGGGGGTATGTGTATGTGTGAATACCCTTGGAGACCAGAAGGGGAAGTAAGATCCTCTGGAATTATAGACATTTGTGAGCTGTCTGATATGGCTGCTGTAAACTAAACTTAGAACATCTGAAAGAGCACTACACATTCTTAACAACCAAGCCATCTCTCTAACCTGATGATTTATTTATTACTTTATTATTTATGGCATTCACATTTTCCTTTGCTGAAACCTTATCATTAAGACTATCTGAGGGTTTATGTGCATTTTATATTGGAGGTACATATATATTATATGCAGTTATTAGCAGTTCTATTAACCTTGCATTTACACTTCCCTGAAATGTTTTTACTTTGTATTCATCATTCCAGAATAATCATAGCAATGTTTCCTTTATTTCTCAAAGGCATTCTGGCTTGAATGATAAATTATATGGTTCCTTTACCTAGCTGAAAAGGTCACGGATCAACAGATGCATTTCCATCTAAACAGATTGTTTAATTACAAGTTCTTTTTTACCTGAACTAAGATAAACGACAAGCTTTCCTTTGACTAATTCCAAAATGATGTGAGTCCCGTGTTGTCCTTTTCCATGGAATATAATCCCGCTGTTCTGCATCGCTTTAAATTTCAAAGAAATAAACTCTCTCATTGGTCTTATGGCTCCGTTATCAAATTTATAGAGCAGAGAACTTTGTCCATCAAAATAAACCACCTCAGATACTAGGAAAGAGGATATTGACAAACAGTATATAAATATTATAAATATTAAAATATGTGGCATGATATATCATAGTGCACACAGAGAGAGAGACAGAGACAGAAAAAGATAGAGACAGAGACAGAGGGAGACAGACAGACAGAGAGATGCTCATCATATCTTTCTGGAGAACTATTACCAATAAAGGCCTGACAAGTTCCTAATGTAGTGACCATTCAGTGCTTTATTGAGATCACAACTTCAAGAGAATCATTTTGGGTCTTCCTGCTACAGTCTATCAGAACTGGAATTCTGACATTCCTTTTGGACAGTGTCTTACAATTTAACTATGTAGGTCAAAATATTCCAGTTCCTAAAACACAAATGTGTTTTAGAAATAACATCTGTGAGAAACAGCTGAAAATTGATTGTTAGACATATTAAATTTGATTTTATCCAGAAAAATCTATTGTTTTCAAAATTTAAAAATGAGTAAAAGAAGTAATTGTCTTTGGAAAAATGTATTTGTTCAATAAATAAATAAATAAATTAATTAATTAAAAGCTGCACAATGAAATATAAAGCTACTTAGAGCTACATTCAAGCCAAGATGATATATTTATCTTACTGATTTCATCAATGTTCACATAAAAACAGTAATATATATCTATCCATTTCATCCAAAATATGCCAAATAAGTGCGATCATTCATTCAACTAATTTATTTTATGTAGCTATTACTGGAAAAATTAGAAATCAAATTTTCTCACATTGGATTACTGCACCTTTGTGAAACTAGCATATCAAGCACATAATGAATACATTTCACTGTACATGTAAACTAAGCAATTACTCCATGCTGTACAGTTAATTTTACATGCATGATTAAGATGCAAAACTCTTGTAAAATTCAAATGGCATAATTTGTGATTATGAAACAGTAATAAGCCAAAGGAAATTCTGAAACAACTGGGCAAAGATTTTAATATCTTAGCAACATCATTATCTCTATTTTCCTTTGTCTTCAGAAAGTGTTAGCAGTTTTATTTTACTTTTTTTAAACTTTAGTAGCACAAAGTTTCATTCCTGAATATGCCTTGTCATCTCAGTTTGTTACTTTGTGACATTATGACTACTGCTCCTTTGTAACAATGTAATATCTTCTACTTTTCTTCAGACAAAATATAATAGACAAAACAAAACCAAAGACTTTTTTAGGGAAAGAAGCTTTGAGCAAATGACCTTGAAACTTGTTCTTTTAGTAATAACTGGATTTCTGATTGTTATTAATAATGCTTATATCTCAAAATTTAACCACATATTCTTAACTCATTGTGTATATGCTACTGAAATGAATTAACAAATAAAAATCTCAAACTTAACATTAAATAATACTCAACTCTATTCTGTGAATTAAACACATGATTACATGCAGCTGAGCAAACAAAAATCGTGTTTGGGATAGAGAAAGAGTTAACTTCGCAGCAATTAACTTTTACATCTTCTCTTAGATGTGATTATCTCATGAAAGGAGCAAGCTTTGAAGTCTAAGAATCAGAAGAAATCTAAGAGTGAATTGTTTCCTCCCTTATCCACCAGAGTCATACATTTAGAAGTTCAAAATCCTTATAAGTGCAAAGAGTGGTTATGGCTATATAAACATACATAAATAATCCACCACAGTATATTTTTGTGCCAAAGCACTATAACAATACTATTCAATAATGCATTCCTTAAAATATTTTACAAGAGACATTTAAGAAATAATAGTGCATCACTATTAGATAAATGATTTTGAGAAGATGATGACATATCAGGCCGAAGAGATGGCCATACAAGTATAAGTACTTGAATTTGGATCCCAGGTCCTATGCAAAAAGCTAGGTGTCTCAACACATGCAAACAACCCTGTCACTAGGGAGGCAGATGAGAGGATCCCTGAGGCTTGTCGGCCACAAAGTCTATCCTTGGTGTTAGTCTCTGGCCTCTATATGGCACACACATACATACGCACTCTGTCTTTCTGTCTATGTTTTGACTCTGCCTCTCTTTTGCTCTCTCTGTCTCTCTCTCCGTCTCTCTCTCTCTCTCTCTCTCTCTCTCTCTCTCTCTCTCTCTCTCTCTCTCTCACACACACACACACACACACACACACACACACACACACACAAAACAAGTATCTGCACTTACATGGCTTTTTGCTTGCTGTCCATCTTCCCAGGCTTTCTCCAATCAATCCTTGCTGACCTAGATCTTATTCAGAAGTATGTCTATCTCATTTTCTCATGTTAGAAGACAGAGAGTTTAGAGGTGATACTTGACAATTACTGATGCAATTATGATATCACTGTACTTCTCCCAAAGAATATCAGGAAAAAAACTAATAGCATTTATGTTTAAAGGTTGTCAAATATTCATTCTTATAAGATAAAGAACTTGGTCACAGACAGAATTCATGTGTTTAGGAAGAACTGTGTTAAAAGTAAGCTCACCAACATTCTTGTTATGACTTCATTCAAGCAACAGATAATCACTAGACACCATGTGCTGAGTAAAAGGACACAATATGGACTATGATGGACTGGAAAACTCACTGTAGAAAGTAGGACTGAGATCCTGAAACATGACTCTGCTTCACTTATAGTGTGACACTAGTGTAAATAGTCATTTGGTTGAAGAGCGCCTAAGTAAAAGACCTACATCCTCAGTCTCTTGCAAGATATAAATCTCTGAAAAGCCATAGTAGAAAAGTCTGCTTCCTTGAATTGTTATTTTCTGTGTTTCTGTAGCTGAAGCAGCTTCATAGATTTCTTAGGCTAATAGATTTCTTAGATTCTGTTGTCTGGACAGATTCAATATATATTTAAAAAGTAGGAGCAGGTTTGAGTCAATGAGTTGAGAGAGACAGAATACAATAGAAATGAGTGGTAATTTAGAAAATAGAGGAGGATAACAATTCTCTTTTGGGCATTGACTCTGAGAGTTCACAGGCCAGGGAGAAAAGTTGTTCAATATAGGGTGAACCAGGGTGGAACTCTTGAAATTCTAGATGAGAAGAGGGATTTAGAAGTGTGGCCAGAGAATTGGTGCCTCTAAAAACTTGCAGACATGGATAGAAAGCAGAGGGAGCTAGCAAACAAGATAAAAGGACTAGAATAAACATGTGGATAAATGCTAACTTTCACAAAATGTCAGGCATGAAGCACACAAAGGTACCTGGAAACTAGAGAAAACTGTTTTGTTGTGCAGGTTGGAAGCCACAATTTGGGTTACTATGCCAACCTGGACCCCAATTTGAAAATGGATGCCCAGAAAATGCTTCTGCTAAGCCAAGAATCCATAAGAACACATAAGCTGAATGAAAATGTTGGTGAGAATACTAATATTAGTGGAATGTAAGAGAGAGAGAGAGAGAGAGAGAGAGAGAGAGAGAGAGAGAGAGAGAGAGAGAGAACTGCAGAAAGACATTTCCACTAGGCAATATAATAAGCAAAGTTCTTAAATAAAAACAAGTGTTTTTAATTAAAAGTCAAAAAAATTATTCCCGGCCCAGTCCTTGAACCACTGCAGAGGAGAGTCCTTGAGCCCCCTCGCTTTGAGATGCTCCACCCCCCCCCCTTCGCCTTGCCTTCTCCCTCAGTCGCCTTCAGCAGGCCATTTCCACCGAGGAAAAGGAATTATATCTTATGTCCACTATCCAGAACCTCCGCCCTTTGCTGATGCAAGTAAGGGTGATGACCTGCTTCCTGCTGGCACTGAGGATTATATCCATATAAGAATTCAACAGAAAAAACGGCAGGAAGACCCTTACAACTGTCCAAGGGATCGCTGATGATTACAATAAAAAGAAACTAGTGAAGGAGTTTAAGAAGAAATTTGCCTGCAATGGTAGTGTAATTGAGCATCCAGAATATGGAGAAGTAATTCAACCACAGGGTGACCATTGCAAGAACACATGCCAGTTCCTGATAGAGGTTGGACTGGCTGAGGATGATCAGCTGAAGGTTCATGGGTTTTAAGTGCTTGTGGCTGTCTGAAACTTAAGTGAGGATGTCCTTGCAATGAGTAGAATTTCCCTTCTGTTCCTTGTCACAAGTTTAAAATCCTCACAGCTTGTATAATGTAGTCATTTGAGGTCTGCTTTTAACTTGGACTAGTGTAACTCCTTCATGCAATAAACTGAAAAGAGCCATGAAAAAAAATCATAGACCATAAGATTTATACTGTTAAAATAAATAAAATTAATGTACTTGAACAATGATTATAAGAAAATAATGGATAATTTAGAGACTTTTTTCTGCAGAAGGTACTTTAAGTTGGCTATTACTAGTAAAATAATACTCATTAGTGGTAATTTATGATCTATTTGCATTTAAAAATTTTGCTAGTAGTTAACTTATATCCTACAGCTTGTGTTTGCAGAGGCTAACGGCGCCTATAAATTCTATGACAGCTTCACACAGTTCACCGGTCCTTCTTAGGTTCTATAGCTCGGATGCCTCTGGTATCGACCATAAGTCCAAGGAATGGAAGAAATAGCTTCTTATGAAGGAGAGGCCTCATCAAAGAGCATGTTCTGCTTTGAAGTCAGTACACCTGAAGTTGTTTCAGAGTAACAGGAAAACAAACTAATTTCATAGCATCAAAGAGAAATTTTAAATATATCATAGTTACTACAACAACATAGTTACTACAAAGTTGGCAGTCACAATAAAGCTGAAGATATTCCCATTCAAGACAATGCCTTGGTGAAAGAAAATGACCAACTGGAGGAAGAAAAGGATAATAAAACACCACCATTACATTTAATACTTCATAGAAATACTAATAGTAGAAACAGGCAGAATTAGGAAGTTAATGGGATTGTTAGGGAGGGGCTTAATAATAAAACAGAGACATAAAATACTTTATGGATGGTAGGTTATTATTATACCTCAGAAATTAACACTCTACATGATGAAAGAAGAAATTAGCAGAGAATGAGAGTGAGTACTTGGAAATGAGAAGGAAGTATAGCCTGGTACATCCAAAAAAGCTGAAGATATTCCCATTCAATCCATTCTTTGCTTCTTCTATAGTTCTATGTGTTCATATTTCACTTTTTAAAACCATTTAATCTATTTCATATTACTTTTATTCATTTATTTTTGAGACAGGGTCCTATGTAGCTTAGGGTGACCTCAAACTCACTATGTAACTGAGAATGGCATTGAACGTCTGATCTTCCTGCTTCTACTTTCCAAGTGCTAGGGTTACATGCATGTGACACCATGACTTGTGTTCACTTAGTTGGCACTCTGCCCACTAAGTTACATTACAGCCCATTTAAACATAAAGTAAAGCATAGAGAAAGACTATTTGCATTGGGTAAGGAATGGATGAGTTATTTCCAAATCAGTGCTCCCCTTGAGCAAAGGAAGCCTGGATATTTCACTGAGGCATTATGTATACATTCATATAGGAAAGCATAGGAAGAAAAGTTGGCAGTCACAATCTTAGGCATGCTTAGTTCCGGGTTATGTCACTCCTGTTTAAAAGTCAAAATGGGGAAGAAGAGCTTGTGGATATGCTCAACTTGTGAAAGTGACTAACAGGAAGCCTTTGGATTTGCTCAGATGTGTCCTAAAGATGGTGGCATATGAGTACACTGAGTTTACTTCTAGGTATGCTTAGCTGGTTCATATGACTGCAGGTGGAAATATCTCTTAGCATCTCTTAGCTTTTGCCAAAAAGATAGTGGACAGAAATGCCTATGAGTCTGCTCAGATTTTCCCCAAAACCCTTAACATTTTCTGATTTGTTAAGATGTACAAATATCTTTCTTTCCTCTGGATGTGCTAACATCATCCAATGGCAGAAAACTAACTCTGTGCAGTTACATTAATATCCATGTGCATATTTTATATTTTTTCATTTTAACAATAATTTAAAATATGCCCATGATGTTGAGAAATAGTATAATTGCATTCAAGATCATCAGATAACAAACTTTGAGTCACATCAGTTCCACTGCTTGATTTTTTATGTTAGTGTTCATGTATTCATGTCTGCACTATCTCATTTTATTTAGATTACAGTTAATTGATGATAAAAGAAGCTGGTGCAGAAATTTCCCAGTTAATGAAGATCTGAGGAAGTAATAGTGTGTTGTGGAGCTACAGGGCTACAGGCTTCACAGTAACACTGATAGAGAAAAGTAGAGATAGTACCTTGACATAGTGTAGTAGGTACTTCATGCTAGAGCTTAGTCTCCAAACACTAGTGCTAAACACGACCCATAGAAGCCTCTGAAAGTCAGTGTCATCTGTAATTAGTTAGAATTTATTTGCTTTATTGAATACTTACAATGTTAGAAGTAGTTTATTAAACTCTGGGAATCTAAAGATAAATGAATTTTGGGTTGAGTCTACCTCTAAATTGAGTGTGTTCAGGGGCCATCTATGTATTGCATATAGATGTTCCTGTGGGTGGCTTTATGCATACTGGCCAACACCACATGTTTACTTATCATCGGTCACCTCTTTTACTGAGATAGATTCTCTTCACAGACCTGATAATTCATCTGTTGGCTAGACTGGCTGATCAGTGTACTCCAGAGATTTACCTGTCTCTGTTCTCTGTCTCCAGCACTGGATTCACAGACATTCACTGTACAGAGCCATACTGGGGTGTCATGCCACCTGGTAGGAACATTGATCAAGGTGAACTTCTTCTCCCAGCCTTTGTTGAGCAGGGATTCCTGTGCTAGTCAGGATCCTACTCCCCCTAGGGTGGAGTGCTCATAGTGAAGGTGAAGTTCATTGTTCCTCCAGAATTAAGCAGGTGACCCACCCAGCTGTGGAACAGCTAAGCAGTGGAGCCAACACCCAAGGAACTGCCAGACCAGTTTCCTGGAACACATTCTGGGAGGGTCTTGCCTGAAACCTTAAAACACTGGGTCCCCCAATAAACCATGAGACTTTGAACAGCTGGTGTTGTCTTAGTCTTCGTTCCTTTTGCCGCCCCCCCCACCATATATCCCTAGCTTCTCTTCCAGGACCCAGTTCGCTGTAGCTGCAAGCAGTTACAATTCACTATAAATCTGCCTTTTTATGTGATACTGGGGCTCCAAACATAGGCCCTCATTTTACATCGAATATTTTACCCACTAAGCAATTTTTAATTTAACCATGAAAAAAATAATTAGAACCTATATTGTCATAAGGAGTTAATCAAAGTTTTTTCATAAAACTCAGTTTTAATTATACAAGTATTAAAAAGTCTAGAGCAAGTAATTTTTAACTGACACTGGTTTTTACAGCATCTCATGCGGATGTTTATTTTACATGAAGAATAAATATCACTTACTGTATGAACACCCATATACTTCTATCCGCATTCCAATCCTGCCCTTAGGGTTCCAGGCTAAGGGGAGAAAGCGCAGGAACCTGGTGTGGAAGGATGGCTGGAGACTATATTGTACCACACTGTCTGCATTTGTGTTTCCTGGAAATCCCTGTTTAAAAAAAACACACACACACATACACACACACACACAAAGAGAAAGGGTCAATGTATCTTCAAGATCACTTTTGTTTCACCATTGCTCATATCAATGGTGGCATGTGTTAACTCTGCTTATATCCAAAACACTGTCTTCTTTCAAATAACTCTGATAAGGTTTAACATAGATATGGCAATTTTGCCTTGGTTCCTCAATTATCTACTATTGTCTAAATATTCTTTTGGTTTAAGATACTCTAAACATTAGCACTATTAAAACATTTATAAACATTTTAATGATGGTGGTTTGTGACCGCCATTGGGCTTGCTCTTCTGAATTTTTCATTTAACACATCCCTTCACTACCATCTCTGAGTAGTAAAGCTGTTCTTATAAAACTACATCATTAGGAAATGAAGCACCAGAGTAATCACTGCCCAAAGATTTTTACCAAGAATCCTGGAGAGTCACAGTAGAGAGCTAGAAAGGACCTAAGACATCATTCTAGCCCTGCTTCCTTAAGTTACAGGTGAGATGTTACTAAGAGAGGAAAAATATAGGTAAGTATCAGATAGGATTAGATTACATACAGGGTCTTTTTTATAATTACAGCATCGACTCCATGTTATCACCCATAATCTGCTTGCATAAAATACAAGTGCAAGATTTCTACATTGCTAACATGGTTACTGAAGCTTTCTATGGGACAGTGTACAGTGAGTTTCTGCAGGAAATACACCACCATTATCTTTACCCAGATCATCCAGGAGTGCTTTTCTCCCATTCATGCCGTCTAAGCACTGTGAAAGACCAGAGTGGGGAGAAAGAAGCTTGTTTATAAATATTTTCACCTCATAATGAGGTGTGTGTGTGTGTGTGTGTGTGTGTGTGTGTGCATGTGTGTATGTAAAGTTAGGAGTTTGGATCTGGTTAGTTTGGATTTGAATATGGCATATTATCATATATATGTGAAATGATATGTTCATATCATACTGAACCCATTAAGATGCACAATTAATACATGTTAATATAGTAAATTTTAATAACATGGGAGGAAAGGAGAGATCAGTGCTCCATAACCCTTAAATTTATTTCAAATCATAATGACTACTGAAATAAATAAGGTAAAGTTTCTGCTCATGAGCATTTGCAGAAAAGTAAAGACAAACAAACAAACAAACAAACAAAAAAAGCACTAAACACTAAGCCTCTTCCTTACAGAAATTTTCTGTTGTTTCTTTTCAAAATTCCATTTACCTGAGCTTTTTAGGATAGCTTGAATTACACATGAAAAAAAGTCCAAGGGTAGGTGGAGATAAGAAGTTTGTTATGGAGCAGTTTCCCAATGAGTTGAAGACTTAAATCAGAATAGTGAAAGTTACATACAACTAAGGCTATATTAGAAAAGGACTTTTATTTAATGAAAATGAAATTAGAGAGTAAAGAGTATAGCTTCTAATACTCTCTTGTACTAAAATGACTTCCTGCCTGGTGCATAAAGTTAAAATAAGTTACCATAAATACATGCAATGGACCACTTACTTCAACCAATAAGTAAAAATGTTATCTATCTACTCCTTATCTCAGCCCAGAACTCTGGAGGAAATCCCATGCTTCACCAGAGGCCCTTGGCTGCCAGAACTCCAGGTAAGTCACCTCCCTATGGACTTATACCACTTCCTCAGTGCCTGTCTAGTCCACCCCCAACAACCCCTTCATCACCAACCATATCCCAGGCCAAAATTCTGTTAGAAGCCCTTTGCTCCATCAGAGGCTTCAGTAGCCACCAGAACTTCAGCAGAGACATTCTGATTGACACCTTGATCAGAAATCAAGCCCCCAAATCACTTGGATATTGTCTACTTAGCCCCAGGCCATTCCATCCAGAAGACCAGAGAGGAAACAGAAAACAAAGAACAAAACACCCATTCAATAAAGACAAACTCATAAATCAGCACCTAGACCTAGAACCACCCCAAACTTAGATGCTAGTGTAAGAACACAATTAGCAACAGCCAAGGCAATATGTTACCATAAAAGGCTATCTCTCTTACTACAGCAAGCCCTGAATATTACATAGCAGATAAACCCCACAGAAGAATGAGGAGGAAGGATCCTAGGAGCCAAAGAGGTTGAAGACACTGGGAGAACACAATCTGCAGAAGCAATAAGCAGGGTTCACTGGGGCTCATAGAGACTGAAACGACATTCACGGACACTGCATAGGTCTGAGCTAGGTCCTCTACACATACATTATGATTGTATAGCTTGGTGTTCTTGTAATATTGGGGTGTTAATGACTGTTTTTAAATTTCTTATTTTATTTATTTACATTCCAAATGTTGCCCACCTCTCAATCCTCCCTCCCAGAATAGGTCACCCCATCCTCCCTCCACTTTGCCTCTGAGAGGGTGCTTTCCCCTCCCACTCCTGGCATCCCTCTACTCTGGGACATAAAATCTCTACAGGATTAGGCATTTCCTCTCCCAGTGAGGCCAGACAAGGCAGTCCTCTGCTACCTATGTGGGTGGGACCCAGATTAGTCTGTATTTGCTCTTTGATTGGTGGCTAAGTCTCTGGGTGCTCTCAGGGGTCTGGGTTAGATGACGCTGCTGCTGCTGCTGATTTTCCTGTAGGATTGCCATCCCCATCAACTCCTTCAGTCTTCCCTTAACTCTTCCATGGGGGTTGCTGACCTCAATCTAATGCTTGGCTGTAAGTATCTGCATCTGTTTCAGTCAGCTGCTGGTAGGGCCTCTCAGAAGACAGCCATGCTAGGCTCTTGTCTGCAAGCACAACATAGATAACATTAGTAATAGTGTCAGGGTTTGGTGCCTGCTCATGATATAAATTCCAAGTTGGGTTGGTCACTGGACAGCCTTTCCTTTGGTCTCTGCTCCATTTTTGTCTCTACATTTCTTTCAGACAGGAACAATTCTGGGTCAAAAATTTTGGAGGTAGGTGGGTGACACCATCCCTCCACTGGGGGTCCTGCATATCTACTGGAGGTAGTCTCTTCAGGTTCCATCTCCTCACTTTTGGGCATTTTGACTCAGGTCACACCCCCATTGAGCCTTAGGAGCCATTTACATCCCAAGTCTCTGAGACTTTCTAGAGCCTTTTTCAACCCCTGCACCCAGCAGCTGCATATTTTCATTCATTCTCCTGGTCCTCTAGGCTTCTCTCCTATCTCCCCTATCAATAACTGATCCTGCCCCCCTTTGCCCTTCTCCTCTCCTCTCCCATACAGGTTCTTCCCTCACTCTACCTCCTGTGATTATTTTGTTCCCCAATCTAAGTTGGGATTGAAGCATCCTCACTTGGGCCTCCCTTCTTGTTAAACTTCTTACATTCTGTGGGTTGTATCCTGTGTATTCTGTACTTTTTGGCTAATATGCATTTATCAGTGAGTACATACCATGCATGTCTTTTGGGTCTGGGTTACTTCACTCAGGATGATATTTTCTAGTTCTATCCACTTGCCTGCAAAATTCATGATATCCTTAATTTTAATAGCTGAATATTATTCCATTGTATAAATGAACCACATTTTCTGTATCCATTCTTTTGGTTTAGGGACATCTGGGTTGCTTCCAGTGTCTGGCTATTATAAATAAGGCTGCTATGAACATAGTGGAGCACGTGTCTTTGTGGTATGGTGGAGCATTTTGGGGGGTATATGTCCAGGAGCTTGCTATATAGCTGGGTCTTCAGGTTTCCAATTTTCTGAGGAACTAACGGATTGATTTCCAGAGTGATTATACCAGTTTACAATCCCACCAGCAATGAAGGACTGTTCCTTTTTCTCCATATCCTTGTCAGCATGTGCTGTCACTTGAATTTTTGATCTTAGCCATTCTGACTGGTGTGTGGTGGAATCTCAGGGTCATCTTGATTTGCATTTCTCTGATGAGTAAGGATGTTCAACATTTCTTTAAGTGCTTCTTGACCATTCAAGATTCCACTGTTGAGACTTCTTGGTTTAGCTCTGAAGCCCATTTCTTAATTGGGTTTTGCTTGCTCTTGGAACCCTTTTCCTCCTACTGTGTTACCTCCTCCAGCCTTGATGTGAGGGTTTGTGGTTAGTCTTATTATATGTTATATCATTGTACTGGCTGGTTTTATGTGTCAACTTGACACAGGCTGGAGTTATCACAGAGAAAGGAGCTTCAGTTGGGGAAGTGCCTCCATGAGATCCAGCTGTGGGGCATTTTCTCAATTAGTGATCAAGGGGGGAGGTCCCCCTGTGGGTGATAGCACCTCTGGGCTGGTATTCTTGGGTTCTAAAAGAGAGCAGGCTGAGCAAGCCAGTAAGAAGCATCCCTCCATGGCCTCTGCATTAGCTCCTGCTTCCTAACCTGCTTGAGTTCCAGTCCTGACATAATAAACCCTTTCCTCTCCAATTTGCTTCTTGGTCATGAAGTTTGTGCAGGAATAGAAACCCTGACTAAGACAAATTGGTACCAGCGTAGTAGGGCATTGCTGTGATAACCTGACCATGTTTTGGGGAGGACTGTAGAAGGACTTTGGAATGACTTTGGAACTTTAGCCTAGATGATCCATTCAGTGTTAAGAACTCTATGGACTGTTCTGTAGGAGCTTGGAAGATAATGTTGAGAACATTGCAGAAAATGGAGGTCTGGCTTGTGAAATTTCAGGGGGAAAATTTAAGACTCTTATCAGGGCTGTTGCTGTTTTGATTATGAAGATTCTGTGGTTTTCAGCTGGGGCTGAAAAATCAGCTGTGATTAACAAGATACCAGAACCATTAAAGCAAACCTTTGTGTTACTGGGACTATTGATGCTGGTTAGCTGGAGCTAAGAAATTAGTGGTGATTAAGAAGAGACCAGCATCACTGAGGTGAAATCTTGTGGGAAGTGTTTTCAGAGAGCACAGAGGCTGTGTTCCAGAGATAGCCACAGTGGTACTTTGTGTTGTGACTGGACTTGGTACTGTATAAGAGTCACCCAGGTGGTACTGGTTTTGAAGGCATGAAGGGGTCATGAAGAGAAGCTGAGGCTCCGCACTGTGAGAGGTTGCGGAAGGTCATTGGTGAAGGTGCAGTCTTAGTTGCAACTGATGGCCCAGGACTTGAAGGGGTCATGCAAAGGAGCCGAGGCTTGGCACCATGAAGAGAGCCTATGAGAGAGGCTATTGGTGAAGACTAGTTACAGCAGAATACAGCAGTGTTTTGGAGATGCCAGTACCATGAGATGACCAGCAAGAACAGCAGCAGCAGTGGAGTACAGGCACCTGGAGCCTAGAAGACAAACTGTGTGCTACAAAGGGCAGAGCGGGAGAAGTGACCCAAGCCCATGGAGGAGCCCAGAAGATTGTGAGTTGGATCCCAGACATTGAACCACTGGAGTTTGAGTTTTGCTTTTGGTTGTGACTGTGTCCTGATATGTTTCCCTCTTGAAGGAAGAAAGTATATTAGTGGAGCCTACAGTTAAGAGATTTTGAATTTTTAAAAGATTTTGAATTTTAAAAATATTGGACATTTTAAAGGGATTGAACTTTTAATATGTAAAGACTGTGGGACTTTTAAAGTAATTTAGATCTTGGGGATGAATAAGAAAGTAAGGGTTGAGGCTTAATAGTGATATGTTTGTGTGTCAAGTTGACAAGGGTCAATTGTACTGGCTGGTTTTGTGTGTCAACTTGACACAGGCTGGAGTTATCACAGAAAAAGGAGCTTCAGTTGGGGAGTGCCTCCATGAGATCCAGCTGTGGGGCATTTTCTCAATTAGTGATCAAGGGGGGAGGTCCCCTTGTGGGTGGTACCACCTCTGGACTGGTATTCTTGGGTTCTATAAGAGAGCAGGCTGAGCAAGCCAGTAAGAAGCATCCCTCCATGGCCTCTGCATTAGCTCCTGCTTCCTAACCTGCTTGAGTTCCAGTCCTGATTTAATAAATCCTTCCCTCCTCAACTTGCTTCTTGGTCATGATGTTTGTGCAGGAATAGAAATCCTGACTAAGACAGTCATGTTTGATTGCTATCACTGGCAGAAACAATTCTTGAGGATTGTCTTCTAATCTCCACAAAAGCAGCACAGTGCACATGCACCTGCATTCATTACCCCCTAATAACAAACCATAATAATAAATAGACAAATAAATAAAAACAGAAATGAGCACATCCAACCCAGGCTATTCAACTGGGAATACTGGGATTCCCTGAGTAAAAAAGTTGTACCTCTTATTAGTGAGTGCATACATACCATGATTCATCTTTTGAGTCTGGGTTACCTCACTTAGTATGATGTTCTCCAGCTCCATCCATTTGCCTAAGAATTTCATGAATTCATTGTTTCTAATGGCTGAATAATACTCCATTGTGTATATATACCACATTTTTTGCATCCACTCTTCTGTTGAGAGATACCTGAGTTCTTTCCAACTTCTGGCAATTATAAATAGGGCTGCTATGAACATAGTAGAACATGTATCCTTATTACATGCTGGGGAATCTTTTGGGAATATGCCCAGGAGTGGTATAGCAGGATCTTCTGGCAATGAGGTGCCCAGTTTTCGGAGGAACTGCCAGACTGATTTCCAGAGTGGTTGTACCAATTTGCAACCCCACCAGCAGTGGAGGAGTGTTCCTCTTTCTCCACATCCTCGCCAACACCTGCTGTCTCCTGAATTTTTAATCTTAGCCATTCTGACTGGTGTAAGGTGAAATCTCAGGGTTGTTTTGATTTGCATTTCCCTAATGACTAATGAAGTTGAGCATTTTTTTAAGATGATTCTCCACCATCCGATATTCTTCAGGTGAGAATTCTTTGTTTAACTCTGTACCCCATTTTTTAATAGGGTTGTTTGGTTTTCTGGAGTCTAACTTCTTGAGTTCTTTATATATATTGGATATTAGCCCTCTATCTGATGTAGGATTGGTGAAGATCTTTTCCCAATTTTTTGGTTGCCGATCTGTCCTTTTGATGGTGTCCTTTGCCTTACAGAAACTTTGTAATTTTATGAGGTCCCATTTGTCAATTCTTGATCTTAGAGCATATGCTATTGGTGTTCTGTTCAGAAACTTTCTCCCTGTACCGATATCCTCAAGGGTCTTCCCCAGTTTCTTTTCTATTAGCTTCAGAGTATCTGGCTTTATGTGGAGGTCCTTGATCCATTTGGAGTTGAGCTTAGTACAAGGAGACAAGAATGTATCAATTCGCATTCTTCTGCATGCTGACCTCCAGTTGAACCAGCACCATTTGTTGAAAAGGCTATCTTTTTTCCATTGGATGTTTTCAGCCTCTTTGTCAAGGATCAAGTGGCCATAGGTGTGTGGGTTCATTTCTGGATCTTCAATCCTGTTCCATTGATCTGCCTGCCTGTCACTGTACCAATACCATGCAGTTTTTAACACTATTGCTCTGTAGTATTGCTTGAGGTCAGGGATACTGATTCCCCCAGACTTTCTTTTGTTGCTGAGAATAGTTTTAGCTATCCTGGGTTTTTTGTTATTCCAGATGAATTTGATAATTGCTCTTTCTAACTCTGTGAAGAATTGAGTTGGGATTTTGATGGGTATTGCATTGAATCTGTATATTGCTTTTGGCAAAATGGCCATTTTAACTATATTGATCCTGCCGATCCATGAGCATGGGAGGTTTTCCCATTTTTTGAGGTCTTCTTCCATTTCCTTCTTCAGAGTCTTGAAGTTCTTGTCATACAGATCTTTCACATGTTTGGTAAGAGTCACCCCAAGATACTTTATACTGTTTGTGGCTATTGTGAAGGGGGTCATTTCCCTAATTTCTTTCTCAGCCTGCTTATCCTTTGAGTATAGGAAGGCCACTGATTTGCTTGAGTTGATTTTATAACCTGCCACTTTGCTGAAGTTGTTTATCAGCTGTAGGAGTTCTCTAGTGGAGTTTTTTGGGTCACTTAGGTAGACTATCATGTCATCCACAAATAATGATAGTTTGACTTCTTCCTTTCCAATTTGTATTCCTTTGACCTCCTTATGTTGTCGAATTGCCCTAGCTAGTACCTCAAGTACAATATTGAAAAGATAAGGAGAAAGGGGGAAGCCCTGTCTAGTCCCTGATTTTAGAGGGATTGTTTCAAGTTTCTCTCCATTTAGTTTGATGCTGGCAATCCACACATCAAATGAGGTACAAGAAGAACGGAGGAGTGGCCCCTTGTTCTGGAAAGACTCAGTGAAGCAGTATAGAACAAAATCAGAACAGAGAAGTGGGAAGGGTTGGGTGGGAAAACAGGGGGAGGGAAGGGGACTGATGGGACTTTCGGGGAGTGGGGGTCCAGAAAAGGGGAAATCATTTGAAATGTAAATAAATATATCAATAAATTAAAAAAAAAAAGTTGTACCTCAGCACCGTGTCTTCAGACTTGGTGACTTTCTCTGTTGCTCTACTGCAAACTGTTTTTTGTTTTGTTTTGTTTTTTCCTAATCCATAAAACTCTTCTGGTAAAATCTAACTATAAAGGTTGGAATGAATATTAATAGGTATATTTATCATTCTGCCCTACCTCCTGCCTCGAGGATTGTGCTCAGGCTAAGTGGCTGCTGTGATCCAGGCAGAGGCTGGTAATGTCTGGTGCTGTGGTTTGAATATCAAATGTACTCAGTAAGCTCATGAGTTTGAACACTCAGCCTCCAGTTCCTTGTGCTGTTTGAGAAGGTTTTAGAATCTTAAGGGGGTGGAGTCTTGCTGGAGGAAGTGGTCACTAGAGAAAGATTTTGAGTTTTTTTTTGTCTTACTTCCTGTTCTCCCTACTTCTTGACTACAGATGAAATATTACCAGGTAGTTTCCTGCTCCTCCTTCCATTCTTTTCCCATCTGTTGCCATGTCTCTCCCCACCCCACCTCCATCTCTCTAACTACCCATGATGAAATGATCCCCTGGAAATGCAAATCAGAAAAAAAAAAAAAAACTTCTCCCTTAAACTGTTTTCCTCTAGTATTTGGTCAAAAGTGACTAATGCATCTGGTTACTGCTGCTTGTTCACTCCTGGGGTAGCATCTGAATCCCACTACTTAACATTCTCACTTGAGTCCAGTACCTAGGACATCCAGATAAACCAGAAGCAGCAGCTGTTGTGGGCATTTTTTCTCAAACACTAAATTGTAAACAATTAAATAAATGTTGTCAGTGGCTGACAAGTTTTTAAAGTGTTTGATACATATAGCATGCACTGCACCCCCCCTCCCAAGGAAGCATACAGAAACAGAGTTGTTTTATTGTCTTTATATACAAAATATTATTTTTCTCTCATTTATTTTAAAATGCAAACAGGAAAATATACTTCTGATTATTATGATTATAGCATCACATAGTAAAGGGATTTAGTTACTTAGTTTCATAGAACTAAAATAAATTGGTTAGCTTTTGTAATCTGACACAATTTGGAATTACCTGGGAAAGGAATCTCAATGGAGAATTACCTAAATCAGGTTCACCGGTGGGCATGCCTATGAGAAATTTTCTTTGTTGGTTTAATTGAGGTGAAAATACTTTAATGCAAACAGCACGTTTTCATGGGCTGGATCCTGGACCAAATAAAAAGGAATGAATATGCTGAGTGTAAGCACTCAGGCATTAATTCACTGCTCTCTGCCTTTGACTGTGGATATGAGGTGCTTGGTTGAGTAAAGTTTTTGCTGCCTTAACTTCGTCGCGGTGATGGCTTGAAACCTGGAATTGAGCCAAATAAACTCTTTCTCCCTTAAGTTGCTTTTGTGGAAACAAAACTAAGACAGACATAAACTGATATGATTGGATCATACTAACCATTGCTTCAAAATTCAGAGATCTGAACACAAAAATCAGACATTTACTATATATGATTAAAATACATTCAAGAAATTAAGCTATAGCTCAATGTAAAGAGCTTGTCTAGCCTGAACACATCATAGATTTGATCCCAGAACCATAAGCTAAATAAATAGAAATGTATACACATATTTAAATGCTTGAGTATATTTAATTTTATTCTATATAATATAAATTAATATGTATTTAATTTTTATTTTGTATAATTGTTGAGTTTTGAAGGCTCATATTTCAGTTTGATTGGATACTATTTTCTTTTAATAACATACAAGTTTATAAGGATATGCATTGAAGAGAGATAATCTATGCTAGTATTTACTGAGACAGCATTTTGAACTTATTAATAAAATAACCTTACAATAAAAGTACTTTGAAAAAGTAATGTAGTCTTCTATTAAGGTCAGAGTTTACATGACAGATTTTTTTCTACAAATTTACAGAAATAATTTTAGATATAAAGACCTATTTCTACCTTGTTTTGTCAGGTCAGAAACAAAGGCTACAAAAGAATAGGGCTAAGTATGTTCTGTAAAAGCACAGGTGTGAGCAATTCTGAAGAAACTTAATAAATCTTCATGTAGAGATAAGCAGTAGACAGGATATTTGAAAGTGCAAATTTAGAAGTCAATGGTTCTTTAAATTCTTTTCTGTTCTTCCTTAAACAGGTGATCTTGTTGGGATTCACCACCATTTTTTTTAATATAAAATGGAAAAATAATAGCTACCTGAAGGCAGTTTATACAACAAACCCATATTATTACAGAAATTTCTTCATAACATTGCTACTGTGTGTGTATACATGCATCTGTGTGTACATGTGCTTGAATATGTGTGTGTATATACATTTGAGTATATATTCCTTTTATTGAAAGATAAAATGTTCTCTTAGATTTGATGTGGGTTTTGTGGCTGTGAACATCACAACTGAGTTTTATCCAGATGTGAATGTAAACATTTCAGATGACATGACTATCATACCTATAGCTTATTCCTAAAGTATAAGTGGCAGTTACAGAAATGTATGACTTGGGGTCCATAAATACTCTGTAAATACGTTTCTAAATAATTTAAAGAATTTAATTAAATTCTTGAGAAATTTCTAAAACCTTAATTTAATTTGTTTCTCATGGTCACATTGATTACATCTAACCCTTAGGCAGGGTGGACTCTAAAACTCATTATCTATTTCATAAAAAAGTTAAATTCACCAATATTCTTATTATTTTATGTTGGGTAAGCAGGCATCCATTTTAAGTACAAAAACTTGCTCTGTGAATGGAATATTCATCAAAAGTTACTTTAGGAACCTTATTACTGGTGGCTTATGTTGAAACATTTCTTGGTGAATTTTTCAAAAGAGAGTCTAGGAATGTGCTTTAATGGAAGACCATGCTCAAGGCGTGGCTCAGTCTCTATCACCTCAACATTTTTCATCAACTCTTTACTGCAAATTAGTTACAGAAATGAATTTCTATGCTTTCTAATACAAATATTAAGTCATGTACCACTTCGTTACTAAGAATTTTCAGTTGGTGCTCATTAAGAGGTTAGAAATTTTGCATAAAAGATTTCAGTTCTGCCACAACTTTAGTTTTATTAATAGGTTTCAAACTCTTTAATATAGTGAATGAGATTCTCATTTCAGTATACTGTTAGTGTTTTAAGCTGCCATGGTCACATGGCAGGACAATGTCTGGGTAATGAAGTGCTTGCTGTCTGCCATGATAATTCTCTTTTCTTAAATTGCCTGGGTAGGCAGATGTTGGTTATAAGTTTTAGTGTCTGTATTTTTACTTTCTTTATGAGTAACATGAGGGTTATAAAACTATTCTGTCCAATTTTTATCTCACTGAAAGGTGTTTCTGAAATTCTAAGGAGCTACAAAAATAAAAAATATAATTAAGGTTTTGCTCATAAGATGATTTAACAAGACTATTTGATTAAGATACTTTGTAATATTTAATCATTATTTGAAAAAAGTATATCAATGATAATTATAGTATCCCAGTAATGCAATTATTCTGATTATGCCCTAACAACATTTTATGAAGCAATTAAATGGTGTTTTTACAGGTATTAAAAATAAATATATTTATCATCTTAGTATGAATAATTATTTTTATGTAAAAGTTAAACAATAGAAAGCTAAATGAAACATGTAAGACAACTCTGTAGATAAATTTAAATTAATGCAAAGAGAAAATTACCTTTAAAAATACATAGAAATAAAATAAATTGGATTTGAAATTACAGAGACTGAAAGGAATGATGAATGAATAAATAAATGAATGATCAAGCACTGAAGCCATAGCAGGGCCATATTATCTAGATGTGAGCAAATATTTCTTATCTATTACTCACAGAGGAAAGTGGTTCATCAAACTCTCAACATCTATCTAAATTAACAAGCAAAGCTACAAAAATATCTCCAGCAATTCCTCTGTTTTCCAGGGATGAAAGTAAGGAGCTAGTGTAGGGTACAGCTTAGATATGGCTATAACTTTCAGCAGGATGGAGTTCTGACTGCTGTGGTTTGTCCTCTCCAGAATCCATCTCAAAATGTATAACAGTATTATGGGTGTTATTATTGTAGAGTGGGTTAGTTAATGTGAGAGTGGGCTTCTGATAGGAAGAATGAGTTTGATCCATGCTTTCTGTCTGCTTTTCTTGTTGAGTTGCCATTCCACACTGTCACGATGCACCACAGTGGTCTTTGTCAGATATCAACAGCATACCTGAGAACTTCTGTAATATTTAGAACTGTAGCTAAATGCACCTTTATTGTTTGTCAGTTACCTATAATACAATTTTTTTCCAAAACCAGACTGTCAAAAAAAATGTTTTTTTTTTTTTTTTTTTTTTTTTTTTTTTTTTTTTTGTATTGGTGTTTCCAGTATGTTGTTACTCATTCATAAAGGGTCCAAAGTTAGAGACTTGGATCTAAGGCAAATTCAAATAGAACTCACTGGTTCTATTACTCTGAGCAAATGATATGGTTATGTCATTTTAAATAATCTGTTGTCAAGGGGAGACAACTTAGTGTTAAGAGCACTTGCTACACAAGGACAAAGACTGGGGCTTAGATTTCACACCTACATAAAAAGTGGGTGTGACTTCATACCTCTACCACCAGCAAAGTTGAAGGTGGAGATGGGAATCACTGGGTTTGCTACAGGTCTTCCCCCACATTCATTGAGAGAGTGTTTAAAATTGTAGGGCAGAGAGTGGTAGAGCAGGATGCCTGACATCTTCCTCTGGCCTTCACAACACAATAGACATATTTGCCTGCAAACACACATATGCATATGGCACACAAACCACTATATACACAAAATTAAAAACAAATAGCTAAATAATTGAAGTAACAAGTATAGTAGAACTAGGCATTTAGTCTTCCAAATATACCAACGACAACTACATATATAATGCAACTTGATTATGTTTTCATACTTTAAGCAGCCCTGTTAAGTGTTAAGATATTTTTAAAAGGCAACTAATTTACAATTAAATGCAAATCAAAACAAGCCTGAGATTCCACCTCACACCAGTCAGAATGGCTAAGATCAAAAACTCATGGGACAGCAGATGCTGGCAAGGATGTAGAGAACACTCCTCCATTACTGGTGGGATTGCAAGCTGGTACAATCATTCTGAAAATCAGATTGTCAGTTCCTCAGAAAATTGGACATAGTATTATTTGAGGACCCAGCTATACCACTCCTGGGCATATACCGAAAAGATGCTCCAACATATAACAAGGACACATGCTCCACTATGTTCATAGCAGCCTTATTTATAATAGCCAGAAGCTGGAAACAACCCAACTGTCCTTCAACAGAGGAATGGATACAGAAAATGTGGTACATTTACACAATGGAATACTACTCAGCTATTAAAAACAATAACTTCATGAAATTCTTAGGTAAATGGGTGGAACTAGAAAATATCCTGAGTGAGGTAATCCAATCACAAAAGAGCACACATGGTATGCACTCACTAATAAGCAGATATTAGCCAAAAAGCTCAGAATATCCAAATACAATTCACAGACCACATGAAGCTGAAGAGGAAGGAAGAGCAAAGTATGGATATTTCAGTTCTTCTTAGAAGGGGGAACAAAATACTCGTGGGAGCAAATATGGAGACAAAGTGTGGAGCAGAGACTGAAGGAAAGGCCACCCAGAGACTGCTACACCTGGGGATCCATCCCATATACAATCACCAAGTGCAGACACTATTGAAGATGCCAAGAACTGCATGCTGACAAGAACCTGATTTAGCTGTCTCCTGAGAGTCTCTGCCAGTGCCTGACAAATACAGATGTCGATGCTCGCAGTCAGCCATTGGATTGAGAATGGTGTCCCCAATGGAGGAGTTAGAGAAAGGACTGAAGGAACTAAAGGGGTTTGCAACCCCATAGGAAGAATAACAGTATCATCCAACAGAACCCCCAGAGCTCCTAGAGACTAAACCACCAACCAAAGAATACACATAGAGGGAGGCATGGCTCCAGCCACATTTGTAGCAGAGGATGGCCTTGTCAGACATCAATGGGAGGAGAGGCCCTTGGTCCTGTGAAGGCTAGATGCCCCATGTAGGGTAATGTGAGGCCAGGGGGGGCGGGAGTGGGTGGGTGGGTAGAAAAACACCCTCATAGAATCAGATAGGAAATCCCCCAGGGGGGAAACTGGGAAAGGGGATAACATTTGACATGTAAATAAAGAAAATATCAAACAAACAAACAAACAAAAACTCAGCAAGTCTTCTCCAGAAGAACACAACTCAACAACACAAAAGGTAACCAATAGGCCTGTGACAGAAGAGTTAGTTCTGAGTAAGCACATCACTAGCAACTGTTCTATCCTCTTTACAGTAAAAGGAGTCATTTGTCAATTTAGGAATTCTGAATACAAATGATGAAATATTGAGGGGACAAAAAGGGTTTGAAAGACTCCTTCAGTTTCTTTTAACTGCAGTAAACATATTGCCTATACTTTCTGAAGAATCTAAGCCAGACATTGTGTCTTTTAGGAATAGGTAGGGAAGGGATGGAGACATATCTCAGTCAAGAAAGTGCTTGCTGCACAAGCATGAGGGTTTAAGTTCCAGCCCTAAAAGAACATGAAAAGAAGGGCATGTGATTGTCACCCTGATCCCCAAATGAAAGAACGAATCAGCAAAGAAAAGGAACTACAGACAAATTTCACTTATAAATTCAAAAATACTCAATAAAATACTTGCAAACTAAATTCCAAAATACATTAAAAAGATCACCTGCCATGAATAAGTAGACTTCATTTGAAAGATGCTGGGATGTTTCAACATATGAAAATCAATAAATGTAACCCATCATATAAGCAAAATGAAAGGAAGAAAACATGCACATCTCATTAGATGTAGAAAAGGCCTTTGGCAAAATCCAATACCCTTTTATGATAAAAGTACTGGAAAGATTAGGTATATGAAAGACACACCTAAACACAATGAAGGCAGTTTACAGAAAACCCATGGACAACATCAATTTAAATGGAGAGAAACTCAAAGCAATTCCACTAAAACCAGGAACAAGACAAGGAAGGGTTTCCACTCTCCATACCTATTTAATATAGTACTTGAAATATTAAATAGAACAATAAGACAACAGAAAATTAATAGGAATACAGATTGGAAAAGAAAAAGTCAAAATAACTTTATTTGAAGATGATAAGATAGAATACATAAGTGACCCTAAAAATTCTACCACAGAACTCCTATAGCTCATAAACACATTCAACAAAGTTGTTGGATACAAAATTAACTCACAAAAAATGTTAGCTCTCCTATATACAAATGACAAATGTACTGAGAAATAAATCAAGGAAACAACATCTTTTACAATAGCCTCAAATAATATAAAACATATTGGGATAACTCTAATCAAGCAAATAAAAGACTTGTATGGGGAAACAGAAATGGGAGAATCAGTTGGGAAGGGGAGGAAAGTTAGGGTTGAGGGAGGAAATGTGGTTAGAAATGGCTGGAATTGGGGGACATTTGAGAAAAGACATGGAAACGTATTGCAGTGAAAACTTCCTAAAATACATGAAGGTGATTCTAACGAAGTCTCCAAATATTGTGGGAAACAGAGTTCCAGTTAACCATCTATCACCAAATGAAGCTTCCAGTAGGACTGGGTTGCATTCAATTAAGTTGTTGGTCAAAGGGATTTCATGGAAATTTCCAAACAATCCAGGCTGTTACTGAGAGAATAGGTTACTCTCTACAAGCTGAAAGCAAGGCCCCATTGCTGAAGACAAAGCCAATATAACACATTGAATGTGAAGAGGTCAGATTGGTGCCTGCATGGAGCATTCACTCCTGTATTCTAGTGTCTTTGGCATGGGAAGGTACTTGGCAGGCTACCAAAAGAGAATGTAAGCACCAGCCCAGCCATGAAACCTTTGATCTATAATCTCTCCTGTCTCAAAATATGTTAGGGCAATGGTGGCACAAAGTATGTGGAAGTAACCTACCAATATCTGATTTGACTTAAGACCTACTTGAGATAGAACCCATTCCCAATACTGCTTGGTGATCAAGAACCAGAGAGCTAGGGTAAAACCAAATATTACTGTTCTTAAAAAATAAAAGAATAGCAACAATATGACTGAATCCTAATGATATTCTGCTATACTTATAGGTCAGTGCCTTATTCAGCCATCATCAATGAAGAAGCTTCTTTCTGTAGTAGATGTGAACAAATACAGATACTCAGAGCCAGACATTATTAAGAGAGAGAGAGAGAGAGAGAGAGAGAGAGAGAGAGAGAGAGAGAGAGCAACCTTGATACACAGTACTCTAAATGGGATGTCTCCATCAAATTCACCTAAATCCATTCTACCAGTGCTCAGGGAACACTGCAGAAGAGAAGGGGCAAAGAGTGTAAAAGCCAGAGAGCATGGAGGATATCAGGAGGAACAAGTCCCTACAAATCAACTGAGTAAAGTTCATATGAACTCATGGAGACTAAAACAGCAAACATGGGGCCTACATGGGTCTGTACCAGGTACTTTGCGTATATATTATAGGTTTTTTATTAAATAATTTTAAAATTTATATTTATTCATTTACATCACAAACACTACCTCCCTCCCTATACCCACCTCACAGAGTCCCAGTCCCTCCTTTCTCCGATGGGAACCCCACATGAGTACCAACAGAATCAACTAACCTGGACCTGTGGAAGCTCTCAGGCTGGAATGAGGCCCATATGTAGAAGACATGCAGCTTAGTCTACATGTGGGTCCCCCAATAACTGTAGTGGAGGTTCTCCCTAAAGCTATATTATAGCCTTTAGTTTAGTTGTTTTCCCTTTTAATAGGAATTCTGAGAGTATGAGTGAGTGGGTCTCATTCTTAGGCCTTCTCTTTGAACTTCTGTTCTTTTGTTGATTTGCCTTGTTCAACTTTAATGTGGGTTGTCGATGTTGTTGTTGTTTTAGTTTATATTTTATTTCATTTTTTTTAAAACAGGGAATGCTGTCAACATTTGCATTTTTTGAGCTGGAAAGACAGAGACAGTTGAATTCCTGTAGTTTACCAGCCAGTGAGCCTAGGCTACTTGGCAAGTTTTAGATTAGGAGTCCCTGACTCATAAAACAAGGTAGACACCTACTGGGGAACAACACCAGAAATTGGCCTCCATATGCACATAAATGCACATGCACTATCCCCTGCACACACACACACACACACACACACACACACACACCGACCCACAGTGCAGTCAACAGGATCTCTGGACCACCTAGGAGACAACGAGAGACAAGAGATATGAGACACAGACAGCAAGACAGTATTCTGATTAAGCTGCCAAACTTTATTGTTTTACACACCGCAATATAAAGGAAAGTAAGCAGGATGTAGGGAGGGGGTATGAGGGGGCAAACATTGTCTCTGGGGAACAATCTCTCAGGGGGCAAGCACTGTCTCTAAACATTGTCTCTAGGAAGTAGTCTCTCAGAATTTTCTCTCAGAATCTCATGACAAAGCTGGCTTGGGCTTCAAGGAAGTTGGCAAACTAAAATGATCACGAGGAGGTGAAGTGGAAAGAAATTGTTATAGTAACCTAACTGCAGGTAAGCTCTGTTTGTTCTAACCAACATGAGCTCTATATGTGCTGACCAACTTGATATTTGCAAACCTGAAAGCTAATATTTTTCCTTCTAAAGTCAGGCTTGAGCATGTAAGATGGCTGAAAGGAGGAGGCTTTGATATCTAAGTGAGAATGGCTCCTGGCACACACACACACACACACACACACACACACACACACACACACACACAGAGACAGAGAGACAGAGAGAGAGACAGAGAGACAGAGAGAGACAGAGACAGAAGAGAGAGAGAGAGAGAGAGAGAGAGAGAGAGAGAGAGAACCATCAATAACACAGTGACCAAAATCTCAAGCCCTATTTTAACTGGTAAACTTGGGTTTGATGGTAGTTGGATTTTTTGTTTGTTTGTTTGTTTGTTTGTTTGTTTGTTTGTTTTTTGAGACCGAGTTTCTCTGTGTAGCCCTGGCTGTCCTGGAACTCACTTTGTAGACCAGGCTGGCCTCGAACTCAGAAATCCGCCTGCCTCTGCCTCCCAAGTGCTGGGATTACAGGAGTGCTCCACCACCGCCCAGTGGTAGTTGGATTTTATTTATAAAGAACTGAGTGGGATGGAAATGTTTTCATTGGTCCATCAAAAGTGTTTCAAATATTTGAATTATGTTTGATTGTATTTCAAATTACCTGGAGATGCTGTATGTCCTTGGGAAGCTTAAATTTTTGGTAAGTTAAATTTTCTTCTTTATATGAATTGAAGTGTCAGCAGCTATGAATAAACCATCTACATACTGAATTAGTGTGAAGCCTCAAGGTAAAGAAAATTACTTTGCATTCTCTTATAAATACCTAGAGAATATAAGGGATGAATCTTTAAATCCTTTGGGATCCTTGCCACTAAACTAAAAGCTGTCACCGATAAAGTCAAAGAGAACCCTTGATATTTCATTTAAAGTTAAAGAAAGAAAACAGCATACTGTAAAGCCAGTTTCTGCAAGACTGACTACTATAGCTGCTACAAGAATACTAAGCACATTTATTTCTGTAAGATCTTACATCTGTCTATAAGCAGCTCTTCCTTCCTTATTCAAGTTTCCTTCCTTTTTTACAGGTAATATGAAAACACAAAGAGATGCATGTCCCTTCTTTATCATACATTATTCCCCCAAACCCCTTTGTAAATTACAGATAAGTTTACTTAAGGTACAGAAAAAGAATATTGGCTTGAATGGAGCCATGGATTTTCTTTTTTGTAAGCTATAACAATAGAGCTGTAATTTTACTAACATTGTGTATTTGATCCCTAGTATGTGACTCTGCTTTTTATAATATTTTGTTATCTTCCTTTTCTTTTTTGTTCATTTATTTTATTAACTTTTGAGAAGATGCTTTCAAGTACAAAATCCAGGGCTAATATGCAAGATCATTGGGCACAATGGCTTTCTGACCAGCATGTTAGATCATGAGAACTTTATCATAACAAAGTGAGAGCATGTGCACCCTGAAACCATCCTGTTGTCATTTTATTTTAGAAGGCTCATATTTACCAACAAGTGCTTTGCTTCATGGGTAAAGGTAAACATTGTCAAAAATTATATAGATGAGACAAATCCAAGTTTGTTAAGAAGTACAACTGTAAAACCCAAAGGTCTGAAAAAAATCAAAACTTACAGCTCCTTCGTTGACCAAAAAGAAAATAGTGGGACAGGAAACACTAAGATTCTAGGCAGTAGAGCAGTGGCTGCTCCAGCTGAAGGGCCATCAGCAGTGGAACCAAGGCGTCACAGGGACCAGTTAGGCCCTGCGCCCACGACCACTGACCTTCGCTGACCAGCCGGGCAGCAAGCAGCTGCAGTTGTGCGGTGCCTTTCCTGCACGGAGGCCACTTCAGAACTCGGCCTCCCACCAGTCAGGAGAGGCGCATCCATCTTGGTTCCGTACTCCACGGATCGGACTGAGGTACACAAACATAATCCGAGGCCAACACCGCGGTGGTCTGAGCCCGACGGGCGTTGGCCTGCACCCAGGCCCTGGGCGGGTCGGGGGGCCATCGGGGTGCCAACCCAGCCAGGAGGTTTTTTTGCACAGGCCTGCGAGCGCGCCGCCGCCATTTTGCCTGCAGGACGACAGAGAGCTCAGGCGGGCAGACCTGTAACAGGCATAGCCTAAGGCTAACAAAGCGGGGGTCCAGGCCCCAAAAGGCACAGGACTGACCCCAAGAACTGGGCGGCTTGGTGGGCCATCTGTGAGTCAACCCGCCCAGGTGATTGTTAGCAAATCAGACTGTCCCTGCGCTTTCAGGGAGCACGGGCGCGCACGCCCGCCATCCTAGTCACCTGGCAGACCCAATTAACAGTCATAGCCCTAGGGGAACTTTGCTCGGACCTCGGCCTCCCAGGCTTTTGCCTGTACTAAGGGACTGGGCGGCCAGGCTAACCTTGTGTGCGACAGCCCGGTTGGCGGATCGGCTGCCCAGCGGAGTGAGCGGAACACAGGGGAGGTCACAGTAGCATACACCATCTGCACTCCCTGGGAGTGCACACAGGCTCCATCTGCTCCACAGACACAATCTGGGGCAAGGCCTCAGGCAGAAGCCCTTAGCTCTACTCTCTCCGCTTCCAGATCCAGATCAGTCTGGGCAGCAGCATTACGTCTCCAAGTCCTGCAAGTGGCTAGCTGGGCTTCCGGGCGGCCAGCTTGGAGAAGTCAGTGTGCTCCAGTGAATCCAGCGGGCCCCAGCGGGAGCCTTCGGGTGCCTGCTTTGGGATCAGAACAGCCTGGGCAGCAGCACACTGTCTACAAGCAGTGCAGGAGGTAAGCTGTGCACCAGAGGCCAACTGGGAAGGGGCAGCTTGCACTGGTGAGTCCAGCACTGAGAAGATAAACTAACACCAGTGAGAACTAGATGGCAAAAGGCAAACGCAGGAACGTCACTAACAGAAATCAAGGCAATATGGCAACATCTGAACCCAATTCTCCTCTACCAACATGTCCTGGATACCCCAGCACACCAGTAAAACAAGATTTGGATTTAAAATCACTGGTCATGATGCTGGTACAGGAACACGTGAAGGTCATACATAAAGAAATTCAGGAGAAAATGGATCAAAAGTTAGAAGCCCTTGCAAGGGAAACACAAAAATCATTGAAAGAAATCCAGGAGAATACAAAAGCCAACAAGGAGGAAACGCAAAAAACACTTAAAGAAATACAGGAGAACTTTGCTCAACAGGCTGAGGTCATGAAAGACGAAACACAAAAATCTCTTAAAGAAATACAGGAGAACTTTGGTCAACAGGCTGAGCTCATGAAAGAGGAAACACAAAAATCTCTTAAAGAATTACAGGAAAACACAAACATGCAAGTGAATGAGCTAAGCAAAACCATCCAGGATCTAAAATCAGAAGTAGAAACAACTAAGAAAACTCAAAGGGAGACAACTTTGGAGATAGAAAGCCTTGGGAAGAAATCAGGGGACAGAGATGCAAATATCAACAACAGAATACAAGAGATAGAAGAAAGAATCTCAGATGCTGAAGATTCCATAGAAACCATGGACTCAACAGTTAAAGAAAATGCAAAATGCAAAAAGCTTGAAACCCAAAATATCCAGGAAATCCAGGACACAATGAGAAGACCAAACCTAAGGATTATAGGCATAGATGAGAGTGAAGATTTACAACTTAAAGGGCCAGCAAACATCTTCAATAAAATTATGGAAGAAAACTTCCCTAACCTAAAGAGAGAGATGCCCATGAATATACAAGAAGCCTACAGAACTCCAAACAGACTGGACCAGAACAGAAATACTTCCCGTCACATAATAATCAAAACACCAAATGTTCTAAACAAAGAAAGAATACTAAAGGCAGTAAGAGAAAAAGGCCAAGTAACATATAAAGGAAGACCTATCAGAATCACAGCAGACTTTTCACCTGAGACTATGAAGGCTAGAAGGTCCTTGGCAGATCTCATGCAGACTCTAAGAGAACACAAATGCCAACCAAAACTACTATATCCAGCAAAACTCTCAATCACCATAGATGGAGAAACTAAGATATTTCATGACAAAACCAAGTTTACCCAATATCTATCCACAAACCCAGCCCTAAAAAGGATAATAGGAGGACAACACCAATACAAGGAGGGAAACTTCACCCTGGAAAAAGCAAGATAGTAACCTTTCATCAAACCCAAAAGAAGTTAAGCATTAAAATTTAAAAAATAACGTCAAAAATGATAGGAAGTAACAATCACTATTCCTTAATATCTCTTAACATCAATGGACTTAATGCCCCAATAAAAAGACACAGACTAACTGAATGGATACGTAAACAGGACCCTACATTTTGCTGCTTACAGGAAACACACCTCAGGGTCAAAGACAAACACTACCTTAGAGTAAAAGGCTGGAAGACAATTTTACAAGCAAATGGTCTCAGGAAACAAGCTGGAGTAGCCATTTTAATATCAGATAAAATTGCCTTTCAACCCAAAGTCATCAAAAGAGACCCTGAGGGACACTTCTTGCTGGTCAAAGGAAAAATACAAAAAGAAGAACTGTCAATCCTGAACATCTATGCACCAAATGCAAGGGCACCCTCTTTCGTAAAAGAAACTTTATTAAAACTAAAAGCACACATTGCACCTAACACAATAATTGTGGGTGACTTCAACACTGCACTTTCCTCAATGGACCGATCAGGAAAACAGAAACTAAACAGGGACACAATGAAACTAATTGAAGCTTTGGACCAATTAGATTTAACAGATATATATAGAACATTCTATCCTAAAACAAAAGAATATACCTTTTTCTCAGCACCTCATGGTACCTTCTCCAAAATCGACCATATAATTGGTCACAAGACAGACCTCAACAAATATAAGAAGATCGAACTAATCCCATGCCTCCTATCTGATCACTATGGAATAAAAGTGGTCTTCAATAGCAACAGAAACAACAGAAAGCCCACATACACGTAGAAACTGAACAATACTCTACTCAATGATACCTTGGTCAAGGAAGAAATAAAGAAAGAAATTAAAGACTTTTTAGAACACAATGAAAATGAAAACACAACATACCCAAACCTATGGGACACAATGAAAGCAGTGCTAAGAGGAAAACTCATAGCCCTGAGTGCCTCCAAAAAGAAAATGGAGAGAGCATACATTACCAGCTTAATGACACACCTGAAAGCCTTAGAACAAAAAGAAGCTATTTCGCCCAGGAGGAGTAGAAGGCAGGAAATCATCAAACTCAGGGCCGAAATCAATCAAGTAGAAACAAAGAGAACCATACAAAAAATCAACAAAACCAGGAGCTGGTTCTTTGAGAAAATCAACAAGATAGATAAACCCTTAGCCAGAATGACCAAAGGGCACAGAGAAAGTATCCAAATTAACAAACTTAGAAAGGAAAAGGGAGATATAACAACGGAAACTGAGGAAATCCAAAAAATCATCAGATCCTACTACAAGAGCCTATACTCAACACAACTGGAGAATCTGGAGGAAATGGACAATTTCCTTGACAGATACCAAATACCAAAATTAAATCAGGACCAACTAGACCATCTAAACAGTCCCATAATGCCTAAAGAAATAGAAGGAGTCATAGAAAGTCTTCCAACCAAAAAAAGCACAGGACCAGATGGCTTCAGTGCAGAATTCTACCAGACCTTCAAAGAAGAGTTAACACCAATACTCTTCAAACTATTCCACAAAATAGAAACAGAAGGAACACTACCCAATTCCTTCTACGAAGCCACAATTACGCAGATACCAAAGCCACACAAAGATCCAACAAAGAAAGAGAACTTCAGACCAATTTCCCTTATGAACATCGATGCAAAAATACTCAATAAAATTCTTGCCAACCGAATCTAAGAACACATCAAAACGATCATCCACCATGATCAAGTAGGCTTTATCCCGGGAATGCAGGGTTGGTTCAATATACGGAAATCCATCAATACAATCCACTACATAAACAAACTCAAAGAACAAAACCACATGGTCATTTCATTGGATGCTGAAAAAGCATTTGACAAAATTCAGCATCCCTTCATGCTTAAAGTCTTGGAGAGAACAGGAATTCAAGGCCCATACCTAAACATAGTAAAAGCAATATACAGCAAACCGGTAGCCAGCATCAAACTAAATGGAGAGAAACTTGAAGCAATCCCACTGAAATCAGGGACCAGACAAGGCTGCCCCCCTTTCTCCTTATCTTTTCAATATTGTACTTGAGGTACTAGCTCGGGCAATTCGACAACATAAGGAGATCAAAGGGATACAAATTGGAAAGGAAGAAGTCAAACTATCATTATTTGCAGACGACATGATCGTCTACCTAAGTGACCCAAAGAACTCCACTAGAGAGCTCCTACAGCTGATAAACAACTTCAGCAAAGTGGCAGGTTATAAAATCAACTCAAGCAAATCAGTGGCCTTCCTATACTCAAAGGATAAGCAGGCTGAGAAAGAAATTAGGGAAATGACCCCCTTCACAATAGCCACAAACAGTATAAAGTATCTTGGGGTGACTCTTACCAAACATGTGAAAGATCTGTATGACAAGAACTTCAAGACTCTGAAGAAGGAAATGGAAGAAGACCTCAAAAAATGCGAAAACCTCCCATGCTCCTGGATCGGTAGAATCAATATAGTTAAAATGGCCATTTTGCCTAAAGCACTATACAGATTCAATGCAATACCCATCAAAATCCCAACTCAATTCTTCACAGAGTTAGAAAGAGCAATTATCAAATTCATCTGGAACAACAAAAAACCCAGGATAGCTAAAACTATTCTCAGCAACAAAAGAAAATCTGGGGGAATCAGTATCCCTGACCTCAAGCAATACTACAGAGCAATAGTGTTAAAAACTGCATGGTATTGGTACAGTGACAGGCAGGAGGATCAATGGAACAGGATTGAAGATCCAGAAATGAACCCACACACCTATGGCCACTTGATCCTCGACAAAGAGGCTGAAAACATCCAATGGAAAAAAGATAGCCTTTTCAACAAATGGTGCTGGTTCAACTGGAGGTCAGCATGCAGAAGAATGCGAATAGATCCATCCTTGTCTCCTTGTACTAAGCTCAAATCCAAATGGATCAAGGACCTCCACATAAAGCCAGACACTCTGAAGCTAATAGAAAAGAAATTGGGGAAGACCCTTGAGGACATCGGTACAGGTAGAAAGTTTCTGAACAGAACACCAATAGCATATGCTCTAAGAGCAAGAATTGACAAATTGGACCTCATAAAATTACAAAGTTTCTGTAAGGCAAAGGACACCATCAAGAGGACAAATCGGCAACCAACAAATTGGGAAAAGATCTTCACCAATCCTACATCAGATAGAGGGCTAATATCCAATATATATAAAGAACTCAAGAAGTTAGACTCCAGAAAACCAAACAACCCTATTAAAAAATGGGGTACAGAGTTAAACAAAGAATTCTCACCTGAAGAACTTCGGATGGCGGAGAAACATCTTAAAAAATGCTCAACTTCATTAGTCATTAGGGAAATGCAAATCAAAACAACCCTAAGATTTCATCTTACACCAGTCAGAATGGCTAAGATTAAAAATTCAGGAGACAGCAGGTGTTGGAGAGGGTGTGGAGAAAGAGGAACACTCCTCCACTGCTGGTGGGGTTGCAAATTGGTACAACCACTCTGGAAATCAGTCTGGCGGTTCCTCCGAAAACTGGGTACCTTACTTCCAGAAGATCCTGCTATACCACTCCTGGGCATATACCCAGAAGACTCCCCACCATGTAATAAGGATACATGTTCTACTATGTTCATAGCAGCCCTATTTGTAATTGCCAGATGCTGGAAAGAACCCAGGTATCCCTCAACAGAAGAATGGATGCAAAAAATGAGGTATATCTACACAATGGAGTACTATTCAGCCATTAGAAACAATGAATTTATGAAATTCTTAGGCAAATGGATGGAGCTAGAGAATATCATACTAAGTGAGATAACCCAGACTCAAAAGGTGAATCATGGTATGCACTCACTAATAAGTGGATATTAACCTAGAAAACTGGAATACCCAAAACATAATCCACACATCAAATGAGGTACAAGAAGAAAGGAGGAGTGGCCCCTGGTTCTGGAAAGACTCAGTGAAACAGTATTTAGCAAAACCAGAACGGGGAAGTGGGAAGGGGTGGGTGGGAGGACAGGGGAAGAGAAGGGGGTTTGCGGGACTTTCGGGGAGTGGGGGGGCTAGAAAAGGGGAAATCATTTGAAATGTAAATAAATTATATCGAATAAAAAAAAAAGCCTGAAAAAAAAAAAAGATTCTAGGCAGTAGTGGAGTGTACCTTTAATCCCAGCACTTGGGAGGCAGAGGCAGGCAGATTTCTGAGTTGGAGGCCAGCCTGGTCTACATAATGAGTTCCAGGACAGCCAGGGCTACACCGAGAAACTCTGTCTGGAAAATAAAAAATAAAAAAGTAGATAAATAAATAAATAAATAAATAAATAAATAAATAAATAAGGAAACACTAAGACAAGAAAAGAAACTATCTTCTGAGTTTCCCCATTCCAACTTAGAGGATTTCCTATTAGATCTTTTTGTCATTTGCCAATGATTTTCTGAGAAAAAAAAATCCTAGAGGAGGTAATAAAGCTTTCTTTTGCATATTATGACATTCTTTTATTCCTAATAATATAACATACTGGCATATTGACTTTCTGTGAAAAAATTCTCTTCTTTACTATTGCCTCCCAATAAAGTATGTGCCCTTCACGTGTAGTTCTTGGTTTTTATTGTTGTTACATATTTCCCCCCAATGGAATGCTGATACTAAAACCTGAGAACTTATCTGTCCTTTTCATAGAATTTTCCCAGTAAAAATTTCTGGTAAAAATTTTGTACTAAAATTGTTGGCATTTCTTCTAGGCTCTGTCCCACAGGTACCTGGCAACAGCCATGTGTGCCTGACTCACTACAAAAAGGACTCCTTGCCTCCTTCTCCTCACTCTCTTGCTCTTGTTCTCTTCTCTCCTCTTGTTCCTGATCCCTTACCTTCTTTCCCCCTCCCCCTCTCTCTCCATGTGCTCCTGGCCAGCCTCTACTCCTCCTCTACTTTCTGTCTCTCCCTCCCTCCCTCTTTCCCTCCCTCCCTCCCTCTTCCCTCCCTCCCTCCCCCTCCCTTTCTCTCATCTCCCTTGCCCATGCTCTGAATAAATTCTATACTATACTGTTGTACCTCAGGGGGAAGGGATGCCTCAGCATGGCCCACAGATGGTCCATCTTCCCCCATACCTTACCATACCTCCCTCAAACATATCCCTGGCTTCTCTCTATCTTTTTATAAAACACAGCATTTTAAGTGTGTGTGTGTGTGTGTGTGTGATGTACATGCTATGCACATGTGTGTAGGTATCCACAGAGGTCAGAAGAAAGCATCTGATCTGAACCCCTGGAGCTGGAGCTGTGAGCCACTTGATGCGGATGCTGGGAACTTGGGTCCTCTGTAGAGCAGTATCTCTCCAGCAGTCCTCTACTACCACTGGTAAACATTGCACGCCAACTTCCCTGGATCTGGATCTCTGGGTATGTTTGTTAAGCAGTGTTTAAGTTAGGTTAGCAGAGATAATAAGAGACACCCTAACTGTGGGTGGCACCATTCTATGGGCTGAGTTGAGGTGGAGTCAAGGTCTTGAGCTGAATAAAAAGGAGAAAATAAATGGAGTAACACCATTCCCATCTCTGTCTGCTGACTATGGATTTAATATGACTAGCTGTCTCAAGCTCTTGTACCATAATTTTCCCACCATGATGTACTGCAATCTTTTGAGCACTAGCCAAAAGACATACTTCATTCTCTAAGTTTCTCTTGTCACATATTTTATTAAGACAGTGAGAAAAATAGCTAAAACAAAATTCCCAGCAGTGGAGTAGAGACAACATAGCAGGGCACCAAAGTGACATTCTAGTCTTCCCTTAGGTTGAAATAAATTTAGAATATGTTTCAACGAATAACATAAAACAACAGGATCTTTAGTGCACCTGGTGGCATTGCTGGAAGCAGCTAGATCTCAGTATTTCTACCAGAAGGCCATCTTGGTTTTTACAGGCACAGAAAATAACTCGACATTATAGCAGGTTCTGGGGAAATGTTTTTCCTGAAAAGCACTGACTCTTCACAAGGTAACTGTGATGGTTTATATATGCTCAGTCCAGAGAGTGGGACTAATAGAAAGTGTGGCCCTGTTGGAGTAGGTGTGTCACTGTGGGTGTGGGCTTTAATACCCTCATCCTAGCTGCCTGGAAGCCAATATTCTGCTAACAGCATTCAGATGAAGATGTAGAACTCTCAGCTCCTGCTGTACCATGTCTGCCTGGATGCTGCCATGTTCCTACCTTGATGATAACAGACTGAAACTCTTAATCTGTAAGTTAGCCCCAATTAAATGTTGTCCTTATAAGAGTTGCCTTGGTCATAATGTCAGTTTACAACAGTAAAACCCTAAGGCAGTAGCTAAAAACAAGTTAAAGGCCAGGCATTTTAAACTTTCATTTCCAAATGTGTTTTCTTTGAGTAAGATCTTTAACTTTGTACTCAAGAGTCATTGTGAAAATACTGGTGAAAACATGTCTTATTTTCTTCAAGACTTTAGTTATAAGAGTAACTATGGTAATTTGCTGTCAGCTTTTAGAATGTTCTATTCCAAATGACAGAAGACTCACCTGAAAGTCCTCAGTCATTATCCTACATCTTTAGAGTAGCTAGACCTCATGGATTGATTATACCACAATGAGATCAGCCACAAGTAAAAGGCTATCCTTTAACAGGAGCTAAGCAGTCTCCTTGAAAGATCAGGGCTAATCCAGGACCACCTTTAAGCACTGGAGCTGAGATCATGCTCAGCCAGACAACATATTGATCAAGACTGCTAATTAGACAAGCCTCTTGCCTCCACCTCAATTCTTCTTCTGATTAACCCTAACAGTTGAGGCTGTTGAGATAGCTTTGTAGTTAAGGGCATTGGCTGCTGTTCCAGTAGATTCAGGTTTGTTTTCCAGAAGTCACATTACAGCTTGAAACTCTCCATAACTCCAATCTCAGGGATCTGCATTCTCTTCTGGCTTCCGTGGGCACCAGGCACAAACATGGCACAAAGACATCTATACCATAAAAGAACTCATCAACATAAAATAAAAATCTTAAGAAAAAGAGTCTCTATATATTTAAAAACAAACAAACACAAACAAACAGCCCGAGACACCCAAATCTCATGTCCATATCCCATGTCCCTGTTGCATAGTAGTTCCTTCAAGTTGATGCATTACATATGTAGGTGGTTTCTTTGAAACTCAGCATGTTCTAAAAGAGGCTCTTTAGGGTTCAGGAAGTATACACTTCAGAATCACCAGGAAGTCCCTAAAATTGACTTATATAAACTTTAAGGACTTCTGAGAGATACTCTCAGACCATCTGAGCTATCTGGAATAGACACTAACTTGGTGGGCTGTCTGAAAGTTGTTCAGTGATCTCTGGCTTTCTAGAATACCCCCTTCCCTGAGGTGTGGTCTTTTAGTGGTAAAGCTGTTAGCAAATCATTCTTCCACCTGTATGTAACCCTTGGTTTATCAAAATGGACTTTGGCAATGCATTTGCTTTAGTCTGTCATGAAGCGTCTGTCTGAAGTGAATAGACTTTTGTTATTGTCTCTCTGGGAACAGAGTCACATAGAACTCAGAAAGCTTGGATCAGGTCAATTTTTCCCTGTGTTCCCCACAGGATGACCTACATTTTTTGCAATGATTATGTGAAAACCAAGTTCGACATTTTACCTATGCAAAGAGGCATGGTTATTTAAAATGAAATGACTGATAGGTAAAATAATAGTTATACAGATTTTTGTTTCCTAACATTTCAAAGTTCTAAATGTAGTTATTTACTTAATATTTGTATTTCTTAGAATGTATCTAATCAATTATAGTATTGCATGTTTGAGTATGCACTCATTTATTCAGACTTGAAAAGGGCTCAACTCTGAAAGACATAAACATTTTAAGGGGAAATCAAATGAACCATGAAATTGAACTTAAGCTCCAAGACCTCACATTCTGATGACACAGAAGAAAAGTAATTATAGGGGGAAAATAAGCTGTCTTGGATTTTAAATAGAAAAAAATGCCGAAGTCAAATGGTCAATAAAGCATAGCTAATAGAGACAAAAGCAATATGTAAGTTCTATATGATTTTTGTCAGATGGTGTCATATGTATCTATTCCATCTGATCCAAACATGTCTCTGTAATAAGGAAGAGTTTCATGTATATTTAACGTTTGACCTACAATCAGCACGTTACTAGAGACAGACTATTGCTAAATCATCTTACACTTTTCTAATATCATTCCTAGGAGACACACACACACACACACACACACACACACACACAGCTCTTTCAAGAGTTTGTTCAAGAGATAAACTGCATGATTTTGAGGTTGAGATTATTCATTGTATTTACAATATGTGCTTAAAGTATGTGAATAAGAGTTGATGTGGTGGTTCAGCAAATAAAGATGTTTGCTATCAAGCCTGATAACTTGAGTTCAATATGTAAGTCCTACATAAAGGTTAAGAGAAAGAATCAACACCCAATAGATGTCCTTTGATCTCTATATGTACACCATGGTATTTGAACCCTAACCATGCAAGACCCTAACATACATACAAAAATAAGCAAATAAAAATATATATGCATATGAAAATATACTAGTAGTTTTGTTAACCATTAAAATTCATATGGTCTGATATAATATTTGAGAAAAAGAAAAATAGTTTAAAAGAATAACTACTTAGAGCAAATAAATCCATTGCTCAGTAACTATTTTAGCTACAATCTATGTGAAATTACTTTAAATTAACTCATATAGCAACTGCAGAAAATTCAATAACCTAATCAGGAAGATACATTTATCAATTAAATCTTAAATAAATAACAATTCTTTCCTAAGCCAATTTTTATGACTTTTGTTCATTTTGATATTAAGAAATAATCTAATAAGAGAAAAGTCAAAATTAATTTATTCAAGTTTTCCTTATCAAATTACAACTTTTAGACATGACTTTATTGTGGTTTAAACCTCTAAAAGTTCATGTATGGGAAACTTAGTCCTCTAAGCAGCAGATACTGGTAGCATGTCTTTAAGTCATGGAGGAGATTACTACAGAAGGGACCCTAAGACCTCAGTTTCTATAGCTTCCTATTTTGAGATGTAGTTAAGGCAGTCTATGATAGGATGTAGTTAAGAAGGCCCTCTTCAGAAATGGGATGGTACAGTGCCATGCCCTTGAATTTCCAAACCTATGCTACTGTTATTGTTATTTTTTGTTTGTTTCAATCTCAAATTTAGTGAGAATTTCAGTCTTAAGGCAAATGTCACAAGCAAAGAATTAAAAGCAGAAAATTTCTCCATGGCCATGAAGCTTTTATAAGTAAGTAAGTAAGTAAGTAAGTAAGTAAAGAGTTAAATAAGCTGCTTTCGTTTATTCATTATAGTATAAGAGATCAAAATGACCTAACGAGTCTTAAACTGTCTATAAGAGAAACATTAGCACTGATGTTTGTGATCATTCATTAACATCCTAAGTATTTCTCAAAAATATCAACTTTGTACTTTAAAAACCTATCAATTTAAATACAATCTACCCAGAAATATATCTGATCTGCTAAAATCAAATGGTTAGACTCCATAATATTGTGTCTTTAAGCTGTTTTAGTGATAAATAGTAATACTTTTCTTGCTATTTAAATTAATCCATAAGTTGCAATAGTCATATTATCAACAATAAACACTTAAATGAATGAAAAATGTTCAATACTATGGAAGGAAAAGAAAAGCAGATGTCTATCTAAGAAGCCAAGTGAAAACAGACATGCAGCTTTGTCTCTCCTACCTACCTGCATCCTGTGTAAGCACTTCATTCAAAAAGCTACCAAGCTACCTTCCAGAGTACTGACCATCATCTACAAGGAGTCAACAATATCCAGGATATTCTATTGACTCTAGAAGATCTGGATGTTAAACAGAGGTCTCCAGTTTCTATTATGCCGATGTGATATTTTCTTCTATGAGGGTAAAGGATTATGTTTTATCATTTTGTTCAGTGCATGACGAAGGTGCATTCTGAAGCTTCATTCTTTTCATTTCTTCTACTGTTTTATTTTAACTAGAGAAAGACAAACTTGAAAGTATTATTTATAAGCTCACTAGTCAACCCTTTTAAAAACAAACATATTAGGACTGGGGATATTGTTCAGAAGGTTAAAGTTCTTGCTTTGCAAACATGAGGGCTATTTAGCATCCTCACAATCTGTGTAAGTGTCAGGTGGGTGTGGTGGCCCACCCATAATTGCGTCCTGGGAATGTACAGGCAGGAGATCTCTAGATGAATCTGGCTAGTAAGATTATCAATACAAGTGAGCCTTGGGTTTGAGTGAGGAATCCTGCTTCAATGAAAAATGTGGAAGAGTGTCAAATAATTCACGGATACCAACTTAGGATTCCACATGTATACGTACATGTGTGATTACACATATACAAACTTGTGTACAAAAAATCTTGCATGCTATAACACACAAAAAATGGAAAGAACAATAATGTCTTAACAAACTAAACAAAATTACGTGTACATATTTTGTTTGAAAATTAAAATGATAAATGTTTAAAGAAGTAGAAATGCTAATTACCATCATTACCAATTTTGGACATGTATAAACTGACCATATTGTAGTTCATAAATGTGAGCAACTATGATGTATCAAATAATAAAGAAGAAAGACATTAAAAATAATGAATAGGTCATAAAATTACAACATAGAAGCTACTTGTGGTTTGAATGTGAAATATTTCCTCCATAAACTCACATTTTGCACATTTGGTCTTTATATGGTATAATATGTATACAATACACACACACACACACACACACACACACACACTACCACTACTAATAATATTTCCTAGAAATTAAAAACAAGGTGTCAAGTGACTAATGAAGATAGCTAACATCAATCTCAACCTTTCACATGCACCTGCACACACATGCATGCATTCATACAAATACATATATACTGCAACACTCAGCTAGATTGAATACTAGTCTAGTTTTCTCTTTTACAATAGGATTACTATAACTCACAATGTTCTAAGAAGTGGCTAACTGGAAGACAAGAGCAAAAAATCTTCAACACAAAGCAACAAAGAGATGGAAACATTAATTACCTTTTGTTAATCAATGCACATTGTGTTCATATACAGAATATGCCTCTAATTGATTTTATCTTTTACCTTTTGCTTAGTGGAATTACCTCTTTTTGAAAGATACATTTAACCAATAATTAATTAATTGGTTAATTAATTAATTAATTAAATTGAACAGGAAAAGAAGGGACAGGGGAGTAATTGTCTTTAGGATAGGGCTTCTTGGATAATAACCTTGATTGCATTTTCATACTTTCAGTCCAGAATCACCAAAACACTACTTTTATGATGGTTTTTAAGTCTCTGATTTGTTCAAAATGTGTTTCTACTTCATGAGAACTTGAAGTTCTGTCTGTGAGCTGCCTCTGTCCTATTTTGTCTATAAAATGGAAAGTTTAAATATCTTCTATTCCCCACTACCACTTTTCTTTCTGCCCTCTCTTGGTGTAGTAGAGGGCAGACACACAGTGGGTCTGTAATCCTGAGTTTGGGGCCTGCCACAAATTGTAGTATTTGCCATTAACTACACCTCTTAAATGGAGATGACAAAGTAAGCTTTAGACATGAACTACTTCCAAATGTACTGTTCTCAGTTTTAGATACAAGGTTTAGCAATAAGATAAAAATAAAGGGTTAGGAGGTGGGTAAAGCACTTGCCACACGAGCTTGAAGGAACTGAGTTCAGATCCCCACTATCCATGCAAACTCTTAGGAATGGTGGCGTGTTGCAGGATATTTGATCACACCAAAAAACCTGAGGCTGTGTTTACTGGAAAAACCTGTTTCTAGTTGCAGTGTGACTCGGCCTTAGCACATATCTTTAATCTGACTGGCTGGCTTACAGACATGCCCTTAGTACACACCTTTAATCCCAAACAATGAAGGTAAAGTTAGTTTGTAGAATGAAGCACTCATGTTTGAAAGTGATGTTTAATTGAGTGACAGACAAAATGACAAATCAGAGAAAGATTTGACAGAATAGGATATGCTCAACTCTCAGAACAGAGAAGAAAGAAGTGACTTAAGAAAGAGCAGCACAGAGAAAGAGGGGTGGCAGTTTTACTGGGACAGGTTTGCAGAGACAGGTTGCAAAGAGAGAACAAGCTAGTCACAGATGAAGACAGAATGAGCCAGAGAATGAGAAGGATCCAGAAGATTAGAACAAATTGCCAGAGTTAGTTTGAGGCCAAGTCAGAAACAGAGAGAGATAGAAATAGAGATAGAGATAGATAGATAAATAGATAGATAGATAGATAGATAGATAGATAGATAGATAGATAGATAGATGATAGATAGATAGATAGATAGATAGATAGATAGATAGATAGATAGATAGAAGATTGAATCAGTCAGTTTGGAGTGGAGTTGAAGCCAGAACAGTTGAGTTGAATTAGGCAGACAGAGATAAGAAGCAACTAGGAAGTGATGGGCTTATTCAGCTGTAAGTCTCAGAGGCTGAAAACATTCTAGGGGTAGATAAGATTATATGGAGGCTAGAAACTTCTAGGAGGGGCTTAAGTTATCAGATGGAGGCAGTAAGCCTTGGAGATGACAATTACATCAGGGGAATAAAAGATACAATTACAATGGCATGTGTCTGTAATTTCAATACTGAAGGGCAGATATCCCTGGAGCTCATTGGCAAGCCAGGCTAGCAATTACTGAGTTCAAAGTTCAGTAAGAGACCCTGGCTCAATAAATAAAGGGGAGAGTGACTGAGTAAGTCACCCCATGTCAAGTTCTGGCCTCTGTATGAATGTACACATGTGTACACTTACACTCACATACATTCACACCCACATTCAAACATACATAGACATATTCTCCACAAGCAAAGAAGTATAAAAATAATGCATAGTGTTTCCCTCTCTTCCTTGCACATCTGTCTCTGTGATCTGCCTATCAATCTATCTACCTACTTACATATCTGTATCACCTATGTCATCTATCTCTATGTATAAAAACCATCCCTTTTTTCTCTCTCCCTCCTCACTTTTCTTGCTCTTCCCACCACCCACACAGGCATTACAAATCTGCCTACTTCTTACAGGGAATCATGAGGAACGTCAAAGTCTTTCTCCTACCCTTGGATACCTTCTGCTGTATTCCATATCTTAAATATTTCTGTAATGCCTACAAGTTAAGGCCTGGCTTCCCCAACTATTTACAACATTACCCCTTCTGGAAAGTAAGCACTCTTAGCCATGTGGTATCATATTATACTCCATTTATCATGTCTCCACAAGAGCGTGTTGTTTTCCAAGCACCGAAGGGCCCTACATGTTTTATGTAATTGTTTTCCTACAGATCTCCCCTCTTTCTTCTGAGCCTGTATGTTCTTAGCTTTCCCTTTCTTCTTGCCTGGAACACATTCTGAGATCAATGAGTAGAATTAATTATTAATTAATAAATTCTGGTGTGGGGTTGCTACCTGCCTCAATGACTTACTTTCCCAAATGAAACACACACACAGTCTTTATATTTTAATATGCCTTAAGTAGCATGATATCTGGGCAACTGCCTAGCCTCCAAGGTACTAGAATCTATCTCTTGCTGATATTTCTGAGTTATTACTTACTAATCTCTATGCTCCATTGTGACTGCTCTGTACCCATTTGTTCAGTCTTCTGGGCTGTGCTTTCTTGGCCAAGAACCCATGGTGCTCTCCTTGCTTCTCTACCCCATGGCAGCCTCTGGATCCCTCCTCTGTGCACACTTTCCTAAAGAATGGCTGATCTCCTTCTTCCTCTCCTCCCAGTCTAAAGCCAGGGAATCCTAATAGCCTGCCTCTGTCTGTCCTCTCCAGCTATTGGCTAATGGCCAATGGCATCTTTATTTACCAATCAGAATTGACTGATTCTGGTTCCCAGAAGCTTCATGCAGACCCTCTTGGTTTTGGGGGGACCCCATTAGCATTAAAATACAAGCAGCTGCAAATGATGGAGGGATTGAGTTCATTTCGGTTCTTTTTCCAGGATGATTTTAGAATTAGTCTGTTTAACCACACCATAACAGCAATTTCAATTACTTTGTGACCTAATTTCTGTTCATAATTAACATATAGCAAATTAAGAAACACACGTCTCATGAATTATATATCCTATTTTCTCAAGTTAAGTTTTACAACACTAAATTCTGCTTTCGTAATTTCAGCCTTTGCAGTTTGTTTCTGAAATACAGTTTCCACCTGTATTAGTCAATGTTCTCTAGAGTGACAGAATTTATGGAATGAATTTCTTACTATATGTAGAAAGAGGATTTACAGAGTGATTGCAGGCTATGGTTCAGCTAGTCCATAATGCCTGCCTATGAATGGAAGGCCCAAGAATCCAGTTGTTCTGTCCATGAGGCTGGATGTCTCAGCTAGTCTTCAGTTTATGCCAGAATCCTGAAGAGGCTCTAATGCCAATGCAGGGATGTACTTGCTAGCAAGGTGAGAGCAAGCAGAAACAGAGAAACACATCCCTCTTCCCTGTCCTTATATGGAATTATACATCGTATTTTCTCAAGTAAGTTTTGCAATACTAAATTCTGCTTCTGTAGTTGGATTAGCAGTTCGATTCTGAAATACAGTTTTCACCTGTATTGGTTTCCAACAAGTGTAGCAGGGATTAGAGGTGAATTTTCCCACTTCAAAAGAACTGGATGAAAGATGTGTCTTCTTGCCTTCAAAATCCAGATTAGAAATCTTTATTCCTACTTCAAATTAAGCAAAGAATTAATTATTCTCACAGTGTGTCCTTTCAATTTTTGGTTTTATTTAACTCCAGATGTACAAGTAACAACCAAGAATAGCCATCACACTACCTATGTAAAATCCTGAGTTGCTGGATGTGCCTGTGTTGTGTTATGTGATTGCTCAGAACCTATTGCTAAATGTTTGTTGCCAATGTTTGAGAAATGTAACCATAGTTAGATGGTTACATTTACATGAAACTGTTGAGTGTATTTTTGATACTTTAAAATTCAGAATTCTGGGATTTTAGATTCCAGATTTTATGAGTGGGGCTTTTGCAATTGAGGAATTTTATAACTTCTTCCCTTAAATCTTCTTCTGCTGGAGCCTCCTACCACAGTAAGCCTATGAGACTGTTACTGTTCTTTTTAGTTTGGAGATGAACAAACAGGCTCAGAAGGACTCCTCAGAGCTGGCTCTTTTTATGGTTTTGTTTCCAAATTAAAAAACTCTCCCTTTCAGTTTGGCCTACTCAGAGCATATCTGCCAGCCCATGAGGAATCAGGTTCACTCCCAGATCTGTGTAACCTCAGAGAACATTCCTAACCACCTCAAGGTAAGATTGAGACCCTTTTAGTTGTACACAGTGTGATTTCCCCTTGCTGTCAATTTGTGTATATATGTGTGTATGTGTATGCATATATGTGTAGGTATATATGTGCATGTGATATGTGTGTACATGTGATATATATGATGCACATGGCACACTATGATCTGGCTCATGGGTCCATTTTTCTCCACTTCCCTCACATTGGTATTAACAAGTATACACTACATACTCATTTTTTTTGGTTTTTAAACATGTTTTAAACATGTTGTTCTGGGTATCAAACTCAGGTCTCATGCGTGTAGGGCAAGCACTTTACTGACTAAGCTATCTTTCCAACCCAGGAGAGCAGTCAGCTTTGATTTTCATAAACAAGTTTTAAGTGAACATCCTGGTAAATAAAGGACAGGATTACACTTGGTTATCTCTGTTTCAGATAGGTTCCTAATAACAGTTCTTTTTTTTTAAACTTTTTATTGAATATATTCTTCATTTACATTTCAAATGTTAAACCCTTTCCCTGTTTTCCCCGCTCCCAGAAAATCCCCAACCTATCCTCCCACCCCTGCCTCCAAGAAGATGCCTCTCCACCCAACCCACTTCCACCTAACCCCCTCGATTTCCCCACGCTGGGGTATCTATTGAGCCTTCATAGGACAAAGGGCCTCTCCTCCAACTGATGTCCGAAAAGGCATTCCTCTGCCATACTTTTGACTGGAACCTTGTGCTTGGTTGATGGCTTAATCCCTGGGAGCCCTGGGGCGTCTGGTTGGCCTGCCCTCCAACTCCTCCACTGGGTACGATGCACTCAGTCCAAAGGTTGGCTGCTAGCTTCTGCCTCTGTATCTGTAAGGCTCTGCAGGGCCCCTCTGGAGACAACCATAACAGGCTCCTTTCCGCATACATTTCTTCTCATCCATAATAGTGCCAGGGTTTGGTGAGTGTTTATAGGATGAATCCCCAGGTAGGACAGGCTCTGGATGGCCTTTCCTTCAATTTCTGCTCCACATTTTGTCTCCATAATTTCTCCTGTGAATATTTTGTTCCCTTTTTCAGAAAAACCAAAGCATACACACTTTGGTCTTCCTTCTTCTTGAGCTTCATGTGTTCTGTGAATTGTAACTTGTTTATTAACAGCTGTTCTAATTTGTAACTTTTCTTACCTGTACATGTGGATAAACTTTAAGCATTCATTCAAGTGGGATTTTTTTTAGGTCTATAGAAGCATATCAGGTTGCTATAATAAAGGTATAATTTAAAATTTTCATAATTGTAATATTTTTCTTTAATTGGATTTTTGTAAGACTTAGAGAGATTTGAAGGTAGAGCTAATTCCTGAATTTAAATTAATATACCTCCATCAGCACCACTACCACCACCACCACCATCACCATCATTACCACTAGCACCATCATCACCACCAGCACCTCCACCACCATTACCACTACCACCACCACCATCACCACCACCACCATCACCACTACCACCACTACCACCACCACCATCATCATCACTCTCAGCAGTTGCAACAACATAGGCTGTGTTCATTGGGTACATTCCATGAGCTTCCTTAAGGCTTTTGCTTGCATATGGTCCTCATTTAACGACAACCAAGACTACCCTAATCTACATTCAATTGAAACACAAGATTGATTACGAAGTTTATATAAAAATAATGGTTTTGACTATTTCTCCTCTATATTATTTTATAGATTTAAGATTTGAGGCTTTAGGAGAAAATTACATGATTTTAGCAGAGATATTTTCCTATATTTTGTCACAAGGCTTAGTAAAAGATTTTAGCACTGTATATGTATTTTATGATATTCTTTATGACAGACAAGAAAAGATTTATCTAACAAATACATTTTAGTCTAGTGTATTTTACACAATTGACTTCCACAATTCTATAAGAAAAATAAAATAAAATTTCTATTTGACACATGAAAAAATATAATTGGATATATGCTGAAATGTAATCTTTAAAAAATATGCCCACCCCCATATCCTGTATTTCATATGCCTTTATCAGCATGCTTACTGTCTGAAGTCTGAGGGCTTTTTAAGCTAATAGTATCTCTTATTAAAGTTTAAATATACTTTTGGAGGAATTATCAGAGTCTTTTTTTATTAAATGTATCAAAATATTTGTGAAATCAGAATGCTATAAGGCATTATTCAATTAGAACTCAGCAAACAGAAGAGGCCTTATCCTTCACCTGAGAAGAACTGAACAAGTTGAAGTAGATGAAATATGCAGATCTATAAATAGGTAAATAACAAAGAAAACTGTAAATGACTCATTTTTACCCTGGTCTAGTTCTGTGTGGGAACAGAAAGCACATCAGTGCCAAGTAGTTTATGAGATGAGTGTTTCTAAAAGCTGTGTAGCTTCCAATAGATCATTCTTCCTATAAGTATATTTGAGAGAATAGTCTTGAGCAATAAAAAATCCTGAGCAAGTTAAAAGAATAAATGTACCACACAGTAATATAAAGCACATTTTACTGATTTTTTTTGCATTCCTCTCATGCATGCTGCTCCATGCCTTACAAGTTGAGCCTTTTGGGAGTGTGATCTGTGGTTATATATAATTGGTCTTCTCTAAACTTCTGAACGAGCCTGCTTTTCTTAAGAATTTTTATGGCTGCTTATGTAGTGACTCCAAATAAAAACAGTAAAAATAGTGATGTTTTTCTTCAACTATAAACACTGCAAATGCAGCTGAAGTTGTGAAGTATATAATCTTCCTTTTGGTTTCTTTATGTAGATTTTGAGTCTTATAATCACTTAAGAAAATATTATGCATATTTTGTGGCTGTTTTTATTGTCACTGGAATACTTAACACAAATAAACCCTCTTAAATTTTAAGTGCACAATACAATACTGTTAGGTATAAGCTTAGGGTTGTACAGAACTTCTCTAGAGCTTGTTCATCTCATATAACTGAAGTTGTATACCTAAAAAGATAAGTGTGGTGAGGAAGTGGAGGAAAGGAAAGCCTTGTGACTTATTGGTGTGAAATATACCTTATGAAATGCTGTAAATTCTTAGAAGTTGGTAATGGAATACCTAGTTGCTATATTCAATTTCACTGAAACTCCTTAGAAAATTTGCTAGTATGAAATCTGAGAGAGAAGAAGACAGAGATGTTGTCTTTCTTTTTTATTCTTTTACTGACATTTTTCTACCTTGCTTCATTCTAAGAGGATCTGGAGACGATATCTTGACTACAGCCACTCTGATACCTCTCCTTGAGGGGTACTGTTGATGTTCCCTTTGCCTCCATTTTGAAAATGAAGACAGTAACATTATAGACAACAGTTCTTTAGAAGATTAAAAAGAGAACTTCTGTGTGATTAAAAAACAAAATCAAACCCACACATCTGAGTTACACACATACCTAGTAAAGGTCTGTCTCTTTTACTCTCATGTTTATAGCAGCATTACTCAACAACCAAGGTGAAGAAATAAGAGTCATGTCTATCAACATAAATGAAAAGTGAAGAAGCTATGACAGGCAGGCTACATCAATCTAACAAATTTTAATTTTCACAAGGCATTATCATCAGCTCAAGTCTCATAATCTGAAAATGTAACTGAACACAGGCTAGTGAACAGTGTCTTTAAACATTGTCTTTGTTTAAAGCCTCAGACTTTTTGTCTTAGTCAGGGTGTCTATTCCTGCACAAACATCATGACCAAGTAGCAAGTTGGGGAGGAAAGGGTTTATTCACCTTACACTTCCACGTTGCAGTTCATCACTAAAGGAAGTCAGGACTGGAACTCAAGGAGGTTAGGAAGCAGGAGCTGATGCAGAGGCCATAGAAGGATGTTTCTTACTGGCTTGCTTCCCCTGGCTTGCTCAGCCTGCTCTCTTATAGAACCCAAGAGCACCAGCCCAAAGGTGGTACCACCCACAAGGGGCCCTCCCCACTTGATCACTAATTGAGAAAATGCCCCACAGCTGGATCTCATGGAGGCACTTCCCCAATTAAAGCTCCTTTCTCTGTGATAACTCCAGCCTGTGTCAAGTTGACACACAAAACTAGCCAGTAGAATTGACCCCTTGTCAACTTGACACACAAACACATCACTATTAAGCCTCAACCCTTACTTTCTTATTCATCCCCAAGATCTAAATTACTTTAAAAGTCCCACGGTCTTTACATATTAAAAGTTCAATCACCTTAAAATGTCCAATATCTTTAAAATTCAAAGTCATTTAAAAATTAAGTCTTTTAACTGTGGGCTCCACTAAAATACTTTCTTCCTTCAAGAGGGAAACATATCAGGGCATAGTCACAACCAAAAGCAAAACAAACTCCAATGGTTCAATGTTTGGTATCCAACTCACAATCTTCTGGGCTCCTCCAAGGGCGTGGGTCACTTCTCCAGCTCTGCCCTTTGTAGCACACAGCTTGTCTTCTAGGCTCCAGCTGCCTGTACTCCACTGCTGCTGCTGTTCTTGGTGGTCATCTCATGGCACTGGCATCTCCAAAACACTGCTGTCTTCTACTGTAATTAGGCTTCACCAATAGCCTCTCATAGGCTCTCTTCATGGTGACAAGCCTATGCTCCTATGCATGACCTCTTCAAATCCTGGGCCATCAATTGCAACTGAGGCTGCACCTTCACCAATGGCCTTCCATGGCCTCTCACTGTGCCAAGAGCCTCAGCTGCTCTTCATGACCCCTTCATGCCTTCAAAACCAGTACCATCTGGGTGACTCTTACACAGTACCAAGTCCAGCCACAGCACAAAATACAACTGTGTTTATCTCTGGAACACACTCTCTGTGCTCTCAGAAAACATTTCCAAGAAGATTTTATCTCAGTGATGCTGGTCTCTTCTTAATCACCGCTAATTTCTTAGCTCCAGCTAACCAGCATCAATAGTTCCAGTAACACAAAGGTTTGCTTTAGTGGTTCTGGTATCTTGTTACTCACAGCTGATTCTTCAGCCCCAGCTAACCAAAACCACAGAATTTTCACAATCAAAACATGGCCACTGTAAGAGTCTTTAATCTTCCCTCTGAATTGTCTTCCAAGCCCCTACAGAACTTTCCACCAAGCTCTTAATATTCTAATGGCTTTTCTAGCTCAAAGTTCCAAAGTCCTTCCACAGTCCTCCCCAAAACATGGTCAGGTTGACACAGGAATACCCCACTAAGCTGGTACCAATTTGTCTTAGTCAGGGTTTCTATTCCTGCACAAACATCATGACCAAGAAGCAAGCTGGGGAGGAAAAAGGGTTTATTGAGCTTACACTTCCATGTTGCAGTTCATCACTAAAGGAAGTCAGGACTGGAACTCAAGCAGGTCAGGAAGTAGGAGCTGATGCAGAGGCCACAGAAGGATGTTTCTTAATGGCTTGCTTCCCCTGGCTTGCTCAGCCTGCTCTCTTATAGAACCCAAGAACACCAGCCCAAAGGTGGTACCACCCACAAGGGGCCCTATCCACTTGATCACTAAATGAGAAAATGCCCCACAGCTGGATCTCATGGAGGCACTTCCCCAACTAAAGCTCCTTTCTCTGTAATAACTCCAGCCTGTGTCAAGTTGACACACAAAACTAGCCAGTACACCTTTTCTATCACTATCTTTCAGAACCTCAGTACCATGGTAGCACATGGGCCCCATGTAACCTGTTCTCTATAATTCCTGACTTCTAAGTTAGACTCAACAGAAGAACCACTCTAAAACTGTGTAGCTTTAGGGCAGCCATGGAGTACACTAAATGCACTGACAAACCTTTCTTTTCTTTTCTTTTTCTTTATTAATCAATGTAGGCCACAATATAGTAATGAACCATACTAAGTGGTATAGCCCACTGTGGAGTGTGGTCTTACTTATTCTCCCAAATAGCCTGTATTGGTGAAGGTTATTCAAACCGTTCTTTTCATTCTTTGTTTCTTCCTTCCTTCCTTCCTTCCTTCCTTCCTTCCTTCCTTCCTTCCTTCCTTCCTTCCTTCCTTCCTTCCTTCCTTCCTTTCTTTCTTTCTTTCTTTCTTTCTTTCTTTCTTTCTTTCTTTCTTTCTTTCTTTCTTTCTTTCTTTCTTTCTTTCGTTCTTCCTATTGTCCACTAAGATCAGCTCCAGGTAGTGCCCTGTAAGCACATACACTGGAAATGCCCATTAACCATCCTGGAATAAGCTTTCAATGGATGATGGGGATTTCCCTCATCCTGAGAAGGTGAGCTTCTAGAGTTATTATGCTCCATATATGATCCTCTTAAAAGTAGAAGAGGGTGGAAGAGATGACTCAGCAGTTAAGAGCACTTAACTGAATTCAAAGGTCCTGAATTCAAATCCCAGCAAGCACATTGTGGCTCACAACCATCTGTAATGAGATCTGATGCCCTCTTCTGGAGTGTATAAGGACAGCTACAGTGTACTTACATATAATTAATAAATAAATCTTTAAAAAAAAAGCAGAAGGCAGTTTGGGGGACATTGCAGGGGGGGCGGGGAGAGTTGTAAGAATTTGCTTGACCATTTTAGAATTTCACTATTTTTGGTTTGTTTTGCAACAACCCAGGCTGGCTTAGAACATGTGATCCTTCGGCTTCAGCCTCCCAGAGTCTGAACTACAAATATGAGCCATAATTTTCATTTTAAGAAAATTCATGCCTAGATTTTATTTTAAAGAAGTCTCCATTTTCCGCTGTGTGCAAAGAAAAAAATTAGTTTTCTAGAAGAGGGAACTGAGTGTGAGAGATGGGAAAGTAGACAGGAGCCTTCAGCTCCTCTCTTCTCTCCAATCCTTTAGGGGTGGCTATGTCCCAATCTGCCCTCACAGTCCTCACTGGCCACTACCTCCTAGTCTTTCTCTTTTTCCTGCTTGGTTCTCAAACTTGGGGATATTTATCTGGGACCAGCCACTCAGGCTCACACTTCTTACAGGAGGACTTCCAAAGGAAAGGGTTTTTATCCTTGTGAAATTAATATCTGTACAGGAAGCAGGGGCACATTTTGCCCAACATGGATGTCACCTTCCTTAATGAGTTTCAGAGTTGGTGAGAATAGCCTTGCTGAGTCATGCTTTCCCTCCATCAAGGGAGACAGAGTCCACAGAAGTACTAGATAATCCGAGATCTGTGTTACCATGTGAGAACCTGAACAGGGACTGGGTCTGAGCTGGGACAGCAACAAAACCACCTCAGAACTCAGGCCAGCAAGACTCCCCAGGGCCTGGCTAGTCTGCAAAACCTTGTGCCACAGGTCTGCAGATTAGATTTTTAGCTTTTGTTTAGATTTTTATCTGTAGCTTTTGTGTTCTACATTCCTGTGTAACATATTTTCCTCCTCTCCCCCTGCTCCCCCTCCCCCGCACTTACAATTATTTCTTCCAAACACTGTGCCCTCATTCTTTCATAAGGGAAAAAAATAAAAGGGAGGGAGGAAATGAAGAGGTGGAGGAAAGATAAAAGAAAAGAGACTCAATGTTATCTAAGAATACTCCAGTGTCGTCAAGAAAATCAAGATTGTGACAGTCATCCAGTTGGACAGCCAAGATTTCTAATACACATTCTTTTACTGGAACAACACGAATGGCTTCACCCAAGTAATACTGTGAAAGAGTAAATAATATCATACCCCTAGAATTTTCATCAGAGTGCCTGATACTCAATAAAAATTCAGCGATATTGTGTATCAGACACCATTGTTCAATATGTTTAAAATCCAGCCTATTTACTCTTTATTTAATTTATTAGCACTCATAGTCTTTATGAGGCCCTGGGCCTCTAACACAGAAGAAAGGGAACATAATGATCTGCTTTCTTGATTCTTGTCTTCAGTAGTAAGCTGCCCCACATTCCACCCCTGGAAATCATTTTGAAATCTAAATGGTATTGTGGTGGGACTGAAAAGTAAGATGTTAAAGAGGTTACTAGGTTATTAACAGAGAGAAATTTTTATCCTGTGGTACTTTATTAGTTACTTCCAGGGTAGGCTGTTGTAAAGCATTGTTGCCATGTGGATTTTTTTTTTTTTTTTTTTTTGCCTCTTTTGTACTCTCTATGTGCTCACTTGCTTTTTGATGAGAAGAGCTTTGTGGGCCTCAACCAGAAGCTGAGCCATGATCTTGGATCCTCCAGCCTCCAGAGCCATGAGTCAAAATAATACATATTGTATAATTATATATCTAGTCTATATATCTCTGTTTATCATCTATATCTATATTTATATCTATATCTATATATCTATATCTATATAGCTATCTCTACTTCTATACTTCTGTCATCTCTCTATCTTTCTCTAATCTATATCTATATCATCTATATCTATCTAGATACATTGATTCTTTATAACCTACTCAGCCACAGCAAAGCTGTTACACAACAGAAAATGTACTATAATAGTCAGGTTTTCTCTCTAGGGTCCACTTCATTTTTTTTTTATTCATTTGTCTCTTGTTTTTGCTAATTCATGACTCTTCCTGAAGCATTTAGATTTCTAGAATGAGTATCAATATTTGCTGTGTCCTTGTTATTTTTTTTTCATTACCTCATTTTCTTTCCTAAATCTATTACAATCAGGCATCTATCTACTGTCATCAACTAACAAAATCACTGATAATTTACATGTCATTTTTGTCTATAGATATGTTTTGTTTCATTTTGACAGTGATCCTAAAAGTTATGTGGTCTAGTAATATCTAAGCTATTCAAGGATGTCAAACAACCAGACTGAGTTTACAGATCAAACAGTTCCAATGTTTGAACATATCTGACCTGACAATGGAATTCATACCTTCATGTAACTCTTCTCTCTCTCTCTCTCTCTCTCTCTCTCTCTCTCTCTCTCTCTCATACACACACACACACACACACACACACACACACACACACCCTGGCAAGACAGTTTTTCTGTGTAGCAATGGCTGCCCTGGAACTTATTTTGTAGACAAGCCTGGCCTTGAACTCACAGAGATCTGCCTCCCAAGTGGTGAGATTAAAGTCATGTGCCACATTTCTTGATGTATCGTCTCATTTACCTGGCCTGTGTATTGAGGCTAAAACTCTATCCTGATTGATTTGACATTTCTAGCATTCTAGTGGGTGTTGAGTTGACAGGAGAAGTAGTAGTCAGAAATCCATTAAAGGACATAGCTTGCCTGTGGGGGTATTGGGTAGTTTGGTGCTCCTCACTGGCTTTGTCTTGGAGTATGTGATCCAAGCATTTCTACTGTGCCACAATACATGGACTCTGGCTAGTAAAGAGCAACAGCAAGAAAGAAGTAGGAGAAAATTGAGGAAACAAGACAGAATGAGAGAAGGAAGAAGATGGAGAGGAGTAACTACTCACACTAAACTCTGCAGGTATGGCAAGAAGGAACTCTTTGACTAAAAATATGGTCTCATGGTAACCCTAGCGACTAGTTTCATGCACAATTGCAGCAGGTATCATATAAAGGACTGGGTAAGTAATAGAACAGATTATATTCCTGAGAGCAAATTCAGATGTACCTAGAATTTCTCAGTCTGACCTCAGCACATATGAATAGTTTCTTTTCAGAAAAATAAAAGTTCATAATATATTCTGCCTAAGATCTTGAATAATTTAACTTGGAGAAAAATTTTGGAAGACTAAGATTATGACTGAAAAATATAAGGTATGTATGTATAATATAGTCCATATAGAAATTCAACATATGAATTCAAGTACTTGTATACAGAAAGGTAATGGGATATAATAAGAGCTCATTGTACTGTTACAGGGTGCTTAATTAAAAATTATCATCTCTGACATCTAAGCACTTTGCATATCAGTTTCCTTAATTAACTAATTAGGGAAGTGATTCTGAATAAAGGGTAGAAAGCCACTATTTATGGAAATTGGTTGACCATTTTAGATTTTATTATTCTGGAAAGAAAATGTGGGAAATATATGAACAGAGTAATTTTGTGTTAAATTCCTGAACACTTTGCAGGAATCATTGCAAACTTTCTTAGAAAATTTTCTGAAAGTGAATTTACTTTTCTTCTCAGTCACAAGTTTGCCTAATGAAGCTTTTGCAGAGTAGAGTACAATAGCTCCCTGGGGATCTTTTCCCACTGCTTAAGTGATTTTTTTTTTCTCTTTTTCGCTTAAAAAGAATGACATTGTGTTTTAGAATGTTCCAGGCTCTGAAACAAAGACAAGCCATCTGAATTGAAAGACCAATGAAGACATTAAGCAATACAAAATAAGAGGTAGAGTTCAAATCCCAAACATATTTTCAGGTTTAGATTGCTGGACAAAACTAATTTCTTTTTACATTGTTCCTGCTTGAAGCATGAAGTTCTGAGCTAATATCCACTTATCAGTGACTGTATTCCATGTGTGTTCTCTTGTAGCTCAGAAACTCTGAATACCCAAGACACAATTCACATATCAAATGACTCCCAAGAAGAAGGAAGGAGAAGTTCCTGATCCTGAAAAGGCTTGTTATATCATTGTAGGGTAGTACCAGGGCAGAGAAGTAGGAGGGGGTTGATAGGAGAATGGGCAGAGGGAAGAGGGCTTAGGGAGCTTATGGGGAGGGGAAAACCTGGAAAGGGGAAATCATTTGGAATATAAACAAAGAATATAGAAAATAAAAATTATAATAAAAAATTATAAATAGGGCTGCTATGAACATAGTAGAGCATGTATCCTTATTACATGGTGGGGAATCCTCTGGGTATATGCCCAGGAGTGGTATAGCAGGATCTTCTGGAAGTAAGGTGCCCAGTTTTCAGAGGAACCGTCAGACTGATTTCCAGAGTGGCTGTATCAATTTGCAACCCCACCAGCAGTGGAGGAGTGTTCCTCTTTCTCCACACCCTCTCCAACACCTGCTGTCTCCTGAATTTTTAATCTTAGCCATTCTGACTGGTGTAAGATGAAATCTCAGGTTTGTTTTGATTTGCATTTCCCTAATGACTAATGAAGTTGAGCATTTTTTAAGATGCTTCTCCCCCATCCGAAGTTCTTCAGGTGAGAACTCTGTACCCCATTTTTTAATAGGGTTGTTTGGTTTTCTGGAATCTAACTTCTTGAGTTCTTTATATATATTGGATATTAGCCTTTTATCTGATGTAGGATTGGTGAAGATCTTTTCCCAATTTGTTGGTTGCCGATTTGTCCTCTTGATGGTGTCCTTTGCCTTACAGAAGATACCACCGCCCGGCTACTGTGGTAATTTTAATGGCTTTCTGTTTGTTCTCTAGATCTTTTGCTCTTCTGTTGCTGATATCTTCATGATGAGGATCATTTCTCTAGAACTCAATTTTGATTTATTATGCTTTACCTTTTGCATATCTACTATACAATTCTACTTTGTGGCCACTAGAAGACTTATGGAAGCCTTCTTCACTTTTAACTGGACTTTGAGGCTGACAGTGACTTGATTTTTTTTTTTTTGTCTTTTTTTTTTATTTGATATAATTTATTTACATTTCAAATGATTTCCCCTTTTCTAGCCCCCCCCCCCACTCCCCGAAAGTCCCGTAAGCCCCCTTCTCTTCCCCTGTCCTCCCTCCCACCCCTTCCCAGTTCCCCGTTCTGGTTTTGCCAAATACTGTTTCATTGAGTCTTTCCAGAACCAGGGACCACTCCTGCTTTCTTCTTGTATCTCATTTGATGTGTGGATTATGTTTTGGGTATTCCAGTTTTCTAGGTTAATAACCACTTATTAGTGAGTGCATACCATGATTCACCTTTTAAGTCTGGGTTACCTCACTTAGTATGATGTTCTCTAGCTCCATCCATTTGCCTAAGAATTTCATGAATTCATTGTTTCTAATGGCTGAATAGTACTCCATTGTGTAGATATACCACATTTTTTGTATCCACTCTTCTGTTGAGGGATACCTGGGTTCTTTCCAGCATCTGGCAATTATAAATAGGGCTGCTATGAACATAGTAGAGCATGTATCCTTATTACATGGTGGGGAATCCTCTGGGTATATGCCCAGGAGTGGTATAGCAGGATCTTCTGGAAGTGAGGTGCCCAGTTTTCGGAGGAACCGCCAGACTGCTTTCCAGAGTGGTTGTACCAATTTGCAACCCCACCAGCAGTGGAGGAGTGTTCCTCTTTCTCCGCATCCTCTCCAACACCTGCTGTCTCCTGAATTTTTAATCTTAGCCATTCTGACTGGTGTAAGATGAAATCTTAGGGTTGTTTTGATTTGCATTTCCCTAATGACTAATGAAGTGGAGCATTTTTTAAGATGCTTCTCCGCCATCCGAAGTTCTTCAGGTGAGAATTCTTTGTTTAACTCTGTACCCCATTTTTTAATAGGGTTGTTCGGTTTTCTGGAGTCTAACTTCTTGAGTTCTTTATATATATTGGATATTAGCCCTCTATCTGATGTAGGATTGGTGAAGATCTTTTCCCAATTTGTTGGTTGCCGATCTGTCCTCTTGATGGTGTCCTTTGCCTTACAGAAACTCTGTAACCTTATGAGGTCCCATTTGTCAATTCTTGCTCTTAGAGCATACGCTATTGGTGTTCTGTTCAGAAACTTTCTCCCTGTACCGATGTCCTCAAGGGTCATCCCCAGTTTCTTTTCTATTAGCTTCAGAGTGTCTGGCTTTATGTGGAGGTCCTTGATCCATTTGGATTTGAGCTTAGTACAAGGAGACAAGGATGGATCAATTCGCATTCTTCTGCATGCTGACCTCCAGTTGAACCAGCACCATTTGTTGAAAAGGCTATCTTTTTTCCATTGGATGTTTTCAGCCTCTTTGTCGAGGATCAAGTGGCCATAGGTGTGTGGGTTCATTTCTGGATCTTCAATCCTGTTCCATTGATCCTCCTGCCTGTCACTGTACCAATACCATGCAGTTTTTAACACTATTGCTCTGTAGTATTGCTTGAGGTCAGGGATACTGATTCCCCCAGATTTTCTTTTGTTGCTGAGAATAGTTTTAGCTATCCTGGATTTTTTGTTGTTCCAGATGAATTTGATAATTGCTCTTTCTAACTCTGTGAAGAATTGAGTTGGGATTTTGATGGGTATTGCATTGAATCTGTATAGTGCTTTAGGCAAAATGGCCATTTTAACTATATTGATTCTACCGATCCATGAGCATGGGAGGTTTTCCCATTTTTTGAGGTCTTCTTCCATTTCCTTCTTCAGAGTCTTGAAGTTCTTGCCATACAGATCTTTCGCATGTTTGGTAAGAGTCACCCCAAGATACTTTATACTGTTTGTGGCTATTGTGAAGGGGGTCATTTCCCTAATTTCTTTCTCAGCCTGCTTATCCTTTGAGTATAGGAAGGCCACTGATTTGCTTGAGTTGATTTTGTAACCTGCCACTTTGCTGAAGTTGTTTATCAGCTGTAGGAGCTCTCTAGTGGAGTTCTTTGGGTCACTTAGGTAGACGATCATGTCGTCTGCAAATAATGATAGTTTGACTTCTTCCTTTCCAATTTGTATCCCTTTGATCTCCTTATGTTGTCGAATTGCCCGAGCTAGTACCTCAAGTACAATATTGAAAAGATAAGGAGAAAGGGGGCAGCCTTGTCTGGTCCCTGATTTCAGTGGGATTGCTTCAAGTTTCTCTCCGTTTAGTTTGATGCTGGCTACCGGTTTGCTGTATATTGCTTTTACTATGTTTAGGTATGGGCCTTGAATTCCTGTTCTCTCCAAGACTTTAAGCATGAAAGGATGCTGAATTTTGTCAAATGCTTTTTCAGCATCCAATGAAATGACCATGTGGTTTTGTTCTTTGAGTTTGTTTATGTAGTGGATTGTATTGATGGATTTCCGTATATTGAACCAACCCTGCATTCCCGGGATAAAGCCTACTTGATCATGGTGGATGATCGTTTTGATGTGTTCTTGGATTCGGTTGGCAAGAATTTTGTTGAGTATTTTTGCATCGATGTTCATAAGGGAAATTGGTCTGAAGTTCTCTTTCTTTGTTGGATCTTTGTGTGGCTTTGGTATCAGCGTAATTGTGGCTTCGTAGAAGGAATTGGGTAGTGTTCCTTCTGTTTCTATTTTGTGGAATAGTTTGAAGAGTATTGGTGTTAACTCTTCTTTGAAGGTCTGGTAGAATTCTGCACTGAAACCATCTGGTCCTGTGCTTTTTTTGGTTGGAAGACTTTCTATGACTCCTTCTATTTCTTTAGGCTTTATGGGACTGTTTAGATGGTCTAGTTGGTCCTGATTTAATTTTGGTATTTGGTATCTGTCAAGGAAATTGTCCATTTCCTCCAGATTCTCCAGTTGTGTTGAGTACAGGCTCTTGTAGTAGGATCTGATGATTTTTTGGATTTCCTCAGTTTCCGTTGTTATGTCTCCCTTTTCATTTCTAAGTTTGTTAATTTGAATACTTTCTCTGTGCCCTTTGGTCAGTCTGGCTAAGGGTTTATCTATCTTGTTGATTTTCTCAAAGAACCAGCTCCTAGTTTTGTTGATTTTTTGTATGGTTCTCTTTGTTTCTACTTGATTGATTTCGGCCCTGAGTTTGATGATTTCCTGCCTTCTACTCCTCCTGGGTGAAATAGCTTCTTTTTGTTCTAGGGCTTTCAGGTGTGTCATTAAGTTGGTAATGTATGCTCTCTCCATTTTCTTTTTGGAGGCACTCAGGGCTATGAGTTTTCCTCTTAGCACTGCTTTCATTGTGTCCCATAGATTTGGGTATGTTGTGTTTTCATTTTCATTGTGTTCTAAAAAGTCTTTAATTTCTTTCTTTATTTCTTCCTTGACCAAGGTGTCATTGAGTAGAGTATTGTTCAATCTCCACGTGTTTGTGGGTTTTCTGTTGTTTCTGTTGCTATTGAAGACCACTTTTATTCCATAGTGATCAGATAGGAGGCATGGGATTAGTTCTATCTTTTTATATTTGTTGAGGTCTGTCTTGTGACCAATTATATGGTCGATTTTGGAGAAGGTACCATGAGGTGCTGAAAAAAAGGTATATTCTTTTGTTTTAGGATAGAATGTTCTATATATATCAGTTAAATCTAATTGGTCCAAAGCTTCAATTAGTTTCATTGTGTCCTTGTTTAGTTTCTGTTTTCCTGATCGGTCCATTGAGGAAAGTGCAGTGTTGAAGTCACCCACAATTATTGTGTTAGGTGCAATGTGTGCTTTGAGTTTTAATAAAGTTTCTTTTACGAAAGAGGGTGCCCTTGCATTTGGAGCATAGATGTTCAGGATTGAGAGTTCTTCTTGTTGTATTTTTCCTTTGACCAGCAAGAAGTGTCCCTCAGAGTCTCTTTTGATGACTTTGGGTTGAAAGTCAATTTTATCTGATATTAAAATGGCTACTCCAGCTTGTTTCCTGAGACCATTTGCTTGTAAAATTGTCTTCCAGCCTTTTACTCTAAGGTAGTGTTTGTCTTTGACCCTGAGGTGTGTTTCCTGTAAGCAGCAAAATGTAGGGTCCTGTTTACGTATCCAGTCAGTTAGTCTGTGTCTTTTTATTGGGGCATTGAGTCCATTGATGTTAAGAGATATTAAGGAATAGTGATTGTTACTTCCTATCATTTTTGACGTTATTTTTTAAATTTGATTGCTTAACTTATTTGGGTTTGATGAAAGGTTACTATCTTGCTTTTTTCAGGGTGGAGTTTCCCTCCTTGTATTGGTGTTGTCCTCCTATTATCCTTTTTAGGGCTGGGTTTGTGGATAGATATTGGGTGAACTTGGTTTTGTCGTGAAATATCTTAGTTTCTCCATCTATGGTGATTGAGAGTTTTGCTGGATATAGTAGTTTTGGTTGGCATTTGTGTTCTCTTAGAGTCTGCATGAGATCTGCCCAGGACCTTCTAGCCTTCATAGTCTCAGGTGAAAAGTCTGCTGTGATTCTGATAGGTCTTCCTTTATATGTTACTTGGCCTTTTTCTCTTACTGCCTTTAGTATTCTTTCTTTGTTTAGAACATTTGGTGTTTTGATTATTATGTGACGGGAAGTATTTCTGTTCTGGTCCAGTCTGTTTGGAGTTCTGTAGGCTTCTTGTATATTCATGGGCATCTCTCTCTTTAGGTTAGGGAAGTTTTCTTCCATAATTTTATTGAAGATATTTGCTGGCCCTTTAAGTTGTAAATCTTCACTCTCATCTATGCCTATAATCCTTAGGTTTGGTCTTCTCATTGTGTCCTGGATTTCCTGGATATTTTGGGTTACAAGCTTTTTGCACTTTGCATTTTCTTTAACTGTTGAGTCCATGGTTTCTATGGAATCTTCAGCATCTGAGATTCTTTCTTCTATCTCTTGTATTCTGTTGTTGATATTTGCATCTCTGTCCCCTGATTTCTTCCCAAGGCTTTCTATCTCCAAAGTTGTCTCCCTTTGAGTTTTCTTAGTTGTTTCTACTTCTGATTTTAGATCCTGGATGGTTTTGCTTAGCTCCTTCCCTTGCATGTTTGTGTTTTCCTGTAATTCTTTAAGAGATTTTTGTGTTTCCTCTTTCATGAGCTCAGCCTGTTGACCAAAGTTCTCCTGTATTTCTTTAAGAGATTTTTGTGTTTCGTCTTTCATGACCTCAGCCTGTTGAGCAAAGTTCTCCTGTATTTCTTTAAGTGTTTTTTGCATTTCCTCCTTGTTGGCTTTTGTATTCTCCTGGATTTCTTTCAATGATTTTTGTGTTTCCCTTGCAAGGGCTTCTAACTTTTGATCCATTTTCTCCTCAATGTCCTTCATGTGTTCCTGTACCAGCATCATGACCAGTGATTTTAAATCCAAATCTTGGTTTACTGGTGTGATGGGGTATCCAGGACTTGCTGGTAGAGGAGAATTTGGTTCAGATGTTGCCATATTGCCTTGATTTCTGTTAGTGACGTTTCTGCGTTTGCCTTTTGCCATCTAGCTCTCACTGGTGTTACTTGGTCTTGTCAGTGCTGGACTCACCAGTGCAAGCTGCCCCTTCCCCGTTGGCCTCTGGTGCACAGCTTACACTCTGCACTGCCTATAGACAGGGTGCTGTTGTCCAGGCTGTTCAGATCCCGAAGCAGGCACCTGAAGGCTCCCGCTGGGGCCCGCAGGATTTATTGGAGCACACCGACTTCTCCCAGCTGGCCGCCCGGAAGCCCCCACTAGCCTCTTGAGGGACCTGGAGATGTGGCGGCCACCCAGGCTGATCTGAAGCGGAGAGAGTTGAGCTGGGGGCTTCTGCCTGAGGCCTTGCCCCAGATTGTGTCTGTGGACCAGGTTGAACCCGTGTGCACCCCCAGGGAGCTCTGAAGGTGAATGTTGCTGTGACCTCCCCTGTGCTCCGCTCACTCCGCTGGGCAGCCGATTTCCCCAACCGGGCTGGCGCACACTAGGTTAGCCTTGTCGCCTGGGCCCTGAGTCCAGGCAAACGCCTGGGAGGCCAAGGTCCGAGCAAAGTTCCCCTAGGGCTATGTCTGTTATTTGGGTCCGCCAGGTGACCCGGATGGCGGGCGTGCGAGTCCGCGCTCCGCGAAAGCACCGGGAGAGTCTGTTGTGCTAATAACCTCCTGGGCTGGTTGACACACAGATGGCCCACCAAGCCGCCCAGTTCTTGGGGTCAGTCCTGTGCCTTTTGGGGCCTAGACCCCCGTTTTGTTAGCCTCAGGCTACGCTTGTTAGCAGTCTCTGCCCTCCCGAGCACTCTGGCTCCTGTAGGCAAAATGGCGGCGCGTGCACCGGCCGGGGCAAAAAAAAAAACTCCTGGCTGGGTTGGCGCCCCGATGGCCACTCGAACAGCCCAGGGCCTGGGTGCAGGCCAACGCCCGTCTGGCTCAGACCCCTGCGGTGTTGGGCCTAGGATTATGTTTGTGTACCTCAGTCTGACCGATCTCTGGAGCCCGGGATCAAGATGGCGGTGAGTCTCTCCTGACTGGCGGGCAGCCGAGTTCTGAAGTGGCTTCCGTGCAGCGAAAGGCTCCGCAGAACCGCAGTTGCTTGCTGCCCGGCTGGTCAGCGAAGGTCAGTGGTCGTGGGCGCAGGGCCTAACTGGACCCTGTGTCGCCTTGGTTCCACTGCTGATGGCCCTTCAGCTGGAGCAGCCACTGCTACCGCCGCCGCCGCCGCCGCCGCCGCCTGCAAATCCAGTGACTTGATTTAATCATGTAATAAACATTATCATTTTTAATCCTTCATCTCCACATTTTGTTTCTGTTGTTATGGTTTACATCTTTATGTGTTGTGTACAAATTATTGTAGCCATATAGTACTGCAGGTAAGGATTGGTTGCTGGCCTGTGGTGGAGATATGATGAAAGGCTGTCAAATTCCACATGGTCTTTGGAGATGTGTCTGGCAGGATCTGCTGAAGGGTGATACATTGAAAGGATATCCTGACAGGTAGAATATCAGTAGAAAGGAGTGGATATTGGCTATTCTAAGGGGCTGAGCACAAGTGGTTGGTGTATGATGAGATATTTACGGAGAAGAAACCTGGGAATGAGAGGTTTGGTATGGTAAAGGTGTAGAAAGAAATCCTTTACTAACATGCTAATTGTTTTTTCTAATTAACATTCAAACAGAAGTGGAGTAGATATGCAGAGAAGCCACTTGAACTTGTGTCAGGACTAGATAATTGCCCTAATATTTCCAATTGCAGCCTGTAGCAAATTTCAAAATGAAAGAAAAGGTTATCTATTTCCTTATAGGATTTTAAAAAGTTTTCACAGAACAAGTGAACATAGATGTAAGGGAAGAGGGCATGCCAACATGTCAGTATTTCTAACATGGTACTTTGGTTTGTAGAATGTTATTGAATACTATCATCATGATCCTAAGATATTTCACTAGCCATGGTAGCCTGGGGTTTTTGTTTTGTTTTGTTTTTTTTTTTTACATTTTTTATTCGATATAATTTATTTACATTTCAAATGATTTCCCCTTTTCTAGCCCCCCCCACTCCCCGAAAGTCCCGTAAGCCCCCTTCTCTTCCCCTGTCCTCTCTCCCACCCCTTCCCAGTTCCCCATTCTGGTTTTGCCAAATACTGTTTCACTGAGTCTTTCCAGAACCAGGGACCACTCCTGCTTTCTTCTTGTATCTCATTTGATGTGTGGATTATGTTTTGGGTATTCCAGTTTTCTAGGTTAATAACCACTTATTAGTGAGTGCATACCATGATTCACCTTTTGAGTCTGGGTTACCTCACTTAGTATGATATTCTCTAGCTCCATCCATTTGCCTAAGAATTTCATGAATTTATTGTTTCTAATGGCTGAATAGTACTCCATTGTGTAGATATACCACATTTTTTGCATCCACTCTTCTGTTGAGGGATACCTGGGTTCTTTCCAGCATCTGGCAATTATAAATAGGGCTGCTATGAAAATAGTAGAGCATGTATCCTTATTACATGGTGGGGAATCCTCTGGGTATATGCCCAGGAGTGGTATAGCAGGATCTTCTGGAAGTGAGGTGCCCAGTTTTCGGAGGAACCGCCAGACTGCTTTCCAGAGTGGTTGTACCAATTTGCAACCCCACCAGCAGTGGAGGAGTGTTCCTCTTTCTCCGCACCCTCTCCAACACCTGCTGTCTCCTGAATTTTTAATCTTAGCCATTCTGACTGGTGTAAGATGAAATCTTAGGGTTGTTTTGATTTGCATTTCCCTAATGACTAATGAAGTTGAGCATTTTTTAAGATGCTTCTCCGCCATCCGAAGTTCTTCAGGTGAGAATTCTTTGTTTAACTCTGTACCCCATTTTTTAATAGGGTTGTTCGGTTTTCTGGAGTCTAACTTCTTGAGTTCTTTATATATATTGGATATTAGCCCTCTATCTGATGAAGGATTGGTGAAGATCTTTTCCCAATTTGTTGGTTGCTGATCTGTCCTCTTGATGGTGTCCTTTGCCTTACAGAAACTCTGTAACCTTATGAGGTCCCATTTGTCAATTCTTGCTCTTAGAGCATACGCTATTGGTGTTCTGTTCAGAAACTTTCTCCCTGTACCGATGTCCTCAAGGGTCTTCCCCAGTTTCTTTTCTATTAGCTTCAGAGTGTCTGGCTTTATGTGGAGGTCCTTGATCCATTTGGATTTGAGCTTAGTACAAGGGGACAAGGATGGATCAATTCGCATTCTTCTGCATGCTGACCTCCAGTTGAACCAGCACCATTTGTTGAAAAGGCTATCTTTTTTCCATTGGATGTTTTCAGCCTCTTTGTCGAGGATCAAGTGGCCATAGGTGTGTGGGTTCACTTCTGGATCTTCAATCCTGTTCCATTGATCCTCCTGCCTGTCACTGTACCAATACCATGCAGTTTTTAACACTATTGCTCTGTAGTATTGCTTGAGGTCAGGGATACTGATTCCCCCAGATTTTCTTTTGTTGCTGAGAATAGTTTTAGCTATCCTGGGTTTTTTGTTGTTCCAGATGAATTTGATAATTGCTCTTTCTAACTCTGTGAAGAATTGAGTTGGGATTTTGATGGGTATTACATTGAATCTGTATAGTGCTTTAGGCAAAATGGCCATTTTAACTATATTGATTCTACCGATCCATGAGCATGGGAGGTTTTCCCATTTTTTGAGGTCTTCTTCCATTTCCTTCTTCAGAGTCTTGAAGTTCTTGTCATACAGATCTTTCACATGTTTGGTAAGAGTCACCCCAAGATACTTTATATTGTTTGTGGCTATTGTGAAGGGGGTCATTTCCCTAATTTCTTTCTCAGCCTGCTTATCCTTTGAGTATAGGAAGGCCACTGATTTGCTTGAGTTGGTTTTATAACCTGCCACTTTGCTGAAGTTATTTATCAGCTGTAGGAGCTCTCTAGTGGAGTTTTTTGGGTCACTCAGGTAGACTATCATGTCGTCTGCAAATAATGATAGTTTGACTTCCTCCTTTCCAATTTGTATCCCTTTGACCTCCTTATGTTGTCGAATTGCCCGAGCTAGTACCTCAAGTACAATATTGAAAAGATAAGGAGAAAGGGGGCAGCCTTGTCTGGTCCCTGATTTCAGTGGGATTGCTTCAAGTTTCTCTCCATTTAGTTTGATGCTGGCTACCGGTTTGCTGTATATTGCTTTTACTATGTTTAGGTATGGGCCTTGAATTCCTGTTCTCTCCAAGACTTTAAGCATGAAAGGATGCTGAATTTTGTCAAATGCTTTTTCAGCATCCAATGAAATGACCATGTGGTTTTGTTCTTTGAGTTTGTTTATGTAGTGGATTGTATTGATGGATTTCCGTATATTGAACCAACCCTGCATTCCCGGGATAAAGCCTACTTGATCATGGTGGATGATCGTTTTGATGTGTTCTTGGATTCGGTTGGCAAGAATTTTATTGAGTATTTTTGCATCGATGTTCATAAGGGAAATTGGTCTGAAGTTCTCTTTCTTTGTTGGATCTTTGTGTGGCTTTGGTATCAGTGTAATTGTGGCTTCGTAGAAGGAATTGGGTAGTGTTCCTTCTGTTTCTATTTTGTGGAATAGTTTGAAGAGTATTGGTGTTAACTCTTCTTTGCAGGTCTGGTAGAATTCTGCACTGAAACCATCTGGTCCTGTGCTTTTTTTGGTTGGAAGACTTTCTATGACTCCTTCTATTTCTTTAGGCTTTATGGGACTGTTCAGATGGTCTAGTTGGTCCTGATTTAATTTTGGTATTTGGTATCTGTCAAGGAAATTGTCCATTTCCTCCAGATTCTCCAGTTGTGTTGAGTACAGGCTCTTGTAGTAGGATCTGATGATTTTTTGGATTTCCTCAGTTTCCGTTGTTATGTCTCCCTTTTCATTTCTAAGTTTGTTAATTTGGATACTTTCTCTGTGCCCTTTGGTCAGTCTGGCTAAGGGTTTATCTATCTTGTTGATTTTCTCAAAGAACCAGCTCCTGGTTTTGTTGATTTTTTGTATGGTTCTCTTTGTTTCTACTTGATTGATTTCGGCCCTGAGTTTGATGATTTCCTGCCTTCTACTCCTCCTGGGTGAAATAACTTCTTTTTGTTCTAGGGCTTTCAGGTGTGTCATTAAGTTGGTAATGTATGCTCTCTCCATTTTCTTTTTGGAGGCACTCAGGGCTATGAGTTTTCCTCTTAGCACTGCTTTCATTGTGTCCCATAGATTTGGGTATGTTGTGTTTTCATTTTCATTGTGTTCTAAAAAGTCTTTAATTTCTTTCTTTATTTCTTCCTTGACCAAGGTATCATTGAGTAGAGTATTGTTCAATTTCCACGTGTATGTGGGTTTTCTATTATTTCTGTTGCTATTGAAGACCACTTTTATTCCATAGTGATCAGATAGGAGGCATGGGATTAGTTCAATCTTCTTATATTTGTTGAGGTCTGTCTTGTGACCAATTATATGGTCGATTTTGGAGAAGGTACCATGAGGTGCTGAAAAAAAGGTATATTCTTTTGTTTTAGGATAGAATGTTCTATATATATCAGTTAAATCTAATTGGTCCAAAGCTTCAATTAGTTTCATTGTGTCCTTGTTTAGTTTCTGTTTTCCTGATCGGTCCATTGAGGAAAGTGCAGTGTTGAAGTCACCCACAATTATTGTGTTAGGTGCAATGTGTGCTTTGAGTTTTAACAAAGTTTCTTTTATGAAAGAGGGTGCCTTTGCATTTGGAGCATAGATGTTCAGGATTGAGAGTTCTTCTTGTTGTATTTTTCCTTTGACCAGCAAGAAGTGTCCCTCAGAGTCTCTGTGGATGACTTTGGGTTGAAAGTCAATTTTATCTGTTATTAAAATGGCTACTCCAGCTTGTTTCCTGAGACCATTTGCTTGTAAAATTGTCTTCCAGCCTTTTACTCTAAGGTAGTGTTTGTCTTTGACCCTGAGGTGTGTTTCCTGTAAGCAGCAAAATGTAGGGTCCTGTTTACGTATCCAGTCAGTTAGTCTGTGTCTTTTTATTGGGGCATTGAGTCCATTGATGTTAAGAGATATTAAGGAATAGTGATTGTTACTTCCTATCATTTTTGACGTTATTTTTTAAATTTGATTGCTTAACTACTTTTGGGTTTGATGAAAGGTTACTGTCTTGCTTTTTTCAGGGTGAAGTTTCCCTCCTTGTATTGGTGTTGTACTCCTATTATCCTTTTTAGGGCTGGGTTTGTGGATAGATATTGGGTAAACTTGGTTTTGTCGTGAAATATCTTAGTTTCTCCATCTATGGTGATTGAGAGTTTTGCTGGATATAGTAGTTTTGGTTGGCATTTGTGTTCTCTTAGAGTCTGCATGAGATCTGCCCAGGACCTTCTAGCCTTCATAGTCTCAGGTGAAAAGTCTGCTGTGATTCTGATAGGTCTTCCTTTATATGTTACTTGGCCTTTTTCTCTTACTGCCTTTAATATTCTTTCTTTGTTTAGAACATTTGGTGTTTTGATTATTATGTGACGGGAAGTATTTCTGTTCTGGTCCAGTCTGTTTGGAGTTCTGTAGGCTTCTTGTATATTCATGGGCATCTCTCTCTTTAGGTTAGGGCAGTTTTCTTCCATAATTTTATTGAAGATATTTGCTGGCCCTTTAAGTTGTAAATCTTCACTCTCATCTATGCCTATAATCCTTAGGTTTGGTCTTCTCATTGTGTCCTGGATTTCCTGGATATTTTGGGTTACAAGCTTTTTGCATTTTGCATTTTCTTTAACTGCTGAGTCCATGGTTTCTATGGAATCTTCAGCATCTGAGATTCTTTCTTCTATTTCTTGTATTCTGTTGTTGATATTTGCATCTCTGTCCCCTGATTTCTTCCCAAGGCTTTCTATCTCCAAAGTTGTCTCCTTTTGAGTTTTCTTAGTTGTTTCTACTTCTGATTTTAGATCCTGGATGGTCTTGCTTAGCTCCTTCACTTGCTTGTTTGTGCTTTCCTGTAATTCTTTAAGAGATTTTTGTGTTTTTTCTTTCATGACCTCAGCCTGTTGACCAAAGTTCTCCTGTATTTCTTTAAGAGATTTTTGTGTTTCGTCTTTCACGACCTCAGCCTGTTGACGTAAGTTCTCCTGTATTTCTTTAAGTGTTTTTTGCATTTCCTCCTTGTTGGCTTTCGTATTCTCCTGGATTTCTTTCAATGATTTTTGTGTTTCCCTTGCAAGGGCTTCTAACTTTTGATCCATTTTCTCCTGAATTTCTTTAAGTATGTCCTTCATATGTTCCTGTACCAGCATCATGACCAGTGATTTTAAATCCAAATCTTGTTTTACTGGTGTGATGGGGTATCCAGGACATGCTGGTAGAGAATTGGATTCAGATGTTGCCATATTGCCTTGATTTCTGTTAGTGACGTTCCTGCGTTTGCCTTTTGCCATCTAGCTCTCACTGGTGTTACTTGGTCTTGTCAGTGCTGGACTCACCAGTGCAAGCTGCCCCTTCCCCGTTGGCCTCTGGTGCACAGCTTACACCCTGCACTGCCTGTAGACAGGGTGCTGCTGTCCAGGCTGTTCAGATCCCGAAGCAGGCACCTGAAGGCTCCCGCTGGGGCCCGCAGGATTTATTGGAGCACACCGACTTCTCCCAGCTGGCCGCCCGGAAGCCCCCGCTAGCCTCTTGAGGGACCTGGAGATGTGGTGTGGCTGCCCAGGCTGATCTGAAGTGGAGAGAGTTGACCTGAGGGCTTCTGCCTGAGGCCTTGCCCCAGATTGTGTCTGTGGACCAGATGGAACCCGTGTGCACCCCCAGGGAGCTCCGAAGGTGTATGCTGCTGTGACCTCCCGTGTGTTCCGCTCACTCTGCTGGGCAGCCGATTTCCCCAACCGTGCTGGCGCACACTAGGTTAGCCTGGTCGCCCAGGCCCTGAGTCCAGGCAAAAGCCTGGGAGGCCAAGGTCCGAGCAAAGTTCCCCTAGGGCTATGACTGTTAATTGGGTCCGCCAGGTGACCTGGATTGCGGGCGTGCGCGTCCGCGCTCCCCGAAAGCACCTGGAGAGTCTGTTGTGCTAATAACCTCCTGGGCGGGTTGACACACAGATGGCCCACCAAGCTGCCCAGTTCTTGGGGTCAGTCCTGTGCCTTTTGGTGCCTAGACCCCCATTTTGTTAGCCTCAGGCTACGCTTGTTAGCCGTCTCTGCCCTCCCGAGCACTCTGGGTCCTGTAGGCAAAATGGCAGCGCGTGCGCCGGCCAGGGCAAAAAAACCTCCTGGCTGGGTTGGCGCCCCGATGGCCACTCGAACAGCCCATGGCCTGGGTGCAGGCCAACGCCCGTCAGGCTCAGACCCCTGCGGTGTTGGGCCTAGGATTATGTTTGTGTACCTCAGTCTGTCCGATCTCTGGAGCCCGGAATCAAGATGGAGGTGAGTCTCTCCTGACTAGCGGGAAGCAGAGTTCTGAAGTGGCTTCCGTGCAGCGAAAGGCTCCGCAGAACCGCAGCTGCTTGCTGCCCGGCTGGTCAGCGAAGGTCAGTGGTCGTGGGCGCAGGGCCTAACTGGACCCTGTGTCGCCTTGGTTCCACCGCTGATGGCCCTTCAGCTGGACCAGCTACTGCTGCCGCCGCCGCCGCCGCCGCCGCCGCCGCCGCCGCCGGGTTTTTGTTTTTATTAGGATAGTACTACTACTTGTATTACTAATGAAGAAATACCATTTGTGATGGTTAGTATTGATTGTTAATTTAAAATATCTAGAAACACCCAGGAAACAAGCCTCTGGTCACACCTGGGAAAGATTATCTAGATTAAGTTAAATGAATGCTATTGAGGTTTCAGATAAGAAACTGCAAATCTTTAGTAACAGAAAATATTACTGTGGCTAATGGTTAACTCAGACCCATAAAATAAAATAAAATTCACTAAAAATTTACTAAAAATAGAATAAGGAAATCCAAGAAACTTATAAGGCTATATAATAAAATTTTAATGTGTCTTTAGCATATGAGTGAAAAAAAATTAGGTTCTTAGAAGAGACAATTACATCCTGAGGAAGAAAGTTAATATAACATTTTAAGGGAGGTGATGTAGCCATTGTCTAAATTTATATTAGGAAATAAGGTAATTGTTTTTAAAAAGATGATTTTTTTTTAAATGAACAGTGTCAACATTTTAGGTATCAAAATAATCTCTTCAAGTAAACTTACTTTTACTTTTATCTACTCACAATTAAAATGAATACCCAGGTTGAAGAAACTTCTATAAGCAATTTATTATTTATGCATCAATTAGAAGACTAGAGAGGTGCCAAAATTATCTCTTCTCATTTTGAGAAAAGGAAACAATGATAAGTAGAAGGAACATATTGCATCAATATAACTGATCTGTAACCATCATGGGCACATGAAGAATATTCCTGAACTATTTTGTTAGCTCTTTGCTGTCTCAGATGCTCCTGCACACCCAATTTCCTTGTTTACAGGGTCTTTCCCTAATGTATCTTTATGCAAATTTCTTTTTGTGTGTCCACATATACTCATATGGTGAAGACACTAATAATGATGGATAGGGCCAACTCTACTGACCCCATTTTAACTGGTCACCTACTTAAAGCCCCAATTTCCCAATAAAAAGTCACAAATCGGAGGTACTGCATGTTATGAATTTAGCATATCTGGTTAGGAGGATTGCTATTCTATCCATGGTAAAGATGCATTGGATGAAAGACACTGCCAAGACACCCAGCAAATGCACACACAGGGATGGTGCATCAGAAGTGTAGGTCATCATTCAAATGATGAGAGACATACTCTTACAAGGGATGAGACTGAGTTATACCTGCTGCTTCTATAATAAGAACCTTACCCTTTTCATTATTTCCTCACAGGCATATAACCTTCTAGAGTCAAAAAGCTAATGATGTTTTCATTGGGCAGTAGAGTAAATGGCTTCCTGTTGTACTGTGGAACTGAACAACAGAATCATTCATGATCTGCCATGGTGGCGCAGTGAAGTCTGTAAAGTTGATATTTTACAGACAGAGGTGGAAAAAAGAAATGTCTCCTGGGAATAATGGAACTCTCTGTAAATTTAGAAGCAGAAATCTCACCTGGCAATTTGCTATATTCTCTTACTTCCTAGCTATTTAAGATGGGCCTATAGTTCTCAAGTAGCAGTTTGCCCTGACTTCCTCCTTTTCTCTCTTCTCAGGGATTCCTACAGCCTGGCTGGGATTCCTAAGGCCTGGCTGATAATCGGTCTTTGAAGTCGATTCACTAACCACCAAACTTCCTTTTAAGAATTGCAATGCTTTTGCACTTAGTCTTTCCAGAACCAGGAATTCCAGAACAGGGAAGTGGGAAGGGGTAGATGGAGGAACAGGGGGAGGGAAGAGGGCTTATGGGACTTGCAGGGAGTGGGGACCCAGAAAAGGGGAAATCATTTGAAATGTAAATAAAAAATATATCAATAAAAAAAAGAAATAAAGGAAAAAAAAAGAATTTCAATGCTTTGCTTTGTTTACATAATTACAACCTTCCAACCACATGTAGGTTTTTATGGCTGTGCATATGTGTATGAGGATGGCTCTGGCACTCTGATACTAAAAGTATTGAATAAGTCAGGAAGTTTTGTTTTACAAGGTAGAAGGCTAAATGTTAGATAAGGATTTCTCACAAGAACTTGTTAAAGACCCAGGTGGTATAAGAAACTTCAAACTCTTTGAAGGTTTACTGTAAACTATGAGTGACTCTGTATTCTAATCAGGAAGTTTGATGGCATCTGTAAATTGATCTTCTGTATCTGTTACTTGAGAAACTTTGTACCTGATTGATTTTGCATTTCCTTGTACCAAATGGCTATGATAATTGTGCCTGCTTCACTGGCTACATCTTTTGAAATGGTAATACCAACTCTTCATGTATAAAAATCCTTGCCTTAGAGCTCCAAAGTACATTCAGATTCAAACCTCCTCTGTGTGTGTGTGGTTTGTTCTGTCTGTCATCTCAGCTGGACCTGTGCCTTCCTGGACTAGAGGACCCTGGTTATCCCACAGCAGACCCATGGTCTGTAACAATGATCCTACTGTCACTCATACTTTCTTTGATATGGAAGAAAAAATTCAAATTACGAATGCTATGCAGAATATAGGAAAAGATCCTATGTATGGATCCATACAAAAGTATATGGAAAAAGATCCATCTTTTTCAGCATCACTCTTATGAGGAAATTGTGATCTAAAGTCATTACTCTGCATATTCTAGCTGATCTTGCTGAGATCAGTAGATCATAGATCATAGTAGATTATAGAGTTTCAATGCAATGTGAAAGTTAGTAAAGAACACATCATCCTCCAAGTTCAAAGCATATTTCCTGAACTTGTCAAATATAAAGTGTTCATTTATTAAATTCTAAATTTTCAGTGTCTTTTAGAATAATGAGATTAAATGATAAACTAGAAAAGAATGCATTCAGTATACTAAAGCAAAGTAACACAGAGCCAATTGTTAAACAAAGAAAAGGAATTTTATGTGTTTTATATTATCCTTAAACTTCCATCCATCTTGTATGTCTATATCTTCTGCTTTTGAACTCTTACCCCCAAAATACCTTTCCTTAGATTAACATTCTAATTTAATTATTATAGAGTTCATACATGGGTCAAAATATCACATTTTCCCCATAAATATGTGCAATGATTACATACCAGCTGAAAACACTGCTTTGTTGACAGTGTGCAGCCACATATAGGTATTATTATCACTATTATCAAACATACCACATACCGAGATGCCTTCTTCTTGATGATATTGCTTCCAGTTCCTTCCACCATCACTGAACATCAGGAAGTAGCTGGTCACCCAGTCAGAACTCCCGTATCCACCCTGGGTGGCCACAGCAGTGACCTCCATTCGTTTTCCAAGGTCAATCTGCAGCCACTGATACTTATTTGATACAAGTGGTATCCATCCACCAGCTCCTTTTTGGAACAAAAAAAAAAGTAGAAAAAATATAAGATAAGGAAATTACTGAAGATATATATGATGGGGGATTGAAAAGTATAAAATATAAATATATAGTAAATTTAAGATGTTTATAGATTCTCATTAAAACAAGAGCCAGAAGAATTACAAGCAAATAAATGGGCTCTGCATTGCCTAGGTGACATATGACACCCAGTGGTACAGCTTGTCTCAGAGTGTAGAAAGTGCTTGATGTGACATAGGTCATTAATAATTTCTGTCATGTCTGGGGACCAGTGTGTTCAGTTGTCAACATGCTGTCCTCAGACTTATCCTTTGCCAAGACAAGATACTAAAAAGCTATACCAGGAAGTACAGTGTTGAGCATGATATAAACAAAAGTACTTATACAGTCATTCAGAGACATAGAAGAATCATTGAAGAGGATGGGATGGGTGGTTTTTCCTGTGAGAAACCATAAGTAAGATTTCTAGCACTGCAAACAGTTAAAATTAAAAAGAGAGGAAAGATTTATAACACCCATTCTGACACATACACTGAGTGAGATTGTACTAAGAAGTCATTCATGTTTTATGTTTTTTGATGAACAGCACAGGTTAATTTTTAAGAACTCTTATTTTCCTAAAAACTCATCTGGGGATTGAGACAGGGACTCCAAGCTGGGCCACTGTTTTATTCTTACATGATCACATTTGGTGCTATTTTTTTTTCCACTTTTAAACTTCAGAGCTAGATTGATTTCCAGAGTGGTTGTACCAGCTTGCAATCCCACCAGCAGTGGAGGAGTGTTCCTCTTTCTCCACATCCTTGCCAACACCTGCTGTCCCTCCAGTTTTTAGTCTTAGCCATTCTGACGGGTGTGAGGTGAAATCTCAGGGTTGTTTTGATTTGCATTTCCCTAATGACTAATGATATTGAACATTTCTTAAGGTGCTTCTCAGCCATTCGAAATTCTTCAAGTGAAAATTCTTTGCTTAGCTCTGTACCCCATTTTTTAATAGGGTTACTTGGCTCTCTGGAATCTAACTTCTTGAGTTCTTTGTATATATTGGATATTAGCCCTCTGTTGGATGTAGGGTTGGTGAAGATCTTTTCCCAATTTGTTGGTTGCCGTTTTGTCCTTTTGACAGTGTCCTTTGCCTTACAGAAACTTTGTAATTTTATGAGGTCCCATTTGTCTATTCTTGATCTTAGAGCATAAGCTATTGGTGTGTTCAGGAACTTTTCCCCTGTGCCCATGTCCTCAAGGGTCTTCCCCAGTTTCTTTTCTATTAGTTTCAGTGTGTCTGGTTTTATGTGGAGGTCTTTGATCTACTTGGAGTTGAGCTTAGTACAGGGAGATAAAAATGGATCAATTTGCAATGAATTCATGAAATTCTTAGGCAAATCATCCTAAGTGAGGTAACCCAATCACAAAAGAACACATATAGAATGCAATCACTGATAAGTGGATATTAGCCTAGAAGCTCTGAATACCCAAGACACAATTAACATATCAAATGATTCCCAAGAAGAAGGAAGGATAGGGCCCTGGTCCTGGAAAGGCTTGATGCAGCAATGCAGGGGATTACCAGGACACAGAAGTGGGAGGGGTTTGATTGGGAATGGGCAGAGGGAAGAGGGCTTATGGGACTTATGGGGAGGGGGAACCTGGAAAGGGGGAATCATTTGGAATGTAAACAAAGAATGTAGAAACAAACAAACAAACAAAAACTTCAGAGCTCTAAGGAAACAATTGAATTCTTCCATGTGTGTTAAAATTTAAAGCAAGGGGAGGAAGAAAAATGGAAACTACAAATCTTAGATCATTTGCCAAGAATGTTAACAAATGTTTTTATACATATATACTTTCCCCACCCAAAGCATCTGATAGTCTGACTTTATCATATCTATTTTATTAATAAAAACAAATAACTGACTGTGATGCTTTCTATAAACTTGGCCCAAGGGTGTCGCCTTGTTGGAGTAGGTGTGTCACTGTGTGTGTGGGCTTAAGACCCTCACCCTAGCTGCTTGGAAGTCAGTCTTCCATTAACAGCCTTTAGATGAAGATGTGTAACTCTCAGATAAGGCTACACCATGCTGCCTGGAAACTGCGATGCTCCCACCTTGATGATAATGGACTGAACCTCTGAACCTATAAGACAGCCTCAAATGTCTTTTATAAGATTTGCATTGGTCCTGGTGTCTGTTCTCAGCTGTAAAACCCTAACTAAGACAATGACTTACATACATTTACAAAATATTTTTTCAAAAATCTGCTCCTCTTTATTTTCTTACCTTATACAAGGACATGTTTGTGCAATTCATTAACCACTTTATGCTTTCTGGTAGTATACCACTGGTTGAATTAAGTTTCTATTTCATAATTTTTCTACCTCTGTGTTATTCTGCATATGCTTTATGTTAAACCATCTCATTTTACTACCTGAAAAGTATGAAAGCCACAAAATGAGGTAAAAACCCCACCATAGAAGCTTTAATTTTTTTTTTTTAAAAGCACATAACCTATGGAAAGTAGTAGTGTTCTAGATTGTGTGTTGACTTTGTCTTGGGGGTACTGTGTGTGAAATGTCCTAGTTAGGGCTACTATTGCTGTGATGAAACACCATGACCAAAAGCAAGTTGGGGAGGAAAGGGTTTATTTGGCTTATACTTCCATATCATACTCTATCAATGAAGGAAATTAGTATAGGAACTCAAATATAGTGAGAACTTGGAGGCAGGAGATGAGGCAGTAGCCATGGAGGGATGCTGCTTACTGGCTTGCTCTTCATGGCTTGCTCAGACAATGAAAATTTGGAATTTAGGTCTAGAAAAGTGGTTGAATGATGTAAGCAGGGCTTAATAGATTATCCTAGTAGGAGCTTGGTAGACAACTGAGAGTAATATGGACTATGAAGGGGAACAAAACTGGCAACTGGGCTAGACTATTCTTTTGATATTTGAGCAAAGACTGTGGATACTTTTTGACTTTGTCCTAAGAATATGCTTAAGGCTAAATTGAAAAATTTGGAGCTAATTTTATTGACAGGATATTTCAAGAAATTCTTATATTGACTCTGTTACCTGGTTGTTTGTGATCATTCTTATACAGAGCTACAATGAAAAAGAACAAGCATGGCAAAAAAGAAATATGAAATGTACTGTTTGAAAAGGAAAGAATAAGGAAATGTAATATTTGAGCCAAGTCTTGTACTCAAAGAGATGATTTTAAAGAAAAGGCTTGGTACTAAATGGAAGAAAAGCAGAAGTACTTATGGAACAAGATCCCATTCAGCTAATCCTGAACCTATAAAAGGAAAAGGCTCAAGGTATTTTCCTCTCCCAAAAATCAACTAAGAAGCAAAGCTTTATAAATGTAATTTGTAGAGTTTTTATCCCAAGCAACCAGAGGAACTTGGCAGCATCAGTCATATGGTGATATTGGCTTTAGAGTTATGACTGGTACAGGAGTAAAGGAGTTATGGACTCTTCTTTCAGTTAAGAAAAGATGCTAAAGTAAGTTAAGAAAACTTATGGCAGTTTTCTTATGGCAGGGGAGTCCATACATGGAGATGAGGAGAAGCTGTTGCATGAAGCTGTGAGTGAAGCCTAATTTTTATTGGAAACCCCAAGATGTGGAAGATGCCAGCACCATAGGATACATGCCAAGGAAAGATGCAGATGTGGAATGTAAGACAGACAAATGTGTTTTGTTCAGCAAAGCTAGAAGGGTGAAACAATCTAAGCCTCATGGCTTCAGAAATGGAGCTATAGGATTTTCAGTTTGGTTTTATTTGAGATCAGTATTTCCTTACTCCCACCATTTCTCACTTTGGGGATAATAACGTACATTCTGTTTCATTATCTGTTGGAAGCACATAATTTCCTTTTGCATTTTTCAGGGGGTCTCATTGAGAATTTGACTAAAAAAGTGGTTGATTATTGTAAAGCAACCACATATTCTTGCCAAAATATCACAAGAATGGGATAGCCCTGTTGCCAATATTGCTCCTCCTAAAAATTTCTTGAGCTGGGCCATTCATAATCCATAATATTCCAGCACTACTACCTACCAGCATCAACTAGAACAGTCTATTAAGCTCTGCATACAACATTCATCCATTTTCTAGTCCAAAGTCCAAAAGTCTTCCACATTCCTCCAAAAATAATTTTTGAAATGCATAAGCCAGGAGGGCTAGAGGCAGGAATATGTACACTGTGAAGAGACAGTTTTCAATTCAATGGCCAGGACTGCATCCATTACTGAACTTTTCTGTGTTGGGAGGAATGAATTCGCATCATCTTTAGAAGAAAGAAGACAGCTATGAGAGAATATGGTAGCAGCCCAGAAAACAGAGTATTAGGAGATTGTTCGACGACATCAATTCACATGTGTAATGGACATTTAAGGACATAAAGGTATAATGAGTCATCTGAAGTTCTTTTTAGATTTCATTGCAAGATAAACGTTATTTTTCTATGAAAATTCATGACAAAGTGAAATAAAACCAAGTAATTACAATTCATGAAAGTTCGTCTCCAGTCTAAAATTTAAATGTTCAAAGACATAGTATTCATATTAGAAATAAGTTAAGCGCAATCTATATGAACAGCAAAGCAGATAAACACAGGCTGATTTAGATGTGGCTAAGAGACACCTAGAACAAATTAATTTCTTGTTCAATTCTATTCTATTCTTTTTCATATTACTTATTCCACTTACCAGTGTGGATTATTTATTTTATTATGAAAGAGATGAAATGCTTACCTTCTTATTATTTAATGCCACCCATTATAGCAGGAAACTCAGGGGTGAAATACTTAAAAATAACAATTTCAGTGAATCCTAAATTAACCATTTGAATGTATGAACTGTTCAAGCAACTAAAAGCCTTCAGTCAATCTTCCTTCAAAATATTTACATTTTCTTTAAGTATATAACATAATTAAGTTATCATTTGTTGAATTGTAGTGAAGGCCTTATATGAGGTGAGTTGTGGGGATGCTTGTTTGGCAGAATGATAGGATTTTCTAATAGTTGATGAATGATCATATGCTAGAAAAGACATTTAAGGATCATTTTACAATTTTAAGCTATGATGCTGTTTCAACTAGGAGTTATAATTTGTTTTTAAACATCATCTCCCTCATCATATATACACACATGCATGCATGTATGTATGAATATATATCTGCATGTATGTATGCATGTGAGAATGTGCATTGGAGTACATATGTCTAGAGAGCCTCAAGGCACTGGCCCTCCCTAGAACTGTAGTTACAGGCTGTTGTAAGCCATCTGATATGGGTGCTAGGAACTGAATTTGGGTCCTTTGCCAAAGTAGTATGTGCCCTTAATCACTGAGCATTCTTTACAGCTGTGCAGTTATAATTTCTAACATATGAAATAATTTTATATGTAATGGCCCTTATAAATATTCAGAACCATGTTTCTAAGTTATCATAGAATCAGGCTACTATTTTCTGTTTCATGGTAAAAGAATAATTCGTCAAAGTTTTAAAGAAGAAGAAGGTTAAGTGTCTGGATATTTGGGATGTGTAGGGAATAATAGCCAGTGTATTGTCACTTGATTTATGTTTGAAATGCACACATTTCTGAATTATCTTTTTTAGAAGAAATAAATTCCTGTATAGCAATACTGACTTCCATTCTAATCTGTCTACCTGACTCTGGATAGACTTTTCCTATCGAAATTCATGGCTGTTGGCACATAGAGCTTTCCTGAGTAATTAATAAAGTATTACTTCTGGCTACAAATGAGAGATAATGGAAGCACTTACTGGAAACAAAGGGAGTACAAAATATGTACATGCATCAGCCCAGCCAATGTCTAATTGCTTCTGGTAAGAGTTTCCATCTCATTTCAACTCCTGTCCTAAGTGGAAACAGTCTCATGTAAAATGCCACTGGGATAATCAACATATGTTTATAATCAAATGTATAATAAAATAATTTTCATAAAATAATCATTAAATACTAACATGTTATAATAATTTCAACTCTGTGTAGCCCTGGCAGTCCTAGAATTCACTATGTAGAATAGGCTTCCATTGAACTGATAGATATTGGCTTGTCTCTGCCTCCTGAGTGCTGGTACTAAAGGCCTGCACCACCATGCTTAACCATTTTAACTTTTTAAAATTACATTTTTATTCTTTTAGTGTGTGTGTGTGTGTGTGTGTGTGTGTGTGTGTGTGTGTGTGAATGCAAACACGTGTGTGTATGCATACACAGTATGAAGAGTATGAATGTTGTCCTCTGGCCTCTACTTGCACAGTATTCTCTCTTGCACTTGGGAACTGAACTCAGGTTGGCAGACACAGTAGAAAATGTCTTTACCCTGTTGAGCAACATCACTAGCTCCAGATTCTCTTAACTTCTTAATTGTTTATTTAAGTAACTTTAAATCATATAGTTTTTCTAAGGAGACAAGAATGAAAAATAGAAGCCAATTTCTCTCTCTCTCTCTCTCTCTCTCTCTCTCTCTCTCTCTCTCTCTCTCTCTCTCTCTTATTCCTTTACATATTTTGTAATGTTGCATATATCTTAGAACCTTTGCATTTGAAAAACACTTAGTAATTTGCATTTGTAGGAACTATCAAAATAAACTGATAATCAAAATGTCAGTTTAATGGTGAAGCTCAATTTTCAAGGAATGCATATGGTGCCAATTTTTCTGCAGCTGGATGACAACATATACATCACTTATGTAATTATTTATGTATAATTATTTCATATAAGTTTTGTAAAATCATATGGACAAAATTAAGCAGCATTGTGATTAACTTTTCATCTGTGTGGTTCTTTACAGAAAGGAAAGGAAAACAAGCTATAGAGTCAGTGGAGAAAATAGCAATACCGTCGTACTCACAGGCCAGTCAGGAACCTTGAGATTTCAACTATTGTTCCCATAAATAGAGTATCAAAGTCATATGTCTGACTTCGAAGGGCTTCAAGAGCCACAATTTCTTACTTTGTTGTGTTATTCTTATCTTTTCTCTACAGTGTTCATCATTCATTAGGCTTGGGGAGGACTCTGGCTAAGAATTTTAGGTGGGTCAGAAGTGAGACCACAACTCTATCTTGTAGGTCTTACAGTTAAATATCAGACCAGTTGTGCTGTGCTTGACTCTTTCTACTTATCTAACCTATTCTCCTCATACCTTATCAACCTTTGCCCTCTTCCTGCTATATCCTCTTTTTAAACGTGTATTTTACATTAACTTATTTAATTTCTTTAAGTGTCCAAACAATGTATGAGTTCAAGTTTATATATAACAATACCTTAAACCATAAACTTCTTGTTCTTCCTTAGAAAAATTTACAGATGAGTTCATTTAAATTAATTATAGAATATCTGGCTACATCTTTTTCTTATTAAGGAGGAGGAAGTAATGAAATGAGACACCTGGAATTCTTATGGAAGCTCTGGTTATAGCATTATTAATTCAAAATACGAATGTGAAAACTAGGAGGTCGCCACCATCTTGGCTCCTGTGACCAAGCAGCCAGCCCAGCCAGGTACACAGGGAATACCAGAATGAGAGATCGCTCAGGACACAGCCAGCCTGGGTTCGTTCTGTACTTAGGAACTAGGCAGCTCTACAGCTGTCTGGGTACCTATCCTACAAGGGAGCATCTGACCTGTAGGGAGTCCTATGCTTAGAGGGAGTCCTGCTTTCAGAGACCTGTGTCACATCTGACACAGGGAAGATCCCACTTCTTGATACTCTCTAGAGAACTGACAGGAGCAGGTTATTCAGTAAGAACCATCCTGCACCCCTAGAGGCCCAGAGCTGTTCACTACCCAACAACCTCCAGATCACCACTCATCTTCCTTCCCTTCTACCCCTCCCTTCTCCACTGCCACCTCCCCATTCTGCCAGATATGGTAGTCCTGCGCCCCTTCTGATATGGGAAGGAGCCGTGATACTCTCTAGAGAATGGGCAGGAACACAGCATTGGTGGCTCATGCCTTTAATCCCAGCACCTGGGAGGCAGAGGCAGGCGGAGTTCAAGGCCAGCCTGATCTACAGAGTGAGTTCCAGGACAGTCAGGACTACACAGAGAAAGCCTGTCTCAAAAAACCAAAAAGAAATAAGAAATAAGAAAAAAGAAAAAAAGAAAAGAAGAAGAAGAAGAAGAACTGGCAGGAGCAGGTCATTCGAGAACTGGCACCAGTAGGTGCATTCAAATTGGTAGAAGTGGGGCATTCAAGAACTAGCATCAGCAGAGCATTTGAAATATGGCAGCAGCAGAACATTTGAGAAATAGTAGCTTGCAGGGCATTTGACCCAAACCAAGTCTGCCACAGAAGAGACCCTATCACCTGATACTTTCTGGAGAACCAGCTGTTTTCAGGGCATTGGAGAGAAAGGGAATCCTAGGAGTACAGAAACACAGGCCTGCAGGACAGAGAAGTTAGAGAGAGCAAGACCAGCTAACACCAGAGATAATGAGATGGCCAAAGGCAAACTCAAGATCATTACCAACAGTAACCAAGGCAACATGGCACCATCAGAACCCAGTTCTCCCACAACAGCAAATCCTGCATACTCCATCACATCAGAAAAGCAAGAGCTAGATTTAAAATTACATCTCATATTGTTGATGAAGGACTTCAAGAAGGACATAAATAATTCCCTTAAAGAAATACAAGAGAACATGGGTCAACAGGTAGAAGCACAAAAATCCCTTAAAGAAATACAAGAGAATATGGATCAAAAGGTAGAAGCCCTTAAATAGGAAATACAGGCTTCTGGGCGGCCAGCGGGGAGAAGTCAGTGTGCTCCAGTGAATCCAGCAGGCCCCTGCAGGAGCCTCCAGGTGTCTGCTTTGGGATCTGAACAGCCTGGGCCACAGCACTCGGTCTCCAGGAAGTGCGGGAGACCTGGTGTGCACCCAGAGGCAGTCTGGGAGAGCGCCCAGCTTGCTCTGGTGGCACTGAGCTTAGGTTCTAGTCCTGAGGTCTCTGACAGGAGCCCTCAGATCTCTCTGCTTCCGGATCCAGAAGGAAATGGAAGAAGACCTCAAAAAATGGGAAAACCTCCCATGCTCATGGATCGGCAGGATCAATATAGTTAAAATGGCCATTTTGCCAAAAGCAATATACAGATTCAATGCAATACCCATCAAAATCCCAACTTAATTCTTCACAGAGTTAGAAAGAGCAATTATCAAATTCATCTGGAATAACAAAAAACCCAGGATAGCTAAAACTATTCTCAGCAACAAAAGAAAGTCTGGGGGAATCAGTATCCCTGACCTCAAGCAATACTACAGAGCAATAGTGTTAAAAACTGCATGGTATTGGTACAGTGACAGGCAGGAGGATCAATGGAACAGGATTGAAGATCCAGAAATGAACCCACACACCTATGGCCACTTGATCCTCGACAAAGAGGCTGAAAACATCCAATGGAAAAAAGATAGCCTTTTCAACAAATGGTGCTGGTTCAACTGGAGGTCAGCATGCAGAAGAATGCGAATTGATCCATCCTTGTCTCCTTGTACTAAGCTCAAATCCAAATGGATCAAGGACCTCCACATAAAGCCAGACACTCTGAAGCTAATAGAAAAGAAACTGGGGAAGACCCTTGAGGACATCGGTACAGGGAGAAAGTTTCTGAACAGAACACCAATAGCGTATGCTCTAAGAGCAAGAATTGACAAATGGGACCTCATAAAATTACAAAGTTTCTGTAAGGCAAAGGACACCATCAAGAGGACAAATCGGCAACCAACAAATTGGGAAAAGATCTTCACCAATCCTACATCAGATAGAGGGCTAATATCCAATATATATAAAGAACTCAAGAAGTTAAGACTCCAGAAAACCAAACAACCCTATTAAAAAATGGGGTACAGAGTTAAACAAAGAATTCTCACCTGAAGAACTTCGGATGGGGGAGAAGCATCTTAAAAAATGCTCAACTTCATTAGTCATTAGGGAAATGCAAATCAAAACAGCCCTGAGATTTCACCTTACACCAGTCAGAATGGCTAAGATTAAAAATTCAGGAGACAGCAGGTGTTGGAGAGGGTGTGGAGAAAGAGGAACACTCCTCCACTGCTGGTGGGGTTGCAAATTGGTACAACCACTCTGGAAAGCAGTCTGGCGGTTCCTCCGAAAACTGGGCACCTCACTTCCAGAAGATCCTGCTATACCAGTTCTGGGCATATACCCAGAGGATTCCCCACCATGTAATAAGGATACATGCTCTACTATGTTCATAGCAGCCCTATTTATAATTGCCAGATGCTGGAAAGAACCCAGGTATCCCTCAACAGAAGAGTGGATGCAAAAAATGTGGTATATCTACACAATGGAGTATTATTCAGCCATTAGAAACAATGAATTCATGAAATTCTTAGGCAAATGGATGGAGCTAGAGAACATCATACTAAGTGAGGTAACCCAGACTCAAAAGGTGAATCATGGTATGCACTCACTAATAAGTGGATATTAACCTAGAAACCTGGAATATCCAAAACATAATCTACACATCAAATGAGGTACAAGAAGAAAGGAAGAGTGGCCCTTTGTTCTGGAAAGACTCAGTGAAGCAGTATTCAGCAAAACCAGAACGGGGAAGTGGGAAGGGGTGGGTAGGAGGACAGGGGGAGAGAAGGGGGCTTACGGGACTTTTGTGGAGTGGGGGGGGCTAGGAAAGGGGAAATTATTTGAAATGTAAATAAAAAATATATCGAATAAAAAAAGGGGAAAAAATTCAACATGAGGGAAAAAAAAGAAATAGAAGCAGTCATTAATAGTCTCTTATCAAAAAAAAAAAAAAAAAAAAAAAGCCCAGGACCAGATGGGTTTAGTAGGGAATTCTATCAGATCTTCAAAGAAGAGTTAATACCGATACTCTTCAAATTTTTCCACAAAATAGAAACTCAAGGAACACTACCCAACTCATTCTATAAAGCCACAATAACGATTATACCTAAACCAAACAAAGACCAAAGAAGGAAGGAGAACTTCAGACTAATCTCCTTCATGAACACTGATGCAAAAATATTGAACAAAATCTGGGTCAACTGAATCCAAGAATGCATCAAAAGTATAATTCACCACGATCAGGTTAAGTTTCATCCCAGGGATGCAAGGATGGTTCAATATACGGAAATCTGTCAATGTAATCCATTACACAAACAAACTAAAGGAAAAAAAACCACATGGTCATTTCATTAGATGCTGAAAAGACTTTTGACACAATCCAGCATGACTTCATTATAAAAGTCTTGGAGAGATCAGGAATCCAAGGCCCATACCTAAACATGGTGAAAGCAATATACTGCAAACTGATAGCCAACATTAAGTTAAACAGAAGGAAACATGAAGCAATCCCACTAAAATCGGGGACCAGACAAGGCTGCCCACTCTCTATCTATTCAATATAGTACTTGAAGTCCTATCCAGAGCAATCAGGCAGCAAAAGGAGGTCAAAGGTATACAAATTGGAAAGGAAAAAGTCAAAATATCACCATTTGCAGATGATATGTTAGTATACTTAAGCAACCCCAAAACTTCCACCAGAGAACTCCTAAAGCTGATAAACAACTTCAGCAAAATGGCTGGATATAAAATTAACTCAAGCAAATCAGTAGCCTTCCTCTACTCAAAGGATAAACAAAAGGAGAACGAAATTAAGGAAATGACACCCTTCACAATAGTCCCAAATAATATTTCATACCTGGGTGTGACCCTAATGAAGCAAGTGAAAGATGTATATGACAAGAACTTTAAGCCTTTGAAGAATGAAATAGAAGAAAGTCTCAGAAGGTGGAAAGATCTCCCATGTTCATGGATTGGCAGGATCAATATAGTAAAAATGGCCATCTTGCTTAAAACAATCTACAGATTCAATACAAAATCCCAAATCAATTCTTCATAGATCTAGAAAGAGCAATTCTCAAATTCATCTGGAACAACAAACAAACAAACAAACAAACAAACAAAACAAACAAACAAAAAACAGGATAGCAAAAACTATTCTCCACAACAAAAGTTCTTCTGGGGGAATCACCATCCCTGACCTCAAGCTCTACTACAGAGCAATAGTTATACAAACTGTTTGGTATTGCTATGTAGACAGGCAGGAAGATGAATGGAATAGAATTGAAGGTCCAGAAAAGAACCCACACACGTATAGTCACTTGATATTTGACTAAGGAGCTAAAAACATCCAGTGGAAAAAAGACAGCATTTTAAACAAATTGTGCTGGATCAACTGGAGATCTGCATGCAGAAAAATGCAAATGACCCATTCTTATCTCCTTGTACAAAGCTCAAGTCCAAGTGGATCAAGGATCTACATTTAAAACCAGACACACTGAAGGTTATAAAGGAGAAAGTGGGGATGAATCTTGAACACATAGGCACAGCAGAAAAGTTCCTGAATAGAACACCAATGGCTTATGCTCTAAGAACAAGAATCCACACATGGGACCTCATAAAACTGCAAAGCTTCTGTAAGGCAAAGAACACAGTCAATAGGACAAAACAGCAACCAACAAATTGGGAAAAGATCTTTACCAACCCTACATCCGATAGAGAGCCTATATCCAATGTATACAAAGAACTCAAGAAGTTAGTCTCCAGAGAGTCAAATAACCCTATTAAAAAATGGGGTACAGGGGCTGGAGAGATGGCTCAGCAGTTAAGAGCACTGACTGCTCTTCCAGAGGTCCTGAGTTCAATTCCCAGCAACCACATGGTGGCTCACAACCATCTGTAATGGGATTCTTAATGGGACCTGAAACCCTCTTCTGGTGTGTCTGAAGACAGCTACAGTGTACTCATATACATAAAATAAATAAATCTTAAAAAAAATGGGTTATAGAGCTAAACAGGGAATTCTCAACTGAGGAAACTCAAATGGCTCTAAAGCACCTAAAGAAATGTTCGGCATCCTTAGTTATCAGGGAAATGCAAATCAAAACAACACTGAGATTCCACCTTACACCAGTCAGAATGGCTAAGATGAAAATCTCAGGGGACAGCAGATTCTGGAGAGGATGCGGGGGGAGGGGGGAAGGAACACTTCTCCATTGTTGGTGGGATTGCAAGCTAGTAAAACCTCTGGAAATCAGTTTGGCGATTCCTCAGTAAATTAGACATAGTACTACCTGCAGACCCAGCTATACCACTCCTGGGCATATACCCAGAAGGTGCTCCTACATGTAATAAGGACACATGCTCCACTATGTTCATAGCTGCCTTATTTATAATAGCCAGAAGATGGAAAGAACCCAGATGTCCCTCGACAGAGGAATGGATACAGAAACTATGGTATATATACAGAATGAAGTACTATTCAGCTATTAAAAACAATGAATTCATGAAATTCTTAGGCAAATTGATAGAGCTAGAAAGTGTCATCCTGAGCAAGGCAACCCAATCACAAAAGAGCACACATGGTATGCACTCACTAATAAGTGGATGTTAGCCTAAAAGCTCAAAATAAACAAGTTACAATTCATCCAGCACAGGAAGCTCAAGAAAAAGGACTTAAGTGAGAGTGCTTCGGTTCCTCTAAGAAAGGGAACAAAATACTCACAGGAGCAATAAGAGAGAAATGTGTGGAGCAGAGACTGAAGCAAGGGCCACCCAGAGACTGCCCTACCTGGGGATTCATCCTATAAACAGTCACCAAACCCCAACACTTTTATGGATGACAAGAAGTGCATACCAAAAGGAGCATGCCATGGTTGTCTCAGGAGGGGCCCTGCCAGAGCCTTACAAATGCAGAGGCAGATGCTAGCAACCAACTATTGGACTGGGCTTGGGGTCCCCAATGGAGGAGCTGGAGTATGGTCCAGAGGAGCTGAAGGGGTGTACAGCTCCATGGGAAGAACAATGATTTCGGCCACCCAGATGCCCCAAGACTCTCAGGGACTAAATCATCAACCAAGGGGCACGCATGGTTCCAGCCAAAAATGTGGCAGAGGAAGGCCTTGTTGGGTCCTTGGTCAGGTAAAGGTTCAACAGAAGCCCCAACAAAGGGAAACTGAGGGGGGCTGGGTATGTGTTGGGTGGAAGGGCATATATGTGGAGCCAGGGGGAAGGAGCAGGGGAAGGGTTGGGGTCTTAGGGGAGGAGGGATATCGGGAAAGGTTTTACCATTGGCAATGTAAATGAAGACAATATTCAATAAAAATCCGTTTGTGAAAACTAAATAACTTTAAGCATAATTGAAATACATGCAATTGTCTGGGGAGATGGTACAGTCAATAAAGTGTTTATTGTACAAACAAGAACAACTGAATTCATCTCTCTATCATGCATGTAAAATGCAGGCACCAAACTGTACTCTTGTAATTGTAGCAGTAGAGAGGCAGAGAGGGGCTTGACTATTCAGCCAAATCTGTCTTTGACCTCCAATTCAGTGAGAAACCTTGTGGAGATGGAGAGGGAAGGTGGTGCCAGGTGTGATGAGTAATTCCATTAATCCCTTTGTGTGAGAGGTAGAAGCAGGAGGATCTCTGAGTTTGAGGTTATCCTGATCTACAAAGCAAGTACCAGGCAAGTCAAGACTACATAGTGAGATACTGTCTGGAAAAAAAAAAAAACTAGGTAGGAAAGTGGAGCTGAATGAGGATTTTGGGAGAGGAGAGGAGAGGAGAGGAGAGGAGGGAAGGGGAGGAGAGGGGAGGGGAGGGGAGGGGAGAGGGAAGGGGAGGGGAGAGGGGAGGGGAGGGGGAGAGGGGAGGGGAGGGGAGAGGGGAGGGCAGAGGCGAGGGGAGGGGGGAGGAGAGGAGGGGAGGGGAGGGGAAAGGGGAGGGGAGATGGGGAGGGGAAGGAGAGGGGAGGGGGAGGGGGAGAGGGGAGAGGAGAGGGGGAGGGGAGAGGGGGAGAGGAGAGGAGGAGGGGAGGAGAGGGGAGGGGAGGGGAGGAGAGGAGAGAGGATGACAGAGGAGGAGGTAGAAGGAAAGTGGAGCAGAAGCACCTGGCCTGGAGAAACTGCAAGCTATAAGGGGTTTCATAGATGGGGAAGATGGTAATGTAGTGGTAGCTCTGCCTAATCTAGGTGCACAGCATGTATTCATATTAATTGAGTTGTGTTTTCTTGGCCCAGGAATATTTGGGTTGGAGATTTATTGCAACAGGAAACAATTGAGGAAACATCTCAATACTGGTCTCATCATGTAAGCATATCTGCATGTGCATGCACAGAAATCCCCACAGACAAACATATACATGCACACACACCAGAATGAGAGAAGAAAATATAATACTTAAAAAATAACATAATAAAATGGGACACAGCTTTTAAAATATTTTTTTTCTAACTTTCATCTCTGTGATCTCTATGATCAAAGATTTTGACTTAAGCAGTTTATATGCTAGAATGTTCTAAAATCCATGTTATGGAAAGAGTTGCCATACTGATCATTACAACCATCAGCACCATTTTATATTCCACAATCTGAACTGAAGGGAGTTTAATTCCCCTGGTATATGTGAAATCAAATGAAATTGAGCCTATACAATAGCTATAACCTTACTAGCTATAGATAAAAATGTACATAGGGGATGGGGAGATAGCTCAGTGGGCAAAATTCCTGCTGCACAAGCATGCAGACCTTAGTCAAGATCCCCAGTACCCAAGTAAGAAGCTGAGTTGGTAGCGTAGAAAAGAGAATCCTGAGGGCTCACTGGCCACTGAGCCTACCGCAAAAGGCAAATTCTAGGTTCATTTAGAGTCCCTGTCTCTAAATGTAAGGGAGAGAGCAATAAAGTAAGACATCCTTCTCTGGTGCCTAGCTTCCATATGCTCACACATGGGAACAGCCCCACCCTACCCATGTGTATACACTCCAAAGGTGCAAACAGGCACGGGCATGTACACACACATAATATTTACATAGACATAAAAGGGAAGATATGTATGCACATATGCAAAACATATATTCATTATAAAAACAATCCCAGTTGTTGTAATCTAAAAAGTATTAGGTGTAAAATTATATTTTAATTTTCAGTGAAGAAAATAAAGTAAGTTCTCTAGGTTCGCAATTACAGAAGCAATTAGAAAAAACTATTGATTTGTTCTTACAAGACTGACCAACATGCACAAAAGTAGATTTTACTTCTAAAACAAAATTTAGCACTGGTATAGTTATTTCACAATAAGACATAATATGAGAAGTATATTCATCTTATTCTTAGGGTTTCTTCCTTTGAGTTTTTTTTTTTTTTCAACCAGTATCACAGTACTGACAGGGTGATGACCAATTTAAATGAGACCACAAGGGGATTCAGTCGTGTAAACTAATTGTATATCACAATAACACCATGGGTTACCATAACGTAATAGTCAAGCTTCTTCAGGACTTTGATATGTCTTTGGTAACACTTAACATTATTAGTCATTGTTTTATGACTGACTCTGGAGTTTTCTACAATGAAGGCTTAGGTTGAATCCCAGGAGTGAATATTATTTAGTCTTTCCTTATTGTAAAGTTCTGTGACAGATTTGTAATGTACCTAGTAGATTTTACTCACATTATTAGCACTTTCAATTATTTTTGTCCCTGAAGCATTTACTAAATACTACCTATATAGGATCAGAACACACAGATTTTTATTGTTCTAAAATATATACAACATAAAAAATTTAAGCACACAGTTAAGTGACATTAAGCACATCTAGCTCTTCAGCCATCACTACTATTTATCTCTAGAGTTTATTCTGTCTTCTCAAACTTGGTAACCACTGATGAGTAACTCCACCTATCCCAGCTGCTGTCAATCACTCTTGTATTTTCTGTCCTTGGACTCTGACTAATCTGGGCACTTCATTGCCAGTCATATGGTATTCTCTAGTTTGTTTTACTAAGCATGATGCTTTTAAAGTTCTTCTACATAGTAGCCTGGTTCTAGCATGGTCAGACCTCCAGATACTCCATGTATGGATCACATTTTGTTTACCCATTCATCAACAAACACTTACATTATTTCAGTCTGTTTGGCTCTTGTGAATAAAGATACTGTTGTTTTGTATGCACCATATTATGTGCTAAGGGAACTACATCACTTAATACACATACAACCTATTTCTCACAACTTAATTGTCTCCTGAGAGATATAATATACAAATCTTATAATTTTGGAATCAGTGTCTTGGGAAGATAAAGGAATTTATCCAAAGTCATACATCCAGTAAAGAGAGACTGAAACAAAACAAAACAAAAGCAGAGTTCTATGATTCTAAGTTTATTCCTCCTCATTAAAGGTGAGATTTCTCCTTTCCTTCAAGAAATTTGGAATTTGACAAAGGGGAAAATTACAAAACCATAAAGTAAGTCAGATTGCATGTGGTGTTATGAGAGAGGATTTTGTTCCTTTTTCTTCTTTTGTATGGTGGTCAGGGGAATGTTTGTCATGTTTAGCTTACATGGATAATTAGTCATGTTTAGCTAGCAAATTTGAAGCTCAAATATGGATTATGACCTGTTTTATACAATTAGAGAATTAAGAATAATCTTAAAAGGTTTGAGGATGGGTACAGAGACAGAGATAAGAAAAATGAGAGACTTCTGTCTCAAGATAGAAAATTTTCTAGATCTTGTTTTGAAGGATGGTGAATCCTTCCTCCTGAAGGATTCTAAAAATTTCCAATGATGCAAGACCAGGTGGATGGAGATAGGACTGATGAAGGCCAAACAGACTCAAATAGCACAATAGTTGAAGAGTAATAGAGCCTGGTTGTGGACGGTCATTCACACAAAGAAGCAGGATGAATAGTCACTGCTAACATGACTGATTGGCATATGTGTGGGTCAAGGACCTCAGAAATTTGGAAAGGAATTGTCACAATTTAATCTTAAAAAATAAACCAGGATAAAGAAGATGGCTCACTCAATAAAGTGCTTGCCTTATAAGCAAGGATCTGAGCTGGTTCCCAGAACTCATGAAATAGTCAGGCACGGTAGGCAGTACTTGTTTGTAATCCCAGCACTGGGGTCCTGGGAAAGTGGAGAAAGATGTTTATTTAAAGGGTTACTGGTCAGTCAGTCTTGTCACTTGGAGAGAGAGAGAGAGAGAGAGAGAGAGAGAGAGAGAGAGAGAGAGAGAGAGAGAGAGAGAGAGAGAGAGCGGCAAGTACACATGCATGTATAAATATGCACTAACATACCAATGTATCCTAAATTTATGAGTGATCGCAATGAATAACTCACAGTGATGATAGAGAAACTGGTATGTGTAAATTTCCTAAAGCATATTCAGTGACAAAGAGTAAAGGATCAGTCCTGAGTACTATGAAGGAGAAAATAAAGGAGAAAAATCTAACTCATAACCAAAGGCTTCTAGGGAGGGCATTGAGGTAATTCCAAATATTTTAAAGCTATAAAAATCTCAGAGTTGTTTTGCATTAAACAGACAATCATATATTGAATTGATCAAAATATAACACATAAAATCTGAAGTCTGGTAGCATTTTATCTCAGGAGAATGTGACTAACTGGGTTTGAGTCCATATCTCTAATGCCCTAGGATTTCACCCAAGGGGAAATCTTGTCCTCAAAGAGAATGTGAAACTTTTTTGGCACAGTTTTCATGTTTTTAAGAAAACAGAAACATATACCCAATGGCATTCTAAAGTAGAAGATTTAGAAGTAAGCATTCAGATTGTTGAAGACATTGAATATTGACTTTACTATTGAACATATCAGTTTGAATCTCACAATCACAGAGTCAAGTGGTAAATTATAATTTAATCTTTTTCATCATCCAGCGATTTGCTAAATGGGAACTCCAGCTCTGGCTGAAACTGAAACAGGTCACAAAAATGATCTCTGACCAGCTCAGGATATGTGTGGTCAACCTTTCCTGTAGTTGTTCACTGTGTTCAATTCTGCTCCAATGAACCCCACCAACAGCAGGATATGGTATGGACAGAGGTCAGACTGCCTCCTCTGTAACAGACACTTGCATATGGACACTTACATTTCTGAACTTAAGTGGAGTTTTCTGATAAGATGACACTGGAAGACCAAGTATAAGGCCAGAAATGTTGGGGAATTTGTTATTTAAATATGAAATGTCCCCCATAGGCACTGATTTTTGACACTTGGTCTTTAGTCAATATTAGTGCTTATGAATGTTGAGGAACATTTAAGGTGTGAAATTTCACTGAAGAAAGCTAGTCACTAGAGGCAGGCCTTTATAGCCCAGATGTACTTCATGGGTTCTTCTGTTTCCTGATTTTGGATATAAGGTGACCAGCTTCTACCCTTTCTTGCCACTATACCTTCATCACCATGATAGACTGTATCCTCTCAAACATTAAGCCAAAATAAGCCCTTTCTCCTTTAAGTTGCTTCTGGACAGTTATTTGGTCACAATAATAACACAGGCTTGTGCTAGAGTCTAACCCTGTTGAGATTTTAGTTTCTGGATCCTTTAGTCTTCTTCACATTAGTATACCAAAATACATGAGTTAATTACTATTAATATAAAAAGAGAAGTTCTGGCTCACAATTCTGAGAGTTTAAGCCTATAGTTAAGTGACCCCATTGCATTTGACCTCTGGCAAGGAGCATGTAGCTGAGAAAAATCATTTGCTTCATGAACCAGGAAGCTGGGATACAGACTATCATGGTGATGAAGGTATGGTGGCAAAAAAGGGAAGCAGCTGGTCACCTTATATCCAAAATACAGAGATCCCACAATCCCCTTAGTGGCATGCCTTTAGGAACACCTTCCAGCAAGGCCTAATGTTCTAATGATTCCACCAGCTCCTTGCAGTACCACCCAAGGTAGAAAACTTCTGGGGTGCATTCATGTAAAATAAAGTACAGCAGAAAAATGAGCACATCTTCATGAGAAGTTCACTTGCCCAAAACACAGCAGTGAGGATGGCAAGAAAATGTAATCTGTGTTCACATTGGTTCCTTCTCCATTTTATTTTATTTTTCCTCCTCGGATCTGGGAGATACTTTTGGTCTTTCGATTTGAGGATTTTTCTGCCTTTTCTCATATTCCATATAGCAATATCTTTTTTTCTGGGTAGGATGACCTATAACAACTTTGATTAAGAGCAAAGACTGAATTTTCAGGGCACTAATAAAGAAATCCAATGAGCTTTGCATCCAGAGTATGTTATCCACACACAGATGATCATTATAGAAATTAGGAATTTCTATAATTAAGAAAGTTCCTTTCTCATTTTTACAGAAAACATTTACATTATGGGCTTTTTTTCATTAACTCTAAGAACACAGTAATATGAAACAGTCCAAATTTTATTTATCAACCTTTTCCTCTAAATTAAACACCTTCATATACACGCATACATACATGTACACATATGTACACACATATACACATTTATATACAAAAATGTACACACATACATAAATAAACACACATAATACATATACAAGCATATACATATATACATATATGCACATATACATGCACACATATACACATAAATAAAGCTAATTAAAATGTAGATCAGTCATGAGGCTATTAAAGTAACCAAATAGAACTTTAAGGGACTGAAATGGATCAAAATCCATGGAAATAGATCAGAAAAATGTTGTGAATGAACTTTTTTAAATAGAAAACTCAGAATTTGACATCTGCTTAAGAAGGAAGTCTAGAGAGAGGTGTGAATTTACTAGATGCCCACCTGGTCCTATTATATTATAATCTCCATGGAGTATAGGTACTACTATAACAAACTGAAACTTGGATTATAAAATTAAATTACATTTATTTATACATTATATGTGTGTCTGAGTATCTGGGTGTGTGAGAGCACACAGGACATGGCTGTACATGGAGGCAAGAAGATGACTTGTAGAAGTCAGTTTTCTCCTTCCACCATGCATGCCCCAGGGATGGAACATGGGACTCAAGACTTGGCAGCAAGCACCTTTGCTCACAGAGCCATCTCACTTGTCTGACACTTGGAGTTTAAAAAATTGAACCCTGAGCAATTTTCTCTTTTTGTAGTGTACATTCATTTTCAAAGAAGTAGAAATTATTTGCCTATAGATTTGTTATGTCAAGGAGATCCCTGTTTGGTTCCAAAATACATACAGTTTTTGTATGTGAAAAATTAGCACCAAATATGCTCTTTATACTCATGGGAAAACCACTAATTATGTTGTTACAGTTACTGAATAAAGGTATGAATTTATACATTGTTTTCAGGTTGATCCAATACAGCTCCCTTTTTTCTGGGTTAATTATTTGTACAGGTAAGAGAAGGTACACTTTCATTCCTGGAAGGCTATGTGCTATGTCTGCAGAGCTACAGAGTATTTCTAGTCCAGAACAATTGCCACAGTCTGAAAGTTTTTTGTACTGCAGTTCATCTTACGAACAGTTTCCTGTGTTGTTTCAATCCTCCATTTTCAATACTAGTCATTTTATACAAGTATTTTTAAAAATTCTTTAACTGATTTCCATGTTCTTCTAATCAGTGGCAATTACAACCACACAGAAATCTTTCTGTGTTATAGGATAAATATGGCCTTTAATCTATAAATAGGCTTCATACCTTGTACTATTGTTGATAGTCCTAGATTTCTGATTATATTTTGTATGGGATTTTGTTTGCTTCTTTGTTTGTTTAGACAGTTTCTCTGTATAGCCTTGGCTGTCCTAGAACTCACACTATAAGCCAGGCTAGCCTTGAACTATGAGATCTGTCTGTCTCTGCCTCCCAAGTGTCAGAATTAAAGGTATATACCACTACTTTTACCAATGTACACAGGCTTCTTAAGATTCTCATTTAAGCATCATAATAAGAGCTATATACATGATTTTAGTGTAGTTTGAAATTACATGTTCAAAGATTTAAAAGATTAAATGACAATGTGTTTTCTCTCTTTAGGTCGATATGTATTTCTTGTGTTTCCCATAAGTGTCACTCAAAGGCCTGTGTGTTTAATTAGTCCCTAGGATGGTACTAGTGGAATGTGGTGGAACATTTGAGAGGTTAGGCATTATGGAAGGTCATTAGCTCACCACAAGTGTGTTCTGGAAAAGGACTGAGAGATCTGGGCCCCTCCTTTCTGATTTTCTTCCCTAGTTATAAGGAGTGGCTTTGCTCAAATAGGTGTTCCATTAGGATATACCACCACAGAGCCAAAGCAGATGTGAGCCAATCAATAATGGCTCTAAAATTTTGAGCACAAAGAAATCTTTTCTCTTTATAAGTTCCAATATTTTGTTATATTGGCAGAAAGCTCACCCTTCTTGGTCTATAGGTAGCCAAAGAAGTGCTTTCTAAGAAATCACCATATACCTCTTTATGTTAAAACAGTGGCACTGTAAAATACAAAACACATGTCCCAGCAAGTCCATTAGGAAACCTCAAAGGTATTCTAACTTCAAGTATCTAACAGAAGTAAAGACATGCTTTCCATATGACTGAATATTTAAAACAAAATGAAGTTCCAGCCCAGAGGAAGCCACATTTGAACAGGACCCAAAAGCACAGTTGAGGACAGAAGCTGATGGGCTGTTGATGCAACACTTTTCTGCTCTGAGAACACAAAAACAACAACCAACAACAACAACAAATCAAAAACACTGTCCTCAAAATAAAAGTAAGTAGAAAAAGTGAGGGGAGAAAATTTTTTGGGCGTCTTGTATTTTCTTCCCTTAAAATAAATTTCTGTTGATTCTAGATTATCAATTTTTAAAATAACACGGGGCAAGATTGAAAGACTATCCCAAAGAAATTTATTTTCCCTATCTTGGAAAGGATTATCTTTGTGAAAATTAGCATAAGAAGCAGAGAATCTGAATAATAGTAAAGTAAGCTTTGGCTGAATTTGCTAATAAAAATACATCCAGGAGACGGTCTGAACAGTACAAAAAATCACAAAACAATACACATAATGGCTATTTCAGCTTAAACATAGTCATGAAATAAAGCTTACTAGCTGTTGAAACTACCTAAAATAAGACATAAGTCTTACACAAATTCATTTTACACAGACATAACTCTAGCATACAAGGGCAGACCTAACACAAAAGGTGAAACCAGTTCACTTCTGAGTGTATCTGAATTGAACAAAATATGGACCATTTTATTAATAAGCATAATGAAACCAGTGATGATGACTTTACAATAATTATGTCCTGGAAATTACTGATTATGGATAAACCATGCCTGGAGCTACATGTATTTATCATATAAAGATATTACTTTCCTAATGCACAGAATATATTCACTCCAAATATTAAAGATTTCCCTTATGCTAGAAAATCTTTTAATTATTCTACATGATATTCTTCAAACCATGTGTTAACTTTCAAAACTTTTCATTTATTGTGCCCCAAAGTTACTTAAAAATGGATATAGGATTAGGGAGATGGCTCAGTAAGATAAAGTATTTGCATGAAGGCATATAGTTCAGAGTTCAGTTACCAGCACTTCACTCAACATTCCAGGGATTATAGTCTGTGTCTGTGCCCGCAGTCCCAGTACTGGTGAAGCTGACTCAGGAGGATCCTCAGGTCTCACTGGCCAGCCAGTGTAGCCTACCTGATAAACTCAAGGTTCAGCGAAAGATTAAGTTTCAAAGATGAGGGAAGAGTGATAGATTAGGACAAGAGATAGCAACCTTTGGCCTCCACACACATGTTCATCACACACACATATTACATATATATACACAACACACAAAAATATAAATAAGCAATTAAGGAATAAAGCATATGATGCTGACATAATTCACTGTTTGGTTTCCATGCCTATATTCTTTTATCCAGTCATCAACACATTTATTTTAGATTTTATTTTTACAGAAATATGCCACATTGTTACTTTTATCTTCAAGTCAAGCAGTATAGAAGGTATAGAAATGCAAACCAATTTTGAGCATCTTAAAATTTGTGGCAGTTCAGTTTCAAATAAACTGATATATTAAAGGTTCAGAGCTGTAATATGTTTCTATGAAATTTCCCTGCAACACAGCTTAGATGCTGAGCTGACCAGGTATAAATTTTAGAGCAGGACTTTATCTCTTATGTTGGATGCAGTAAATAATATTTCGCAAAAGTATAAATGACTCATATTTTCTAGCATTGATAATTTCTGCCACAAGTTTCCATCATTTTATTTTTTCTGTAATGCTTGAGTTGCAAATACAACTTCATTTGGGATCTGGTATTTGACTATCCAGGACTTTTTTATTGTGACAGAATAGTTGGATGGATGTAAGAAATTGAAAAAGTTCCCAAAGCCTAACTAGTTGTCCCCAAACTGTCTATCAAGTTGCTATAGGACATGTACACCTTTATCATGGATACATAGGAAATAACTCTGTACACAGGAGACTGGAGATTATAACTACTGGATAGGTCTTTGAGAGCTATGTTTTAGCAGGGAGACCCTGGAAAAAGGATGAGCTAGATAGACAGATACAAAGATGGCAAGGTAGAAATATCAAAGAGTTACTAGTTCGAATGTCTAATCATGGTAATTAAACACTTGTACTTAACAGAGGAAGGATGCAGTTTTTTTTTTTTTTCCCCCACAGATCCATGGTGCAGAAGACATGGCAATGGAGCAGCTCCATCCAAGTTGGCACTTGGAGAGTGGAAGGCACTTTTTGCTCACCTGTGTGCTATGGAGCAGGAAATAGTGGCTCTGGCAGGGACTGAAGTTAGGCTCCTAGCCGCTCACACACAACTGCTACAAATGCAGAATTTTACACCTTCTCAAAACAATGCCGCCAGATGGGGACCAAGTGTTTAATCACATGAACATGTAAAGAATAGTTTACATTCAAGCCTTAAGAGAAAGCAGCTTTCAATTCTATTCATTACATGGGAAATCTTTGATGAAGAAATTGAGTCACATGAAAGGAGAATATGTAAGGATAATTTATGGATATATTAACTTGTGTGGCCTATAGGGTATTCATCTAGCAAAGTAAAAGAACTATTTTCTTGGTATCCAAGAGGCATGAGTAAAGTTACTTAAAAGGTGTAGATGTTGGTCCCTTAAAATGTGTCAATGAAAATTTGTTCATTAGTCACTGTTCTCATTCTTCACCCTGGAGTTTTAGTAACAGCCACAGACACTGTCATGGTACCTTTTATGACCTGGGGACAGAATATGAGACTGTATAACTCATATTCTGAAGGTTAAATGTTTTTAGTCTTCTATTTTAAACTCTACGATCTTTATACTCCACTGGAGAACTGCTTTCATGTCTGTGACATAAGGCCATTTATTTATTGGTTTTAATATTTATTATCAGAATACTTAGGTGATTCTTCTGAAGATCATTGTAAATCTAATAATGGTTAATTAAAACTCTAGTTATAATCTACAACCTCCAATATATCACTCCCAAATTGACCAACCTTTGCTGACTATCACAGGATAAGTTAACATAATAGAGGAAACAATATCAAAACCAATTAAAAATGACAACAATGAACTGTCATCAACTTGGTTGATAGCTAACTAAAGTAATAAAAGTAATAAAGAAGGCCTATTCTTTCATTTACATGAAAGTAAATTTTGTTAAGATAAATATCAAGCTTTAGTGTTGTATAAGCTGCAAGAATTTGAACAAGAATAAAAACATTCCCTGTGATAGAGAATTCTCACAGCCTTGAGCTGAACTTTAATACAAAATTTGATTTGGCATCAGGAAGAGTTATGGCTACAGGGAGCTCTAGGGTTTTTCTTCAAATAATCTTCATACTAACTTTTGCCAGGATTTTACATTGTCAGTGTCAAAGTTCACTTTTTATATGTGTTATCCTTTTATTACTGTAACACAATAATGAGACAATTGACTTAAGAAGAGAAAAAACTTACATTACCTCACAGTTTAGAAATCTCAGTCTATGGTTGGTTGACCCAATTAGTTTTTTGGTCATGGCAAAGCAGCAAATCATTATGAGACCATCAGGTGGGGGAAATCTCTCATCGTATAGTAGCCAAGAACTAGTGAGAGATATTTATTTATTTTATTTTTTTTTTTATTCACATTGCAAATGATTTCCCCTTTTCTGGGTCCCCACTCCCCGCAAGTCCCATAAGCCCTCTTCCGTCCCCCTATTCTTCCATCCACCCCTTCCCACTTCCCTGTTCTGGAATTCCCCTATACTCTTGCAATGAGTCTTTCCAGAACCAGGGGCCCCTCCTCCATTCTTTTTGGACATCATTTAATTTGTGGATTATGTCCTGGGTATTCAAAGTTTCTAGGCTAATATCCACTTATCAGTGAGTGCATACCATGATTAATCTTTTGAGACTGGGTTACCTCACTTAGTATGATGTTCTCCAGCTCCATCCATTTGTCTAAGAATTTCATGAATTCATTGTTTCTAATGGCTGAATAGTACTCCATTGTGTAAATCATTTTGTAAATCATTGTGTAAAAATACCACATTTTTTGTATCCATTCCTCCGTTGAAGGACACCTAGGTTCTTTCCAGCTTCTGGCTACTACAAATGGGGCTGCTATGAACATAGTTGAGCATGTGTCCTTATTGCATGCTGAAGAATCCTCTGGATATATGCCCAGTAGTGGTATAACAGGGTCCTCAGGAAGTGACATGCCCAGTTTTCTGACGAACCGCCAGACTGATTTCCAAAGTGGTTGCACCATCTTGCAATCCCACCAGCAGTGGAGAAGTGTTCCTCTTTCTCCACATCCTCGCCAGCACCTGCTATCTCCTGAGTTTTTGACCTTAGCCATTCGGACTGGTGTGAGGTGAAATCTCAGGGTTGTTTTGATTTGCATATCCCTAATGATTAATGATGTTGAACATTTCTTAAGATGTTTCTCAGCTCTCCGAAGTTCTTCATGTGAAAATTCTTTGTTTAGCTCTGTACCCCACTTTCTAATGGGGTTATTTGGTTCTCTGGGTTCTACTTTCTTGAGTTCTTTGTATATATTAGATATTAGCCCTCTGTCGGATTTAGGGATGATGAAGATCCTTTCCCAGTCTGTTGGGTTTTGTCCTTTTGACGGTGTCCTTTGCCTTACAGAAACTTTGTAGTTTTATGAGGTCCCATTTGTCAATTCTTGATCTTAGAGCATAAGCAATTGGTCTTCTATTCAGGAACTTTTCCCCTGTGCCCATGTCCTCCAAGGTCTTCCCCAGTTTCTTTTCGATTAATTTCAGTGTGTCGAGTTTTATGTGGAGGTCCTTGATCCATTTGGAGTTGAGCTTGGTACAAGGAGATAAAAATGGATCAATTCACATTCTTCTGCATGCTGACCTCCAATTGAACCAGCACCATTTGTTGAAAAGACTTTCTTTTTTTCCACTGGATGTTTTCAGCCCCTTTGTCGAAGACCAAGTGACCATAGGTGTGTTGGTTCATTTCTGGGTCTTCAATCCTATTCCATTGATCCGCTTGCCTGATATTGTACCAATACCATGCAGTTTTTATCACTATTGCTCTGTAGTAGAGTTTAAAGTCTGGGATATTGAATCCCCCTGAAGTTCTTTTACTATTGAGAATAGTTTTAGCTATCCTGGGTTTTTTGTTATTCCAGATGAATTTAAGAATTGCTCTTTCTAGCTCTATGAAGAACTGGGTTGGGATTTTTATGGGAATAGCATTGAATCTGTAGATTGCCTTTGGCAAGATGGCCATTTTAACTATATTAATCCTGCCAAACCACGAGCATGAAAGGTTTTTCCATTTTCTGAGATCTTTGATTTCCTTCTTCAGAGATCTGAAGTTCTTGTCATATAGGTCTTTCACTTGTTTGGTTAGAGTCACCCCAAGATACTTTATGCTGTTTGTAGCTATTGTGAAGGGGGTCATTTCCCTAATTTCTTTCTCAGTCTGCTTATCCTTTGAATATATAAAGGCTACTGATTTGCTTGCATTGATTTTGTAGCAGCCACTTTGCTGAAGTTGTTTATCAGCTGTAGGAGTTCTCTAGTAGAGTTTTTAGGGTCACTTAAGTATACGATCATATCATCTGAAAATAGTGATAGTTTGACTTCTTTCTTTCCAATTTGTATCCTTTGACTTCCTTCTGTTGTCTAATTGCTCTAGCTAGGACTTCAAGAACTATATTGAAAAGATATGGAGAGAGGGGGCAGCCTTGTCTAGTCCCTGATTTTAGTGGGATTGCTTCAAGTTTCTCTCCATTTAGTTTGATGTTGGCTACCAGTTTGCTGTATATTGCTTTTACTATGTTTAGATATGGGCCTTGAATTCCAAGACTTTTAGCATGAAAGAATGCTGAATTTTGTCAAATGCTTTTTCAGCATCTAATGAAATGAGCATGTGGTTTTTTTCTTTGAGTTTGTTTATGTAGTGGATAGCATTTATGGATTTCCTTATATCGAACCATCCCTGCATCCCTGGGATGAAGCCTACTTGATCATGTTGGATGATCGTTTTGATGTGATCTTGGATTCGTTGGGCAAGAATTTTATTTAGTATTTTTGCATCGATATTCATAAGGGAAATTGGCCTGAAATTCTCTTTCTTAGTTGGATCTTTGTGTGGTTTTGGTATCAGCATAATAGTAGCTTCAAAGAAGGAGTTGGGTAGTGTTCCTTCTGTTTCTATTTGGTGGAAAAGTTTCAAGAGTATTGGTGTTAAGTCTTCTTTGAAGGTCTGATAGAATTCTGCACTGAAACCATCTGGACCTGTGCTTTTTTGGGTTGGAAGCCTATCTATGACCCCTTCTATTTCTTTAGGGATTATGGGTCTGTTTAGATGGTCTATTTGATCCTGGTTTAATTTTGGTAATTGGTATCTGTCTAAGAAAATGTCCATTTCCTCCAGATTCTCCAGTTGTGTTGAGTACAGGTTTTTGTAGTAGGATCTGATGGTTTTTTGAATTTTCTTGGTTTCTGTTGTAATATCTCCATTTTCATTTCTAATTTTGTTAATTTGGATACTTTCTTTGTGCCCTTTGGTTAGTCTGGCTAAGGGTTTATCTATCTTGTTGATTTTTTCAAAGAACCAGCTTTTGGTCTTGTTGATTCTTTGGATGGTTTTCTTGGTTTCTACTTGATTGATTTCAGCCCTGAGTTTGATGATTTCCTGTCTTCTTCTCCTCCTGGGTGAATTAGCTTCTTCTTGTTCCAGAGTTTTCAGTTGTTCCATTAATCTTCTAGTGTAAGCTCTCTCGAATTTCTTTTTGGAGGCACTCAAAGCTATGAGTTTTCCTCTTAGCACTCCTTTCATTGTGTCCCATAGATTTGTGTATGTTGTGCCTTCATTTTCATTAAATTCTAAGAAATCTTTGATTTCTTTCTTTATTTCTTCCTTGACCAAGGTATCATTGAGTAGAGTATTGTTCAGTTTCCATGTGTATTTGGGCTTTCTGTTGTTTTTACTGTTACTAAAGACCACTTTTACTCCATAGTGATCTGATAGGAGGCATGGGATTATTTCAATCTTCTTATATTTGTTGAGGTCTGTCTTGTGACCAACTATATGATCTATTTTGGAGAAGGTACCATGAGGTGCTGAGAAAAAGGTATATTGTTTTGCTTTGGGATAAAAAGTTCTATATATATCTGTTAACTACAATTGGTTCAAAGCTTCAATTAGTTTCATTGTCTTCCTGTTTAGTTTCTGTTTTCCTGATCGGTCCATTGGTGAAAGTGCAGTGTTGAAGTCACCCGCAATTATTGTGTTAGGTGCAACGTGTACTTTGAGCTTTAGTAAAGTTTATTTTATGAATGAGGGCGCCCTTGTATTTGGGGCATAGATGTTCAGGATTGAGAGTTCTTCTTGTTGGATTTTTCCTTTGACCGGCAAGTAGTGACCTTCCATGTTTCTTTTGATGACATTAGGTTGAAAATCAATTTTATCTGAACTTAGAATGGCAACTCCAGCTTGTTTCCTGGGACCATTTGCTTGTAGAAATGGCTTCCAGCCTTTTACTCTAAGGTAGTTTTTGTCTTTGACATTGTGGTGTGTTTCCTGTATGCAGCAAAATGTAGGGTCCTGTTTAAGTAACCAGTCTGTTAGTCTATGTCTTTTTATTGGGGAATTGAGTCCATTGATGTTAAGAGATATCAAGGAGTAGTGGTTATTGCTTCCTAATATTTTTTATTTTAATTTTATACGTGTGTGGTTATCTTTTTTGGGTTTGATGAAAGAAGCTTAATATCCTGCTCTTTCCAGGGTATAGTTTCCCTTGTTGTAATGGTGCTTTCCCCCTATTATCCTTTGTAGGGCTGGATTTGTAGAAAGATATCGTGTAAATTTGGTTTTGTCATGGAATATCTTGGTTTCTCCATCTATAGTAATTGAGAGTTTCACTGGCTATAGTAATCTCGGCTGGCATTTGTGTTCTCTTAGAGTCTGCATGAACTCCGCCCAGTATCTTCTAACTTTCATGGTCTCTGGTGAGAAATCTGGTGTAATTCTGATAGGTCTTCCTTTATATGTTACTTGCCCTTTTTCTCTTACTGCCCTAAGTATTCTTTCTTTGTTTAGTACATTTGGGGTTTTGATTATTATGTGACGGGAGATATTTCTGTTCTGGTCCAGTCTGTTTGGAGTTCTGTAGGCTTCTTGTATATTCATGGGCATCTCTCTCTTTGGGTTAGGGAAGTTTTCTTCCATAATTTTGTTGAAGATATTTGCTGGCCCTTTAAGTTGTAAATCTTCACACTCATCAATACCTATAATCCTTAGATTTGGCTTTCTCATTGTGTCCTGGATTTCCTGGATATTTTGGGTTACAAGCTTTTTGCATTTTGCATTTTCTTTGACTGTTGAGTCCATGGTTTCTATGGTATCTTCGGCATCTGAGATTCTTTCTTCTATCTCTTGTATTCTGTTGTTGATATTTGTGTCTATGGTCCCTGATTTCTTCCCAAGGTTTTCTATCTCCAAAGTTGTCTCCCTTTGTGCTTTCTTAGTTGTTTCTACTTCTGTTTTTAGATCCTTGAAATTTTTGCTCAGTTCTGTCATTTGCTTGTTTGTGTTTTCCTCTAATTCTTGAAGTGATTTTTTGTGTTTCCTCTTTCATGACTTCTGCCTTTGATCAAGGTTCTCCTGTATTTCTTTAAGTGATTTTTGTGTTTCCTCCTTTTTGGCTTTTGTATTCTCCTGAATTTCTTTCAATGATTTTTGTATTTCCTTTGTAAGGGCTTCTAATTTTTGATCCATTTTCTCCTGAATTTCTTTAAGTATGTCCTTCATGTGTTCCTGTACTAGCATCATGACCAGTGATTTTAAATCCAAATCTTGTTTTTCTGGAGTGTTGGTGTATCCAGGACTTGCTAATGTTGGAGAATTGGGTTCAGATGATGCCATAATGCCTTGGTTTCTGTTAGTAATGTTCCTACATTTGCCTTTAGCCATCTGGTTCTCCCAGGAGTTAGATGGTCTTATTTGTCACTGGCTGGTGCTTCAACCTACTGTGGATCTTTAAGATTATCTCTCCAACACTGGATGACTGGGTTTCTTCTGGCACAGATTACTGATATGCTGGCTTCCTCTTTTGTGCCTTTGGAGCCCTTCTCAGTCTTGCCTCAAGCAATGCTATACTTAGGTTGTCAAGGTCAACCAGGTGTTCTCTGTCTGCTCTATTATGGAGGGAAGATGTTGTGGTGGGGGTCACTCCCTCTGTTGATTCTCACATAGGACACAGGTCCTGCGATGGACTGGCTTGCAGATGAACCGCCTATGTGCTCAGTTCCTGAATGCAGGCAGACCCCTGGTGGTTTGCACCACAAGAAATCTAAAGCTCAGGGTGATACAGTACCTAGTGATCCTTTTGTGTCCCTGCAGGCAGCGAGTATCGTGAGAGACATTTAAACAATGCTTTCATTATTTAACATTTTTCTGTGAGGCTCTACTTATTCAAAGAGTCTATATTTATGCAATGGTGCCATAGGTTGGTAATAAGCTTTTAACAAAGGGGTTGGTCCATAGAGGATGCTTATCCAGACCACAGCATAGAGCAAGTTAACATCTGATTTCCTACACTTGAATCTAAACATATGTAAAAGAAAACATGCTCCTTGTGAGATGGGCTTACAAATATAACTGCAAGATCTACCATGTAGTATGAATAAAATAGTATATGCTTATTCTTTTTGGTGTATGCTGAAAAGAATCAATCCATGATGAGAAACTGAGAATTGTAGTTAAAATATAATAATTTTTAATGCTCTTATTCCAACTTTCTTATCTAAATAAAATTAATTAAATAATCTGGACGCAAAACACACAAGAAATGTATATTTAAAGTAGGGAAAAAAAGAAAAAAGAAAACTTCAGACAAGCAAAAGAACTAGTGATGCTGAAACCTTCAGTGAATCCTTAAATGATGAAAGATTAAATTTCTCAAATGCTTGCAGTAAGGAGGGAGGTTGTTTGAAGGGAGGATCAGGCAGACCAGGGGACCACATGGATCAATTTCTCATGCCAAATTCACCCTCAAACTTTCTAGTGTAAATAAATGTGCTTATTTGGAATTTTATTTCCTTCTACGAAGTGTCAATTATTTTATTAAATGAAAATCCAAAAGAATTCACCAAAGATCAATATGATGCAGAAATCACACTCACCATCTCTTCGATTTAGTCTTGCAAAGCCAGGGCCATGACTGCTGGACAACTGTGAGGAGCTACTGAAGGATAACTGAGGCAAAGAAGAAGCCAACGGAGCATCGCAATTGTCTGCCAGTGGAAAGCACAAGGGTATGAGCATCGCAATTGTCTGCCAGTGGAAAGCACAAGGGTATATTAACACAGAGGCTACAGCTTGGAACATCATAGCTTAAAAGATAGTATACACACTGGGGAGATGGCTCAGTCAGTAAGTGACTTGCTGAGCAAATATAAGAAAGACCTGAGTTCAGATCTTAAGCATCCATGTAAAAAAGCCAGATGTGTCAGGACATGTCTGTAATTCCAGAGCTCAGGAAACAGAAACAGAATTGTCCCTGTGAATTGATGGTAAAATGGTACTGATCAATCTGATGTCTCCAGGTTTAGTGAGAAATCCTGTCTCAAAAAAATAACGTGTTACAGTTGCCAACAAATACCTGCACACACATGAACACATACACCACACATGCATGTGAACAAACACATATTTGTAAGCAGGGTAACCATCACTCTTTCAGTGTTCTAAGTTTTTAACTGTCTGTGTTCTATTATAATTTAGAGTGAAGTTACTAATGCATTTATTTGCTATTTAAAACAGATATAGTCCTGTTAGCCTTAACCAATGTATTCAGCTGTATAATCTTTACCTTAATATAGAGCAAAACTGGATTCACCAGCCACTAACATCAAAATTTCCTCATAGTTTACATTATCTTCCTGTTTCTACAAGATATATGAACAAGTCTACTTTAAACTAAATATGATGCATGGGGTTTTCAGGTACACAGAGAGTGACCCTATACCAAAACAAAGTAATCTGTGTTCAAATAAAACTTCCCTACCATACATAGACCAAAATTCATCCAAGATGCTGTCTGGTGGACAGCTAGAAAGACTTACTTTGGAGACCACTGCAGAAGCAGTACAGGAGGACCCTTACAGTCTCTGGAGGGGACACACACTTGCTTATAGGATTAACAGGTTCTTCCTTTTTGTCTGGTATCTCTACCTTCCTAGGGTGGCTCTGCTTTTCAGTCTAAGCACCTCTTACATGTCTCTCTCACATTGAAACATCAATATGTTTCTCTCTCAAATCTTCATTTGCTCGCATTGTGCTTTTTGAAAACTGCTTTGTTGGTTAAAGGGTGTTTAAGATGTATTACATGCCTTGATATCTCTCTATATAGGTCACCACTCCCCTCCTCCTCTGTTTTGAGGTTTATATGCTTTAAACTAGAAGAGGAGCTGGAACTGTTTCTCTGTGGGGAGGCCTTTTCTATCTGTATTTGGCTTATTTCTCTGTATTTCAGGGTAGTCCCATTTCTTTTGTAGGCATTCCATTTATTTTCTCATAAGAAAGTTATCTTTACCTATTTTATACAATGATTTCTTATCAGTTAATTTAATATTTTTCTATCATGAATTAAAATGTCTTAATAATAGAGTAATATTATACTTTGACTATATAGTTATTATATACTTTGTATATCCTTGTATGTGTATATGTCTCTGTGTGTGTGCGTGTGTGTCTGTGAACAATTTGTTAAAACTTCTGTAAGAAAGTAAGCATGCAGAATTTATTATATTGTCATTACCTTGGAAAATGTCAACATACTCAATGAGATAGATGTAAGAGCTGGTCCATGAAGTATTCTGGTAATTTGTTAGTATAGTGATTAGCTTTAATTGTCAACTTGATACAACCTAAAATTAACTGGAAAGAAAGTCTTAATGAGGTAAGGTACATTGGGTTAGATTATGGGTATGTATGTATTAGGGGAATTATATTAATTAAGTTAATTAATATGGGATACCCCTGCTCACTATTCCCTAGGAAAGTGTCCTGAATTGTGTAAGAATAGAAAAGTCAGCTGAGTGCAAGCAAGCAAGCAAGTAAGCAAAATAAGCATGCATTAATTCACTCCTTCTTTGCTCTGTGAATATTATTTAACTAGATGTCTTAAGCTGCTACCATTTTGACTGACTTGCAGCAAAACAAACAAGCAAACAAACAAACAAACAAACAAAAACCTATAACCTGAAATTGGGAGCTAAAACAGACCTTTAAGTTGCTCCCCCACCAGGGTATTTCATCTTAGCACCAGAAATGAAACTATTATGGCTATAGTGAGAACATGAGCTAGGGCAAAATTTTAGACATATAATTTGCCTAAATGAATGTAATTGTAGAAAGAATATTAAAGTACAGCAGTTTTTAAAACATTTTTTATTCTTTAATCCTTTTTCACAGTCCAGTCTTCATCCCCCTTCTGGTTCATATGCCCCCCACCACTCCCCATTTCATGCCTCCTCCCCAACCCCCACCCCTGTCTCCAAGATGATGTCCCCATCCCCACCCTCACTCTACTAGACCTCTGCACTCCCTGGTCCTCAAGTCTCTTGAGGATTAGGTGCATCTTCTCTCACTGAGGTCAGACCAGGCAGTCCTGTGCTGTATCAGCTAGTGTATGCTGCCTGGTTGGTGGCCTTGAGTGTCTGAGAGATCTCAAGGATCCAGGTTAGTTGGGACTGCTGGTCTTCCCATGGGGCTGCCCTCCTCCTCCTAAGCTTCTTCCAGCATTTCCCTAATACAACTGCAGGGTACCCGGCTTCTGTCCATTGGTTGGGTGCTAATATCTGCATCTGACTCAACTGCTTGTTGGGCCTCTTGGAGGGCAACTATGCTAGGTTCCTAAATTAACATTGTTATGTTGAATTAAGTTTTGCTTAAAATTATCACTCTACATATTTTAACTTTGACTTTAAGTTTTTTCATACATAATGAACTCTAACTTAACTTGCTATATTGTTTGACCTGCTCATATAGTCAGTGAGTGAATTATAACAACTAAATCTCCAGTCAATCAAAGGCTACAGGCTGCCAAATTTTGAACATAATAGAAAAATACCAATAACAGTCACTCAGGAAATTTTTATATGTCATTTCTTGCTCTTAGACTATAAATATAGCTTACAATTATGTTCACTGGAGCATGAGGATAATTCTGAACCATTTCTAACTACTGTTTAATTGAGAAAATTGTGATTGTGTGTATATATTCACATGCAAATGGTTATGTGTATGTGTGTATGTGTGTTGCTAATAACTCCTCTCCCCTTTATTAAAGTAGGATCTCTCATTGAATATAGAACTTGTTGATTGGCTGATATTGCTCCAGGAATCCCCTATCTCTGGCTCTTGGGTGTTGAGATTACTGACAGCAACAATGCCCACCCAGATTTTTATGTGGGTTCTGGAATTCTGAACTCTGATGTTCATACTTGCTTAGCAAACATCTTGTCAACTAGCCTGTCTCCCAAGTCTCTGATTAATAAAATAGTTCATTGTTCAAATAAACTATAAATTCAAATGCCTAAGAGTTTTCATATAATGCAGTTAAGACAATGACATGTCTTAACACATGACAACAGAAAAAAGTCATTATATTACAGCTGGATCCTGCATATCTCAGATGAAATCCATGCTTTAATCGGAGTAGCTTACTCACCATTTACTGAATACAAGTGCCCAAGCCAATTAACACTAGTCATCCAATGTCAATGAAACCTTGTGCTAGAGTGCTTCTACCCACGTTATTTATTCCTTAATACTTGTAAAGAGAATCTCTTATAAACCTTTCAATAAAAAGCTTATGACCAATGAACTAAGGCAGGAAATAGGAGGTGGGACATTCTACAGGGATAGAGAGAATTCTGGGAAATAGGGTTATATGAAATTTACCCCAGAACACTGAGGGGCACACATAAGAAGATAAGGAGAAGAAAACAGCCACGTAGCTGAACTCAGGTTATAATAAAAGGGTAATTGAGTTACCAGATAGTCAGAAAATAAGCCAAAGCTTATGGCTACACATTTATTAATAAATAAGAAGTCTCAGAGTTACTATTTAAGGGAACAAAGAGCCTCTGTGAAAAGGCTCAAGGTTACTGTGTGTTACAATGCCTGAGCTCACCCTGCTATTTATTCCTCAACACTTGTTACTCTAGGTCTCAGATCCAGCTTCCAGCTCTGCCCTAAAGCCATTAGGATGCAAACAGATGCAAGGGTTAAAAGATACATTAGGCTTAAAATGAAGTCAAGAACACTAAGGCAGAAAAATAAGAGGGCTTACTGCGGAGTATGAAAGAGCCAAGCTAGCCAGAGAAGAGAAAGGACAGGGTTCTGAGAAAACAAGGCCAGTCTCAGCAGTCTCTCACTGGCTGCTGTGGAGCCCCTTGGTTGGGGACATGATAAGAGCATGTGGATTCCCACTGGCTTAGCCTATGAGGTACCCAAATAATTAACCAATCTCAGTAGAAAGTCTTTTGTTCTTTCTACATTTTCTACCATAAATCATATAAAAAGATTCTAGTCATTTAGCTAAATGACAACACTTTCCTGAGACCCTTCCAAGAATAATTAATTTCTCTTTACAGTAATCCTCCTTCTTTAAGCTTTCTCTATGACTTAAACCCTCTTTTAGCCTCATCCTTCATTGTCTATAAAATTAACTCTTCAGAGTCTCAAAACAAAGGACCTGTAGACACTGACTCAGTGAAAACTTTGGTGATGGTAAATGTCAGGCACCATAGCCTCTAAATTAAATACTGGAGACAAGAAAATATTTGTTCTATGTAAGGATCCAAAATTCTTCCATGTACACCTGCTAAAATGCTGACAAAATGAAAAACAGAAGAAACACTGTTTACGGGAAGGGACATAAAGCAACAGGTAGGAAGGAACAGATGAAAAATGATATTACTCCTGAAGGGAACTTGCTGTAGTAACTGGTAGCTCTGAGGTAAGAGAGAAAGAGGATGGCAACTTACTGTCTGTTCCCTAGACCATAACAGGAAATCCCTGGGACTTACATGTGAAAACTTGAGATTCTTAGAATACATGTGGGAAAGTGTTGATTATCTATAAATTGCTGGGGAAGACAAAAAGGAGTATCAGCAAATTATAGTTTGTTTCTCTTTCATTTCAAACAGTGTTTGAATTCTTGAAGCATATGTATACTAACATATCATCTGCAATAGTGATACTTTGACTTCTTCTGTTCCAATTTACATCTTCTTGATCTCCTTCAGTCACCATATTACTCTAGCTAGAACTTCAAATACTATATTAAATAGATAGAATTGAGGACAGCCTTGTCCTGTTTTGGATTTTGGTGGAATTGGTTTGAGTTTCTCTTCATTTAATTTAATGTTGGCTATAGGCTTACTATAAATTGCCTTTATTTTGTTTAGATATATCCCTGGTACCCCTGGTCTTAATAAAATTTTTGTGATGAAGGATTTTTGGAGTTTGTCAAAGGCTTTTTCTGCTTGATAATCATGTGTTTATGTTTTTGTTTTTCTTTTTTCAGTTTGTTTATATGATAGATTACATTGACTGGTTTTCTTTTTTCACATTTTAAAACATTTATTTTAAAAGTATTTTTAAAATGTTTTCCTCCTTAAACACTTTTATTATTTTATATATTTACATCCCAAATGTTGCCCCACTCCTGGTTACCCCTCACAGAATTCTTCCTCTACTCCCCTCCCCTTCACCTTTGAGAGGGTTCCCCTCTGATATCTCCCCTCTGTGGGGCGTCAAGTCTTTACAGGATTAGGCACATCTTCTCTCACTGAGGCCAGACAAAGCAGTCTTCTGCCACATATGTTGCCATCCCTTTATTTCTTTAAATCCTTTCTCTAACTCATACATAGGGGTCCCTGACCTCAGGCCAATGTTTGGCTGTGAGTATCTGCATCTGTCTTAGTCAGCTGCTGGTAGAGTCTGTCAGAGGACAGTCATGCTAGGCTTCTGTTATGCATGTCCTTTTGAGTCTGGGTTACCTCACTCAGGATGATATTTTCTAGTTCCATCCATTTGCCTACAAAATTCATGATGTCCTTTGTTTTAATAGCTGAATAGTCTTCCATTATGTAAATGAACTGCATTTTCTGTATTCATTCTTTAGCTGAAGGAAATCTGGGCTGCTTCCAGTTTCTAGCTATTATGAATAAGACTGCTATGAACATAGTAGAGCACATGTCCTTGTGGTATGGCAGAGCATCTTTTGGGTATATGCCCAGGAGTGATATAGATAGGTCTTCAGGTAGAATATTTCCCATTTTCTGAAGAACTTCCAGATTTATTTCCAGAGTGGTTCCACCAGTTTGCAATCCCATCTGCATTGTTGCTTGAGATTTTTCCAATTTGTATCCACTTGATCTCTTTCAGTTGTCTTATTTCTCTAGCTAAAACTTCAAGTATTATATTGAATAGATATGGAGAGGGTGGACAACCTTTTTTGTTCCTGATTTTGATGGCCCAGAGACCTAGGGTAAAACTAAACCCCACTGCTCCTCCTCAAATTCAATGAAATGGTTCCTAATAGTATATCTGGCTATATTCATGGATAGGTGCTTCAACCAGTTGTTATCAGAGAAGCAGCTGATGGGAGCAGAGACAGAAACCCACAGCCAAACATTAGGCAGAGCTTGAGGAACCCCATGGAAATGAGGAGGAAGGACTGTAGGAGCATGAGTTGAGGACACCAGGAGAACATGGCCCACAGAATCAACTAGATAGGGACCATAGGGCCTCACAGAGACTGAAGAAGTAATCTTGGAACCTGCATAGGTCTGTGCAAGGTTCTTTGTATATATATATTATGGTTGTTTAGTTTGGCATTTTGGGAAGGACTCCTAACAGTGGGAGTGGGGATATTGCTGACTTTTCTTTGCCTGTTCTTAGGACCCCTTTCCTCCTAATGGGTTGCCTTGTCCAGCCTTAATGCAAGGGTTTGCACTTAGTCTTATTGCAACTTTTAATACCATGTTTAGTTGATTATTACTTGGAGGCCTGTTCTTTTCTGAAGAGATGCAGAGGAGCAGCAGATCTAAAGGAGAGGGCAGGTGAGTGGAAACTGGAGGGAGTGGAGGGAGGGAAGGCTTCAGTAGGGATGTATTGTATGAAATAAATAATAAATAATAATTAAAATGAAGAATGAAAAAAAGAATTGTTGAAACAAAGGTGGGATGAGGATATTGAATTCTTCTGGACATCCTGACATCTAAGAAACTTGAAGAACTTGAAGGTATAAGCAAACATACTGATTATTAACACAAGACCAAGAACTTTATTCTGTAAAAGCAATTAAAACAGCTTAAACAAGCTGGAGAAAACCACTAAATGACACCTCAAGATTTATTGTGCCAAGAATAGAGTCCTGAAAATAAAAGAAAAAGATTCCAGTCCTGAAGCCTCTGGCAGGAGCACTCAGATCTCCACTTCCGGATCCAGAACAGCCTGGGCTGCACCGCCACATCTCTAGTGGCCAGAGGAGCACCCGGGAGGCCAGCTGGGAGGAGTCAGTGTGCTCTGGTGAGTCCAGCAGGCCCCTGCAGGAGCCTTCAAGTGTCTGCTTTGGGATCTGAACAGGCTGGGCCACAGCACCCTGTCTCCAGGCAGTGCAGGAGGTCAGCTGTGCACCAGAAGCCAGCTGGGAAGGGGCAGCTTGCACTGGTAAATCCAGCATTGACAAGACCAATTAACACCAGTGAGAACTAGATGGCAAAAGGCAATCGCAGGAACGTCACTAACAGAAATCAAGGCAATATGGCAGCATCTGAACCCAATTCTCCTTTAACAGCAGGTCCTGGATACCCCATCACTCCAGAAAAGCAAGATTTGGATTTAAAATCACTGGTCATGATGCTGGTACAGGAATACATGAAGGACATACTTAAAGAAATTCAGGAGAAAATGGATCAAAAATTAGAAGCCCTTACAAGGGAAACACAAAAATCATTGAAAGAAATTCAGGAGAATACAAAAGCCAATAAGGAGGAAATGCAAAAATCACTTAAAGAAATACAGGAGAACTTTGGTCAACAGGCTGAGGTCATGAAAGAGGAAACATAAAAATCTCTTAAAGAATTACAGGAAAGCACAAACAAGCAAGTGAAGGAGCTAAGCAAAACCATCTAGGATCTAAAATCAGAAGTAGAAACAACTAAGAAAACTCAAAGGGAGACAACTTTGGAGATAGAAAACCTTGGGAAGAAATCAGGGGACATAGATACAAATATCAACAACAGAATACAAGAGATAGAAGAAAGAATCTCAGATGCTGAAGATACCATAGAAGCCATGGACTCAATAGTCAAAGAAAATGCAAAATGCAAAAAAGCTTGTAACCCAAAATATCCAGGAAATCCAGGACACAATGAGAAGACCAAACCTAAGGATTATAGGCATAGATGAGAGGGAAGATTTACAACTTAAAGGGCCAGCAAATATCTTCAATAAAATTTTGAAAGAAAACTTCCCTAACCTAAAGAGAGAGATGCCCATGAATATACAAGAAGCCTACAAAACTCCAAACAGACTGGACCAGAACAGAAATACCTCCCGTCACATAATAATCAAAACACCAAATGTACTAGACAAAGAAAGAATATTAAAGGCAGTAAGAGAAAAAGGCCAAGTAACATATAAAGGAAGACCTATCAGAATCACAGCAGACTTTTCACCTGAGACTATGAAGCTACAAGATCCTGGGCAGATCTCCTGCAGACTCTAAGAGAACACAAATGCCAGCCAAAACTATTATACCCAGCAAAACTCTTAATCACCATAGATGGAGAAACTAAGATATTCCATGACAAAACTAAGTTTACCCAATATCTATCCACAAACCCAGCCCTACAAAGGATAATAGGAGGAAAACACCAATACAAGGAGGGAAACTTCACCCTGGAAAAAACAAAATAGTAACCTGCTCTCATCAAACCGAAAAGAAGTTAACCAATCAAATTTTAAAGATAACATCAAAAATGACAGGAAGTAACAATCACTATTCCTTAATATCTCTTAACATCAATGGACTCAATGCCCCAATAAAAGGACATAGACTAACTGACTGGATACATAAACAGGACCCTACATTTTGCTGCTTACAGGAAACACACCTCAGGGTCAAAGACAAACACTACCTTAGAGTAAAAGGCTGGAAGACAATTTTACAAGCAAATGGTCTCAGGAAACAAGCTGGAGTAGCTATTCTAATATCGGATAAAATTGACTTTCAACCCAAAGTCATCCACAGAGATTCTGAGGGACACTTCTTGCTGGTCAAAGGAAAAATACAACAAGAAGAACTCTCAATCCTGAACATCTATGCTCCAAATGCAAGGGCACCATCATTCATAAAAGAAACTTTATTAAAGCTCAAAGCACACATTATACCTAACACAATAATTGTGGGTGACTTCAACACTGCACTTTCCTCAATGGACCGATCAGGAAAACAGAAACTAAACAGGGACACAATGAAACTAATTGAAGCTTTGGATGAATTAGATTTAACTGATATATATAGAACATTCTATCCTAAAGCAAAAGAATATACCTTTTTCTCAGCACCTTATGGTACCTTCTCCAAAATCGACCATATAATTGGTCACAAGACAGACCTCAACAAATATAAGAAAATCAAACTAATCCCATGCCTCCTATCAGATCACTATGGAGTAAAAGTGGTCTTCAACAGCAACAAAAACAACAGAAAACCCACATACATGTGGAAACTGAACAATATTCTACTCAATGATACCTTGGTCAAGGAAAAAATAAAGAAAGAAATTAAAGACGTTTTAGAATTTAATGAAAATGAAGACACAACATACCCAAATCTATGGGACACAATGAAAGCAGTGCTAAGAGGAAAACTCATAGCCCTGAGTGCCTCCAAAAAGAAAATGGAGAGAGCATACACTAGCAGCTTAATGACACACCTGAAAGCCCTGGAACAAAAAGAAGCTATTTCACCCAGGAGGAGTAGAAGGCAGGAAATCATCAAATTCAGGGCTAAAATCAATCAAGTAGAAGCAAAGAGAACCATACAAAGAATCAACAAAACCAGGAACTGGTTGTTTGAGAAAATCAACAAGATAGATAAACCCTTAGCCAGACTAACCAAAGGGCACAGAGACAGTATCCAGATTAACAAAATTAGAAATGAAAAGGGAGATATAACAACAGAAACTGAGGAAATTGAAAAAATCATTAGATCCTACTACAAAAGCCTATACTCAACACAACTGGACAATCTGGAAGAAATGCACAGTTTCCTAGACAGATATCTGACACCAAAACTAAATCAGGATCAAATAGATCAACTAAACAGTCCCATAACACCTGAAGAAATAAAAAGGGTCATAGAAAGTCTCCCAACCAAAAAAAGCATGGGACCAGATGGCTTCAGTGCAGAGTTCTATCAGACCTTCATAGAAGACCTAACACCAATACTCTTCAAACTATTCCACAAAATAGAAACAGAAGGAACTCTACCCAACTTGTTCTATGAAGCCACAATTACTCTGATACCAAAACCACACAAAGATCCAACAAAGAAAGAGAACTTCAGGCCAATTTCTCTTACGAATATTGATACAAAATACTTAATAAAATTCTTGCCAACCGAATCCAAGAACACATCAAAATGATCATCCACCATGATCAATCAAGTAGGCTTCATCCCAGGGATGCAGGGATGGTTCAATATAAGGAAATCCATCAATGCTGTCCACTACATAAACAAACTCAAAGAAAAAAAAAACATATGATCATCTCATTAGATGCAGAAAAAGCATTTGACAAAATTCAGCATCCTTTCATGCTAAAAGTCCTGGAAAGAACAGGAATTCAAGGCCCATACCTAAACATCGTTAAAGCAATATACAGCGAACCAGTAGCCAACATCAAACTAAATGGAGAGAAATTTGAAGCAATCTCACTAAAATCAGGAACTAGACAAGGCTGTCCTCTCTCTCCATATCCTTTCAATATAGTACTTGGAGTTCTAGCTAGAGCAATTAGACAACATAAGAAGGTCAACGGGCTACAAATTGGAAAGGAAGAAGTCAAATTATCACTATTTGCAGATGACAAGATAGTCTACTTAAGTGACACGAAAACCTCCACGAGAGAACTCCTACAGCTGATAAACAACTTCAGAAAAGTGGCTTGTTATAAAATCAACTCAAGCAAATCAGTTGCCTTCCTATACTCAAAGGATAAGCAGGCTGAGAAAGAAGTTAGGGAAATGACACTCTTCACAATAGCCACAAACAATATAAAGTATCTTGGTGTGACTCTAATTAAACAAGTGAAAGATCTATATGACAAGAACTTCAGGTCTCTGAAGAAGGAAATCGAAGAAGACCTCAGAAAATGGAAAAATCTGCCATGCTCCTGGATTGGCAGTATTAATATAGTTAAAATGGCCATCTTGCCAAAAGCAATCTACAGATTCAATGCAATCCCCATCAAAATACCAACTCAGTTCTTCACAGAGTTAGAAAAAGCAATTCTCAAATTCATCTGCAATAACAAAACACCCAGGATAGCTAAAACTATTCTCAACAATAAAAGAAATTCTGGGGGAATCAGTATCCCTGACTTCAAGCAATACTACAGAGCAATAGTGTTAAAAACTGCATGGTATTGGCACAGTGACAGACAAGTGGACCAGTGGAATATTATTGAAGATCCAGAAATGAACCCACACACCTATCGTCACTTGGTCTTCGACAAAGGAGCCAAAAACATCCAGTGGAACAAAGATAGCCTTTTCAACAAATGGTGCTGGTCCAATTGGAAGTCAGCATGCAGAAGAATGTGAATTGAACCATATTTTATCTCCATGTACTAAACTTCACTCCAAGTGGATCAAGGACCTCCATGTAAAACCAGACACACTGAAACTAATAGAAAAGAAACTGGGAAAGACCCTAGAGGACATGGGCACGGGGGGGGGGGGGGGGGGGAAGTTCCTGAACAGATCACCAATAGCTTATGCTCTAAGATCAAGAATTGACAAATGGGACCTCATAAAATTACAAAGTTTCTGTAAGGTAAAGGACACTTTTAAAAGGACAAAATGGCAACCATCAAATTGGGAAAGGATCTTCACCAACACTAAATCTGACAGAGGGCTAATATCAAATATATACAAAGAACTCAAGAAGTTAGACCCCAGGGAACCAAATAACCCTATTAAAAATGGGGTACAGATCTAAACAAAGAATTTTCACCTGAAGAAATTCGGATGGCTGAGAGGCACCTTAAGAAGTGCTCAACATCATTAGTCATTAGGGAAATGCAAATCAAAGCAAGCCTGAGATTTCACTTTACACCAATCAGAATGGCTAAGGTCAAAAACTCAGGAGACAGCAGGTGTTGGTGAGGATGTGGAGAAAGAGGAACATTCCTCCAGTGCTGGTGGGGCTGTAAGATGGTACAACCACTTTGGAAATCAGTCTGGAGGTTCCTCAGAAAACTGGACATGACACTTCCAGAGGACCCTCCTGTACCTCTCCTGGGCATATACCCAAAGGATTCCCCGGCATGCAATAAAGACACATGCTCCATTATTTTCATAGCAGCCTTATTTATAATAGCCAGAAGCTGGAAAGAACCCAGATGCCCCTCAAAGGAGGAATGGATACAGAAAATGTAGTATATTTACACAATGGAATACTACTCAGCAATTAGAAACAATGAATTCACAAAATTTTTAGGCAAATGGTTTGATCTGGAAAATATCATCCTAAGTGAGGTAACCCAGTCACAAAAGAATACACATGGAATGCAATCTTTGATAAGTGGATATTAATTAGCCCAGAAGCCCTGAATACCCAAGGCACAAATCGCATAACAAATGACTCCCATGAAGAAGTATGGAGAAGGTCCTGATCCTGGAAAGGATTGATCTAGCATTGGAGGGGAATATAAGGACAGAGAAAAAAAGGAGGGAGGTGATTGGAGAATGGATGGAGAAGAAGGTTTATGGGACATATGGGGAGGGGGATCCGGGAAAGGGGAAATCATTTGGAATGTAAACAAAGAATATAGAAAATAAAAATATTTAAAAAAAAAAAGAAAGAAAGAAAAGAAAAAAGTTTGAAATCTCAGAAGTATGTGTCCAAAATTCCAGGAAAATACATGTCTCGTGTTTCCATGGAGGCCCAGTGAAGTCCGTGAAGTTGATAGTTTACAGACAGACGTGGAAAAAAGAAATGTCTCCTGGGAATAATGGAACTCTCTGTAAATTTAGAAGCAGAAATCTCACCTGGCAATTTGCTATATTATCTTACTTCCTAGCTATTTAAGATGGGCCTGTAGTTCTGACTTTCTCCTTTTCTCTCTTCATGGGGATTCCTATGGCCTGGCTGATAATCTGGTCTTTGAAGTCGATTCGCTGACTGCCAAACTCCCTTTTAAGAATTGCAATGCTTTTCCTCATAGTTGTTTACATAATTACAACCTTCCAACCAAATGTAGGTTTTTATGGCTGTGCATATGTGTATGAGGATGGCTCTGGCACTCTGGTACTGAAAGCATTGAATAAGTCAGGAAGTTTTGTTTTACAAGGTAGAAGGCTAAATGTTAGATAAGGATTTCTCACAAGAACTTGTTAAAGACCCAGGTGGTATAAGAAACTTCAAACTCTTTGAAGGTTTACTGTAAACTATGAGTGACTCTGTATTCTAATCAGGAAGTTTGATGGCATCTGTAAATTGATCTTCTGTATCTGTTACTTGAGAAACTTTGTACCTGATTGATTTTGCATTTCCTTGTACCAAATGGCTATGATAATTGTGCCTGCCTCACTGGCTACATCTTTTGAAATGGTAATACCAACTCTTCCTGTATAAAAATCCTTGCCTTAGAGCTCCAAAATACATTCAGTTCAAACCTCCTCTGTGTGTGTGTGTGGTTTGTTCTGTCTCTCAGCCGAACCTGTGCCCTCCTGGACCAAAAGAATCCTGGTTGTCCCGTGGCAGACTTCAGTCTGTAACATTGTGTCTCAATTGCCACTTTATTATTACAAGGTATATAACTCTAGAGGAGAAAATAGGACTTTAATATTCTAATTGGAAAAGATAACATCTGGGCACACAGCAGAAAATTCTCAGTTAAATTGCTAAGCCGGTGATTTTACTTATGAATACTGGTTATGTTCTTGATATTGTGCTATATTCTGGTAATATAATACCTCCAAGATATAGCATATTCTTGTGAATGTGACATGTTTTTTTTTAATAAAAGTAACCCAGTGCAACAAGAGGTCCATTAGAGATTTTTGGATATTTTTTCATTAGATAATTGATAACACGAAAGCATGCTTGGGATAGGCATCACACAAGCAGTGATGCCTAGTCTACAATATTCCAGGGGAAATGCATGCCTAGTCTACAATATTCCAGGGGAAATGCATTATGGTCACCCCAGGAAACATTAACAGAATATCCAAAGCTCCACTGACACACACACACACACACACACACACACACACACACACACACACACACACAATTGATGTCTGACTGAGGGAAAACTGTTGTGGATTAGGATAAAAGGGAAGGGAAATTCATTACTCAGAAAACAATAAAGAAATAAGCTATGAAGTTTCTGATTTGCTTTTCTTAGGATTAAATATTGAAATTACCTTGAATTAAATATTGAAAAAGTCTATCAATGAAATGTAAGTATTGTAATATTGAATGAATATACAGACACTCTGCAAACAAAGACATTGACTATAAATAATACTGGGTAAGTCACTTTCTGAACCTTGGGTCATTGTCTTCTCGATTCACCTTTGATTTCATGCTCAGCTACCTATCTCCTCACAAGTGCAAGATGGCAGCACATTTTAGATCTCAAAAAACACACATTCTCTCTTATTTGGCACATCTTAGGATACCTGAAAATATCCACTAGCATCTTTATCCTCCTTTCTTCATAGTCCTCACTCCTCTTTTATAAGTCAACTTTCCAGAATAGACTACCTGCACATATGCCTCAAAACAAGCTAAGCCTTATGTAGAAGCTCTAATTAGGGCAACAGATTTTTCACAAGTGAAAATGACTGGCATTTTAAAATAATTTATATTAGTAAACTTAAACATATAGATGCTACAGGGAGCAAAGAAGGAAAGCACATACATCTGCAGTGTGCAATGTACACAAGCTACACACACACACACACACACACACACACATATACACCAACCTCATACCTCACCCCACATACATACATATAACACACACACATACACACACAAGCACACATTCTCCCACACATACTACATACGTATGGGCACACAGTGCCACTACACAACACATAAACACATCATACCACACATATATGTATATGCACACATACTACACCACACATATACACACACACCACACATATACATACCACACACACACATACTACAGCACACACAAACTTGATAAACAACTCTAGTGTCTAATAAGATGAACTTTGTCATAGTAGAATTTTATCTGCAAGGAAACTGGATGAAATGTATGACAGCAGACTCAGCATTGCTATTGAATAGGAGAGTTGTTTTCCCCTTTTCAAGACAGCATCAGCTGTAATACTTGAAACAACAAATGTCTCTTACTACATAAATTGTTTGCTAATATATAGGTAATAGCTCCTCACTACTTCCTACTTCATATTACAATTATAGCTACAAAGCAGATCATTTCACAGACAAGTCTATTATCAAATGTTGTAAAAAAAGAAAAAAAAACAAACTCTGCTATCTTTTACTAATTAGAAGCTAAACACTTAGCTTGTCAGTTTCCTAAGTACCAGTAAAAGACTCTTGGGTCAAAGAAAAGGACCTTCTTCATCACAGCAGAGCAAACACCATGGGCATCAGTTTGTCTGCATGTATTCCATTGCTTTGAAGTCCCAAGAGGAATAACAGATAGATATATATATGCATGGACATCTGTACACACAGATATAATGAGAATTCTGGAATTTTGGGTTCTTTTCTGAAAAATACAGAAATATAAGAATATGTTTTTATTGTAATCCCAGGTATGGGTGTATGGGGTTGCTTTGGACTGTCCACAGAAGCTCACTGTGATTTGCCTCATACTCTATCAAAGGAGTGATTTTGCTAGTTGCAGGTAGTTTCTGCAATTGTGAGGTATTTGGGATTTTGGGAAATTTTCAGAGGTTATATAAATGCTAGAGCCCTAGTACGCTGGTGATTGGTGTTATTCTGGTGAGTTGGTGGTAGTTTTTTTAAAGTAGTCTTGCACAAAGAAGAAACAACAAGAAGAGATTAGATATCCTGTCAGCAAAAATCAAACTTGCCCCAAGGAACTTGAGGCCCTAATCAACAGTAAGTAATCTAATGATAATGTCACCCCCTTTTAGATTCATGACTTTATTCAGACAGCCTTTTTCTTTCCCCTCTATTCTTGTTTTCTCTTCTACAAAGTATCTAAGGTCAGCTACACACAGTGGGTTGCAATGAAAGAAAGAAGCCCTGAGTGGAGGAAACTTTTGTTTTTTTAAACCACCAGGAAACACCACATGCTCTTTGCTGTGTGTTCTGCAAACTACCTTGAAAAGATGGTGTCTCACTCCCAATGTGTGAAAAAGCATTTAGAGAACCCTAAAAAATGTTTTGCCAATGCATGTAATCAGTCTTTTTAACAAATTTTATTTGTTGTTTCCAGTGGAAATAATCAGGGCTGTTTATTCAGCATAATTCATTATCACATTGAAATAAAATTTTAAGAGACCAAGTTTTATTAATAAGTACCTTATGCTGATCTTTATGCATAAAAATATCACATCACTATCATATTGTTGTTCTTACTATCTGAAATCTATGTGGTGCTTTTATAGTTTTACCATAATTTTAGAAGATTATTTGGGCTCCTAAAATTGTTAACAAACAATGAGAACAGAAGGAAGTAAATTGGTTAGTTTTTTTAAAGCTAAATAACATCTTTTTCTGTTGGAAAATCTGAAACTTTTCCTAAGTTTTAGCAGTGTTTGCAAATTTTAGGCTTTGTAATAAGCTGTGATATAAAATTTCAGAGGCTCCAAGGCTTTCTTAATTGCTGCAAACATTTTCCTTTTGCAAAACAGTTCAAATTAGAACAAGAATCATATCCACACAGGAAAAGACAATTTTGTAATAGTATATAAATGTTTATTTTCCATTTGATATTGTATTCTATACCTATAATATTAAAAATATTTCAAAGTGTCAATTGTTAGATGTATTCAATCACTCTTCATGTTATTATAAAGGTGATCATTAACTACGACAGAAACAGAGTCTTTTTATCTCTGTTCTAGGAAATTCTTCACCTTTATTACCAGAAAATTCATTTTATAATGAAATTTTATCAAACTAAGTTAATCCTCCAATTTTTAAAAATGTATGCCCACTACAATCCAGTTTAGACCATGGTCATATGTAATAATGTCTTCCACACATTCTTTTTGTGTGCTATCATATCATAGTTAGCAGATATATTAAATCATTTTAGAAACTATCTTATGCTTTCTTTACTTTTCAAGTGGAAAAGAAATTATTTTATACAATGATAGAGCAGATTTGGCAGAAACACGATGATAATATAATCTGATGTTTCCAAACACTATGCCTCACTGGTACAAGGAAGCTAGAAATGATGGATCTAAAGACGTTTTTAAGTCACCCAATATAGGTTCTGGGTACCAAACTCAGGTTCTTTATAAGAGCAGTACAACCTCATAGCCTCTGAGATATCCCTTCAGCACTAAATTTGTTGGATTTGATTATATTGAAGTAATTCTGCTGTATCATGGTTCCTTTAAATTCAGTCTTACATGTTTTCAACCAAAGAAAGCACACAATTTCTAACAATCTCAAATCACACATTAGGCAGAAACACTTTTCTGATATACTCATTACTGTTGGACACTTCAGTGAACAACAACAAAGATATTCTACTGAACCACAATTAGCCATCATGTTGGCTATAGTTCCAGTTTTGCTAGCTCCAGACAACATCCTTCACAGAATAAGCATCTCCAACCCAGCATTTCTTTTCTGAAGTGTTCTTCACCTTCAGTCTAGACAATTCACTACCTCTGACAATTCACTTCATAGGCCACTACCAGGGCTATCACCTCATATTCCCATTACTGCTTCAGGTGGGAACATTCCCTAAGTGGGAATCTTGGAATGTGTAAAATGGAGAAAATGAACTAAGCACCAGCATTAATCACTCTCTTTTCCTGATGTGATCATAATGGGACCATCTGCTCTGGGCCCCTGCTGCCTCCATTTCTTCTCTATGAGGGTGTCTTAGTTAAGGTTTTACTATTGCAAATAGATACCATGACCAAGGCAACTTTTATAAGGATAACATTTAATTGGGGCTGGCTTACAGGTTCAGAGGTTCAGTCCAGTATCATTAAGGCAGGAACATAGCATCATCCAAGCAGGCATGGCTCAGACAGAGTTGAGAATTCTACATCTTCATCTGAAGGCAGCTAGCAGAATACTGATTTCCAGGTAGCTAGGACTAGGGTATTAAAGCCCAAGCACATAGTGACACACCTACTCCAACAAGGCCACAACTCCAAATAGTGTCACTCCCTGGGCTAAGCATATTACAAGCCATCACACAGGGATTACACCCATGAACTTAGAAACAAAGAAATACTTTCTTTTAAATTTATTTTGTCCAGACATTTTACAATGACAGGGGGAAAAAAACTAAGACAAATACTATTTAATATTAAACTAAGTCTATTAATCATTAGCAAAATAATTTAAGAATGATAGTATTAAAACATCAAATTTAAGCTTCCACTAAAATAATTATTCCTATACTATAGTGGGCAATTTTCCTAACATGCATCCTCATATCATGCTATAAATAAATTTCTCTTTAAACAGGGTACTCTGTGGATCATTTGTCTTTTTCCCAGACTGACATATGATCTTGAGAACCAAAACTCTTAAGAAAAAAAAATTTAGTTTAGCCAACAACAATGACTAAACCAACCCACTGAAAGGTTCAAAGCCACAAAAAAGACTTACAATGATTTCTATCACCCAGCATCTCTGGTAGTGCACTCAACTATTTTGTTACATATTTTTAGGTTTGGCATCCAGAGCTGAATTCTTTTCATTACTGTTTCTATTCTCTTTAGGTAGTATATGTGCAATAAGTGACCTTTCATTGACTCCTAGGTATGAAGTGACTGGATAGGAAAGAGAACTCTAAGATAAATTAGAATAATCTGACTCATTGATGGGCATGATTTTGATCAAACTAAGTTAAATGAGGCCACATTGTACTGCCCCACTCCTCCTATGGCTACCATGATGTCCTGGTGGGAACGGAGAAATGATACCAGCACAGAGATAGTCACAGCAAGGAGAGATGAAGCCAAGATTTAGTTCAGATCCCTAGTAACAAATGAAGGAATGAAGAGCAGAGGAAACCGTACATACAAACCACAAAATTCTAACTAAGGGCCTATCCTTCAAATTCCATAAACAAATCCACTTTCTGAAGAAAAGCAGGTGATTCACACAGTATTTTTCTCTTATCTCTAGGTATATTTCATCTGCAGAAAGATAGAGTGTGATGCAGGAAAATTCAGAATAGGCATCAAACAACAACAATAACAAAAATCAGATAAAAGAAAAGGACTACTCAGATTGAAAATAAGACCAGTTTAGGCGATATCTTAAATATTCCCACTTAATTGTCAGTTCATGAATTTAATGAATTCATTGTTTCTAATGGCTGAATAGTACATTACATGCTGGGGAATCCTCTGGGTATATGCCCAAATATAAACAACAGAATACAAGAGATGGAAGAAAGAATCCATTCTTCTGTTGAGGGATACCTGGGTTCTTTCCAGCTTCTGGCTATTATAAATAGAGCTGCTATGAACATAGTGGAGCATGTATCCTTATTACATGGTGGGGAATCCTCTGGGTATATGCCCAGGAGTGGTATAGCAGGATCTTCCGGGAGTGACATGCCCAGTTTTCTGAGGAACCGCCAGACTGATTTCCAGAGTGGTTGTACCAATTTGCAACCCCACCAGCAGTGGAGGAGTGTTCCTCTTTCTCCACACCCTCTCCAACACCTGCTGTCTCCTGAATTTTTAATCTTAGCCATTCTGACTGGTGTAAGGTGAAATCTCAGGGTTGTTTTGATTTGCATTTCCCTAATGACTAATGATCAAGGACCTACACATAAAACCTGACACTCGCCGGGCAGTAGTGGCGCACGACTGTAATCCCAGCACTTTGGGAGGCAGAGGCAGGTGGATTTCTGAGTTCAAGGCTAGCCTGGTCTACAGAGTGAGTTCCAGGACAGCCAGGGCTACACAGAGAAACCCTGTCTCTAAAAAACCAAATCCAAAAACAAAACAAAACAAAACCTGAAACTCTGAAGCTAATAGAAAAGAAACTGGGGAAGACCCTTGAGGACATGGGTACAGGGGGAAAGTTTCTGAACAGATCACCAATAGTATATGCTCTAAGATCAAGAATTGACAAATGGGACCTCATAAAATTACAAAGTTTCTGTAAGGCAAAGGACACCATCAAAAGGACAAATTGGCAACCAACAAATTGGGAAAAGATCTTCACCAACCCTACATCAGATAGAGGGCTAATATCCAATATATACAAAGAACTCAAGAAGTTAGACCCCAGAAAACCAAATAACCCCATTAAAAAATGGAATACAGAGTTAAACAAAGAATTTTCTCCTGAAGAACTTCGGATGGCAGAGAAACATCTTAAAAAATGCTCAATTTCATTAGTCAAGGCTTTTAAAACTCTTTATTCAATAGTAAAAGTGACCTCTAGCGATTGGTTGTTACGTGTTACGTAGCCGATTGCTGAATTACTTTATTATGCTTTTTCCTCATACAAGCACTTCATTTCTTCTTCACAGGCCCTGTCATAGGACCCATCAAATTTGGTTCTAATTGTCTGTGTTTTGCTAACAAAGCTTCCAGGAAACAAAATTAAACTTTTCACTTTTTTGTAATTTATTCAGAGATGGGATAAATTTAATAAGACCATTGAATGAAAAATGCATGAGCATAGATAGGTGTTCAGTACAGGCACCGCACTGTCAGATGTGGGCATTATCCCAGCTTAAGGGTTCAGGGCATGAAGAACTCTGGAGTATGGCAGACTTCATCAAGAAAGTTGAAGTGAACCCTGAGAGCTGCCTCCAAGGGATCCTACCCTTCGGTGATCTGTATTTCTAAATATGACAACTAGTTTTTATTAGCTGATTTGGACTGAAAGGAGTGAAAGCAGAAAGGAGGAAAAATGTGAATAGTTCCAATCAGGTGGTGACACAGATGGGCATGGTTAAACCAAATGGGCAACAAAACCAAACCAAAAATGATGTATCTGGGAAAGGGACCAGTAAGAAATGGGTAGGTGGGAGGGCGTCATTGTTGGGATATCAGGTAAAGTTTCTGTGGGGAGAGGAGCCAGAGTGCATTATGTGGAACTGTCAAAGAAAAAAAAAAACCTTACTTTTAAAAAGTTATTTTTAATTCAAGGAAGAATATATTTTTAAAATTCTAAATTCATAGCCAAATTAAATCAATAGAACTTTAATTAAAGCATGTTTTTACATTTTTATAAAAGATAAAAATAAAAGTATTGGGTTTTTCTGAACTATCTAGAATATCATTATTCCACTAGAATACTGACCATTCTAGAAATAAAAGCATTCTAGATTTTTGCCAAATCAGAATCACACCACTCAATGACAAAATTTTTAGATGTAAATGTTGGCATGTAGAGAATGACTAGCAAAGTTTTGTCTTTAAACAATAACTTTTACTATTAGAAACAAACTACTCTGTGAAGGGAATACCCACATGTTTTTTCCTGAGCAATTTGAGCAGGGTGCCAAGTTTGGCCTATAAAATTTAGGCTGGTCTATAGATGCTCCATCCCTGCAGTATTTAAGAGTTAATTAACATCTTAACTCTGAAGCTGACAAGGTCTGCAAAACTGTATGCTGGTAGCAGTTAAACTGATGCAGGATGATGTAATGCCTGACAGTCATTTCTTTGATGGACTTAATTCCTGGCAAATTGTTCCATTCCTCAAAGGGAATAAATGATAGTGCTGGCCAATTAATTCCTAACAACATTGTTTTTTTCTGTTTTTTATGAAACATTCACTCCCTTAATAGTTATTCAGATGTATAAATAAATTCAAATACATACTATTTACTTTAGACCCTCTCAGAAGATGAGAGTCTATTGTAAATAAATTTTAGTTTTTCAGGTTACAACTGAATAGGGTTTATTTGAAAGGTTCTTTATTTTTCAACAGGCCTATGCTCTCCTATTCCAGTCCAAATTAGACCAGGAATTAAATGCAAAGTTTTCCAGATAGCCTAGAGCAAGTTTTAAGCATTTTGCTGTACTTACGTGGATCTCCCGCTGCTATTAGGAGCAGTGTCTGAACAGACAGCAGCAGCAGAAGCAGAAGCAGCATCATATCCAAGAATGCTCCTTTGACCCAGGCAATGCTCACTTTGGGCTCCGGAAAATCTAAAGAGACCAGCAGCTGCTTGGGTGGCTCCGCTGTCCTGTCTGGCTTCTGACAGCCCTCCCTGCTTTCTGGCTTTCCTCTTTTAACTCACACGCTGCTAGCTCCCCTCTGGCAACGCAGAAGCCAGAGCCTCTGCTGGAGCTGCACACAATCCCGGTTCCCGCACTAAGTGTGTAGGGACCGCCACCTTGCGACGACGACAGCCTCTCCAGCTCCAGACTATGTGGCTCCCTACCTGTCCCAGAGGTATGAGCCCTGGCTCTCCCAACTTAAATCCCTGAAGGTGGCAGATACCAAATGCTAGTCTGAGAGGATATAGAGGCTTAAACCCACTGTTTTTGTAGTTCTCCTCAGCTCATACATGCAGCTGCTTCTCTCACCTGGATGTAGCACTGGACTCTGGGCATCACCTGATTCATTTTTGGACCCCCTCCCCCACTGCCATACTAGGGCAGCTGTTTGCAAAATCCAGGTGTTATCACTTTGGGAATGGAGCGTGGAGAGTACATTAGGGAAAACTCTGCTCTGTTTCATCTCAAAAACAATGGGTCAGAAAAGACTCTATAGATGGATGCATACAGAAGCATACACACACACACACACACACACACACACACACACACACACACTGTCTGAAAGCTCAGGGGTCAGGCTGTTGGTAGGCAAGTCTGATGAAATTCAGTTGTTAACAGGGTTTTTGTTGTGTTATCCATAATGCCTAAACACCTACCTCTACACCTTTTTTCCATTAAATTTAATCTTTGTCGAAAATGCACTAAAATATTATTAATCTGGATTTCTAAGTGCCTCGAAGTTTTTACCTTGAGGCAGATACCTTACTACCTTCATCTTGGTCAGGTCCTTGAGTAAGGTAAGTGGTAAAGGTAATGTAAGTGTGCACACATACACATGCACACAAACACGCACACACAGAAAATTGTATAAAGATGTTATGACATTTGAAAGTCACTTCTTAAAATCTTAAGAGAGTTTACTCTGGCTGAGGCATTTCCCTCCTTGAATGATACAACCTGTGTTTCATTCGTTTAATAGGATTTTACTCACATATTACTTTTGTATGGCATGACAATCTTATAAATATTTTCAGTTTGGATTTATTCTATAAAGCTGCTTGTACATTACAACAAATGCATTCATTTTTTAAAATAAATCATTGTCTAGAAATAATGTTCCTGGAAATGAAGAAACTATTTCTAGAAGGAAAATGCAATATACTAAGTGTATTCCAATGTATGTTAGAATTTATAGTCCTTCAGTTTTAAGTTCTAAAGATTACATTGGAATCCCTAAGAGTGTAGCCACTTTTGCCTGCCAATCCAGTTTAAGTCCTGAAAAAGAATTCTACTCCAAAAATGAGCCAAATCTCCTAGAATTACTTTTTAGAATATCTTTCTAAGCAATGCAAGGTGATCTTAATATAAATTTTCAAGTGTACTATTGGATTAGTAAAGATACAAGACAGAAATCACTCAGATGGTTTACAAATGAAGAAAGTAAGGGCTAAGACTATGCATAGGTCAACTTCACATTATAACAGCAGCTGCGACACTTAGAAAAATATTGTGACTCAGGAGTCTGTGACTGCTGTTGTACAGGGCTCTGAAGCCAAGCTTTCCTTCCATGTTTTTGATATAAAGGTTATTTTATTTTCTGAATATTTTGTGAGGATTATCTGAGAGTAATGTATGCAAAGTATCATTGCCTATAAATAATGAGTTCAGTAAGTTAGTTATATTGCCATTAATTAAAAGAAACACAAATCCTACAAATAACTTTTCAAAGTAGGTAATAAGCAATATAAAAGAATATCTTTTAAAAAAATTAAAAAAATAAAAAATAAAAAAATTAAAAAAGAATATCTTACCAAGAGGTGTCTTTCCATCACCTCTGCCCCATTAATTATAATTTTCTTTGTCTCAAAAAGATATCCCTAAACGCTATGTTTCCCAGGAGGATCTTTGTTAAATGGTGGCTGTTCAGACTTTTTATGCTTCTAGAATTTCTCATACCACTGTAGACCAGAGCTGTAGTATAAGTTTCCACATGAATAATAAATAAGGTGCACACTGTGTAGGTCAAAGAGTCTGTGTCAATACAATTATTCCCCTGGTTGTCTAGTGTGGATCCATAAAAGTTTAATATCCTGCAGTAAACACCTACGCATACTTACTATTAAATTACATTTCTAATCTTGTAGAAATACTACTTGTTTTGTTTCACAGAATTTACCCCTTATTATTTCTTATTACCCCTTATTAACTTCTTATTTGTGTCAACAAAATTTATCAAGTGCCAACTGATAAATATGGTGCCTGGTGATGTATGATGTGGCACTTTACTAGAAAAGGAAGAGCCTCAGACTATTTTCCAAAGGATGATAAAATCTGCTTTAAAGCTCAGCCCTCTCAAGTTTCACCTCAAATGAAATTTAATCCCATAAAGAGTCATTTTAGGGAACCTTGAAGACCATTGCTGCTGAAGTTGTCACCTGTCAGAAGCATCATTTTGACCATTAGTAGAGTCATTCTGTACCCCCTTCAGATATAAATTGAATAATTTTGATGTTTTCTTTCCTCTTCAAAATTATTCCTTTAACCTACTTTTCAATGTAAGGTTTACACAAATTATAAGGTTTTATTCACCTGTGGGGCATGATTAAGTGGATAAATCAGAAGAAGCCATCTTCATCATCACTTGGGAAATGGTAGTAGGAAGCATTTATAAAATCTTTTGTAGACAGTACATATGAATAGCTAATGGGAACATAGAATTATTATTATGGCAAATGGAAAGCTTCAAAGCACATGAGCAGAAACAGTTTTTAAAAATCTGATAAGCAAATCTTAATCATATAAATATAACTAGAAATTAGATATTTTTTCATTCCCAGAAGATTTTAAAGTAATCAAATAATAAAAGAACTGATGATCTTTTCAAAACAATGAAACAAGCTTTAGATATTCTAATATGACTCATGATTGCCTTATAATTAAGAGTACAATTAAACAAAGGTCTCAGACTAACATCCATTGAAAATTGGATAAGAATTTCATAATTATGAGTTAGGGTAAAATAAATATTGCTTCATTTTCTATAAAAATTGAAGAAAAGTTATGAAAGTATGTACCTATATAATAAATTTTAGCATTAAAAAGTAATATTGTTAACAACTTGATGTGCTGGCAAGGCCATATGTACCCATATATGCATTAGATTTACATGCTCATGTAAAACAGTATTAACAAAATAGATGAAGCACTGGTTTTGCAGATATCAGATCTCCAGAAACAAAGGAAATAATCCTGAAAGACAGGAACTAAGCAAAATTTCCCATGTGACTGTTCTTACTGACTGAAGAGTTTTCAGACCACAGCATGGATAAGACAACAGATTCAAGAAAGCCTCTGAGTTAGAAAGGCAGTGTGGGCAATATGGAAAACTAAGATGTAATTTACAAGAGACACAAGACCTGTACAAAATGAGGACATTACAAGGGAGCAGGGAAAACCCACCTCAAGAATTTTGCACTGTAGTAAGCAAATGTACACATAATCTACAAACAGCTGTTTAAGACCAAAGGAATGACAACTCAAAGGATTTGGAAAAAACAGTACAACACTCTTATAGGGCCAGTAACATTGTCCATTTCTACTAGCTGCATTAACATGCCCGAATCTCACTATAAAAGTTTCATTATCGAGCAGCAGCAGCAGCAGCTCCAGCTGAAGGGCCATCAGCAGTGGAACCAAGGCAACAGGGTCCTGACAGGTCCTGCGCCCGCTACCACTGATCATCGCTGGCCAGCCAGGCTGCAAGCTGCGGCAGATTTACAGCGCCTTTCACCACAGTGAAGCTACCTTAGAACTCTGCCTCCCGCCAGTCAGTTACGAGAGACTCTCCACCACCTTGGCTCTTGGATGCCAGAGAGAACCAACAGCCCAAGGTATGCAGACTTAGCCCGAGGTCAACATCGCAGGGGTCTAAGCCCAACAGGCGTTGGCCTGCACCCAGGCCCTGGGCTGTTTGGGAGGCCATCAGTGTGCCAACCCAGCAAGGAGGTTATCTGCCTGCCAGTCTGTCCCGGGGCGTATGACACCATTTTGGCTAAGGGACCCTAGAGAGTTCTAGCAGGCAAAGTCTGCTAACACTCATAGCTCAAGGCTAACATAGCGGGGGTCTAAGCCTGTCGGACTGCACCCAGGCCCTGGGCTGTCCAGTGGGCCATCTGTGTGCCAACCCGGCCAGGAGGTTGTTAGCCTGGCAGACACTCCCGGCAGTTTCAGGGAGCACACCGCCATCTTGGCTACCTGACAGAACCAATTAACAGTCATAGCCCGAGGCGAACATTGCTCAGGCCTAAGCCGGCCAGGCTTTTGCCCAAACTCAGGGCATGAGCAGATAGGCTAGCCTTGTGTGCACCAACCCGGTTGGGGGTGTTGCTGCCCTGCAGAGAGAACTCGGCTGATCCCTGCAGAAAATGTCCCCTCAGCATACACCATCAGCATCACCTGGTTCACAGACATAATCGGGGGCAAGGCACACTAGGGCTCCAAGGATACCCAAGAGGAGGGCAGCACATCAGTAATCTGTGACAGGGGAAACCCAGCCATCCACTGTTGCAGAAATAGCCCTACAGCCTCACAGGAGGCTCAAACACCAGTCAGAGACAAGAACAACTTACACCAGAGCTAACAAGATGGCAAAGGGCAAACGTAGGAATGCTACTAACAGAAATCTAGGCAATATGGCAGCATCTGAACCAAACTCTCCAACATCAGCAAGTCCTGGATACACCAACACTCCAGAAGAACAAGATTTGGATTTAAAATCACTGGTCATGATGCTGCTAGAAGAACACAAAAAGGACATAAATGAATCTCTTAAAGAAATACAGGGGAACATGAATAAGCTAGAAACTCGTATAATGGAAACACAAAAATCACTTAAAGAAATTCAGGAGAATAAGGCTCAAGAGATAGAAGCCAATAAAGAAGAAACACAAAAAAACTTAAAGAAATGCAGGAGAAAGTGAGTCAATTGGCAGAAGTCATGAAAGAGGAAACACAAAAATCTCTTAAAGAATTAAAGGAAAACACAAACAAACAAATGATGGAACTGAGCAAAACCATCCTGGATCTAAAAACAGAAGTAGAAACAAAGAAATCACAAAGAGAGACAACTTTGGAGATAGAAAACCTTGGGAAGAAATCAGGGGCCATAGATGCAAATATCAACAACAGAATACAAGAGATGGAAGAAAGAATCTCAGATGCCGAAGATACCATAGAAACCATTGACTCAACAGTCAAAGAAAATGCAAAATGCAAAAAGGTTGTGTCCCAGAACATTCAGGAAATCCAGGACACGATGAGAAGACCAAAGCTAAGGATTATAGGTATAGATGAGAGTAAAGACTTACAACTGAAAGGGTCAGCAAATATCTTCAATAAAATTATGGAAGAAAACTTCCCTGATCTAAAGAGAGAGATGTTCGTGATATACAAGAAGCCTACAGAACACCAAACAGACTAGACCAGAACACAAATACCTCCTGTCACATAATAATCAAAACCCCAAATGTACTAAACAAAGAAAGAATACTAAAGGCAGTAAGAGAAAAAGGCCAAGTAGCATATAAAGGAAGAGCTATCAGAATCACACCAGACTTCTCACCAGAGACCATGAAAGCTAGAAGATCCTGGGCAGATCTCATACAAACTCTAAGAGAACACAAATGTCAGCCAAAACTACTGTACCCAGCAAAACTTTCAATCACCATAGATGGAGAAAGCAAGATAGTCCATGACAAAACCAAATTTACATAATATCTTTCCACAAACCCAGGTCTACAAAGAATAATAGGAGGAAAACTCCAATACAAGGAGGGGAAACTATACCCTGGAAAAAGCAAGACAGTAACCTTCTTTCATCAAACCCAAAAGAAGATAAACATTCAAATATAAAAATAACATCAAAAATGACAGGAAGTAATAATCACTATTCCTTAATATCTCTTAACATCAATGGACTCAATTCCCCAACCAAAAGACATAGACTAACAGACTGGATAAGGAAACAGGACCCTACATTTTGTTGCATACAAGAAACACACCTCAATTTCAAAGACAAAAACTACTGTAGAGTAAAAGGCTGGAAGACAATTTTACAAGCAAATGGTCTCAGGAAAGGAGCCGGAGTAGCCATTCTAATATCAGATAAAATTGACTTTAATCTAAAGTCATCAAAAGAGACATGGAAGGTCACTACTTGCCGGTCAAAGGAAAAATCCACCAAGAAGAACTTTCAATTCTGAACATCTATGCGCCAAATACAAGGGCACCCTCATTCGTAAAAGAAACTTTACTAAAGCTCAAAGCACACATTGCACCTAACACAATAATTATGGGTGACTTCAACACTCCACTGTCTTCAATGGACTTATCAGGAAAACAGAAACTAAGCAGGGACACAGTAAAACTAATTGAAGCATTGGACCAATTGGACTTGACTGATAGTTATAGAACATTTCACCCTAAAGCAAAAGAATATACTTTTTTCTCAGCACCTCATGGTACCTTCTCCAAAATCGACCATATAATTGGTCACAAGACAGACCTCAACAAATATAAGAAGATCAAACTAATCCCATGCCTCCTATCAGATCACTATGGAGTAAAAGTGGTCTTCAATAGCAAAAAAAAAAAAAAACAACAGAAAGCCCACATACACATGGAGGCTGAACAATACTCAATAACACCTTGGCCAAAGAAGAAATAAAGAAATAAATCAGTGACTTTTTAGAATTTAATGAAAACGAAGGCACAACATACCCAAATCTTTGGGACACAATGAAAGCAGTGCTGAGAGGAAAACTAATAACCCTGAATGCCTCCAAAAAGAAATGGGAGAGAGCATACACTAGCAGCTTAATGGCACACGTGAAAGCCCTGGAACAAAAAGAAGCTACTTCACCCAGGAGGAGAAGATGACAGGAAATCATCAAACTCCAGGCTGAAATCAATCAAGTGGAAAGAAAGAGAACCATACAAAGAATCAACAAATCCAGGAGCTGGTTCTTTGAGAAAATCAACAAGATAGATAAACCCTTAGCCAGAATGACCAAAGGGCACAGAGAAAGACTAACAAAACTAGAAATGAAAAGGGCGATATAACAACAGAAACTGAGGAAATTCAAAAAATCATCAGATCCTACTACAAAAGCCTATACTCAACACAACTGGAGAATCTGGAGGAAATGGACAATTTCTTTGACAGATACCAAATACCAAAATTAAATCAGGACCAAATAGATCATCTAAACAGTCTTATAACCCCTAAAGAAATAGAAGGGGTCATAGAAAGTCTTCCAACCAAAAAAAGCACAGGACCAGATGGTTTCAGTGCAGAATTCTATCAGACCTTCAAAGAAGACCTAACACCAATACTCTTCAAACTATTCCACAAAATAGAAACCGAAGGAGCACTACCCAACTCCTACGAAGCCACAATTATGCTGCTACCAAAACCACACAAAGATCCAACAAAGAAAGAGAACTTCAGACCAATTTCCCTTATGAACATCGATGCAAAAATACTCAATAAAATTCTTGCCAGCCGAATCCAAGAACACATAAAAACGATCATCCACCATGATCAAGTAGGCTTTATCCCAGGGATACAGGGTTGGTTCAATATACGGAAATCCATCAATGCAATCCACTACATAAACAAACTCAAAGAAAAAAAACCACATGGTCATTTCATTGGATGCTGAAAAAGCATTTGACAAAATTCAGCATCCTTTCATGCTTAAAGTCTTGGAAAGAACGGGAATTCAAGGCCCATACCTAAACATAGTAAAAACAATATACAGCAAACTGGTAGCCAGCATCAAACTAAATGGAGAGAAACTTGAAGCAATCCCACTAAAATCAGGGACTAGACAGGGCTGCCCCCTTTCTCCTTATCTTTTCAATATTGTACTTGAGGTACTAGCTCTGGCAATTAGACAACATAAGGAGGTCAAAGGGATACAAATTGGAAAGGAAGAAGTCCAACTATCATTATTTGCAGATGATATGATAGTCTACCTAAGTGACCCAAAAAACTCCACTAGAGAACTCCTACAGCTGATAAACAACTTCAGCAAAGTGGCAGGTTATAAAATCAACTCAAGCAAATCAGTGGCCTTCCTGTACTCAAAGGATAAGCAGGCTGAGAAAGAAATTAGGGAAATGACACCCTTCACAATAGCCACAAACAGTATAAAGTACCTTGGGGTGACTCTTACCAAACATGTGAAAGATCTGTATGACAAGAACTTCAAGACTCTGAAGAAGGAAATGGAAGAAGACCTCAAAAAATGGAAAAACCTCCCATGCTCATGGATCGGCAGGATTAATATAGTTAAAATGACCATTTTGCCAAAAGCAATATACAGATTCAACGCAATACCCATCAAAATCCCAACTCAATTCTTCACAGAGTTAGAAAGAGCATCCTCAAATTCATCTAGAATAACAAAAAACCCAGGATAGCTAAAACTATTCTCAACAACAAAAGAAATTCTGCGGGTATCAGTATCCCTGACCTCAAGCAATACTACAGAGCAATAGTGTTAAAAACTGCATGGTATTGGTACAATGACAGGCAGGCAGATCAACGGAACAGGATTGAAGATCCAGAAATGAACCCACATACCTATGACCACTTGATCCTCGACAAAGGAGCTGAAAACATCCAATGGAAAAAAAGATAGCCTTTTCAACAAATGGTGCTGGTTCAACTGGAGGTCAGTATGCAGAAGAATGGGAATTGATTCCTCCTTATCTCCTTGTACTAAGCTCAACTCCAAATTGATCAAGGACCTCCACATAAAACCAGACACTCTGAAGCTAATAGAAAAGATACTGGGGAAGACCCTTGAGGACATCGATACAGGGGGAATGTTCCTGAACAGAACACCAATAGTTTATGCTCTAAGATCAAGAATTGACAAATGGGACCTCATAGAATTACAAAGTTTCTGTAAGGCAAAGAACACTATCAAAAGGACAAATTGGCAACCAACAAATTGGGAAAAGATCTTCACCAACCCTACATCAGATAGAGGGCTAATATCCAATATATACAAAGAACTCAAGAAATTAGACCCCAGATAACCAAATAACCCTATTAAAAAATGGGGTACAGTGCTAAACAAAGAATTTTCATCTGAAGAACTTCAGATGGTTGAGAAGCATCTTAAAAAATGCTCGACTTCATTAGTCATTAGGGAAATGCAAATCAAAACAACCCTGAGAGTTCACCCTACACCAGTCAGAATGGCTAAGATTAAAAATTCAGGAGACAGCAGGTGTTGGTGAGGATGTGGAGAAAGAGTAACATTCCTCCACTGCTGGTGGGATTGTTAAGATGGTACAGCCATTATGGAAATCAGTCTGGCGGCTCCTGAGAAAACTGGGCATGTCACTTCCAGAGCATCCTGCTATACCACTCCTGGGCATATACCCAGAGGATTCCCCAGCATGTAATATGGATACATGCTCCACTATGTTCATAGCAGCCCTATTTATAATAGCCAGAAGCTGGAAAGAACCCAGGTATCCCTCAACAGAAGAATGGATGCAAAAATGTGGTATATATATATATACAACGGAATACTATTCAGCCATTATAAACAAGGAATTCATGAAATTCTTAGACAAATGAATGGAGCTGGAGAACATCATACTAAGTGAGGTAACCCAGTCTCAAAAAATCAATCATGGTATGCACTCACTAATAAGTATATATTAACCTAGAAAATTGGACTACCCAAAACCTAATCCACACCTCAAATGAGGTACAAGAAGAACGGAGGAGTGGCCCCTTGTTCTGGAAAGATTCAGTGTAGCAGTATAGGGCAAAACCAGAACAGGGAAGTGGGAAGGGGTGGATGGGAGAACAGGAGGAGTGAAGGGGGCTTATGTAACTTTCAGGCAGTGAGAGGCCAGAAAAGGGGAAATCATTTGAAATGTAAATAAAAAATATATCGAATAAAAAAAGTTTCATTACCTTTAACCCGGGAATTTCTCTGTCGTTTAAAAGAATGTAAAAACATGGTATTTTCCCCAAATAAGTTAATCACCAAAGCTTGATGATAATTATAGGAAAAAGACATGTACCATCAAAAAAAAAAAAAAAACACTCAAAATCACACTACTTTGTTTCCAATAAAAAAAATTACTAGATACAGACAAGGGAGATGACTTTATAGGTAGGTAATTAGCTAAAAAGGAAACATACAAGCCATAGAACTGAAAAAATACTGTAACTGAACTGAAAACTTTGACAGAAGATGTAAGTTTTAGACTAGATCAAACAGAGGAAAGAATTACTGAACTGTAAGGTAGGTCACTGGAAAGTACCCAATGTGATTAATAAAAAGAAAGATTAATGGAAAAGCTAAAGAGACATTCAAAAAAACATCAAGTAGAGTAGCATAGGTATCATTAGTGTATCAGAAGGGAAAAAAAGGTGGACAGGGACAGGAATCACACTAAAAAATACAGTGACAGAAAACCTCCCAAGAATGGGAAAGGGGCTGCAAGTCCAGATCTAGATAGCTCAAAGGACAGAAGAAACCCACACATCAAACATAAGCTGTCACAATTAAAGAGAGAGGCTTAAAGACAAATTATTCAAAGACAAAATCTTATTTTTCTCACAAATAAAAGATAACAAACCTTTTCTTTTCATAAGTTGATTATCTCTATATTTGTTACAGTAACAGACAGCTGAGTTAACACAGATACGTTATCTTTTATTTGTGAGAAATACAAGGTTGAATAATTTTAAAGATTTACAACAAAAATTTAAATATAACTTTAAAGATTATTCTCATTTGTGACAGTTATAAGGAAAAGCTTGTCCTGTTCTCTTATGCCAAGTTGGCTACATAAGTTTCCTAGCTTCACTTTGCCCTCTCTGGACACTTCTGTTATTGGGCTTGTTGTGTTCTTTCTATTATTATGTAATTACTACTTTGGAACATATTTTATTCTTAAAATTGATGGAAAATGATCAATAAGAACTGCAAAATAATTGCTGATGAACTTCCCTAAAATAAAAGTCATGAACTAAGCAGCTTTCCAAGACATTATATCAACCATCCCATAAAATTACAATCCCAGCCTCACTGGTCTACCAGCTGCTGCCTCTTTTTTAAGTCAGCAGCCACAATGATTCTTTAAAAACTGTCTCCTTCCTGCAAAACTCCCAGTGGTTTCCATATCCATGGACCTTATAAAGGCTTGCACCATCCTGCATAATCTCGTTGCTTTCAGATCTGGTTTCCTAAAGTCTCCCCTCTGAACCCAACTGAAACAGCCTACAGCCTTTCATGTAATGCTGGCATCTTTCTGCTGCACAGCTTTTGCAAACATTCTTCCCTTCATTTAGAACAATTTTCCTTTAGCCAGCTCATAAGTTCTATTCCAGGTTCCACAACCTTGGCTTGGAAGGTAGAAAGCTTGTGCCCATTTGCCTCTGTGCTTAACAATAATTTATTTGGCTACCTGTAGTGCCCTCTGGTGTTCAGTCGAGCACAAGTCTGTAGTGTGTAAGAATCATCAATTGTGGCAGAGGCCCTTTACCTGTTTCCTCTGAGTATTGAAAACACTGCAGGCTTGCAGAAAGAGCTGCAGTGTTAGGCACAACTAGGGCACCACAATCACACTGCTTCTTCAAAAAAAATTACGATGCATGGAAAGGGAAAAGATATAAGAATAATACAAGAGATAGAAGAAAGAATCTCAGATGCAGAAGATACCATAAACAACATTGACATAACAGTCAAAGAAAATGCAAAATGCATAAAGCTTCTAACCCAAAACATCCAGAAAATCCAGGACACAATGAGAAGACAAAACTTAAGGATAACAGGCATAGAAGAGAGTAAAGATTCCCAACTTAAAGGGCCAGTAAATATCTTCAACAAAATTATGGAAGAAAACTTCCCTATCCTAAAGAAAGAGATGCCTGTGAACATACAAGAAGCCTACAGAACTCTAAATAGATTGAACCAAAAAAGGGAATAGCACCTGTCACGGAATAGTCAAAATGCCAAATGCACAAAACAAAGAAGACTATTAAAAGCAGTAAGGGAAAAGGTCAAGTAACATAAAAGGGAAGACTTATCAAAATTACACCAGACTTCTCACCAGAGATGATAAAAGCCAGAAGATCCTGGGAAGATGTCATACAGACCCTAAGAGAACACAAGTGCCAGCCCAGGCTACTATACCCAGCAAAATTCTCAATTAATATAGATGAAGAAACCAAGATATTCCACGACAACACCAATTTACACAATATCTTTCCACAAATCCAGCCCTACAATAATAGATGGAAAACTCCAGCATGAGGAAGGAAACTACACCCTAGAAAAAGCAAGAAAGTAATCTTCTCTTAACAAACCCAAAAGAAGATAGCCTACTCAAACATAATTCCACCTCTAACAACAAAAATAACAGGAAACAACAATTACTTTTCCTTAATATCTCTTAATATCAATGGACTCAATTCCCCAGTAAAAAGACATAAACTAACAGAATGAATATATAAGCAGGACCCAACATTTTGCAGCATGCAGGAAAGATAAAAGAGAAAGAGAAAGACACACATTACCTCAGAGTAAAAGGCTGGAAAACAATTTTCCAAGCAAATATTCCCAAAAAATGAGCTGCAGTGGCCATTCCAATATTGAATAAAATTGACTTGTAACCAAAAATTATCAAAAAAGATAAGGAAAGACACTTCATACTTGTCAAAGGAAAAATCTACCAAGATGAACTCTACATTCTGAACATCTATGCTCCAAATGCAAGGGCAGCTACATTCATAAAAGAAACTTTACTGAAGCTCAAAGTACACATTGCATCCCACACAATAATAGTGGGAGACTTCAATATCCCACTCTCATCAATGGACAGATCAGAAAAACACAAACTAAACAGAGACACAGTGAAACTTACAGAATGAAATGGATTATGAACCAAAGGGATTTAACAGATATGTATAGAATGTTTCATCCTAGAACATCCATGACCTTCTTCTCAGCACCTCATTGTACCTTCTCCAAAACTGACCATATAATTGGTCACAAAACAGACCTCAACAGATTGACATTGAGTTGAACCCATGTATCGTATCAGATCACCACAGACTAAGGCTGGTTTTCAATAACAACAAAAACAACAGAAAGCCCACATATACATGGAGGCTGAACAATGCTCTACTCAATAATAACTTGGTCGAGAAAGAAATAAAGGAAGAAATTAAAGACGTTTTAGAATGTAATGAAAATGAAGGCACGTCATACCAAAATTTATGGAACACAATGAAAGCAGTGTCAAGAGGAAAACTCATAGCTCTAAGTGTCTCCAAAAAGAAACTGGAGAGAGCATATACTAGCAACTTGACAGCAGAACTGAAAGCTCTACAACAAAAAGAAGCAAATACACCCAAGAAAGGTAGAGGGCAGGAAATAATCAAACTCAAGGCCAAAATCAATCCCATGAAGAAACAAAAAGAACTATACAAAGAATCAACAAAATCAGGAGTTGATTCTTTGAGAAAATCAACAAGATAGATAAACCCTTAGTCAGAGTAACCAGAGGGCACAGAGACGGTATCAAAATTAACAAAATCAGAAATGAAAAGAGAGACATAACAACAGAAACCAAGGAAATTAAAAATATCATTGGGCCAAGCCTGGGCCATGGCACCCCTACTCCAGGCAGTGAAGTAGTCCAGCTGGGCACTCGGAGGCCGGCTGGAAGGAGGCAGCATGCACTGGTGAGTCCGGCCCTGCAGAGCAAAGGATCCAGTCTGCAGGCCTCTGGTGGGAGCCTTCCAGTCTCTGCCTCAGGAGTAGGAACAGCCTAGGCCACTGCACCCCTTCTTCAGGCAGTGCAGAAGGCTAGCTGTTCACCTGGAGGCCAGCTAGGAAGAGGCACATTGCACTGGTGAGTCCCACATTGACAACAAGACCAACTAACACCAGTGAGAACTAGATGGCAAAAGGCAAACATAGGAATGTTACTAACAGAAATCAAGGCAATATGGCAGCATCTGAACCCAATTCTCCATTAACAACATGTCCTGGATACCCCAACATACCAGAAAAACATGATTTGGATTTAAAATCATTGGTCATGATGCTGTCACAGGAACACATGAAGGACATAAATAAATCTCGTAAAGAAATTCAGGAGAAAATGGATCAAAACTTAGAAGTTCTTACAAGGGAAACAAAAATCATTGAAGGAAATTGAGGAGAATACTGGTCAAAAGATAGAAGTGAATAAGGAGGAAACACAAAAATCACTTAAAGAAATACAGGAGAACTTTGGTCAACAGGCAGAAGTCATGAAAGAGGAAACACAAAAATCTCTTAAAGAATTACAGGAAAACACGAACAAGCAAGTGAAGGAGCTGAGCAAAACCATCCAGTATCTAAAAACAGAAGTAGAAACAACTAAGCAATCGCAAAGGGAGACAACTTTGGAGATAGAAAACCTTGGGAAGAAAATATGGGACATAAATGCAAAGATCAACAACAGAAAACAAAAGATAGAAGAAAGAATTTCAGATGCTGAAGATACCATAGAAACCATGGACTCAGGAGTTAAAGAAAATGCAAAATGCAAAAAGCTTGTAACCCAAAACATCCAGGAAATCCAGGACACAATGAGAAGACCAAACCTAAGGATTGTAGGCATAGATGAGAGGGAAGATTTACAATTTAAAGGGCCAGCAAATATCTTCAATAAAATTATGGAAGAAAACTTCCCTAACCTAAAGAAAGAGATGCCCATGAATATACAAGAAGCCTACAGAACTCCAAACCGACTGGACCAGAACAGAAATACCTCCCGTCACATAATAATCAAACCCTCAAATGTACTAAACAAGGAAAGAATATTAAAGGCAGTAAAAGAAAAAGGCCAAACAACATATAAAGGAAGACCTATCAGAATCACACCAGACTTCTCACCTGAGACTATGAAAACTAGAAGATCCTGGGCAGATCTCATGCAGACTCTAAGAGAACCCAAATGCTAGCCAAAACTACTATACCCAACAAAACTCTCAATCACCATAGATGGAGAAACCAAGATATTCTATGACAAAAGCAAATTTACACACTATCTTTCCACAAGCCCAGCCCTACAAAGGATAATAGGGGGGAAATACCAATACAAGGAGGGAAACTACAACCTGGAAAAAGCAAGATAGTAACCTTCTTTCATCAAACGCAAAAGAAGATAACCAATCAAATATAAAAAATAACATCAAAAATGACAGGAAGTAACAATCACTATTCCTTAATATCTCTTAACATCAATGGACTCAGTTCCCCAATAAAAAGGCATAGACTGACAGACTGAATACATAAACAGGACCCTACATTTTGCTGCATACAGGAAACATACCTCAGTGTCAAAGACAAAAACTATCTTAGAGTAAAAGGCTGGAAGACAATTTTACAAGCAAATGGTCTCAGGAAACGAGCCGGAGTAGCCATTCTAAAGCAGAAAAAAATTGACTTTCAACCTAAAGTCATCAAAAGAGACACTGAGGGACACTTCTTGCTGGTCAAAGAAAAAATACACCAAGAAGAACTCTCAATCCTGAACATCTATTCTCCAAATGCAAGGGCACCCTCATTCATAAAAGAAACTTTACTAAAGCTCAAAGCACACATTGCAATTAACGCAATAATTGTGGGTGACTTCAACACTGCACTTTCCTTAATGGACCGATGAGTGAAACTAATTGAAGCTTTGGACCAATTAGATTTAATATATATATATATATATATATATATATATATAGAGAGAGAGAGAGAGAGAGAGAGAGAGAGAGGGAGAGAGAAAGAACATTTCATCCGAAAGCAAAAGAATATACCTTTTTCTCAGCGCCTCATGGTACCTTCTCCAAAATGGATCATATAATTGGTCACAAGACAGACCTCAACAAATAGAAGATCGAAATAATCCTATTCCTCCTATCAGATCACTATGGAGTAAAAGTGGTCTTCAATAACAACAAAAACTACAGAAAGCCTGCATACACATGGAAACTGAACAATACTCTACTCAATGATACCTTGGGCAAGGAAGAAATAAAAAAAGAAATTAAAGACTTTTTAGAATTTAATGAAAATTAAGACACAACATACCCAAATCTATGGGACACAACGAAAGCAGTGCTAAGAGGAAAACTCATAGCCCTGAGTGCCTCAAAAGAGAGCATATACTAGGAGCTTAATGACACACCTGAAATCCGTGGTATAAAAAGAAGCTAATTCACCCAGGAAGAGTAGAAGACAGGAAATCATCAAACTTAGGGCTGAAATCAATCAAGTAGAAACAAAGAGAACCATACAAAGAATCAACAAAACCAGGAGCTGGTTCTTTGAGAAAATCAACAAGATAGATAAACCCTTAGCCTGACTAACCAAAGGGCACAGAGACAGTATCAAGATTAACAAAATTAGAAATGAAAAGGGAGATATAAAAACAGAAAGTGAGGAAATTTAAAAAATCATCAGATCCTACTACAAAGGCCTATACTCAACACAACTGGAGAATCTGGAGGAAATGGACAGTTTCCTAGACAGATATCAAACACCAAAATTAAATCAGGATCAATTAGATCATATAAACAGTTCCATAACCCCTAAAGAAATAAAGGATGTCATAGAAAGTCTCCTAACCAAAAAAAAGCTTGGGACCAGATGGCTTCAGTGCATAATTCTATCAGACCTTCAAAGAAGACCTAACACCAGTACTCTTCAAACTATTCCACAAAATAGAAACAGAAGGAAGACTACCCAACTCGTTCTATGAAGCCACAATTACGCTGATACCAAAACCACACAAAGATCCAACAAAGAAAGAGAACTTCAGGCCAATTTCCCTTATGAATATTGATGCAAAAATACTCAATAAAATTGTTGCCAACTGAATCCAAGAACACATCAAAACAATCATCCACCATGATCAAGTAGGCTTCATCCCAGAGATGGAGGGATAGTTCAATATAAGGAAATCCATCAATGCTATCTACTACATAAACAAACTCAAAGAAAAAAACCACATGGTCATTTCATTGGATGCTGAAAAAGCATTTGACAAAATTCAGCATCCTTTCATGCTGAAAGTCTTGGAAAGAACAGGAATACAAGGCCCATACCTAAACATAGTTAAAGCAATATACAGCAAACCAGTAGCCAACATCAAACTAAATGGAGAGAAACTTGAAGCAATCCCACTAAATCAGGGACTAGACAAGGCTGCCCTCTCTCTCCATATCTTTTCAATATACTACTTGAAGTTCTAGCTAGAGCAATTAGACAACATAAGGTCAAAGGGATACAAATTGGAAAGGAAGAAGTAAAATTATCATTATTTGCAGATGATATGATAATATACTTAAGTGATCCAAAAAACTCTACCAGAGAACCCCTACAGCTGATAAACAACTTCAGCAAAGTGGCTGGTTATAAAATCAACTCAAGCAAATCAGTTGCCTTCCTATACTCAAAGGATAAGCAGGCTGAGAAAGAAGTTAGGGAAATGTCACCCTTCACAATAGCCACAACAATATAAAGTATCCTGGTGTGACTCTACCCAAACAAGTGAAAGATCTATAAGACAAGAACTTCAGGTCTCTGAAGAAGGAAATTGAAGAAGACCTCAGAAAATGGAAAACTCTTCCATGCTCGTGGATTGGCAGGATTAGTAAAGTTAAAATGGCCATATTGCCAAAAGCAATATACAAATTCAATGCAATCCCCATCAAAATCCCAACTCAGTTCTTCACAGAGTTAGAAAAAGCAATTTTCAAATTCATCTGGAATAACAAAAAACCCAGAATAGCTAAAACTATTCTCAACAGTAAAAGAACTTCTGGGGGAATTAGTATCCCAGATCTCAAGCAATACTACAGAGCAATAGTGTTAAAAACTGCATGGTATTGGCACAGTGACAGGCAAGTGGACCAATGGAATAGAATTGAAGACCCAAAAATGAATCCACACACCTATGGTCACTTGATCTTCAACAAAGGAGTGGAAAGCATGCAATGGAGAAAAGATAGCCTTTTCAACAAATGGTGCTGGTTCAACTGGAGGTCAACTTGCAGTAGAATGTGAATTGTTCCATTCTTATCTCCTTGTACTAAGTTCAACTCCAAGTGGATCAATGACCTTCACATAAAACCAAACACACTGAAACTAATAGAAAAAAAAAAAAAAAACTGGGGGAAACCCTTGAGGACATGGGCACAGGGGAAAAGTTCCTGAACAGAACACCAATAGCTTATGCTCTAAGATCAAGATTTGACAAATGGAACTTCATAAATTTACAAAGTTTCTGTAAGGCAAAGGACACTGTCAAAAGGACAAAATGGCAACCAACAAATTGGGAAAAGATCTTTACCAACCCTACATCCAATAGAGGGCTAATATCCAATATATACAAAGAACTCAAGAAGTTAGACCTCAGGGAACAAAATAACCCTATTAAAAAATGGGGGTACTTATCTAAACAAAGAAATTTCACCTGAAGAAATTTGGATGGCTGAGAAGCACCTTAAGAAATGCTCAACATCATTAGTCATTAGGGAAATGCAAATTAAAACAACCCTGAGATTTCACCTCACACCAGTCAGAATGGCCAGGGTTAAAAACCCAGGAGACAGCAGGTATTGGTGAAGGTGTGGAGAAAGAGTAACACTCCTCCACTGCTGGTGGGATTGTTAAGATGGTACAACCATTATGGAAATCAGTCTGGTGGTTCCTCAGAAAATTGGACATGACACTTCCGGAGGACCCTGCTACACCTCTCCTGGGCATATACCCAAAGGATTCCCTGGCATGCAATAAGGACACATGCTCCATTATGTTCATAGCAGCCTTAATTATAATAGCCAGAAGCTGGAAAGAACCCAGATGTCCCTCAATGGAGGAATGGATACAGAAAATGTGGTATATTTACACAATGGAATATTACTCAGCAATTAAAAACAACAAATTCATGAAATTTTTAGGCAAATGGTTGGAACTGGAAAATATCATCCTAAGTGAGGTAATCCAATCACAAAAGAATACACATGGAATGTACTCTCTGATAAGTGAATATTAATTAGCCCAGAAGCTCTGAGTACCTAAGGCACAATTAGCATAACAAATGACTCCCATGAAGAAGTAAGGAGAGGGTCATGATCCTGGAAAGGCTTGATCTAGCATTGTAGGGGAGTACCAGGACAGAGGAAAAAGGAGGGAGATGATTGGAGAATGGGTGGGGAGAAGAAGGCTTATGGGACATATGTGGAGGGGGGAACTGGGAAAGGGAAATCATTTGGAATGTAAACAAAGAATATAGAAAAAATATCATCGAGTCCTATTAGAAATGCCTATATTCAACAAAACTGGACACTCTGGATGAAATGGACAATTTTCTAGACAAATACCAAATACTAAAGTTAAATGAGGATCAAATAAACCATCTAAACAGTCCTATAACCCCTAAAGAAATAGAAGTAGTCATTAAAAGCCACCTAACTAAAAAAAATTCCCGGACCAGATAGGATTTAGTGCAGAATTCTATCATACCTTCAAAGAAAACCTAATACTAATATTCTTCAAACTATTCCACAAAATAGAAATAGAAGAAATGCTACCCAATTCATTCTATGAAGCCGCAGTTACACTGATACCAAATCCACAAAAGGGCTCTACAAAGAAAGAGATCATCAGACAAATTTCCTTTTTGAATATCAGTGCAAAAATACTCAATAAAATTCTCACAAACTGAATCCAAGAATACATCAAAATGATCATTTACCATGATCAAGTAAGCTTCATCCTAGGGATGCAGGGATGATTCAATATACAGAAATATATCAACATAATCCATTACATAAGTAAACTTAGAGAAAAAAACCACAGGATCATTTCATTAGATGCTGAAAAAGCATTTGACAAAATTCAGCATCCCTTCATGTTAAAAGTCTTGGAAATATCAGGGATTCAAGGCCCATTCCTAAATATAGTAAAAACAACATACAATAAACCAGTGGCCAACATGAAACTAAATGGAGAGAAACTTGAAGCAATCCCACTAAAATCAGGGAGTAGACAAAGCTGTCCACTCTCTCCCTATCTTTTCAATATAGTACTCGAAGTTCTAGCTAGAGTAATTCGACAACAAAAAGATACAAATTGGAAAGGAAGAAGTCAAACTATCACTATTTGCAGATGATATGATAGTATAGCTAAGAGACCCTAAAAATACCACTAGAGAACTCCAAAAGCTGATAAACAACTTCAGCAACATGGCCTGATAAAAATTAACTCAAACACATCAGTAGCCTTCCTACATTCAAAGGATAAACAGGCTGAGAAAGAAATTAGGGAAATGACACCCTTCACAATAGTTACAAACAATATAAAATATCTTCATGTGACTCTAACCAAACAAGTGAAAGATCTGTACGACAAGAACTTCAAGTCTGTGAAGAAAGAAATCAAAGATCTCAGAAGATAAAAAAAGATCTCTCATGCTCCTGGATTGTCAGGGCTAATATAGTAAAAATGGCCATCTTGCTGAAAGCAATCTGCAGATTCAATGCAATTCCCATCAAAATTCCAACTCAATTCTTCGTAGTTAGAAAGAGCAATTCTCAAATTCATCTGGAATAAAAAAAAAAAAAAAAAACAAAACAAAAAACAAAAAAACAAAAAAACAAAAAAACAAAAAACCTAGGATAGTGAAAACTATTCTCAACAATAAAAGAACTTCTGGCAGAATCACCATCCCTGACCTCAAGCTATACTACAGGGCAATAATGATAAAAACTGCATGGTAGTGGTACAGTGACAGGCAGGTAGATAATAGAATTGAAGACCCAGAAATGAACCCACTTGATCTTTGACAAAAGAGCTAAAACCATCCAGTGGATAAAAAGACGGCATTTTTAACAAATGGTGCTCATTCAACTGATGGTCAACATCTAGAAGAATGCAAATTGGTCCATTCTTATCTCCTTGTACAAAACCTATGTCCAAGTGGATCAAGGACCTCCACATAAAACCAGATACACTGAATCTAATAGAAAAATAAGTGGGCAAAAGCCTCCAACACATGGGCACAGGAGAAAATTCCCTGAACAGAACACAAACAGCTTATGCTCTAAGATCAAAAATCGATAAATGGGACCTTATAAAATTTCAAAGCTTCTGTAAGGCAGAGGATACTGTCAATAGGACAAAATGGCAACCAACAGATTGGGAAAAGATCTTTAACAATCCCACATCTGTTATCAGGCTAATATCCAATATATACAAAGAACTCAAGAAATTAGACTCCAGAAAACCAAATAACCCTATTAAAAAACGGGAACAGAGCTAAATAGAGAATTTCCAACTGAGGAATATTAAATGGCCAAGAAGCACCTAAAGAAATGTTCAACATCCTTAGTTATTAGGGAAATGCTTATCAAAACAACTCTGAGATTCCACCTCACACCAGTCAGAACTAAGATCTGAAACTCAGGTGACAGCAGATGCTCGCGAGGATGTGGAGAAAGAGGAATACTGCTCCATTGCTGATGGGATTGCAAGCTGGTACAACCACTCTGGAAATCAGTCTGGTGGTTCCTCAGCTATATACCCAGAGCATATACCCAGAAGATACTCTAACATGTAATAAGGACGCATGCTCCACTATGTTCATAGCAGCCATATTTATGATATCCAGAAGCTGGAAACAGCCCAGATGCCCCTCAACAGAGGAATGGATACAGAAAATGAGGTATATTTATACAATGGAAAACTACTCAGCAATTAAAAACAATGACTTCATGAAATTTGCAGGCAAATGGATGGAACTTGAAAATATCCTGAGTGAGGTAACTCAGTCACAAAAGAACACACATGGTATGCACTCACTGATAAGCCATATATCTTAGTCATCCCATATACAGTCATCAAACCTAGACGCTATTGTGATGCTGGGAAGTACTTGCTGACTGGAGCCTGATATGACTGTCTTATGAGAGGCTCTGCCAGAGCCTGACAAATAGAGGTGGATACTTGCAGTCAATCATTGGATTGAGTGTGGGGGTTCCTGATGGAGTTAGAGAAGGAACTGAAGGAGCTGAGGGGGTTTGCAGCCCCATGGAGGGAGTAATAGTGTCAACCAGCCAGACCCCTCCTCCAGATCTCCCGGGGAATGGACCACCAACCAAAGAGTACACATGGAGGGACCCAAGGCTCTGGCTGCATGTGTGGCAAACAATTGCCTTGTTGGATATCAGTAGTAGGAGAGGCCCTTAGGCCTGAAGGTGTTCAATGCCCCAGTGTAGGAGAATGCCAGGGAGAAGGGAGCCAATAGATGAAAGGAAGAGAACCCTCATAGAGGTGGGCAAGTGGCAGATAGGATAGGGGTTTCTGAAGGAGAGACCTGGAAAGGGGACAACATTTGAAAGGTAAATAAAGAAAATATCCAATAAAAAAACAAACAAACAAGACTATAGGTATGTAGAAAAGGAGGACCAAAGGAACTGGAGTTATATAGAAATGGAAAATTCTAGAAAGAGTGTGTGAAAAATTACTGAAAAAGCATGGATTGAGATAGTAATCATTTTGTAGGGTTCTCCTCTTCCTCCTTCCCCCCCTCCTCCTCCTCCTCCTCCTCCTCCTCCTCTTCCTCCTCCTCCTCCTCCTCTTCCTCCTCCTCGTCCTCCTCCTCCTCCTCCTCCTCCTCCTCCTCCTCCTCCTCCTCCTCCTCCTCCTCCTCCTCCTCCTCCTCCTCCTCCTCCTCCTCCTCCTCCTCCTCCTCCTCCTCCTCTTCTTCTTCTTCTTCTTCTTCTTCTTCTTCTTCTTCTTCTTCTTCTTCTTCTTCTTCTTCTTCTTCTTCTTCTTCTTCTTCTTCTTCTGTTTCTTCTGCTTCTGCTTCTTCTGCCTAAGCATAATTCTTACAGCAGGAAACAGCATTCAAAGAAATTCTTTGTGTTATAGGGGGATTCAGTGAAGACAAAGAATAGATTTTCTTCTCATAGAATATGTATAGTTGCTACACTGCAAAATCTTCAACAAGGATTTCAAGCAAAGATTTCTAGCCACTGTGCAATTTAAAGTTGCCACAAAGGTAGGGTCAAGGAGGATAAATAGCATGCTCAATGATACATGATTGTCCCACAGTGAGAGATGTACTTAGGAATAAACATGATCACATTATCATTAATATTAATAGTAAAGAGTAATACCCCTTGTAAAGTTCCCTGAGCCATTTGGGAAGCTGAGGACATGATTCTTTGATGGCTAGAAAACAAGTGATATATTGTTGGGTTGAAAAATACTAGATTTGTTTCATGGAAGAACAGGGCATGTGTGCTTGAGTATTATAAATGTATGTGCATGTGGCTGGATGTCCATGAGTGACAATGTAAAGCAATGCCCAAAGTCTTTGTGCAGTTAAACTTTGTAAAGGCTATATATTTATAAATATATCATATAAAATTTTAGCTACTTAGTTCATGCTTAAATTTTTATGTATTTGAGTTCTTCTATTTGAAAATGAGGCAAAATATAAAAATATTTTATATTTTTATAAAAAATTTCATAAAACTAAATGAATATAAAAGGACTCTGAGTTCTTTCCTTGAACTGATGGAAGACAAAAACATTGCACCAGCAAACCATACTTGAGGAAAAGGGGAGATATTGTGAAAAATCTCTGGGGAAACATTCCAAATTTCAGGATCTCAGGTTTTGGTTTTTTTAAAGTTAGGTTTATATGTATACATGAATGCCTAAATGTGTACAGGTACACAACAACACACATATGTGGTGCCCACTAAATCCAGAAAAGGGTGTCAAATTCCATGGAATTGGAGTTATAGACAATTGGGTACAGCCATGTGGGTGCTAGGAATCAAACCTGGGTCCTTTGCAAGAGCAGCAAGTGTTCTTAGCACTGAGCAATCTATTTAAAAAAATGTCTGTGTGTATGTGTGCATGTGCATATGTGTGTGTGTGTGTGTGTGTGTGTGTGTGTGTGTGAGAGAGAGAGAGAGAGAGAGAGAGAAGAGAGCATAGGGTATCCTCTACCACTTTTTGATGAACTCAGAGTTTGTGTTTTCTAGACAGGCTGGTATCCATTAAGTCCCAGAGATCCTCTTCTGTCTACTCCCCTTTGAGCTGAGATTATAAGAATTGGCAGACGTGCCTAGCTTGTTATGTGGCTACTGGTATCTAAACTCAAATCTTTAGGATTGCCCAGCAACTGCTCTTAACCACTTGAGCCATCTCTCCATCCCCTAATCTAAGATTTTTTTAAGAAGCATAATACTGATCTTAAAAGACCACAAGCTAAGATATGAAAATGAGAAAAGGAACCAGGTAATATATTAATTCCTGGATGTGGGGTAGGGTGGGGTTGGGGGACAATTAATAGAACATAAAAAAGTTGGAGTAGATGGAGTTGAAAGAAAGCACCCAGAAGACTGAGGAAGACTTTGTCTATGTTGCCCCTCCCCCACTCTCAGAAGTCCTTTGTGATGTGGAGTCCTGGCTTTGTGATGGAGAGTCTCCAGCTCTGTGATGTGGGCCTGAGTTATCCTTTAGCTCCAAGGAAGAACTCCCAACAATGGGATTCAGATGGAGAATCTTCCCTCTCTTCTGGAAAGCATTTACACCACATGGCTGAGCCTCAGCTCCACAATATGGGCAATGGACATGATCCTTGCCTTTGTGTGTGGACTGGGGCTCTACCTCCTGTTACTTCCTTTTCTTGAGAGTCATCTGTCTTCACCTCCATCAAATATAAAGTTCACCAGGAAGGTGAGAAACTCTCAACTTAACTAACAGAATTCTCTCTCTCTCTTCCTCTCTTGTCCTTCTCTCCTCCCTCCCACCCATCCTGTCTGTGCATCTCTTTCTTCGTTTTTAAATTAGCAAATGAAGAATTGGTTTGAATAATAGGATCTTCAAACAAAGTTTGTTTTTCTTGGTTGTCTGATATCTTCCACCCACTTCCTTTGCTTCTCTCCTCACCTTGTACTCCTCCACTCCCACAAGCTTCCTTTTGATTTTCATATCACATGCATCTTTTCACCCACTTCTCCTGCCTCAACACCACATTTCATTACAAATTTCCATTTTTCCAAATCAAGTATACAGATAGATGGCTGGGAAGAAATCTCCAGAAAGAACAGAAATCTATTCTCCTAGGAGCAGGTGGGGTAGGGTTGAGAGGAGTCACCATAGCATCTATCTGGAGCTCACAATATGTCTGTGGGGTGTGCCACTTCATGTATAGGATCTGGATTCTTGAAACAGTTGAGGATCTCAGCATTGAGCGCTGGTTCATATGTCCTCTTCTCCTGTGCAAGCCTTTCCTCTGTGATGGGTTGTCTGAGAGCTGCGCTGAGCCTCAAAAGGCATTAGATAAGAGGCCAGAGCTCAAGACATCTAGCTTAAAGAAGCAGAATTCTACATGGCAGCTATGAAGCAGCTGCAGGAATTTGGCTCTTGAGCAGAAAAACAACTGTAGACATCCATGGTTGGACTCACAGGAGAAAATCCTCCCTCCATTGTGTGTGTGTGTGTGTATGTGTATCTTATACATTTGTGTGATATGTATATGTGTGTGTTATGTACATGTGTATAATATGTATTATGTGTTGTGTATGGTGCTTATGTGCATGTGAATGGGGTGCATATGCTTGTGCATCTATTAGGAGGGCAAAGAAGAATATCAAGTGTTCTCTATACCCTCTCCTTATTTTCTTTAGACAGAGACTTTGCAACCCTAATGCTATGGGAGGCAAGTATAGGAAAGGATTTCTGGAATCTGTTGTCTCCCAGCCTAGCTCCAAGTTCAGATCTTCTGTCTCTGCCTCTAATAGCACTAGGGTTCCAGGCACATGTGGAACTACATCTGGCTTTTTACGCTAATACTGGAACCTGAATTTAGGTCTTTACACAGCAAGTGTTCTTACCCACTAAGTCATCTACACAGCTCCCTTTTTTCTTAAACAAAGAAAACTGGTTGGGGAAAATGCTTAGTAAAGTGGTTGCCTTGCAAGCATGAAGACCTGGATTTAGATACTTAGCACCCTTGCAAGTAGAAAGCTGGGCATGATGATGTGTGCTCATAGTCTCACACTGGGAAGACAAACATAAAAGAATCCCCAAAGCTTCCTAAACAGCCAGTCTAACGGAGTTAGTAAGAGACTGTATTTAGAAAGAGTGACAGGAGAATACTGACATTACTAATATGGATCTTTAGTCTCACACACATACACACAGAGAGAGAGAGAGAGAGAGAGAGAGAGAGAGAGAAGGAGAAGGAGAAGGAGAAGGAGAAGGAGAAGGAGAAGGAGAAGGAGAAGGAGAAGGAGAAGGAGAAGGAGAAGGAGAAGGAGAAGGAGAAGGAGAAGGAGAAGGAGAAGGAGAAGGAGAAGGAGAAGGAGAAGGAGAAGGAGAAGAAGAAGAAGAAGAAGAAGAAGAAGAAGAAGAAGAAGAAGAAGAAGAAGAAGAAGAAGAAGAAGAAGAAGAAGAAAAAGAAGAAGTATTTGATCTCATTTTTTAAAATGTCAAGTTAAAACAACAAAAACAGAACCACCATCCAAGTTTGGTGGCACATTTCTTTAAACCCAGTATTTGAAAGGCAGAGGTAAGTACATCTCTAAGAGCTCAAATCTAAGGTGGTTCATAAATTCCAGACCATCCAGTACTGGAGAGATGTCTTAGCTGTTAAGAACACTTGCTGTTTTTCCAGAGGAACCAAGTTTTCTTCCTAGACCACATATCCCACAACCATCTATACTCTAGCTTTAGGAGATCCACACATTTCTGGTCTCTGCTAGTGGTCAAACACAAATCAAACACACACACACACACACACACCATATTGAATTTAAAATTCATGAATATTGAATATCTGCACCTTCTCTAGAGGAGATTGAGAATGTTTCTCTCTGTATCACATTTTGCAGCCTCAGATACAGATGACCTGGCAGAGCCAGTACAAAAAAAAGTTTAAGAATCATTGTAGGACTGATGCAAAAGGTAAGTCAGTCTCTGCCATTCAGTTGCTTGTGAGGAGCTAACACCATGTTTCCCAGGTGAGTTACAGAGGCCTAAGAGGGAGGTTTCTGGGAAGGAAATCAGAATCCCATACTCAGGTTCCTGGATTAGAAGAAAGCTATGATAAGCCAGATGACAAGTGTTCTTAACAGGGAGGTCTCTAGACTCTTAGGAGCAATGCTACCAGGATTTGGAGGTGGGAACTTGAGTAAAGCTGATTCTTTCTTGAGATGACTTAACCCTCTCTCCCATATGTCAGCTAGGAGGATCATGGAGGGTGACAGCTATGGGAACTACTTATAAATGACTAAGTGCTGTCTGTCCATGTACCTTGAAAGCTCTACAGATCATGGATCACATGACCTTGAATGCTAGTGAACAGGTTCTGGAGTTTAATCTTGTAATCTTTTCTAATGGGATACCCACAAATTTTGCTTGTTATAATAACCCTATGCCCCGCCTTCCACCATCATAACCCACTCTCCTAATTTCCAGCTTGGGGAGAATGCCTGAAAAAGCTGAAAGAAAAAGAAAAGGATGAATTATTTCTAGAAGAAATGAGCCCAGGACACCATTTGAACTCTTTAGGGAATATATTTAACTCACGAAGTGCTAAACAAGACAGAACTACCTTGTTACCCTTCTGGAACCTGAAAGAAAAATCAGAAGAGCAGATGGCTACTCAGAAAATATCTTATCCCAAGATCTCAGGGGACCATTTTCAACAGAAATATGACCAGCTTTTCTGGGGTCTCCCTTCTCTCCACAGTGAGTCTCTGGTAGCTGCTGCCTGGATCCCTCAGACAACGTCAACTCTCCCTTCTCCCTTTTTCTTATTCAATGTCATCCCAAGTGTTTATCCAATTCAACTGCAGGATAAAATGTCTCCAATGCTTCCCCATACACATCCTCTGTCCTATCTGGACCTCCAACATCCACCTTTAATTCTATCTCCAATTGAATTCCAGCCCCCAGTTTTGAATCAAGTTCATTTTCAATCCCCTCTCCCAGTCCTACTACCCTCTTCTCTACCCTATAATAGGGGTTTTGGTACATCTTATTCTCAATCACAAAGTAAGCCACAATACCTCCCAGCTGAAATAAAATACACAGAAAGGCCCTTACTGAAAAAACAACTAGAAAATAGATTGACTTTACCCTTGATGATCCAGAAACCTCAAGAAGCCTATGACATTTTGGACCCCAACCCTTCCCAAGACTGGGCAGTCTCTATCCTTCCTGAAAATTTTCCCATCAGCTGTGAGCTCCGGGAGAAACTGGAGCAGCACATTCAAAGGTGGCTCATTCAACATCAATGGAATTTTTCTCATAGGATCCAAGACTCTAAGGGGATGATGGCACCTCAGAACACAGTAACAGGAAAACCTGGCACCTCACAAGCCCTTGTGTCTACTGGTGAACACAGCAAGGAGGGCCAGAAGGTGAAATTCCCTCTAGAAAAGGAATCTGGCAAGAATCTGGGACCTATTCTAGGAAAGATCTCAAAAGATCCAATCAGGGGCTTGGAAAAAACTATAGTAAAGGTTCATGGGGCAAACATTTTGGAGTCAGAAAGAGTTTCAGTTAAGTGCTTGAAGAGTGACTTCAAAAATGACTCAACATATCACATAGACAAAGATTTAGATAACAACTTGAAACTTCATTTGGGTACAAAGTCAGGGCAGATAAATCACGGTCTGACCCCTCTGAGTATGCGACGATCCTGGCTTGCTGTGGACAATAGTTTCTATGAGACTGACAACCATATGGAAAAGAGAAATTTTCCAGCCTTAAAGAGTTCAGAAAAGTCCACGTGCTCTTCAGAGAAGCTTGCCTTTCTCAATCCAGAAACTCGACAGACTCTGGAGGCACATGTTGTAAGGTTTTGGGCGAAGCACAGGTGGGGTCTACCCCTTAAAATACTCAAGCCCATAAAGCTCTTTAAGTTAAAAAGTATTGAGTCCTTGCCTGTTACACTCTGTGCCCAGACTTCCTCAACCACTTCAATACATAGGACCAGTTCAGCAGTTGAGGTAGTCGGATTCCTAGGAAAACCATGCTTGAGACAGATGATAATTACAGATTCTTCTCCATCATCAGAGAATCTTCTCCTTGTCTCATCTCCTTCCTGTAAGAGGGCCATGAGAAGGCTTCCCTCTGGTGTTGACCATGAGTCTTATACAGCCCTGCCAGCCAAACCAGAGAGGGGGCATCTTTCAGAAACTCTCACTTACAACTTCATGGATGTACCCTCACAGAGTACGGGTATTTTAAAGAGAGAGATAGGGAACCGAGAAGTCCTTTTACTGCCTAGAAGGACTAATGCCCAAAATTCAGAGGCACACACCCTTCAGGCAAAAGTTGTTAGTGAGTTTCCACATAATGTGAAGACAGAATTAGCAGGCCAGCCACAAATCTATACCACTGCTGTGCTCCTTCCAAAACGTTCCAGGAGCATGCTTCTTCCTGTAGACACTTTGACTTCACATGTATTAGGTGACATTGTGGTAGTAGACAGGGGCAATGGCCTGGTGCAGCAGAGACCCAGTACTCCAAAGCATCAAGTCTCACAGAAGAGTCAAATCAAGATGTTGACCCCTACTTATCAAGGAGAAAACACTAAGAGACAAAGTGAAAGAAAGTATGAAGACAGGCTTAAGTTCACCCCAGTCAAGGAGAAAAAAGTCAACTTTGGAGGCCAATACTATCAGCCCCTTCCAAAAACCACACAGGTGCTTCTAGAGAACCCCTCCCAAAGACGTGTGGGCCGCTTTCTACAGTGGATTCACCCCAAGAAAAGAATCAAAGGGCAGGAATTTCATCCCCTTGCAGCAGCCACTGCCCAGAATCAACGAAGGCAAGTGAGAAAAAAACCATATATGGACAACAATGTTGCTGAGGCCCAGAAACTTATGACAGCTGTTGGACAGATGTTAGAAAAGAAAATGAAGCTACAACATCAACTCTGTGCTTCAAAGTTCAACCAGCACAGAGAAGTTCCTCCAGCCCCCATTTCTCGGTTTTCCCATGGCCACATGCCAGTCTCCTATTTAGAGCAAAGGAAAGGAGCCAGTTACCCGAGCAATTCCTCATGTCAGAGGTGTTCTATACAGGACAGGCACATCAGAAGCCAACTGCCTCAGAAAAGTGTACAATTTAGCAAGAAACCACAGATCCCACGGAACCCCAGATACTTGTCCCCCAATGCAGCTTTGAACATAGTGAATTCTTCCCAGAATAGAAGAGTAGTGCCAGGAATCCCAAATCACCATCTTTATTGTCCTAGGCACTGTGCCTTCCAGAGAAATGTCTGTAGAGATCTAGGACATTCCTCTGTAGTTTTTCCTAATAGGAAAACATAATTGAAAGAAAAAGATTAGTGAATGTAAAAATTATTTTTCTCATGTTAGTACATTCGAGATACTTAATGTAGCCCAAAATACATGTTTTTCCCCCATAAAAGGGTAATGGTTTCTGTCTGTTCCATGTTTTATATGGGCCTTGGCTTCTAGCAGTGGGGTGATTGACAGACATAGAACAAGCCCACCTCCACAGAAAATCTTAACATCAAAACACTGTCAGAGTTAGGGGAGACTACTGTTGGTAAAATGCCTGCTGCAAAAACATAAAGACCTGAGCTCAGATCTCTATTACACATGTACAAAGCCAAGCATGGTGGCACACAGTTTTAATCCTAGTTCAAGGAAGAAAAAGAGATCCTTGGAGCTCATTGGATAGATGAGTGAGCTACAGGTTCACTAAATGACCTTGTATCCAAAGGGGGGGGGGCTACTGATAAAGATAATCAAAATTGATTTCTAGTCTTTACACACATATATGTTGTATACATACATGTTTACTTGCACAAAGATGATGGGATAAGGAAAGCTGAGAACATTCCATTTTATAATCTGCTTCAATCCACCTTTTCATTGCTTTATCTTAACCTTAAACTTTAGGCAGATACAAAGACTTACAGAGGTATCTTAAGTTTCCAAGTTCCCTCAGGGGTTCCAGGCAGGGTCAGAGCTAATTAGCTTTTCTTGTTATAAAATAGGCATAAGTTTGAATGGAGGTAAGGTATTCTTTTGTGCTCTGGGCTCAGAAGCAGAAGAAAGCTTTCCCATAGATAATGTCTGCCTTTGGGAAGCCTCTTCTCATGGGGAAAGGTAAGGGTAGTGATAAGTCCTTACAGTTCAGCCTTAAGGAAAATTTAGTCTAAGGAAAATGCATCTCCATGCATTCCCCATACTGTAGAATAGCAGAGGAAGGCACTTTCCTGATAACGGTGATTATAACATTTAGGGAGACCACTGAAGGTCATATGTGCCCCAGAGGAAGAATAGTCCTACTAATCACTTACCTAAGTCAATTTCATAGCTAGCTTAAGTTCAGGGAGTTATTTTAGGTGAATGAAAAGGGACATGATTGAGAGTTTAGAACTGTAGACTAAGGGCAGGATACAAAGAATTGAAAACCTTGGAACCAAAGAAGCATGAAGGTGCTATAAATGTGCCATGAACAAGGAGTCCTTGTTGTTCCCTTGTGTAGGAAGATCAATGACCTTTAGGAAAGATTTCAGGCACTTCAATAGCTTGTACAACAGCAGCTGAAGGCTCAACATATAGAAGAGTCTACTGGCTGATAGAATTCCCCTGTGTGTGTTATAAAAAAAAAAAGAAAATGGGTAAATGAAGATGTCAACAGATTTAAGAGTGATAAATAGTACAATTCAACCAATGGGTCTTTCACAGCCCGGAATTCCTTTACCTTCTTTATTACATAAGTCATGGCCTATGATAGTAATTGATTTAAAAGATTGCTTTTTCAGTCTCTTTCCATGAACATGATAGGGAAAGATTTATTTTCTCAGAACCTATTTATAATAGTGGCAATTGGAAAGTAGTTCTACAGGGAATGCTAAATAGTCCAACTTTGTCAATATTTGGTGCAACAACCACTAGAAATGATAGCTAGACAATTTCCTTAATCTATTATTTATCATTACCTGCATAATACTTTAGAGAAAATGTTTTAGGAAACACAAAAAATTTTGCCATGCTGGAGATTACAGATTGCTCCTGAAAAAAATGCATAGAGGAGATTCTATTAACTATTTGAGTTATAAAATTAAGTCAACAAAAATTGGACCAGAAAAGGTACAAATCCATAGAGTTCAGTTGTAAACTCTTAATGATTTTCAAATATTAATTTGAGATATTGACTCTGGCCTACAATTGAATTAGCGATTCATGAGTTAAGTAATTTGGGGGGAGAGAGAGGGGGGGTAGAACAGAGACCATAAGATGCATATGTGGACCAAGTTGATCCTAAACTTGATTATATTTTGGTTATTTTGCTTCCAACTCATTCTTCTCCTTTGGGGCTCATTATAGGGAAGGGAAGATAGTATTATGGAGTGAATTTTCTTAGCACATAAACAAAGTAAAAACTAAAGAATTACATAGAAAAGATTTCTGAATTATAAAAGGTAGAATAAGACTTTGTCAGTTATCAGGAACAGACATGGCTGAAATTGTAGTGCCTTTTACTAATGCTGAGGCTATGCCATTATGGATAATCAATGAAGATTGACAAAGAGTTTTTAGTAACTATTTGGGAGAAAATAATAATAAATAACCTAAAAGCAGTTTATAAAAAGAATTGGATTATCCCACCTATTATAAGGAAACATCAATTCCTGAAGCACCTACATTTGCATCAGCAAATAAGTTAGGAATGGCAGGCTATAAATCAGAAAAAAATAAGCAAAGTAATCCAAAGCCCATATACTTTAGTTCAAATAATCAGAGTTGTAGGCTATCCTTATTAGATTTTCCTGAATCTCTTAATGACTTTCAATATGCAGAAAGAATTGTTTCACATATAGAAACTGCTGAATTTGTTCCTGATGGTTCAGAATTAACTTTATTCATGCAGTTGCAACAGGTAATCAAAAATAGAAACTATGCATTGTATATCACATATATTTAGTCTCATATAGGCTTGCCAGGTCCATTAGCACAAAGAAATGACCAGATATTAATAGGGAATGTGTTAGAAGCCTCAAAATTTCATGAAAAACACATGCTAACAATAGAGGTTGAAAGAAAAAGCTTTCACTTAGTAACAGGCCAAAGAAATTTAAAAAAAAATTTCCTATTGTTCTCTGTATAACTGAATTCCATTACCTGATAGAAGTAACTCTACAGATACCTAAAGAAGTTGAATCTAGCATATTAGCATATGTGTTTGTTTCATTTTTCAGAATTTGGAAAAGTAAAGTTTGTACAACATACCACTGACACATATTTGGAGTTTCAATGGGCAATTGTTTTGAGTTCTGAAAAAGCTGATTCTATAATTACACATTTATTGGAAATAATGGTAATTATGCTGATGCCTGCACAAATTAAGACTGATAATGGATGCCCCTACATATGTCTACAGTAAGATGAAGCAATTCTTTGCATATTATAAAGTACATTATGAAGTACAGTATACCACACAATCCTATAGGGCAGGCAGTTATAAAAAGATCTAATCACACTTTTCAAAATTAGAAATTCAAGTTAGTCATCTATAAATAATTTACTTATAATCATTGTATTATTCAGAGTTCTCTAGAGTCTCACAGAACTTATGGAATGTCTCTATATGCTGAGGGAATTTATTGTGATGGCTTAGAGTTTGTAGTCCAACTAACCCAACAATGGCCAGCTGTGGATGGGAAGTTCAAGTATCTAGTAGTTGCTCAGTCCCACAAGGCTAGTTGTTTCAGCTGATATTCTGTAAAAGTAGGTTCTAACAGATGTGCTGGCAAGTAAGTGCAAGCAGTCAAAAAAGAGTGAATCTTTCTTCTTCCAACTTCTTCGTCCTTATCTAGGCCTCTAACAGAAGGTGTGACCTAGATTAAAGGTGTGGACAATGACACCTGGATCTGAAATTTGCTTTGTTCCAAGCTACCTTGAACTCAGAGATCTCCTTGCCTCACTCTACTGGGATTAAAGTCATGTACTACCTTGCTTGGGCCTAAGATTTTCATGGCCACTATGCCTCAAGATTTCTATGCAAAGATCCAGGAAAGAAACTTGTGTCTTTCAGCCTCAAAATCTGAATCACAGGTGTGCCCTCCAGTTCTGGATTGTGGTTCATTCCAGATATAGTCAAGTTGACAACTATGAATAGCCATTACAGTCATGTTAAGTACTAGTTTAGTTAATTACAGAAATAGGCTTTATTTAGCCTCCTATATATGTTTTCAAAGTTAAGCAGAAAACAAATGGCTAGAAAGAGGCAGTTTGTCCATTCAGATATACCTTATACAGATAGGTAGTCCTCAAACACTTCAGAGATCTGAAGAATATGGCATTTAAGATGTTTTAATAAAAAAGTTTTTTCTGACAGACACATCAGCTCCTGGCAGCACCCCTATAAACTTCAAAGAAGATGATGAGCACTGAAGAACCTCCACTTGGAGTTTGCTTCAATTGTTGCTTAGATGGCCATTGGACAAAAAAAAAGTCTCAACTGCTGACAACATGGACAAGCAGGACACTGGAAGGTCGAATGATCAACTTTGCCAAGATAAGATAGGTCAGCCCTTCAAAATTCCTGTTTCACAGATAAGTCTGTCAGATAGTCTGGGCCCATCAGCTAAAGATTAGGTGCTCCAATGACACAGAGGAAACTTGACTGACCAGGCATCCAGCAGTCTCTGTCATTTCCATAGTTTTGGAAGCTACTTGTTCTGAACTTCCTGTTTACTTAGGTAATATTTATCCTTCTCAAGTCTCTGATGGGGTTGAAGACTAGACAGTTATAGTCTTACAGATTTCCTTATTAACTACTAAAAACATAAAATCTTAAGTTGTTTAAGATCTAAGAAAATGTTCTAGGGTCTAAAAAGATGTTTTAGGTTGATAAATGCAAATTATAATAAGAAAGTGATTTACGTACAAAACTTTGGAGTCACCAAGATAGGGTAAAGAGTAAAGTGCTTTTTCCAAGATTGCCAAATACAAATGAACTGGACATTGTAAGTATAATTCTTACCTGATAGTTCTCAAAATTGTTCTTATTGTATCTAGTTGGCTAGTTGATTGATATTAGAGAGAAAAAACATTTATTGAACTACAAGGGGGACATTCTCCCAACCTTTTCTGCAATGGAAAAGGTTGGAAATGGAAAATAGGAAAAAGAAAATATAGAAAATCCTTCCTGGAAGCTAAGCAGGAGAGATAGCCTAGTTGCAACAGCCACAATAGACTCCTGAAACAATATTCATTCCTTTCCTTTCTGTTTCCTCTATGTCACTAGAAACCAAGTTTCCCATTCTTTTTAATCCTACATCTGGGCACCACTTTTGGGGACTGCTTTATTGGGTGCCCAGATGTAGGACTAAGAGTGTTTATTACTCTTAAAACTCTTATTCCATCCTAATATCTTCGAACTACTCAACACTGGGAAGGAGAGAAGGTTAGAGGGGAAAGAGGATGTATATAATGTTAGGCTACTTTTCCTGCTAATTAGAGCTACAAATACTCCAAAAAGGCCATTCCTGCTGTTGCTGTTGGTTCCTGCTGCAGTGGTTTATCTAGTGGTTGTAAGCAAAGATACAGGAAAGAGAAATTTGATGTCCTGATGATGAAGATTGGATTTTTCCCAAAGAACTTGATTAGTTATAATCATCATGAAGTAGTCTAAAATGTCTACACCCCTCCTCCCGTTCTCCTCTAACCTTCCTTCTCTCCTACCTAGAGTTGAGGTTTTAGAAGGGCTTAGAGTGGAATAAGGATCAGAAGGGTGGTAGATATAAGAACTTCAAAACAGACCCCTCCAAAGCATGCCTACACTGTCTGTATGGAAAATTAGAAGGAAGCAGAACCATTTACACAGAGAACATATTCCAAGCTGTGCTATATACAAGACACAGAATAGATGCATCTTAGGGGCCTCACACATGGTGGAGGGCTGATGGCATGTTTTTGTACACTGTGTAAAGATTATCCATGTATTATTTAAATGCTGATTTCCCTGCCTCCATATTTTGTTGCAATCTGGACATATAATGCTTATTCCAAGTATCTCCTGTTTCAAATTTGTGCAAGCATTGGTCCCCATTTCTTATCTGACTTGTAAATAAAAGCTGATCATCCAATGGCTTGGCAGAGGAGAGAACAAGGCCAGGCTTCTCCAGTCAAGGGAAAAGGGAGAAAGAGAGAGATGGGATAGGGAATTCACCAAGAGGAAAGGGTCTCAGAGACATATGGGAGAACACACCCGAAGTCCAGAAAGCCAGACCAATACTAAAATGCAAGTGTCTTGGGGATTTTGTCTGGGAAGTAGACAGATTAGCTTAGAGGATTTGAATAGATCAATTAGCCACTTATCAGTGACTGCATTCCATGTGTTTTCTTTTGTGAATGCGTTACCCCACTTAGGATGATATTTTCCAGTTCCAACCGCTTGCCTAAGAATTTCATGAATTCGTTGTTTTTAATTGCTGAGTAGTATTCCATTGTGTAAATATACCACATTTTCTGTATCCATTCCATTGAGGGACAAAAAAATGCAGTCATATGTGAAGCAGCACATCATCTTAGGGAAGTAACTGTTGATAAGTCTTTTGTTTTGTTTTATTTTGTTTTTTCAAGACAGGGTTTCTCTGTGTAACCCTGGCTGTCCTGGAACTCACTCTGCAGATCAGGCTGGTCTCAAACTCAGAACTCTGCCTGCCTCTTTCTCCCAAGTGCTGGGATAAAGGCGTGCACCACCACCACTCTGAATACCCTAGACAAAATTCACATATCAAATGATTCCCAAGAAGGAAAGAGAGGGCCCTGGTCCTGGAAAGACTTGATGCACCAATGTAGGGGATTACCAGGACAGAGAAATGGGAGGGGGTTGATTGGGGAACAGGTGGAGGGAAGAGGGCTTATGGGACTCATGGGGAGGGGGGAACCGGGAAAGGGGAAATCATTTGGAATGTAAACAAAGAATATAGAAAATAAAAAAAGAATAGATCAATTACTGCCCAGCTACTATACTGTAAAACTTGATTAAATAAATCTAATAGTCTCTTTCTCATTCATTTGGGAGCTAGCCAGGGTTAAAGAAAAACTACCATTTTAAAAAATACATTTATAGAATGTCTTGCATTATACTCATCCTGATAACAACAGAAATGGTCCCTAACATCCACATATGGAACTGGGTTGATGCCTAACTATATGTAGGGATAGTGGCCACATGCCAGTGGTCTGGATGCTGATACCACAGCCTTCTCTTGAAGAGGAACAACCAAATTAGCTTACAGAGTGGGACTAGCAGTAATAATGGAACTGAGGCTGGCAAGAGGGTCTGGGACATGAAGAAGAGTAACTTCATGGCCTACACAAGCTAAGAAGAGGGTAGCATAAAGCTGGACCCTGACCTCAGAAGAGGCCACATCTGGCTGTTCTGGCTTCTCTCAGGATACCAAGAGGTGAGTTTTTTGAAGTGTGTAGAAACAAAACCAAGATCCCATGGTTCCCACCAATAAAGGCAAAACACTGACTACACTAATGGTCCAGACAGGAGACATTATTGCTCCTTCATCCTCCACAAGATTCAGGAAGGCCACCAAAGGTATATAGAAAGCTCCCAGAGAGACTTGAAATAGACATCAGATGACTGACTTCTTTACATAGATTTTTAACCTGAAACTTCTCATAGGGATTTTATGTAGGAACCTCATACAACCCTGGTGTTATCCTATACAAGCCCCACAAAGACCCCACACAGATGTCTCAGTCACACAGATACCTCAATTTTATATTTGTATCCTTTCTTACACAGATACATTCCAAAATATCACACTTAAACCTCCATAAATATTGTATAGAGTCCTGTCCAAGTCAGCAAATAGGAAGCCACAGAGCTTACTCACAGAAACAACTGAGGCCATGCAAATATCTCCCAAATCTTAGAATATTCCTAAAGACACCACTAATCAACATACAGAGATCACAAACCCCAGACTACCCTCAGAAATTCCCAGTTAGTACACAGAATATCTATACATAATTGAAGTGGTCGTTTAGGGTGGCTTATGATTCGCTGTCTCAGAGGATACTGCATGGTTCCTTGATCTGGGCTCAAGGATCTTGCATCTTTCTGCGTACCCAGATGAAGTCAAAGAATTAATGCTTTCTCTGGAAACAATCACAGACAAATTTCTCATCTATGGATTTCTGTAAGATATCCTTGGCTTTCTGCAATATTGGCTTTCTCCTTTGCCAATAATTCTGGGGACCAGATGCAAACATCACTTTTATTTCCTCAGATGTGAGGATGAGAGTTGTACCCAAGAAAATACACAGCTTAGACTGAGTCCTGAGTGTTTCTCTTTTCTAACCATCCCTAGGCCTAGGACCAGAAGCTTCTAGCCTCTGTACAATCGTCAGCCTCTGTCTCTGTCTGTTAACCTAGGCCTAGAATGTTTCAGCCTCTGAGACTGGTTCAACTGAGCTGTTTTAGCCCAAATTCCTCTCTATGACAGGTTCAAACTGCCTTCTCTTGGGTTCTGACTGAATTGCTCTGCTTGACTTCAAATTAACTATAGCAATATGTTCTAACCTCCAGGCTCCTTCTCATTCTCTGGCTTGTTCTATCTTCCAATCTGTGTCTGTAAAATTGCCCCAGTAAAGTTTCCCCATTCTGTTTCTCTCTGTACTGCTCTCTTAAGTCACTTCTCTTTCCTGTCCTCATGAAAGCTGTGAGTATACTATCTCTGACTCATTCTGTCAAATCTGTCTCTGATTTGTCACTTTGTCTGCCCCTCAAATGTCACTTTAAAACATGGTTGCTTCTTCTATAAACATTGCTTTCATTGTTAGAGATTAAAGGTGTGTACTCAGGGTGTGTCTGTATTTCAGCCAAATCATATTGTAATCCAGAGAGTGTGTGCATTCCAGATGGAACACACAGTCATAGAAAATATTATTCATATATCTAACAAGCTTAAGCTGTACCTTCAATCTTCCCCAAAGAAAACTCTAGGTCTAAATGGCTTCAGGAAAGATTTCTGACATTCAAGGGGGAAAAATTCTATAATTATTCTCATTAAAGTAAAAAAAAAAAAAGTGGAGAAAGTCCTCCAACTGATGCTTTGTACATTTTCAGACTTGGCCAGCGTGCTACTGTAGTCATCAGCTAAGGGGAAGAGTTGTAGAGCCTCTGTAAGCAAATTGACCACACAACCATGGGCAGATTTTAACATCTTCCTGGAAATAGATGGAATAAAAATTAGAATGGTTTCCTGATATGTAAATACTATTTAGAAATAAAATATATATAATTTAGTGTATCTAGTTTTATGGTGAAGTCCTTGATCCATTTGGACTTGAATTTTGCTCAGGGTGACAAATATGGATTTATTTTCATTCTTCTAATGTAGACATTCAGTTAGACCAGTACCATTTGTGGAAGATCTTTCTTTTTTTCTATTGTATGATTTTGGCTTCTTTATCAAAAATCAAGTGTCTATAGGTGTGTAGGTTTATTTTTGAGTCTTTGATTTGATTCCATTGATCAATGTGTCTGATTCTTTACCAATACCGTGCAGTTTTTATCACTGTTGCTCTGTAGTACAACTTGATTGTGATTCTTCCAGAAGTTCTTTTATTGTTTAGGACTATTGGCTATCCTGAATTTATTATTTTTCCATATGAAGCTGAGAATTGCTTTTTCAAGGTATAAAAAAATTGTGTTGGAGTTTTGATGGGATTTGCATTGCATCTGTAGATTGCTTTTGGTAAGATGGCCATTTCCACTACACTCTTCTTACCTATCCATGAACATGGGAGATCTTTCCATCTTCTGATAACTTCTTCAATTTCTTTCTTCAGGAACTTGAAGTTGTCATACAGATTTTTTCAATTACTTAGAGTTACTCCAAGACATTCTATATTATTCATGGCTATTGTAAAGGGTATTGTATTCCTAATTACTTTCTCAGACAGTATCACATATATAAAGGAGGTTTACTGATTTCTTTGAGTTAATTTTATATCCAGCACTTTACTGAAGGTGCTTATCAGCTATAAGAATACTCTGGTAGAATTTTTAGTGTTGTTTATGTACACCATCATATCATCTGAAAGTAGTGATACTTTGACTTCTTTTCTAATTTATATCCACTTGATCTCCATTTGTTGTCTTACTTCTATGGCTAGAACTTCAAATACTATATCAAATAGATAGGGAGAGAGTGGGCAGTCTTGTCTCTGATTTTAGTGGAATTGCCTTAAGTTTCTTGATGTTGGATTGATATTGGCTATTGGCTTGCTGTATATTACTTTTATTATGTTTAGGTATGTTCCTTGTATCCCTGATCTCTCTAATTACTTTTAACATGAAAAGATGTTGGATTTTGTTAAAGACTTTTACAGTATCTAATGAAATGATCATATTATTGTTCTTTCAGTTTGTTTATATGGTGGATTATATTAAAAGATTTTCATATATTGAATTATTTCTGCATCCCTAAAATGAGGCTCACTTGATCATGATGGATATTTTTCGTGTGTTCCTCAATTTGGTTTGTGAGTGTTTTATTGAGTATTTTTCACCAATGTTCATAAGATAAATTAGTCTGAAGTTCTTTTTTTTGTTGAATTTTCATGTGGTTTAGGTATCAATGGTGATTGTGGGCTGAAATCAATGAGTTTGGCAGTGTTCCTTCTGTTTCTATTTTGTGGAATAGTTTGAGGAGTATTGTTATTAGATGCTCTTTGAAAGTCTGGTAGAATTCATTAAAAGTGTCTGACCCTGAGCTTTTTTGGTTGGGCAACTTTTAATGACTGCTTCTATTTCTTTAGAGGTTGTTGGGCTGTTTAGTCTATCTGATCTTGATTTAACTTTGGTAGGTGGTATCTGTCTAAAAAATCCTCAATTTTCTTAAGTTTTTCATTTTTGTGTAGTATAAGCTTTTGAGTAGGACCTAATAATTCTTTGAATTTCCTCAGGTTATATTGTTATGTCTCCCTTTTCATTTTTGATTTTGTTTATTTGGATACTGTCACTGTGTCTTTTGGTTAATTTGGCTAAGAGTTTGTCTATCTTGATGATTTTTCTCATAGAATCAGCTCTTGTTTTCATTGATGTTTTCTATTGTTTCCTTTGTTTCTGATTTCAGCCATGATTTTGATAATTTACACCCTTCTACTCCTCTTTAGTGTGCTTGTGTCACTGTGGGTGTGTCCTTAAGACCCTCACCTTAGTTGCCTGGAAGTCAGTCTTCTACTAGCAGCCTTCAGATGAAGATGTAGAACTCTCAGCTCCTGCACCAAATCTGGCTGCATGCTGCCAGGTTTCTGCATTGATGACAATGGACTGAACCTTTGAACCTATAAGCCAGACCCAATTAAATGTTGTCTTTTATAAAACTTGCATTGGTCATGGTGTCTGTTCACAGCAGTGAAACCCTATCTAAGACACCATAATTTAAAAGTACACCTGAAAGCTCTAAAAAGGAGGAGGAGGAGGAGGAGGAGGAAAGGGAGTAGGAGGAAGTGGAGGAGAAGAAGCAAGCACATTAAAGAGGAGTAGAAGGGTGTAAATTATCAAAATCATGGCTGACACAGTGACAGTATCCAACAAGGCCACACCTCCTAATAGGGCTACTTCCTGGACCAATCATACAAACCATCACATACGGGTATAAGAACATTCTAATTTCCTGAGAGTAATAATCTCATCTATAGTTGGTAGGTTCTAATTGGAGAAAATAAATATGCCTTTGAATGCTATTTCTTGTCTTCCCATTTTCCCACTCACAGCTACACTGTTATGAGAGAAGCAGTCCATCTCTACCATATGTTCTCTACCATGATATTCTGTTTCATTACAGTCTGAAAGTAATGGAGTAAGCCAATAATGAACTGAAACTCTAAGCCCCTTAAGTTGTTTGTTTTAAATACAGATACACAAAAAAGCATGCTTCAGATAGCCCTGATTGTGTGCCATTTTCCCTTACACTATCCCTTCACATATTATTTTTAAAGGAGACAGGAATTGGACATTCAGGATTAAGTTATTTTGAATGTTACAGATTTAAAAACTGATTTTTTTTTGTTGCTCATGTTGAACAATTGGGCTAAAATTATAACAAACTAACCAAATGTGGTCTTGGTCAAGACTACATTGCAACATATTCTTTTCCTAAATGTAAATCTACTGAGTGCTATGCATTTGCTGTAATAAAGTATCACTTTCCACTCAAATTCAAAAACATAGATCTTAGCTGGTTTAAAAGGCTAATGGTATGCAAAGCAAGTACTGTGACCAAAAATTAGATGAGACAGGCTGTTCAGAAGCCAGAGATAGACTTATTTTATAAGAAACAACGGAGCAAGTGAGAGAGTGAGATAGAGATATTGATGAGACAGATAGATACATAGATGGGGGGGAGCTTGAGATTCTCAGTAATTCTTCAAGGTCTAGAAACAAGGCTAGATTAACCTTAAAATATAGCAAGCAAGGTAGTGTCTAACAGCATCAAATTCAGATATCAAGAGAATAAAGACAGTAGAACTCATCAGTAATAATGAATCATTGGTTCACAATAGAATCAGCTAGAAACAGCTCAAATACTATTTACTGGTATTGTCCACAGAATTCAAGTTACACCTTCATTTTCAAAACTTCTCATTTTATAGTGAGTTTAGAAATAATTATTTTCTTACATAATTTTCTTAAAATTTTATGTAAAACCATTAGCATTGGCATATCAGTTCTAGCTAAAAAATTTATTCTCCATTCTGAAACTCATATATTTCTCCAGGAAAATGTATGGGAGTTAGCATTTTTTGAAAATGTTGCTTACTAAAAATGTAAAATGTTAAATCAAATCATGAGATATTTGATGCCACTAGGAGGTAAAGGCTTTTGTGTCTTCCTGAAAATTTGCTGGTTTTCTTTTTTTTAATTTTTTTAAAAATTTTTTATTCAATATATTTTTTATTTACATTTCAAATGATTTCCCCTTTTCTGGCCCCTCACTCCCCGAAAGTCCCATAAGCTCTCTTCCCTCCCCACTTTTCTCCCATCTACCCCTTCCCACTTCCCTGTTCTGGTTTTGCCCTATACTACTATACTGAGTCCAGAACCAGGGGCCACTCCTCCATTCTTGTACATCATTTGATATGTGAATTATATTTGGGGTATTCCAATTTTCTAGGATAATATCCACTTATTAGTGAGTGCATACCATGATTGATCTTTTGAGACTGGGTTACTTCACTTAGTATGATGTTCTCCAGCTCCATCCATTTGTCTAAGAATTTCATGAATTCATTGTTTCTAATGGCTGAATAGTAGTACTCCATTGTGTATATATACCACATTTTTGCATCCATTCTTCCGTTGAGGGATACCTGGGTTCTTTCCAGCTTCTAGCTATTATAAATAGGGCTGCTATGAACATAGTGGAGCATGTATCCTTATTACCTGCTGGGGGCTCATCTGGATATATGCCCAGGTGTGGTATAGCAAGATCCTCTGGAAGTGATGTGCCCAGTTTTCTGAGGAACCGCCAGACTGATTTCCAGAGTGGTTGTACCAATTTAATTTGCTGGTTTTCAACGAAGTCTTCTGATGATTTGAAATGTTGAGTTTTCTTGCTCACATGAAGCTACTAGTTAAATCTGTAAGGTATTCAATAGAGTTCTATCTCACTTAAACAGTCGACTGAAATATGTTCATTTAACTAACAGGCCAAACCTACAAAATCTGAACGGAACAAAGTTACTCTGTCATTAAAACTATGTCAACTGGTAAAGCCTTGGAAGTGAGGAATTCTATTCCAGCTATTCTGCCTAGATCCTTTCACTTTAAACTCAAGATCAATGTTATGCTCAAGGCTTCTCTCCAGTGTGCATTCTTTGGTGTGCACTAAGGCATAATTTCACAGATGTTTCCCACATTTATTACATTCATAGGATTTTACCTCTATATGAATTCTCTGATGTACTGAGGGTCAAATTTTAGGCAAATGGTTTTCCACACATCTTACATTCATAGGTTTTCTCCCCCATCTTAACTCACTGATATAAACTTATATATAACTTCTCAGAAAAAGTCTTCCCACATTCATTACATTTGTAGTGTTACTCCCCTATATAAATTCTGTGATATGCTCTGAGATTAAATGTCTTGGAGAACATTTCTTTCACACACATCCTATTTACAATTTCTCTCCTATGTGAACACTCATGTTCTTTTCAATTGCCCATCACAAAGAATGTTTCCTCACATTCACTACTTTATCATGAGAGAGCTTTATGTCTGGATGTATTTTTTTTTATGTTCTCAAGGTGTGAACATGAAAGATTCCTTACAGCCATTGCTACCATAATTTTTCTCTTGTGTTATTCAAATGTTCATTGAGATTTGACTTTTGACAGAAAAATTTCCCGTGTGCATTGCATACATAGTTTAAACACTTATATGATATTCAGCATGCTGAATTTGAACTGCATTTAAATTTGAATAAACTAATTTCCTATATTTCTTACACTGACTCTGATACTGAATAGGGCATGCTTTCTGCTAAAAAGATTTCCTACGTTTCACATTTTGTTCATATTGTTAGCTTCTCTTGAGTTTTCTGATGTGTTATAAGGTATAAATTTTAATGTAAGGCATTTGTAAATCTACTATATTTGCAGTGTTTTTTCTGATGTGCTACAGTGGCTAGTCTGTCACTGAAATTTTTGTCACATTTTCTGATTTCAAAGCCATTCTGTCCTATAGCAAGGTTCAGATTTTGTGTTGTAGGTGGCTTCCTATTAAATTTTTTCCTGTGGCTATTTTGTTACAGTTAAATGGAGTGTTTATTTTTGTAGTCTTCATTAAATTCATCATCCTTCTAGGTCTTCTCTCCTATTGAAGACTTCTCAATGGTAATAGAGATAATCTTATCATATACAAAATTTCCAAACTCCTTACATTCAAAAGATTGTTCTAAAGTATAAAATTTTTATGTTGATATTTCCCACAACTGACTGCTTTCATGATTCCATTATATTAGTAAGACTTCTCACTACTATGTTTAATACCTGTATTAGGGTTTCCATTGCTGTGAAGAGACACTATGACCAAGGAAACTCTTAAAAAGGAGAGCATTTAACTGGGGCTGCCTTACAGTCTAAGTCAATTATCATTATGGGAAGCATGGCAGCCTCCAAGCATGCGTGGTGGTGGAGGAGCTGAGAGTTCTACATCTTTTCCAAAGGCAAACAGGAAAAGACTGGCTTCCAGGCAGCTAGAAGAAGGGGTTCTAAACCTACCTCCATAGTGACTCACTTCCTTCAACAAGGCCATACCTACTCCATCAGGGACACACCTCCCAAACGTGCCACTCCCTGAGTCAAGCAAATTCAAACCACCACAATACCAAAAAGCAGTTTTTCATATACATTCTTATTAGTTTTCTCTTTTGAATGGTTTTCTTCACCAATAATTAACTTGGAAATAATTGGAAAATTCATCTTATCCAACTCTCATTTATAGGGCTTTGTCTAAACAGCTTTTCTAAAGCTTTCTGTCTTTATGTGGTATCAACAACTATCACTTGCCACAAAAGCTTTTCTTGTTTTTCTTGGTCTCCCTTGATGTGGATAGCAACTTTATAATATGAGACATAAAAATCTTACATTTTTTTTTTACAGAAAGGAACTTATAGCCATCCACATTTTGCTATATATTTTATTCTTTTGATTCTTGTCATACTTTAAAGATTAAATAATTCATACATACAGAAAGGAATAAAGACATTTTCTTTTCGCTCAGACTTTTCACAACAAAAACAAAACAAAAAATTGATATTTTCAGTACCAGTCAAAATAATAGTTCCTTTCTTTCCAGGTTCTCCTTTTCACAAAAATCATTTAGAAAAGTATGTTAACAAACCTATGGCAACTCTACAAAATGTAAAGAAACTAGACCTTGGGACTAGTAACAACAGAGTGGAAAACTTCACATGTTATTTCTGCTTCCCATAGTTCCCATGCTGTGTACATAAGAAGCTCCAAATCTAGAGCTAAAAGAAGCACAGACAGACCAGAAAGTAGGGGAGGAGGAGAAGCTCGTTCTTCTTAATCAATAATATGAAACAAAGGTAGCACATAACTATTTTTTTGGCAAAGCTATATGCTCAAAAAAAAGAGAACCCCTCCTTTAACCACACAGCTTTTATATATTTTCTTCGATGAACCAAAGAAAGAACTCATAGGAAAAAACTATAATGATGAATAAAAACCTTCCACTTTTGGTATCCACTGGGAGAAAGTAACAGCCACTATCATTAAATTCTTACCTAATTTAAAAAACAAATTTATATTTTACTACAAGAACAAATACTCCACTTTTAGATGCTAATGGAAATACATAAAAGCTATAAGAAAGAAAACTAATTGGTTGAATGAAGGTAGACGATATTAGTTCAGCTCCTAGTCCCCACTTATTGGGTGGCTCATAACTACATATAACTCCTTGTCCAGGAGAACTGACACCCTTTTCTGGCCTCTCTGGTTGAACATACATACACACATACACACACACACACACACACACACATACACAGAAAAAAAATGAAGCAGCACTTGTGATAAACATACTTAGATAATCTGAGGACAAAATACTTTTGATATCTTTGGATTTACAATATTCTCAAATGCATATGAAACATCTATGGTGATAACATCAGGCTATAAGATAAATCTTCACAAATATAAAAAAAATCACACAGAGGATAACTTCAGTGAGAAACTGAATTGGAAATTAGCAAATAATTAAAGAAATATAAAATACCAATCACACTGAAAGGAAATGAATTGTTGAACACACACACACACACACACACACACACACACACAAAGGTATTTTGGAGTAAACTCAAAATGTAAGGAATCTGCAAGTTATACCTATAAAAGTCACAGGTGTAAATTGATAGTTTAATTTTTCTTAACGTTAGAACAGAGAGGTCTCTAGTCAGATATCTGATTTTTTTTTAAGAAACTAGACAAAATAGAATTGTAAATTTAAAGGATGAATGAAGTTAATACAAATAAGAGAAGCCAACGAAACAGAAAAATCAAGCAAAATACTTTGAAAAGATTATTTTAAAACTTCAATAAAGTTTAAAAGGTTAGAAATTATCACAATTAGAAATGTGAGAAATGGTTTAATTACTGACTTGCATTAAAAAGACAATCAAAAGCATTAATAGTGTGAATTTTTACTTTTGTTTCAGTATAACAAATTACCAACATGCTGAATGGCATAACCACAAATGTGTATTTTTCACAGTTCTAGAAGCTGAAAGTCCAAAGGAAAGTGCTAGCATGACACATTCTTATGAGGGTTATAGACTGCCAATTTTGTGTATCTTCATAAGGTGACAGGGGAGCTGGGTAGTTATTTGACCTCTTCTTATATGGACTGCTTCTATCTTGAGCACTCTACCAGTGTGACCAAATTACTTTCTGAAGCTCTTATCTCCAAATATTTTGCAACAGGATCAAGACTTTAAGTCTTTGATGTATTTTCTTAATTAGTAACCAATATGGGAGGGCCCATTCCATTGTGGGTAGAGCCAGTCCTGGGCAGGTAGTTCTGGGTATAAGAAAGCAGGCTGAGCAAGCCATGGGAGCAAACCAGAATATAGCACTGCTCTAAGGCCTCTTTTTTTTTTTTCTTGTCAGGAGCCATAATGGGACAAACTAATAACTAGCAGGAGATTGTCCTGAGATGGCCTGCTTCCGATTATTATATAATCTGCAACAGGTTTGCCCTTATTAAGCAAGGGTGTAAGGGATTCATTTTAGGAAAGACTCCTACTATTAATATGCTTTTCCTGTTATTATTGAACATATATAACAATCACTAAATAATAGCACACAACTTTGGAGCATATCTCTGCAGACCCACAAAGATGTACTCTTTTGTAGTGATGCTATATAGACAAATAGATGACTTAAGTGTTAATGATGATTCTTTAAGAATTCCTAAAATTATATCAGTGATTATTAAGCTCTTTTATAGTGGAACTGTTTTAGGTCCTTTTCTCATAGTCAAAACTGCGATGAGAACTCTGCCAGTCTCCCAACTGTCACCAGTTAATTGTTTTTAGTAACCAGACTTTCTCCTACTCAAAGCACATTACAAAAGGTTGTAAAACAATTAACCAAAGGTTATAAAAAGAAATTAATTAAAGAAATTTTAGGTGCTAGGACAGAAGATAAAATACTTACTGAGTTTATCTATACAAAACTTCACTAATAACTTAGTTATGGTTTTAAACTTTCAGTAAACCTGTGGAGCTGAGGTGATGGATGTTTAGCCAGATAAATTCCTCTTAATAGATACGCATTGTGATGAATTTTGCAACATGTGATCATGTATTCTAAAAGATGTATAATTACTGAGGACAGAGATGAAAAGCAGAAAGGAAAAAATTTTTTGCCTTTCCCCACTTAGAGTAGGAATTTTTCTCTTTCCCCACTTAGAAGAATTTTCCCTTTCCCCACTTAGGACCTTTCTGTTTTTCCCCTTAGATAGCATTATTATTATTATTAATTCTTATTATTATTAATTTATTATTTTATTATTAATGTGTTTATTTATTTTTTTACTTTTTACTAAGAAACTTTTTACAACTTAGTAATAAATGTTATAATCATTTTTCTAAGCATCCTTTTTCCTTCTTAGGACTTCTGATTATCAGGCTGAAAGTTAGAGCACAGCAGGTGATTGTTGAGATAGAAGAACAAAGGCCACATTGCTTAATCCTCCCCTCTTAGGCTACAGATGTTAATCACCTAAGCCAGCAGTCTTTCATCCTCAGAAAGAGAAAGACAGTTTTTAGGACTTTTTAGAAGTTATCATCAGCATTTCAGTACAGTTAGAGAGCTAGAAAGCCCTGAGACCTTCAGACTTTAAAGCCATCACCAGAGTCGTACTATGTGCCTACTCCACTACCCTCTCTGGACCAGGAAGCTCCCTGCAGTTTCTGCTTCCAGCTTTCTGCCTTGAGTTCTTGTCTTGAGTTTCCTCAATGGTGGAATATAACCCGAAAGTTGCAAGCTAAAATTAGCCCTTTCTTACCCATATTACTTTTGGTTATGGTGTTTTACCACAATAGAAATCGTAAGACACAAGGCTTTGTTCCTCCTCCTTCATATGCTGTACTTTACAGAATCTTAGCTTGTGTATGCCCCCTCCCCACACACACACATGTAGCTTTACTTAGCTGTTGGAACATGACAATATACATTTCTCCATCTTTTTTCCTGCTAATACTTTTTGTCTTGTTAAATACTGTCATGAACCTATCTCTCATAATCTCAGATTCCAGCTGTGTCTTTAAGCCCTATGAACAAATGTTTGCTTTGCTCCATATGGATAATCAATATTCTTTCCTCATGGCTTGCAGTGCCACCTAAGAACAAAGCAAATTTTTTTCCTTGAACTTTCTATTTTGTTGCCCTAATTTTTAAGTCCTCACTCGACCCATGGCTCCATACTACTTAGTGGTGAGAACTTTTAGGTAATCCTTAGGCTCCAGAAGAACAAATTCTCCTGTCTTATGCTTCTTTATAAGTGGATATTTGTCTGTTATTCATTAAATCTTTACATATACACCCTACTTGTGTTTACTATGTAAAACTTTTCTTTCATCTTTGCTAATGTCAACTAAAATTTGATCAAATTTGTTTGTTTTATTATTCTAAGAAATAGTCTTATTTCTCAGCTTTACAGTTTATGAATTTCTAATTATTCTTATAAATCCTGCTTTTTGATAGTATATTTTAGTTATTACTCTTTTTATTAATACAAGACTACAAAATTGTCTAACTACAACTGACTTGTAAAATATGTATTTTTCTAGTATCATACAATTATAATTTAATTTCCTCTATACATCTTTAATTGTTTTTAATGTTTTATGTAGGGAGATTTTGTTCATGTTATCTCTGTATTTATACTATGTGGAGAGTACATAGTTTATTGCCAGGGGCCTTCCAGCCTGGAATGTGTTGAAGCGAGATATAGCATCAAACACAGGTGTAGCTTTAAAGACTGATGGTCTCTGGACATTCTATTTATCTGACTACTGAGTACTTGTTGGTAACTTATAAAAAGTCCTAAAAGGATGAAGTAACCAGGGCAATAAAAGAAGATAGACAAAACCAGGATGAAACTTGGGAAGAACCATATAAATAGATGAGAGTAGGCACTTCAGAAGATACTTTCCAGGAATGTCAAATAGGGCCACATGAAGCTTTCCTAGGAAGAGTAAGAAAAATAGAGGCAGATGTTGCAGAAAAGTTTAATCAGATAACACCTATCATATTTTATTATAACTAGGTCCAGGGAGATGACAAGAAAAATACAAAGAAACCAAAGTATGACCAAGATTTGAAGTCAAATGCAAAGCTTAGAAATATTTAAAAGAGAACAGAATTTAAATCATCCACTGAGAAGTTTAATTATCACTGATACTTGAAGTGTTTATAGAGAATAATTAAAAACATCAAGATGATAGGTCAGAAAATACATACATAAAGCTAGGAGTGTGGTTCAGAGTATACTCATGAAGAACTGGGTTCTACTTCCATCATGGAAAAAAAGAGGAGTCTAGCTCAACTTATCAGAGATTTCATATAAAAAACATGCATTCAGCCTTTTATTTTTTTATTGAAAAATACAGCAACCTTCTTTATTACTTCAGCAAGTTGAGTAAATCACCTACTTTAAAAACAATATATTTACCTTTGGATTTTTCATGTTAAATAATGCTTACTATTATTTAACACTGCATGATGACTATTAGAAAAACTCTCAGATATATGTGAAATGCAGTAATATCTAAGGACCTGCGTCTACTCACATGTTACTTTTGACTCTACTATTTGTATGTTTATGAAAAAGTGTCTTATGCATTTATTTTTCATCTTTTCCTATGTATACTGGCTGATTTTGTGTCAACTTGACAATAAGCTAGTGTCATCAGAGAGGAAGGAATATTAGTTAAACAAATGCCCCCATAAGATCCAGCTGTAAGAAATTTTCTCAATTAGTAATTGATTGGGGGGTGGGGGGTGGGAGGGCCCATTCAATTGTGGGTGCCATCCTGGGTTCTATAAGAAATCATGCTGAGCAAACCATGGTAAGAAAGTAAACAGCACTGGTCCATGGCCTCTGCATCATCTCCTGCCTCTAAGATACTGTCTTGTTTGAGTTCCTGTCCTGACTTCCTTTGGTGATGAATAGCAATGTGGAAATATAAACTAAATAAACCCTTTCCTCCTCATCTTGGCTTTTGGTCATGGCTTTTCATAGCAGCAATAGAAATCCTAAGACACTATATTAATATTTAGACAAACATAAAATCTATTACAAAGTAAATTGGTCGTTGAAAACCAACCCTTGTTCTTAGTAGAATGTGGAGAAATGTGCAGGTTCCCCTAGGAGGATAAAATATAAATGAGAGGCCTGGTCTACCTCATGGTCCCTATATTCACTTTCCTTATGAATCTCTCCTTTCATCTGAGGACAGTCCTCAGATGAAAAATCCTATGACCTTGAGAAGGGATAGGAGGGCCCACACAGAGCAGTGGCAGCTGAATGCACACCTCTCTCCTGTGAGCTTTCACTTTTTCAAGTAAGGTAAAACTGCTTTTTGTTGATTTATTAGCAACATAAGTTCTTTCTAGACTGACAAAAACTTAAAAACAACAGAGAACTAGTTAAAATAAGCTCAGCCACCAAGAGATGGTGGCCAAAGAAACTATCTTCATTAAGATAAATCTTGTCACAAACACTACTCAGCTTTCATATTGAGGTTTTTGTATCTTCCTTTCTGGTTACCCCTCTACAACCCCCCTCTCACATCTGACCTGGGATGGAGAAAGGAGGGAGAGGAAATAAAGGGACCAGTATCAGGTGCTGGAGGGGATGAGAGAGAGGTACCAAGGGTCAGGAAATAATAAAAATATGAAGTAGTAGGGGATGAGGAACTGGGGGGGGGTAGCCACTGGAGGGTCCCAGACACCAGGGAATCAAGAGGCTCCCAGGATCCAATGTGGATGACTTTAGCCTAAATTTGTGCAGCAAAGGGAGATAGAACCTGTAGAGACCACCTCCTATAGATAGGCATGACCCCCAGTCAAGGGATGAGGCCAGTCACCCATCTCAAAGTTTTTAACTCAGAAATGTTCTTGTCCAAAGGAAAGACAGGGACAAAAAATGAAGTAGAGACTGAATGAAGGGTCATCCAGGGACCACCCTACCTGGGGATCTATCTTATCGCAGACACCAAACCCAACATTGTTGCTGTTGCCAAGAGGTGCTTGTAGACAGCAACCTGGTGTGGCTGTTCCTTGGGAGGTTCTGCCAATAGCTGACCAATGCAGATGTGGATGCTTGGAGCCAACTATCAGACTGAGCTCAGGATCCCTGTTGGGAGAGCTGGCAGAAGGACTGCAGAAGTGGAGAGGGATTGCAGCCCCATAGGAAGACCAATGTCGGCTGGCTAGACTACCCAGTGCTCCTAGGGACTAGACCATCAACCAAGAAGTGTACAGGGAAGGATCCATGGCTCCAGATACATATGTAGCAGAGAATGACCTTGTCTGTCATTGATGGGAGGGGAGACCATTGGCCCTATGGAGAATGGATGCCCCAGTGTAGGGGGATGCTGGAGCAGTGGGATGGGAGAGGGAGGGTAGGTGCACCCTCATACAGGCAAAGGGGATAGAGGAGAGAGCCGATATGGACATTTTTAGTATCTTTATACTCTGAGTTGGAATTTCCACAGAGCTCTCAAGATGGATTATTTTATGACAGAAAGACAAATCTAAACTTTTCATTCAGGGGTAGTTTGAATGAAAAAAGGACCCCATAGACCCATAGGGCCTTTTAGGAAGTGTGGCCTTGTTGAAGTGGTATGGCTTTGATAGGGGAAATGCATCACTGGGGGTGGACTTTGAGATCCCAGATGCTCAAACCAAGCCTTTCTTCCTGCTGTTTTATGAGCTTGTTGTAGAATGTTCCACTACCTCTCCAGCACCCTATCTGTCTGTGTGTTGCCATGCTTCCCACCATGATAACAGTGGACTGAACCTGTGAAGTCTAAACTAGACCAATTACATGTTTCCTTTATATGAGTTGCTGTGGTCATGGTATCTCTTCACAGCAATAGAAATCTTAAGACACATTCTAATTTTCCTATTGATTATTTTTAAAATTTCCTTTGTTTTTTGTTTGTTTGTTTTTTTAAAGATGGGGTCTCACCATGCAGTCTCATCTCAAATATACTAGGTAGCTGAAGCTGACTTAGAATTTTTGATCCTTTTGCCTCCATCTCCCAATCACTCTTGGTTTAAAATGTAAACAAACAAACAAACAAATGACACTGACCTTTTGGCAAAGCAATGGGACTATATTGGTTCTGGTGCTGCCCTAGTACAGTCACTCATTTTAGGCTCAGCATTTTTGAGCTTCTGACTTAGAAAATAGTTCATCTACTATCATTCTGGTACTTTATGTTCAGGAAAGAGGAAGTGACCTGGATCAGCAGGTGGTTCTTAAGTGACAGGGCCCTGGGGAAAGCGGCACTGGGAATGAGAGAATAAAGAAGATAGGAAAGTTGGGAACTTATATAAGCTAATGGCTTACACCAAGCAAATTTATTAACAAGTACAATATCTAATATCCAGTATGTAGGGAAGAAATGGGACAGAGTCAGCAGAAAGCTATCTAACATGGGGGGAAGTCAGGAGGAAGAAAATCAATGTTCCACAAAAAAAAAAAACAAGGATACCTCAAGTGCATCATAGATTGAGCACATAGCAGTCTTGGAAGTGATAACTCCAAACTCTTCAGAGGGAAAAGACAGGTTCTCAGGAACAAACACCTCAGAGGCTCTGACCTTAGCTGCAGACGGGACACAGAACTAGTATTATCTTTGTCCTTTCATTGGGGGCCAGGGTGATCCAAGGATCTCTCAGAAGCCCTAACAAAAGAACAAGGATCAGAACTGTCACACATGGTAATGGGTTTGGGATAGTGTAAGAGTTTAACAGCTAGAAAGAGTGATGAAGAATGAAAGAAATACCTATTTCTTATTTTAGGATTCACCAGCTCGTTGTCTTCTTTTGATACAATGTTTTCCCCAGCTTTCCAGTAGCGACTTTGGGCAAGCTGGTCTTTGACATTCATGGCTACAAAACCCTGCAGTGGCTTCTGGACCAGGTGGCACTACTGAGCTGAACCCTTGCTATTCAGGGTAGCAGAAGAAATCACATTTTTTTCCTATCTAGAATGTTCTGCCTCTACTCTGAAGGTCTTGCAGGGATCTTTGTCAGTCAGGACTGTCCTAAGTGGCGGCAGAAGTCCCTGTAACTCCTTCTTTCTAACTTTTTTATTAGCTGCTTTGCTCCAGTGAGGCTATGACTTGGTTTTGAAAATCAGATTCATTTAGTTTGATGCTAACTCAGCTTTTTAAATTTACTAAACATGCACTATATAGTACTATAACCATCAGCTACAAGCAATGACTGAACACTTGAAGTTTAGTCAGTACCCTCAGCCAAGGCAATGACTTAAACAAGATAGATCAGTAAAATTGGCTTCACTTTATTCTTTTTTTCTTACTGAAGTTATTGCAAACATGTTTTTCATTCTCTTACTATTGGATAGCATAATACTAGAAGCCAGTCAATTCCTATCTTAGAAGACAGAAGAGGTCTGGAGAGGTCAAAAAGGTTCATCAGCCTCACTCTGATCTTGTAAACCTGGAAGAGATCCTTCAAATTCCAGTATCCACTCACTATAAAGTGAGATTCTGCCCACATTCATGCTATCATGGCCTGAGGTACTCTACCTAGGTTCATGGAGGGTTTAAGCAGGAAGTGGAAATTCTAGGTAAGAGAGGCCTCCCTTGGGAATTCCCAGAATGTCTGTAACTGTTCCCCAGCAAAAAGTCATCATTGCTGAGGTCTCCAAATCCACTCTGAAGAGTTGGGCCTAAGCTCTCACAGGCAAGTACCAGGAGATTACCTCTCTCAGAGCAGACTAGAAAAAAATGGCAGGAGACAGGGAAGGACATGGGACCATCATCCTAAAACTATAATTCCCATAAATCTCTGTGTCTTCTTGCATTGGTCAGTGGGCTGTGAGAATAAAGTGTCTGTTTACCTCTACGCCTGGAGAACCATGTTTTTTCCACATTTCCAGAATCCAGGGCATAACAATAAATCACAGATTGATTTTTAGTTAGATTCTGAGGTGGAGCTGGGGGCAGCTCCAGACAGACATTAACATTTGAAACACAATGCAGCAGAATATGAGAAACTCTAAGGACACTTGAACTATCCAGTTTGATAGTATTTGGATGACTTCAGAAGTCATGTAAATGATTTATGCTCAAAGACTATATTCTAAAACCTGGACAGTTATATACTTGTAACTTAGGATAATTTCATGTATGTATGCTTATGTATGTCTATTTGCCTGTTTGTGTGTGCCTATATGTATACAGAGAGATCAGAGACAGCCTGAGCCTTCTTTCTGGGACATCCATCTTGGTTTTTAAGACACAGCCTCTCACTGACCTGAAGCTTCCTGACTAAGCTAGACTGGCTGGCCAGCAAGCCCCAGGGATCACCTGTCTTTTCTCCCCAATGCTGTTATGAAAGTGTCTACCACACACTTCACTCTTTTACTTGAGTTTTGTGGATGGAATTTCTGCTCTGCCACCCAAATGCTGGGATCTCACAAGTGTGCCGTTATGCCAGGCTCAAAGAGGGCTTTTTTTTTTTTACACACACTTAAGACACACACTGATATCTATCAGATACTACTAAGTAGGGGCTTCTAGTCTTTGACTCACTTGTAGTATAAGATTAAAAGGTAAAAATGGGGACTGTAGAGTAGAAAATAAAATAGAAAGCAAAGATAGGAGTTCTCATGGTAGCAGTGGCTTTTCTGAAGAGGTGAAAAGCTGAGCTTTGAAGGATGCCAAGGAGAAATGGAGCAATGAGTCCTCAGGCAAGGGACCCAAAGGCATGACAGAGAATGCAATGCACCTATTCCATTTGTCTATATAATAATAACTGAAAAAAGAAGAAATCAGGGTCATACATAGACACCATAGAACTTCAAGAATGCTCCTTTAGGGATAAGGATATAGCTTAGTGATAAGGGGCTTGTCAAGCAGTGTGAAACTTGGGTTCAGTGTCTGGTGCACTCCAAACATGTTTTTTGGATCCTTTCTAAGAAGTGTCTAAAAGGAGTCAGGCTAGGAAATATTTCTTTTATGTCTCAGATATGGGAAGTGTGCCAGAAAGAATATATATGAATGAATATCCCATCAAACACTTGCCATAATAGATAGATTTACAAATGCAGCCATTCTGGTCACCTATTGTATAATAAAAAATAAAACCCTATACTCAGCCTTAAGAGAACATATAAACAAAATACTAGTGAGAATCAGACCTGCAAGTTAGCCAGTCATGTGAAGGACTTTTTTCCAGATATGGTCAGAAAGGTACATCCACCATTTGTTTGGTGATTTTTCCAACTTGTCATTCATGAGTTGCTATTCTTCCCTTTACTTAAGGAGTATTCATTATTTCCCCTGCACAAGCCTGACTACTGTTATAAAATAATGTCCTAGTTGAGAAGGACATTCTTCTTTATTGGATATTTTATTTATATACATTTCTTTTTTCTTCTCTCTCTCTTTTTTTATTTTCTATATTCTTTGTTTACATTCCAAATGATTTCCCCTTTCCCGGATCCCCCCTCCCCATATGTCCCATAAGCCTTCTTCTCTTCACCCATTCTCCAATCACCTCCCTCCTTTTTCCTCTGTCCTGGTACTCCCCTACAATGCTGGATCAAGCCTTTCCAGGACCAGGGCCCTCTCCTTACTTCTTCATGCGGGCCATTTGTTATGCTAATTGTGTCTTGGGTATTCAGAGCTTCTGAGCTAATTAATATCCACTTATCAGTGACTGCATTCCATGTTTATTCTTTTGTGATTGGGTTACCTCACTTAGGATGATATTTTCCAGTTCCAACCATTTACCTAAAAATTTCATGAATTCATTGTTTTTAATTGCTGAGTAGTATTCCATTGTGTAAATATACCACATTTTCTGTATCCATTCCTCCATTGAGGGACATCTGGGTTCTTTCCAGCTTCTGGCTATTATAAATAAGGCTGCTATGAACATAATAGAGCATGTGTCCTTACTGCATGCCGGGGAATCCTCTGGGTACCTCTGCCCAGAAGAGGTATAGCAGGGTCCTCCAGAAGTGTCATGTCCAGTTTTCTGAGGAACCGCCAGACTGATTTCCAAAGTGACTATACCATCTTACAATCCCCCAGCAGTGGAGGAATGTTCCTCTTTCTCCACACCCTCACCAATACCTGCTGTCTCCTAAGTTTTTAACCTTAGCCATTCTGACTGCTGTGAGGTGAAATCTCAGGGTTGTTTTGATTTGCATTTCCCTAATGAATAATGATGTTGAGCATTTCTTAAGGTGCTTCTCAGCCACCCGAATTTCTTCAGGTGAAAATTCTTTGTTTTGATCTGTACCCCATTTTTAGTAGGGTTATTTTGTTCCCTGAGGTCTAATTTCTTGAGTTATTTGTATATATTGGATATTAGCCCTCTATCTGATGTAGGGTTGGTAAAGATCTTTTCCCAATTTGTTGATTGCCATTTTGTCCTTTTGACAGTGTCCTTTGCCTTACAGAAACTTTGTAATTTTATGAGGTCCCATTTGTCAATTCTTGATCTTAGAGCATAAGCTATTGGTGTTCTGTTCAGGAACTTTCCCCCTGTGCCCATGTCCTCAAAGGTTTCTCCCAGTTTTTTTTTTTTTCTATTAGTTTCAGTGAGTCTGGTTTTACGTGGAGGTCATTGATACACTTGGAGTTGAACTTAGTACAAGGAGGTAAGAATGGATCAATTCACATTCTTCTGCATTCTGACCTCCAGTTGAAACAACACCATTTGTTGAAAAGGCTTTTTTCCACTGGATGTTTTCTGCTCCTTTGTTGAAGATCTAGTGACCATAGGTGTGTGAATTCATTTTTGGGTCTTCAATTCTATTCCATTGGTCCACTTGCCTGTCACTTTGCCAATACCATGCAGTTTTTAACACTATTGCTTGAAGTCTGGGATATTAATTCCCCCAGAAGTTCTTTTACTGTTGAGAATAGTTTTAGCTATCCTGGGTTTTTTGTTATTCCAGATGAATTTGAGAATTGCTTTTTCTAACTCTGTGAAGAACTGACACAGGGATGCAGGGATGGTTCAATATAAGGAAACCCATCAATGTAATCCATTATATACATTTCAAATGTTATCCCCTTTCCATGTTTCTCCTCTGTAAAACCCCTATTCCATCCCCCCTCCCCTGCTTATATGAAGGTACTCCCCAACTCACCCACCCACCCTGACCTTACCTCCCTGGCATTCCCCTATACTAGGGAAATGAGCCTTCACAGGACCAAGGGCTTCTCCTCACATTGATGCCAGACGAGGACATCCTTTGCTGTATATGTAGCTGGAGCCATGGGTCCTTCCATGTGTACTCTTTGGTTGGTGATTTAGTCCCTGGAACTCTGGGGGAGTCTGGTTGGTTGATATTGTTGTTCATCTTATGGGGTTGCAAACCCTTTGGCTCAAGAAGGGCATTCTTAAACCTTCCCATTTCCAACCTCACTACTGCCCAGAACTTTGCTCTAATCCCATTATAAAAGAGGGGAGTGGGTCACTGAGAAAAAAGATTTTGCCCTTCTTTATTCTAAAACGTATTACAGAGAATAATAATCAAAGCATTCTGGTGCTGGGATAGGGATAGACACTTAGACAAATGGAACAAAATACAGCATTAAGAAATAAACCCTTGTTATGGGCAAATACTTTTCAATAAATATGCCTAGACAGACTACCCATTAGAAAGTAGCAGTGTTTTCAGTGATTGGTCTTGGGATATCAACATGCAAATAAATAAACTGAATATTTATCTTACATACTATACAAATGTAATTCAAATTAAATCAAAGACCTAGATGTAGAAGCAAAAACAATGCTAAGTTTTAGAAGACACCACCATGGGAAATTTTATGACATTGAATTTACTAATGTACTTTGACATGTACCCAGCATCCTAGCCCAGAAATTCAACTTTGGGAGTTCCTAGTTAAGTTTGGCTACTTACTTAGGAGAGAGCAACCAAAAGTAATGGTGAAAAAGAGACACAGAGTATTTTTATCCAAATGGTCATTTAGGGAAAATGTGATTCTTCTCAGCCATCTTCAGAGCTGAGAACCATAATACATCCACAGACTAAATACATTCTGAACATTGTATAAAGGTCCTTTAATATTACAGTATTGCTTTAAACTGAGAAATACCAATTTTCATGAACAATGTTGCATAAGTTAAAATTATATTATAAATTATCAGCCCTAAAACATATATACATGCAACATTATATGAGCTGAACAGGTTATATTTAGGAATATGTTTGTATGTGTGTGCCATTCAGGGACTGCTTCCCTGCTAGTAAGGCTTGATCAGCCCCTGATCACAACCAATGGATCCTGGGAGGGGAAGGGAGGTGGAACAGCTGGGAGTAGAAGAGACCTCAGGCAAGGAGACAGCTTCAATGCAACGGCTCATCTAATGGGGAGGGTGGTGAACAAAGGCTAATTAAACCTTTGAGGAGTGGGTAGGGGCTTTCAGGGTGAGTGTACATCATTGGCTGGGGCCAGGATACTGTGGATTCCTCATTAGCATAAGGAGGAATTCTGGGTGATACTGAACACGATTTTATGAAGGGAGATGAAGTTTTAACTTGACTACCATGTTATGTGACCTGGGAGAGATGGGGCAAAGGTGGAGCAGATGGTAACATGTACCCAGACATGCAGGCCCAGAGTGGGTGGGGAAGGAGGGCATTGGTGATGGTGGTGGGGCTATCCTATTCCTGCCTCAGAAAGAGATTTCTGGTATTTGGACATACCTTGACCTCACTCTTATTTCAGGCCTACTTCCCACATCAACCCCATGGCTCCCTGGCCCCATGTGTGTGTGTGTATGTGTGTGTGTGTGTGTGTGTGTGTGTGTGTGTGTGTGTGTATGTATGTATGTTGGGGGTGTAGGCTAGATATTGGTATCAGCTGTCTACCTTAGTTTTTTGAGTTCCATTGAACCTGGAGTTCACTGATATGCCTAGACTGGCTGGCTAGCAAAGCTCGAGAATCACAAAGGCATTGGGTTACCACATAGAATATAAATTCTGCAAGTTTTAGTCCTCTTGGAGCCTATTGCAAAATAGGGATGGTTATAGAGATATAGTTCAACTGTTCTCATCCTGGTTTAAAACTTAAATATTAAGAACAAATTTCAGGTAACTTAACTGCAAAGTCAGCACTCCTGACCACAAATGAATGCTGATGTTCCTCTAAACAAGAAACAAATCATTCTTACATAATAAAAGTATGTTCTACTCTAAAATGAAGTTTTTGTTTCAGCGCTAATAATGTTTTGGGTGACCTTGAGCAAGTATAAACTTCTTTGAGCATCAGATTTCCCTTTCATAAACTTGGAAAACAATCTCTGTGACTGTTACTATTTCTTTGGGAGGGGAATATTTTATTTATTTGCATTTCAAATGTTATCCTCTTTCCTGGTTTCCCTTCTGCAAACCCCTTATCCCATTTCCCCTTACCCTGCTTCAATGAGGGTGCTCCCCCACCGACTCCTGCCTCACTGCCCTAGCACTATTTATCTTCTATAGTTCCAGATATGGAATATCTTTCTTAAGAATCCTTCCCCAATCCATGGTCATCATGCTAGCTAGCTATAGCTGCATACATTAAAAGACAGACAGACAGGCCTATGGACAGATGGATAGACAAAAACCTTGTAATTTAGTAAATCTCACTGATTTGACAGGGACTTGATAACTTAATTGAGGAGTGTTCATTTGCAGTCCTCCAGATACTGACTGAGAATGAAGTTATATGACAGCTACTGTACCTTTGTATCAAGATCTCAGAATGTCATCAGTTGAAGAGCAATTCTGGCTGGGTATTCTAGTAGATAATTTGGGATTCCTTATAGAACAGTGAAACTCAGCTAGTCAAAGTTTTGGTATGGAGCCTGTATTTACTGGGGTTTTCTGCCTCCCATAATCTCTGGAAAGCTTATAAGGCTTCTAATGACCTACCTCTAGAATTCATAAAGTACCACCTTGACACTCTGCAACAAGTCCAATGACTCACATGAGAAAGGAGGAAGAAGCTAATCGTCATCTAGGATGAAAAGCTCAGATCCATCTTTGAAGTAAATCCCAACCCAGATGCTAATCCTGAACAAAAGCTCTGTATATAAATATTCTAAGAGGAGGGTATGAGGCTTAGATGACTTAATCTGACTTAGAAGACAGACTAATATGGCTTAGTTTACAAACTATGCAAACGTGAAGACCTGAGTTCAACTCCTACCACCCATATAAAAATCATATTGCAGCACTATATACCTGGAACCCTAGCACTGGGTAGGTAGAAACCAGAGGATCTCTAGGGCTTGCTAGCCAGCCACTGTAGCTAAACTGGTGAGTTTCAGGCCTATTGCCAGACCCCATTTCAATTAGCCCATAATTGGGCTTGGGGCTTTAGCTCAGCAGTAGAGCACTTGGCTAGCAAGCACAAGTCCCTAGGTTCTCAGTTCCAGGGGAAAAAAACTATTTAAGAAGACATCTTGTATCTACTTACCCCTCTAGCCTGCGCGCATACACACACACACACACACACACACACACACACACACATACACAAATTCAAAGGGGAAAAAAGAGCAGTTTTTTACTCCAAAATAGATCAAAACTAATATATTTAGATTGAGACTAGCATGAATATGCTGTTTTAATTTCATCCCATGTCTGGAAGTAAAATCACTTAAGCATAGTAATTTTCTTTCTTGTCATAATTGTCTGAATCAATTAATTTTAAATTTATTTTCATTTAATTTTCCTTCAGGGTTTGAAACTTTTCTCCTGATTTTTGATGTGTTGACTTTAACAACATTCAATCCAAATTGTAACTTTATTCCAGTTTTCACTTTTGGGGCATTATCAATAATGTAGAGAGAATATCTTCTGTGTGCATGGATGTGGTACCTGTCAATAATAAATTTGATGGCCTATGGCTTAGGCAGTAAATAAGAGATGGGACATCTGAGAGAGAGTCAGGTGAGAAATTCTGGGAGCATGTCAGGTGAGAAATTCTCCCAGGAAGATGTGACAAGACAGATGCTTAGTACCTGAGCACAGGTAACCAGCCATATGGCAAAATGTGAATTAGAATAAATAGGTTATTTTAAGTTATGATCTAGCCATAGAAGAGTATAGCTATATGGCCAGTGCATTGGTGAATATGTTTTGAGTCTGAATCTTATTTTGGGGAGCATTGGTCTGGGAGAAAGAACCAGGCATAACTCCTATACATAACTTTCCTGTGTTGATTGTTTTTTATGTTAAAGACTTTTTTTTTTACTATAAGAATGTTTAATTAGAAGCAGTTTGACATAGCAACTAATTTATTTTTCTTTCTCTATGGATTCCATTGGCAGATCAATCCTGTAATGAGTACTAAGACAATTTTTTACATGTGTATGTTAATGTACGTGAGTGTTCACATATGTGTAGACAGAGGTGTATGTGTGGGTATAAACACAGGCCAGAGGTTAATGTCCAGAGTTTTCCTCTATTGCTACACTTTATTTTATTAAGGAAGGGCCTCTCATCATCAAACCCAGAACTTGCCAATTCTAGTTAGCTTAGCTGGCCATTTTGCCTCAGGAACTCCCTGTTTCTGCTACCAGAGTAGTAGGATTGCAAGATGATTTCATTCCTGCCTGCCTTTTTTGTTTGTGCTCCAGGGAGCCAAGCTCCAGTCCTCATTTCTGCAGGGCAAATGCTTTGTCCACAGAGCCATTTCTAGCTCTAGTCTGAGAAACTTTCTATAGTTTATTTCAGCCTCACTAGAAACCAGTTAATAAGATGGCTATTCTTCACAGATTTGCACAACCACCTGGAGGTATAATAAAGTTGAGGCAAGTTTTCTTCTTTCATCTTTATAGAAATGAAGGTTGGAATTTTCTACTTTCTTTTCTCCACTTAGATGAGTGATATTAATGCTTCTGACAGCTTCTCATTTGTATGATAACTAGGATTTTCAATATTGCACTGTGAGAAGCTGAGGAGGAATAACCATCTCTAGCTTCTAGTCAAAAACCACTTGGAAGAAACCAGAATTACAAAATCCTGCTAATCAGTTGTTTTCTAAAGGAGAAGGATGATGAGTTTTCACCATCTGGTATGGAAATGTGTTGGATTGGAACAGTCAGCAGGTATTGCATGAGTTTTCAGCAAACTTAAACTTCTTGCTTTGATAGTTAAAAAAGTGCCAGGAGTTTTTGTGTAAAGATGACCATGAAGTGAAGTAGGTAGGGTGAAAAAAGTCCAATTATTAACTACTAGTTTATCAATTTATTTAGCGGTTTACTTAAAGCAATGCTTGTACTTCTTATTTTCTCAAGCATGACTTCACTTGCTACCTGCAACTTGGAGAAATAGCTAAAACAAGCCATTGTCCTTAACAACCTGCTGACTGACACATATGCTTTTATAAGCTCTTGGTTGCTTGCCAAACCCACCTTATGGGTTTAGAATATAAAATGGGATGACAAACTGGACAGCATCAGAGCCCTTTAGGAGCTATCCTGCCTTTGGTCCACTGGTGTCATTTTTCTTCCACTCTCATTGATGCAGTGCCATTCCCCTGGAGGTGATTGAATGTGAGAGAATGGAGCCAATAAATGACACACACTAGAGTCTGATGCAATAGCCAATTTTATTGAGTATCAGATAATTTATACTCAGAAGGTTAAGAAGAGTCACATGAGTAAAGTGTCTAATCACAAGGGAAAGCCACATGTGGCAGAGAAGCCATGCATGGTGGGTAAGCTACATATGGCAAAAGCATGTTTTTCTATAGCAACATATAAACAAATAATAGTTGTAATGAATAATCGAAGTAAACTCACTCCTATCTGCTATACCTGGAAGGGACACAAAAGCATAATCCAAGAAGAAGTCCATGTTTTTGAAGAAACTGCAGTCACAATATTTTTGTCTTGGTTTCTTGGAGTTGTTTTTACAAACACTCAGAACTCTCCTCACATGACTACATTCTTGGACTATGTTCCTACAACTTCCCCCTTTTTCATTTCTAAACACAGGCTATCCAGAGTGGTTTTGATTTGAGATGTTGTAGATAAGTCTAATTGCCATTTGATGCATGAGTATACTATAAGCAAGCAGATTATAAACATAATGGATAATATTAGAACAATAAAAACACTGTGTAATACTCTGCCACCAAGAACAAGAATCCAAACTATATCCATTATTATTGGTTGTATTATTACATTAATCAGTAAAATCTAAAGAAAAGAAACATGATTAAGCCCATGATTAATGCTATGATGTGTTTTGCAAATGGGAAGTGATTCAAATCCAAAAGAAACTTAAACACAGTTCCTTCTTCATATCAATAAATGAGTCTGTTATGATTCCAAGGTTCAGGAATAAGCACAGATTTATTCCTAAAAATAATAGAAGCTAGATCTAGGCTATCTACAAGCTGAAGCAAAGGAAGATGAGGAACAAAAGACCAATACACCTACTCACCACACATGTACAGATTGAAGCAGCTAACCACCAGAAAAAGAGTCTCAAGTCGACACAAGATTCTGTGTGTTTTATAGAATGACTTCTCCCTTGGTGCATAGGGCCTTAACTTAGCCCCAGGTGGGCAGGCTTGACTTCTGTTGACTACTAAGGTCATTATCTCCTTTTATCCTTTAGGTGGAGGTTTGCTATCTTTCTGGTGACTTCAACTGTCTCCTTGCCATCCACCATCATCTTTGATGGTCTGAGGCTTAGGTTGGAGGTGGGGCAAAGAGGAATCCATAATCTTTCAGTGGCTCCATCTGCAATAACAGATGAAAACCCCTTCCCAATTTTGTTTCAGCCAATTGGCCTCTCAAGTTTTTAAGAGCTTAAACCACACAGGCCTATCTAAAGGCAGTTTATAATGTTATGTAGAGAAATGTTTCTGAGTTCTTGAACATATGTCACTTTGATGAAAAAATTAAAAATTAAGAATAAATAAATTGCAAGGATATCCTTTGTTTCTCCCCCAATTTTTAAATGTTTAAATAATTGTTGTTTTAGTGTTCAATGTGTTCTTTCAATTGTGTCCTGACCTTGAGAATTAAAAGGAATGCCTATAATATGATTATATAATAAAGAGATAGATAGATAGATAGATAGATAGATAGATAGATAGATAGATAGATAGATAGATAGATAGATGGATGGATAGCATTATAGTCTTCCTAATGACATAAGTTTTTGGGCTATAGGATCTTTTTCTGCTCTGTTATTATTGAACCAAAGACCTAGGATGCTTGATCCTTGTAATCCCCAAAGATAAAACTGGTGCATTGGTTCTGAGTATCCTTTCCCTCAACTAATATGTTTAGAATGGTTTATATTTAACAGTATAGTTAAAAACCCTGATTTTAAAAACACATACATCAATACCTAACATAAAGTAGGCCAGAATAAACACCAATGTGTTGAGTTTAGATAGAGGCATACCTTATCAGGCATGGTGGCTCATGTATGTTATACCAGCATTTTGGAGGATGAGGGAGTAGGATTGCTATGATTTTGAAGCTAGCTTTGTCCATACAGTGAATTTCAGGTCAGCCTGTGTTACAGAGTGAGTGAACTAATGAAGAAAAACTTTAACTTTATAAAGGAAATTAAAGAGAGATCTTGTGACAAACTAGCAACAGACATAATGTTCTAGTTCTTAACATCTATTACAACCACAAAGTTTATATAGTCTCTCCTTGGTCAGGGTTTCCTTGTCTCAGGAAAGTAGCGACACCTTGGCTTCATATAGCTTGCTGAGAACTCACTATACACCTTGGCTTCATATAGCTTGCTGAGAACTCACTATACAAATCTTCAATGTCTTTGCTCAGTTCCTACAGTGGTTCGAATAGGAACGGCCCCCATAGACTCATGTGTTTGACTGCTTGGCCTATTGGAGTGACACTATTAGAAGGTATGGCCTTGTTGGAGGAAGCATGGCCTTGCTGGGAGAAGTGTGCCACTGTTGAGGCTGGCTTTGAAGTCTCAGAAACTCAAGCCAGTTCTCTTCTGCTACCCGCAGATCAAGATAAAGAACTCTCCGTTCTTTTGACAGGACCATGTCTGCCTTCTTCTTGCCCTGAGGATAATGAACTAAACCTCTGAAACTGTAAACTGATCCCTAATAAAATGTTTTCCTTTATTAGAGTTACTGTGATCATAACATCTCTTCACAGTGATAAAACCTTAATCTTTAGAGATTCACTGCTGTGAACAAACATTATGACCAAGGCAACTCTTATAAAGGACAGCATTTAATTGGGGCTGGTTTATTGGTTCAGAGATTCAGTACATTTTCATCAAGGCAAGAACATGGCAGCATCCAGGCACATGTGGGACTAGAGGAGACTAAGAGTTATACATCTTCATCCAGGCTACACCTGCTAATAGTGCCACTCCCTGGTCATGAGCCAAGTACATTCAAACCACCATACCTAATAAGACAATTTCCATATGTCTTGTAGGATAACATATGCTGCAGGATAACAATCTCCTCCTCTTAAGAACCAGAAAACCCAGAAATTGGCATGGTATCTGAAAATAATAGTTTTGAAAATAAAAATTAATGCAATTGAATCATTATGAACAAAATACCAAAATATAGATGTGATAGAATATATCCCCACACCCAGACAATGTGTTTTTCTTACCTCACCCTGATCACTACTGTTACTTTTCCTTTCAATTAGCATCCAGCAGGATAAAAGAATGTTACGTGTTAGTAAAGGTTCAATATATACCTTGAAGAAATATTTGCTGAAAAATATTTGATCAAGGAAGAAATCTTAGTAAATTTAATTCTTTTTTTAATTTATTGATATATTTATTTACATTTCAAATGATTTCCCCTTTTCTGGACCCCCACTCCCTGAAAGTCCCATCAGTCCCCTTCCCTCCCCCTGTTTTCCCACCCAACCCTTCCCACTTCCCTGTTCTGATTTTGCTCTATACTGCTTCACTGAGTCTTTCCAGAACAAGGGGCCACTCCTCCATTCTTCGTGTACCTCATTTGATGTGTAAATTTAATTCTTTAAGCATCTTCATTTCAATACAACTGATGACTTTTGTGCTGAGTTTCAGTCATCATTTTCCAGTTATTATTGTACAATCTCTTATAATCTACTGTAAAGTTTCACTATAAATGCTGACTGTTAATCTTGTCATAATGAGGGTGGCCATATACTTTTTACCCATATTTGGACCTTTTTTGTAAGAGATACTATCAAACTATTCTAGGACTTGTGATGAACTAGAACAAAACAGGTTTGTTTTTTTTTTTAATTTTTTTTATTCGATATAATTTATTTACATTTCAAATGATTTCCCCTTTTCTAGCCCCCCACTCCCCGAAAGTCCCGTAAGCCCCCTTCTCTTCCCCTATCCTCCCACCCACCCCTTCCCAATTCCCCGTTCTGGTTTTGCCGAATACTGTTTCACTGAGTCTTTCCAGAACCAGGGGCCACTCCTCCTTTCTTCTTGTACCTCATTTGATGTGTGGATTATGTTTTGGGTATTCCAGTTTTCTAGGTTAATATCCACTTATTAGTGAGTGCATACCATGATTCACCTTTTGAGTCTGGGTTACCTCACTTAGTATGATGTTCTCTAGCTCCATCCATTTGCCTAAGAATTTCATGAATTCATTGTTTCTAATGACTGAATAATACTCCATTGTGTAGATATACCACATTTTTTGCATCCACTCTTCTATTGAGGGATACCTAGGTTCTTTCCAGCATCTGGCAATTATAAGTAGGGCTGCTATGAACATAGTAGAACATGTATCCTTATTACATGGTGGGGAATCCTCTGGGTATATGCCCAGGAGTGGTATAGCAGGATCTTCTGGAAGTGAGGGGCCCAGTTTTTGGAGGAACCGCCAGACTGATTTCCAGAGTGGTTGCACCAATTTGCAACCCCACCAGCAGTGGAGGAGTGTTCCTCTTTCTCCACACCCTCTCCAACACCTGCTGTCTCCTGAATTTTTAATCTTAGCCATTCTGACTGGTGTAAGATGAAATCTTAGGGTTGTTTTGATTTGCATTTCCCTAATGACTAATGAAGTTGAGCATTTTTTAAGATGCTTCTCCGCCATCCGAAGTTCTTCAGGTGAGAATTCTTTGTTTAACTCTGTACCCCATTTTTTAATAGGGTTGTTTGGTTTTCTGGAGTCTAACTTCTTGAGTTCTTTGTATATATTGGATATTAGCCCTCTATCTGATGTAGGATTGGTGAAGATCTTTTCCCAATTTGTTGGTTGCCGATTTGTCCTCTTGATGGTGTCCTTTGCCTTACAGAAACTTTGTAATTTTATGAGGTCCCATTTGTCAATTCTTGCTCTTAGAGCATACGCTATTGGTGTTCTGTTCAGAAACTTTCTCCCTGTACCGATGTCCTCCAGTGTCTTACCCAGTTTCTTTTCTATTAGCTTAAGAGTGTCTGGCTTTATGTGGAGGTCCTTGATCCATTTGGATTTGAGCTTAGTACAAGGAGACAAGCATGGATCGATTCGCATTCTTCTGCATGCTGACCTCCAGTTGAACTAGCACCATTTGTTGAAAAGGCTATCTTTTTTCCATTGGATGTTTTCAGCCTCTTTGTCGAGGATCAAGTGGCCATAGGTGTGTGGGTTCATTTCTGGATCTTCAATCCTGTTCCATTGATCCTCCTGCCTGTCACTGTACCAATACCATGCAGTTTTTAACACTATTGCTCTGTAGTATTGCTTGAGGTCAGGGATACTGATTCCCCCAGATTTTCTTTTGTTGCTGAGAATAGTTTTAGCTATCCTGGGTTTTTTGTTGTTCCAGATGAATTCAATAATTGCTCTTTCTAACTCTGTGAAGAATTGAGTTGGGATTTTGATGGGTATTGCATTGAATCTGTATATTGCTTTTGGCAAAATGGCCATTTTAACTATATTGATTCTACCGATCCATGAGCATGGGAGGTTTTCCCATTTTTTGAGGTCTTCTTCCATTTCCTTCTTCAGAGTCTTGAAGTTCTTGTCATACAGATCTTTCACATGTTTGGTAAGAGTCACCCCAAGATACTTTATACTGTTTGTGGCTATTGTGAAGGGGGTCATTTCCCTAATTTCTTTCTCAGCCTGCTTATCCTTTGAGTATAGGAAGGCCACTGATTTGCTTGAGTTGATTTTATAACCTGCCACTTTGCTGAAGTTGTTTATCAGCTGTAGGAGCTCTCTAGTGGAGTTCTTTGTGTCACTTAGGTAGACTATCATGTCGTCTGCAAATAATGATAGTTTGACTTCTTCCTTTCCAATTTGTATCCCTTTGACCTCCTTATGTTGTCGAATTGCCAGAGCTAGTACCTCAAGTACAATATTGAAAAGATAAGGAGAAAGGGGGCAGCCTTGTCTGGTCCCTGATTTCAGTGGGATTGCTTCAAGTTTCTCTCCATTTAGTTTGATGCTGGCTACCGGTTTGCTTTGACTACGTTTAGGTATGGGCCTTGAATTCCTGTTCTCTCCAAGACTTTAAGCATGAAAGGATGCTGAATTTTGTCAAATGCTTTTTCAGCATCCAATGAAATGACCATGTGGTTTTGTTCTTTGAGTTTGTTTATATAGTGGATTGCATTGATGGATTTCCGTATATTAAACCAACCCTGCATTCCCGGGATAAAGCCTACTTGATCATGGTGGATGATCGTTTTGATGTGTTCTTGGATTTGGTTGGCAAGAATTTTATTGAGTATTTTTGCATCGATGTTCATAAGAGAAATTGGTCTGAAGTTCTCTTTCTTTGTTGGATCTTTGTGTGGCTTTGGTATCAGCGTAACTGTGGCATCGTAGAAGGAATTGGGTAGTGTTCCTTCTGTTTCTATTTTGTGGAATAATTTGGAGAGTATTGGTGTTAACTCTTCTTTGAAGGTCGGATAGAATTCTGCACTGAAACCATCTGGTCCTGTGCTTTTTTTGGTTGGAAGACTTTCTATGACTCCTTCTATTTCTTTAGGCATTATGAGACTGTTTAGATGGTCTAGTTGGTCCTGATTTAATTTTGGTATTTGGTATCTGTCAAGGAAATTGTCCATTTCCTCCAGATTCTCCAGTTGTGTTGAGTACAGGCTCTTGTAGTAGGATCTGATGATTTTTTGGATTTCCTCAGTTTCCGTTGTTATATCTCCCTTTTCATTTCTAAGTTTGTTAATTTGGATACTTTCTCTGTGCCCTTTGGTCAGTCTGGCTAAGGGTTTATCTATCTTGTTGATTTTCTCAAAGAACCAGCTCCTGTTTTGTTGATTTTTTGTATGGTTCTCTTTGTTTCTACTTGATTGATTTCGGCCCTGAGTTTGATGATTTCCTGCCTTCTACTCCTCCTGGGTGAAATAGCTTCTTTTTGTTCCAGGGCTTTCAGGTGTGTCATTAAGCTGGTAATGTATGCTCTCTCCATTTTCTTTTTGGAGGCACTCAGGGCTATGAGTTTTCCTTTTAGCACTGCTTTCATTGTGACCCATTGATTTGGGTATGTTGTGTTTTCATTTTCATTGTGTTCTAAAAAGTCTTTAATTTCTTTCTTTATTTCTTCCTTGACCAAGGTATCATTGAGTAGAGTATTGTTCAGTTTCCACGTGTATGTGGGTTTTCTGTTGTTTCTGTTGCTATTGAAGACCACATTTACTCCATAGTGATCAGATAGGAGGCATGGGATTATTTTGATCTTCTTATATTTGTTGAGGTCTGTCTTGTGACCAATTATATGGTCGATTTTGGAGAAGGTAGCATGAGGTGCTGAGAAAAAGGTATATTCTTTTGTTTTAGGATAGAATGTTCTATATATATCTGTTAAATCTAATTGGTCCAAAGCTTCAATTAGTTTCATTGTGTCCCTGTTTAGTTTCTGTTTTCCTGATCGGTCCATTGAGGAAAGTGCAGTGTTGAAGTCACCCACAATTATTGTGTTAGGTGCAATGTGTGCTTTGAGTTTTAATAAAGTTTCTTTTACGAAAGAGGGTGCCCTTGCATTTGGAGCATAGATGTTCAGGATTGAGAGTTCTTCTTGTTGTATTTTTCCTTTGACCAACAAGAAATGTCCCTCAGAGTCTCTTTTGATGACTTTGGGTTGAAAGTCAATTTTATCTGATATTAAAATGGCTACTCCAGCTTGTTTCCTGAGACCATTTGCTTGTAAAATTGTCTTCCAGCCTTTTACTCTAAGGTAGTGTTTGTCTTTGACCCTGAGGTGTGTTTACTGTAAGCAGGAAATGTAGGGTCCTGTTTACGTATCCAGTCAGTTAGTCTGTGTCTTTTTATTGGGGCATTAAGTCCATTGATGTTAAGAGATATTAAGGAATAGTGATCGTTACTTCCTATCATTTTTGACGTTATTTTTTAAATTTGATTGCTTAACTTCTTTTGGGTTTGATGAAAGGTTACTATCTTGCTTTTTCCAGGGTGAAGTTTCCCTCCTTGTATTGGTGTTGTCCTCCTATTATCCTTTGTAGGGCTGGATTTGTGGATAGATATTGGGTAAACTTGGTTTTGTCATGAAATATCTTCGTTTCTCCATCTATGGTGATTGAGAGTTTTGCTGGATATAGTAGTTTTGGTTGGCATTTGTGTTCTCTTAGAGTCTGCATGAGATCTGCCCAGGACCTTCTAGCCTTCATAGTCTCAGGTGAAAAGTCTGCTGTGATTCTGATAGGTCTTCCTTTATATGTTACTTGGCCTTTTTCTCTTACTGCCTTTAATATTCTTTCTTTGTTTAGAACATTTGGTGTTTTGATTATTATGTGACAGGAAGTATTTCTGTTCTGGTCCAGTCTGTTTGGAATTCTGTATGCTTCTTGTATATTCATGGGCATCTCTCTCTTTAGGTTAGGGAAGTTTTCTTCCATAATTTTATTGAAGATATTTGCTGGCCCTTTAAGTTGTAAATCTTCCCTCTCATCTATGCCTATAATCCTTAGGTTTGGTCTTCTCATTGTGTCCTGGATTTCCTGGATATTTTGGGTTACAAGCTTTTTGCTTTTTGCATTTTCTTTAACTGTTGAGTCCATGGTTTCTATGGAATCTTCAGCATCTGAGATTCTTTCTTCTATCTCTTGTATTCTGTTGTTGATATTTGCATCTCTGTCCCCTGATTTCTTCCCAAGGCTTTCTATCTCCAAAGTTGTCTCCCTTTGAGTTTTCTTAGTTGTTTCTACTTCTGATTTTAGATCCTGGATGGTTTTGCTTAGCTCCTTCACTTGCTTGTTTGTGCTTTCCTGTAATTCTTTAAGAGATTTTTGTGTTTCCCCTTTCATGACCTCAGCCTGTTGACCAAAGTTCTCCTGTATTTCTTTAAGTGTTTTTTGCATTTCCTCATTGTTGGCTTTTGTATTCTCCTGGATTTCTTTCAATGATTTTTGTGTTTCCCTTGCAAGGGCTTCTAACTTTTGATCCATTTTCTCCAGAATTTCTTTAAGTATGTCCTTCATGTGTTCCTGTACCAGCATCATGACCAGTGATTTTAAATCCAAATCTTGTTTTACTGGTGTGATGGGGTATCCAGGACATGCTGGTAGAGGAGAATTGGGTTCAGATGTTGCCATATTGCCTTGATTTCTGTTAGTGACGTTCCTGCGTTTGCCTTTTGCCATCTAGTTCTCCCTGGTGTTACTTGGTCTTGTCAGTGCTGGACTCACCAGTGCAAGCTGCCCCTTCCCAGTTGGCCTCTGGTGCACAGCTTACCCCCTGCACTGCCTGTAGACAGGGTGCTGCTGCCCAGGCTGTTCAGATCCTGAAGCAGGCACCCAAAGGCTCCCGCTTGGGCCTGCTAGATTCACTGGAGCACACCGACTTCTCCCAGCTGGCCGCCCAGAAGCCCCGCTAGCCTCTTGCAGGTCCTGGAGATGTGGTGCGGCTGCCCAGGCTGATCGCGATCCCGAAGCGGAGAGAGTTGAGCTGAGGGCTCCCGCCTGAGGCCTTGCCCCAGATTGTGTCTGTGGACCAGATGGAGCCCGTGTGCATCCCCAGGGAGCGCGGATGGTGTATGCTGCAGGGACCTCCCCTGTGTTCTGATCACTCTGCTGGGCAGCCGATCCCCCAACCGGGCCGGCGCACACAAGGTTAGCCTGGCCGCCCAGGCCCTTAGTCCAGGCAAAAGCCTGGGAGGCCAAGGTCCGAGCAAAGTTCCCCTAGGGCTATGACTGTTAATTGGGTCCGCCAGGTGACCAGGATGGCGGGCGTGCGCACCCGCCCTCCCCGAAAGCGCTGGGAGAGTCTACTGTGCTAACAACCTCCTGGGCGGGTTGACTCACAGATGGCCCACCAAGTCGCCCAGTTCTTGGGGTCAGTCCTGTGCCTTTTGGGGCCTAGACCCCCGCTTTGTTAGCCTCAGGCTATGCCTGTTACGGCTCTGCCCGCCAGAGCTCTCTGTCGTCCTGCAGGCAAAATGGTGGCACGCGCGCAGGCCCAGGCAAAAAACCTCCTGGCTGGGTTGGCGCCCCGATGGCCCCCCCGAACATCCCAGGGCCTGGGTGCAGGCCAATGCCTGTCGGGCTCAGACCCCCGCGGTGTTGGCCTCAGTTTATGTTTGTGTACCTCAGTCTGTCCGATGTCTCTGGAGTCTGAAACCAAGATGGAGGTGAGCCTCTCCTAACTGGCAGGAGGCCGCGTTCTGAAGTGGGTTCCGTGTAGCGAAAGGCGCCGCAAAACTGCAGCTGCTTGCCACCCGGCTGGTCAGCGAAGGTCAGTGGTCGTGGGTGCAGGGCCTAACTGGGCCCTGTGTCGCCTTGGTTCCACTGCTGATGGCCCTTCAGCTGCACCAGCCATTGCTGCACTGCCGCCGCTGCCGCCGCTGCCGCCGCTCCCAAAACAGTTTTATTTTTAACACTCACTTTTATGTTTTAAGATACCTGTATCATAGATGATGTTATTATCAGAAGAGAAGTCACAGAAATAAAAAGTGTTGTATTCATGTTGTAGCAAATGTTCTGTGTACACATCCCCTTTAAGTTTAAAAACTTGCATTATATAAACAGCCATCTTCTATTTTTTCTTATATCATTGTTTCTCTATATGCATCTGTGTCCAAGTTTCTCCTTTTGCAAAGCCAATTTGGATTATGTCTTAACCTAACAATCTCAATTATAAATATCTTACCAAATGAGTTCAGAGATACCCAACATTTGGGAATTAAGCACAAGAATTTGGAGAGATGCCCCACAATTCAAATTCATAGTGCATGGTGGCAGATTTCTGTATATATGGCATTTGAGGCCAGCCTGGACTACGTAAGACCCTATCTCATGAAGAAAGATAAGAAAAAAGGGGAAACAGGTAGAGAGGAAAATAAAAGAAAATGAAAAAGAAAAACTTGTAGGTTCTATTTTAGATGATGAAATCAGAGCCCCAGCTATGCCATAGCTTCCACCTTAGTATGTTCTCCAGTGCTCTGTTTCTCCAATATCTATGGAATTTTATTAAAAAGATACCTGTAATGTGTTAACTAGAATTGAAAGAACCCCTAAAGCCTCCATGGTTTCCTAACTTTTAGTTTTATTGTCTTGATTGTATTTCCCTGTTACTCTTGCTAAGAAAACTTACCCCTAACATTATATCTAGAGTCTATCTTTTTCTTTATAACTTTAAGCACCGTAATATCTAAATATCCAAAGATTGCTATTAATTTTAACCACCTATATAATTAATCAGAGACAAGTTATCTTGTATCCCATGTTGAGTTTGAACTTGTGGTTCTGCCTAGGATTTTCAGTAAACTTTAATTCAGAAAATGTGCCTTCAATTACAAAGCATTACTATATACCTTACAATGTTACCGGAGATACCTACTAGGCCAAATGACCTTTATATTATTTGTATAACCAGATGCTCCCCCAAGCTCCTGCAACCAGTGCCAGAGGTGGCTAATAGCCTAAACGACCTTTATGCTATCTGTATGACAGAGACCAGGCCATATTCTTCCTTAGGCCTTTAAGCTAGTACAGGTAGCCTATCTCTAGAAACCATCTTCTTAGGAAGAAAATGACATTCACTTTGAATTAAGTTTTGATATAATTATCCTTCCATATGCATTGTAAATTCTGTTATACCAGGAAAGTTTTTTTCCAAATTGTACTGTGTTTAAATATGATGACAATAAACTGCCACAGGGACCTCTTCAGTGTCATATTCTGCATATGTAATTTTTATTTTATTTTCATATAAATCATTTTTGTCTAGGCAGCCCCAAGGAAATGCAAACTCGTTTGTGCTAATTTAATTAATAAGTAGTCAATGATGACTGACTGATGACAAATTCATTCTTGTGATCACAAGAGATAGTTTCCTTGTTGAAAGCCAGCTTCTTTACTGTTTATAATATTTCACTATAGTTCTTTTAACAGCTGTATGTAGGATAGTGATGTCACTTCTCAAATATGGGCGATATATTTCTCCCTTTCCTATCTAGTAAAATAATCAGCTAAAATAACTTTATTATCCTGTTGCAAGATTTTCCATGTCCAATCATATTAGGGCATTGGAAGGCCTGTGATTGGACAGGAAAGGGGAGGCAGAGCTAGGAGTTGGGGAATCCAGGAGGAGAGGGGACAGAGATGGCTTTGGGTGTGGACCTGTATGGTATTTACTAGCCACAAATAGCTAAGTTTCTATACGGTTATAGAAAGCTTTATATTGGGATAAAGCTTTTGGCAAACTAATCAAGCTTTAAGAGTCAAGATTCTAATGGGTAATTGGATGGTGAGGTGGCAGACCTCGTGGCAGACCATGACTGTGTGGGGCGTTGCATGGTAGCAAGAGGAACTCAGTGTCACCCCGCTGGAGAGATAGCTAACAGAGGGACGACAGCTGAATGAAATGGCCCACCAGAAGCCCTATGGCCCTGCAGGGCCAGAGAGTTTGCAGGCCTAGAGACCAGCAGCTCCAGGGAGTTGACTGAGGCAACAGTGCAGGAGAGTGGTCAGAACCCATGGAGAGTTGGTGGGTCGGTCTTTTTTAATATTTCCCACAGCATTATCCCAATAACTCAACACATAGTTGATCATATAAAATAATTTTATCTCAGTAATTCAATACTTAGTTTCATTTCTTTTTCTCCATTTTTCTGCTCTCTGCTTTACCTATTTTATGTTTCCCAACTCTTTCTTCTGTGTTTAGCAGCCTTCCTTTTTAGTTTCTAAGGCATAAACAGAAAATATCAAGTTGTGATCTGGTTTTTTCCCCCAGAGACTTGCTGTTTAGCACATTCCCCTCATAATTTTTTAGCTATCTTCCTCAACTTGTTTTTCAACTTTAGTTTGCAGTACTTTACAGTATTTTTGTTTGTGCTTCTTTGACTTACTTTCCAGAAAAAAAATGATTTCTTTTGTTTCCTAATACCTGAAGAACTGATAAGAAACTTTTAATTAATACTTTTTAATCTTTTCAAATTGGTAGACTAGGAGGTTAAATTTAGGCTTTCTTGCATGTTTTGGAAGTACTCTACTCCTGAGATATAATCCTCAGTCCTGGTCATATTTTTAATTAATTGTCACAGAGAACAAATTTTTAAGATATGAAGATATTTTTAATTTATAATTATAATTTAAATTATAATTGAGATTTGATTATGGCTCACAATATAATTTGTATTGAGAAATGTCAACTCTATTGAAACATATGTATATGTTAGTATCCTTGAGTGTAAGATGCTGAAAATGCCAATTCATTCAAATCTGTTCATAAATATTGAATTCCCTATAGCTTTGATGGTTTTCTGGTTCTTCATGTCACTGAAAGAAGTATTTAAATCTCTAATTGTATTTATAGAATTTTTTTCTGTCTTCTGTTAATTAATCTGTTTGGCTTCATGTGTCTATGTGTTAGTCAGGGTTCCCTAGAGTCACAGAACTTATGGGATGCCTCTATATGCTGAGGGAATTTATTGTAACGACTTACTATCTGTAGTCTAACCCAACAATGGGCATCTGTGAATGGAAAGTCTAATAATCTACTAGTTGCTTAGTTCTATGAGGCTAGTTGTTTCAGATGACCTTCTGTATAAGCTGGAATCCTGAAGATGTAGGTTCCAACAGATGTGCTGGCAAGTAAGTGCAAACAGGCCAAGAAGTGTGATCCTTCCTTCATCCAATGTTTTTATGTAGGCCTCCAACAGAAAGAATGACCCAGATTAAAGGTACGTACACCACACCTAGATCTGGAACTTGCTTTGTCCAAGGCTGGCCTTGAATTCAGAGATCTGCTTTGCTTACTCTCTTGAGATTAAAGATATGTACTACCTTGCCTGGGCCCAAGCTTTTCATGACCACTATACCTCAAGATTTCCATGTCAAGATCCAGGTCAGAAGCCTGTATCTTCCAGCCTCAAGATCGAGACCACAGGTGTGCCCTCCATTTCTGGATTGCAATTAATTCCAGATGTAGCCAAGTTGACAACCTGGACTAGTCATCACAGTCTAAAAGAACATTTAAGTTAGTGCAGAAACATTTACTAGTACGAACACCCTTTATTCAACTTTTAACCACTGGCAATGTCCTTTATTGTCAGAACATGGTCCTAACATGGAGGCATGTGAAAATTTGGGTGCCTGTGAGAAAACTCCAAGAAACAGAGACAAGATTTTGTGACTTCAATTTCTTCAAAACCATGGAATTTTTCTTGGATTATGCTTTCAAATACTTCTCAGGTGTAGCAGATAGGAGTAAATTTACTTCACATTATTCATTATAAAATTATTGTTCTTTGTATACTTTTGTGGAAAAATGTATTTTAACCACATGTAGCTTGTCTGCCACATGTGGCTTGTTCTTATGTTTGGACACTTTACTCAAGTGATGCTTGAAATAAAGTTGACTAGTACATGAAACTAGTCTGCCTTACCTATTGGCTCTATTCTCCCAGGTCTCACTACCTTTAGAATGGTAAACTCTTTATTCTGAAACCTATCTGATGTTAATACATGCATACACTTAAACTCTATTTTTGAGTATTGCTATAACATATATTTTCTATGCTTTTACCTTATTCTTACAGTTCTATTAAAATACTTTTTAAGTTGCCAAAGTTGGTTCTTGGTTTTTTTGTGTGTGATTTTGTTTGTGTGGGGGGTGTTTTTTTTTTTTTTGTATAATACAATAACCTCTGCTTTTTAATTGAGATATTTAGAGAATTTATATTTAATATTATGATGTAATTAGGCTTAATTATATAATTTTTACCTTTGTTTACTGTTTATCCTTCTAATTCTTGGCATATTTTCCCAGTACATGCTTTGTCTTACCTGTGGATGTAGTGAAGGTCTTTCTACACCCATATCCCAAAATACTTTGAAGACTTTCACTGATGTAGCATTTTCTTCCTATGTTCACTTTCTCTGTACTATGGCCTAGGCAGTGTCTCAAACCTATATACTAGTGCAATGATAGAACCTGTCTCATTTATTTAACTTGTGCTGTGATTATCCTTTATATCCTGGAATTTTGTACTTTGAAAACTCTCGTCTCTTCAGGATCATTATTTTTAATTATTTCTTGTTTCTCTCATTGGTTTATTTTTAAATTGGGTATGTGTGGTCTCTGTCTTATCTAAAAGCATACAGTATTTATTTAGTAATTTAATAATCTACTAATAATTAAAATAAAACTATATAAAAACTAAAATTAGTTTTATAATATCATTTCTGCACTCAAATTTTGTCAAAAACATGTTATATACTCATAACAAGCATGTCAATGTGAGAGAGCTTCTTTGATCTCTCTGAGCTATGCTCTGATCATTCAACCTAGTTTTCCAGAGTACATCATCTTCTCTAAAACTAAATTGTTGGATTTATACTGAATTTACATATGATTCGTTATGCTAGTAATAACTAGGCATTTATCTCATCACTAATTTTTATTTCAATTTTAGATTTCCACTTTTGCACTACTTTGACTTTTAAAAATATTTCCCATGTTCTTTCCAATAATATGACATTGTAATTACAAGTTACTCTCTTTAGAAATGATTACACAATCTGATATGAATTCATTTGTAGATCATTTTATAACCATCCAATGATACTTTAGCTTTAATTTGCAGATCAGGTTAATGTGTGCTTTTTCTAGGTAATAACTTTGCTATAAAAATTAAATGAGAGCCTTCATTTCCATATGTTTATCTTTGTTGGGATTTCTGTCACTAGCTCACCATTCTGGGAATCTAGATCCTAAAAACAATAACAGATAATTTAGAATGTTTGTAATAAATATACATTAGAGAATAACCTGAGAGGTAATGCCCTTCTGGGATCTATGCATGATAGTTATATTATGAACTTCTACCTTCCAGTCTGTCTGGGCTGGTGCCCTGAGCAGACCTTTTGCTCAAATTTCCCAGCCAGTCCCACAACACCCAGAGGAAGCTCTATTCCCAGGCACTCTAACATGCCCAGGAAAACATGATCTCAGGATCCCAGGAACTTGGTCACAATAGAATATCAGGGTCCCAGAGGCAGCTTGACTCCCAGGAGCTTGGACACACCCAGGATCTCAGGATCACAGGATCCCAGAATCACAGGATCACAGAGACAGCTTGACTTTGAGGAGTTCTGGCACAAACAGGATCACAGGAAGGACTCCAGTCAAATATAGCGAGGGCAAGTAGCACTAGAGATAACTAGATGACAGGAGGCAAGCATAAGAACATAAGCAACAGAAGCCAAGGTTACTTGGCATCATCAGAACCCAATTCTCCCACCATAGCAAGTCCTGGATATACCATCACATCAGAAAAGCAAAAATTGGATGTAAAATCACTTCTCATGATGATGATCAAGGACTTTAAGAAGGACATAACTCCCTTAAAGAAATACAGAAAAATACAGGTAAACAGCTAGACACCATTAAAGAGGAAAAACAAAAATCCCTTAAAGAATTACAGGAAAACACAATCAAACAGGTGAAGGAAATGAACAAAACCATCTAGGATCCACAAATGGAACTAGAAACAATGAAGAAATCACAAAAGGAGACAACCCTGGAGTTAGAAAACCTAGGAAAGAGATCAGCAGTCATAGATGCAAGCATCACCAACAGAATACAAGAGCTATAAGAGAGAATCCCAGGTGCACAAGATACCATAGAAAACATTGACACAACAGTCAAAGAAAATGCAAAAAGCAAAAAGCTCCTAGCCCAAAACATCCAGGAAATCCAGGAAACAATGAGAAGACCAAACCTAAGGATAACAGGTATAGAAGAGAGCAAAGATTCCCAGCTTAAAGGGCCAATAAATATCTTCAACAAAATTAATCAAAACACCAAATGCACTAAACAAAGAAAGAATATTAAAGGCAGTAAGGAAAAAAGGTCAAGTAACATATAAAGGCAGGCCTATCAGAATTACACCAGACTTCTCACCAGAGACCATGAAAGCTAAAAGATTCTACGCAGATGTCATACAGATCCTAAGAAAACACTAATGCCAACACAGGCTACTATAACAAGCAAAACTCTCAATTACCATAAACAGAGAAACTAAAATATTCCATGACAAAACCAAAATTACGCAGTCTTTCCACAAATCCTGCTCTACAAAGGATAATAGATGAAAAATGCCAACACAAGGAGGGAAAGAAACTAAAGCAAGCGGCGGCGGCGGTAGCAGTGGCTGCTCCAGCTGAAGGGCCATCAGCGGTGGAACCAAGGCGACACAGGGTCCAGTTAGGCCCTGCGCCCACGACCACTGACCTTCGCTGACCAGCCGGGCGGCAAGCAACTGCGGTTCTGCGGAGCCTTTCGCTGCACAGAAGCCACTTCAGAACTCGGCTTCCCGCCAGTCAGGAGAGACTCACCTCCATCTTGACCCCGGGCTCCAGAGATCGGTCAGACTGAGGTACACAAACATAATCCTAGGCCCAACACCGCAGGGGTCTGAGCCAGACGGGCGTTGGCCTGCACCCAGGCCCTGGGCTGTTCGAGTGGCCATCGGGGCGCCAACCCAGCCAGGAGTTTTTTTTGCCCCGGCCGGCGCACGCGCCGCCATTTTGCCTACAGGAGCCAGAGTGCTCGGGAGGGCAGAGACTGCTAACAAGCGTAGCCTGAGGCTAACAAAACGGGGGTCTAGGCCCCAAAAGGCACAGGACTGACCCCAAGAACTGGGCGGCTTGGTGGGCCATCTGTGTGTCAACCCGCCCAGGAGGTTATTAGCACAACAGACTCTCCCGGTGCTTTCGGGGAGCGCGGACACGCACGCCCGCCCTCCGGGTCACCTGGCGGACCCAAATAACAGACATAGCCCCAGGGGAACTTTGCTCGGACCTTGGCCTCCCAGGCGTTTGCCTGGACTCAGGGCCCGGGCGACAAGGCTAACCTAGTGTGCGCCAGCCCGGTTGGGGAAATCGGCTGCCCAGCGGAGTGAGCTGAGCACAGGGGAGGTCACAGCAACATTCACCTTCGGAGCTCCCTGGGGGTGCACACGGGTTCCACCTGGTCCACAGACACAATCTGGGGCAAGGACTCAGGCAGAAGCCCCCAGCTCAACTCTCTCCGCTTCAGATCAGCCTGGGTGGCCGCCACATCTCCAGGTCCCTCAAGAGGCTAGTGGGGGCTTCCGGGCGGCCAGCTGGGAGAAGTCGGTGTGCTCCAATAAATCCTGCGGGCCCCAGCGGGAGCCTTCAGGTGCCTGCTTCGGGATCTGAACAGCCTGGACAACAGCACCCTGTCTACAGGCAGTGCAGAGTGTAAGCTGTGCACCAGAGGCCAACGGGGAAGGGGCAGCTTGCACTGGTGAGTCCAGCACTGACAAGACCAAGTAACACCAGTGAGAGCTAGATGGCAAAAGGCAAACGCAGGAACGTCACTAACAGAAATCAAGGCAATATGGCAACATCTGAACCAAATTCTCCTCTACCAGCAAGTCCTGGATACCCCATCACACCTGTAAAACAAGATTTGGATTTAAAATCACTGGTCATGATGCTGGTACAGGAACACATGAAGGACATTCAGGAGAAAATGGATCAAAAGTTAGAAGCCCTTGCAAGGGAAACACAAAAATCATTGAAAGAAATCCAGGAGAATACAAAAGCCAACAAGGAGGAAATGCAAAAAACACTTAAAGAAATACAGGAGAACTTTCGTCAACAGGCTGAGGTCATGAAAGACGAAACACAAAAATCTCTTAAAGAAATACAGGAGAACTTTGGTCAACAGGCTGAGGTCATGAAAGAAAAAACACAAAAATCTCTTAAAGAATTACAGGAAAGCACAAACAAGCAAGTGAAGGAGCTAAGCAAAACCATCCAGGATCTAAAAACAGAAGTAGAAACAACTAAGAAAACTCAAAAGGAGACAACTTTGGAGATAGAAAGCCTTGGGAAGAAATCAGGGGACAGAGATGCAAATATCAACAACAGAATACAAGAAATAGAAGAAAGAATCTCAGATGCTGAAGATTCCATAGAAACCATGGACTCAACAGTTAAAGAAAATGCAAAATGCAAAAAGCTTGTAACCCAAAATATCCAGGAAATCCAGGACACAATGAGAAGACCAAACCTAAGGATTATAGGCATAGATGAGAGTGAAGATTTACAACTTAAAGGGCCAGCAAATATCTTCAATAAAATTATGGAAGAAAACTTCCCTAACCTAAAGAGAGAGATGCCCATGAATATACAAGAAGCCTACAGAACTCCAAACAGACTGGACCAGAACAGAAATACTTCCCGTCACATAATAATCAAAACACCAAATGTTCTAAACAAAGAAAGAATATTAAAGGCAGTAAGAGAAAAAGGCCAAGTAACATATAAAGGAAGACCTATCAGAATCACAGCAGACTTTTCACCTGAGACTATGAAGGCTAGAAGGTCCTGGGCAGATCTCATGCAGACTCTAAGAGAACACAAATGCCAACCAAAACTACTATATCCAGCAAAACTCTCAATCACCATAGATGGAGAAACTAAGATATTTCACGACAAAACCAAGTTCACCCAATATCTATCCACAAACCCAGCCCTAAAAAGGATAATAGGAGGACAACACCAATACAAGGAGGGAAACTTCACCCTGGAAAAAGCAAGATAGTAACCTTTCATCAAACCCAAAAGAAGTTAAGCAATCAAATTTAAAAAATAATGTCAAAAATGATAGGAAGTAACAATCACTATTCCTTAATATCTCTTAACATCAATGGACTCAATGCCCCAATAAAAAGACACAGACTAACTGAATGGATACGTAAACAGGACCCTACATTTTGCTGCTTACAGGAAACACACCTCAGGGTCAAAGACAAACACTACCTTAGAGTAAAAGGCTGGAAGACAATTTTACAAGCAAATGGTCTCAGGAAACAAGCTGGAGTAGCCATTTTAATATCAGATAAAATTGACTTTCAACCCAAAGTCATCAAAAGAGACTCTGAGGGACACTTCTTGCTGGTCAAAGGAAAAATACAACAAGAAGAACTCTCAATCCTGAACATCTATGCTCCAAATGCAAGGGCACCCTCTTTCATAAAAGAAACTTTATTAAAACTCAAAGCACACATTGCACCTAACACAATAATTGTGGGTGACTTCAACACTGCACTTTCCTCAATGGACCGATCAGGAAAACAGAAACTAAACAAGGACACAATGAAACTAATTGAAGCTTTGGACCAATTAGATTTAACTGATATATATAGAACATTCTATCCTAAAACAAAAGAATATACCTTTTTTTCAGCACCTCATGGTACCTTCTCCAAAATCGACCATATAATTGGTCACAAGACAGACCTCAACAAATATAAGAAGATAGAACTAATCCCATGCCTCCTATCTGATCACTATGGAATAAAAGTGGTCTTCAATAGCCACAGAAACAACAGAAAACCCACATACACGTGGAAATTGAACAATACTCTACTCAATGACACCTTGGTCAAGGAAGAAATAAAGAAAGAAATTAAAGACTTTTTAGAACACAATGAAAATGAAAACACAACATACCCAAATCTATGGGACACAATGAAAGCAGTGCTAAGAGGAAAACTCATAGCCCTGAGTGCCTCCAAAAAGAAAATGGAGAGAGCATACATTACCAACTTAATGACACACCTGAAAGCCCTAGAACAAAAAGAAGCTATTTCACCCAGGAGGAGTAGAAGGCAGGAAATCATCAAACTCAGGGCCGAAATCAATCAAGTAGAAACAAAGAGAACCATACAAAAAATCAACAAAACCAGGAGCTGGTTCTTTGAGAAAATCAACAAGATAGATAAACCCTTAGCCAGAATGACCAAAGGGCACAGAGAAAGTATCCAAATTAACAAACTTAGAAATGAAAAGGGAGACATAACAACGGAAACTGAGGAAATCCAAAAAATCATCAGATCCTACTACAAGAGCCTGTACTCAACACAACTGGAGAATCTGGAGGAAATGGACAATTTCCTTGACAGATACCAAATACCAAAATTAAATCAGGACCAACTAGACCATCTAAACAGTCCCATAAAGCCTAAAGAAATAGAAGGAGTCATAGAAAGTCTTCCAACCAAAAAAAGCACAGGACCAGATGGTTTCAGTGCAGAATTCTACCAGACCTTCAAAGAAGAGTTAACACCAATACTCTTCAAACTATTCCACAAAATAGAAACAGAAGGAACACTACCCAATTCCTTCTACGAAGCCACAATTACGCTGATACCAAAGCCACACAAAGATCCAACAAAGAAAGAGAACTTCAGACCAATTTCCCTTATGAACATCGATGCAAAAATACTCAATAAAATTCTTGCCAACCGAATCCAAGAACACATCAAAACGATCATCCACCATGATCAAGTAGGCTTTATCCCGGGAATGCAGGGTTGGTTCAATATACGGAAATCCATCAATACAATCCACTACATAAACAAACTCAAAGAACAAAACCACATGGTCATTTCATTGGATGCTGAAAAAGCATTTGACAAAATTCAGCATCCTTTCATGCTTAAAGTCTTGGAGAGAACAGGAATTCAAGGCCCATACCTAAACATAGTAAAAGCAATATACAGCAAACCGGTAGCCAGCATCAAACTAAACGGAGAGAAACTTGAAGCAATCCCACTGAAATCAGGGACCAGACAAGGCTGCCCCCTTTCTCCTTATCTTTTCAATATTGTACTTGAGGTACTAGCTCGGGCAATTCGACAACATAAGGAGGTCAAAGGGATACAAATTGGAAAGGAGGAAGTCAAACTATCATTATTTGCAGACGACATGATCGTCTACCTAAGTGACCCAAAGAACTCCACTAGAGAGCTCCTACAGCTGATAAACAACTTCAGCAAAGTGGCAGGTTATAAAATCAACTCAAGCAAATCAGTGGCCTTCCTATACTCAAAGGATAAGCAGGCTGAGAAAGAAATTAGGGAAATGACCCCCTTCACAATAGCCACAAACAGTATAAAGTATCTTGGGGTGACTCTTACCAAACATGTGAAAGATCTGTATGACAAGAACTTCAAGACTCTGAAGAAGGAAATGGAAGAAGACCTCAAAAAATGGGAAAACCTCCCATGCTCATGGATCGGTAGAATCAATATAGTTAAAATGGCCATTTTGCCTAAAGCACTATACAGATTCAATGCAATACCCATCAAAATCCCAACTCAATTCTTCACAGAGTTAGAAAGAGCAATTATCAAATTCATCTGGAACAACAAAAAACCCAGGATAGCTAAAACTATTCTCAGCAACAAAAGGAAATCTGGGGGAATCAGTATCCCTGACCTCAAGCAATACTACAGAGCAATAGTGTTAAAAACTGCATGGTATTGGTACAGTGACAGGCAGGAGGATCAATGGAACAGGATTGAAGATCCAGAAATGAACCCACACACCTATGGCCACTTGATCCTCGACAAAGAGGCTGAAAACATCCAATGGAAAAAAGATAGCCTTTTCAACAAATGGTGCTGGTTCAACTGGAGGTCAGCATGCAGAAGAATGCGAATTGATCCATCCTTGTCTCCTTGTACTAAGCTCAAATCCAAATGGATCAAGGACCTCCACATAAAGCCAGACACTCTGAAGCTAATAGAAAAGAAACTGGGGAAGACCCTTGAGGACATCGGTACAGGGAGAAAGTTTCTGAACAGAACACCAATAGCGTATGCTCTAAGAGCAAGAATTGACAAATGGGACCTCACAAGGTTACAGAGTTTCTGTAAGGCAAAGGACACCATCAAGAGGACAGATCGGCAACCAACAAATTGGGAAAAGATCTTCACCAATCCTACATCAGATAGAGGGCTAATATCCAATATATATAAAGAACTCAAGAAGTTAGACTCCAGAAAACCAAACAACCCTATTAAAAAATGGGGTACAGAGTTAAACAAAGAATTCTCACCTGAAGAACTTCGGATGGCGGAGAAGCATCTTAAAAAATGCTCAACTTCATTAGTCATTAGGGAAATGCAAATCAAAACAACCCTAAGATTTCATCTTACACCAGTCAGAATGGCTAAGATTAAAAATTCAGGAGACAGCAGGTGTTGGAGAGGGTGCGGAGAAAGAGGAACACTCCTCCACTGCTGGTGGGGTTGCAAATTGGTACAACCACTCTGGAAAGCAGTCTGGCGGTTCCTCCGAAAACTGGGCACCTCACTTCCAGAAGATCCTGCTATACCACTCCTGGGCATATACCCAGAGGATTCCCCACCATGTAATAAGGATACATGCTCTACTATGTTCATAGCAGCCCTATTTATAATTGCCAGATGCTGGAAAGAACCCAGGTATCCCTCAACAGAAGAGTGGATACAAAAAATGTGGTATATCTACACAATGGAGTACTATTCAGCCATTAGAAACAATGAATTCATGAAATTCTTAGGCAAATGGATGGAGCTAGAGAACATCATACTAAGTGAGGTAACCCAGACTCAAAAGGTGAATCATGGTATGCACTCACTAATAAGTGGTTATTAACCTAGAAAGCTGGAATACCCAAAACATAATCCACACATCAAATGAGATACAAGAAGAAAGCAGGAGTGGTCCCTGGTTCTGGAAAGACTCAGTGAAACAGTATTTGGCAAAACCAGAACGGGGAACTGGGAAGGGGTGGGAGGGAGGACAGGGGAAGAGAAGGGGGCTTACGGGACTTTCGGGGAGTGGGGGGGGGCTAGAAAAGGGGAAATCATTTGAAATGTAAATAAATTATATCGAATAAAAAAAAAAAAAAAAAAAAAAGAAACTAAAGCAAGAAAGTAATCTTTCAACAAACCCACACAAACATAATTCCACCTCTAACAACAAAAATAATAGTAGCAATCACTTTTTTCTTTAATATCTCTTAATATGAAAATTAATATTACCAACATATCCTAATCGATTGAAATTCAAAAATATGAAGAATTAGAAATGTGTTAGCTTTTTTCCAGTGGTCTCTCTAATTTGGTAATTGGAGAAATAGGTCTAATATTGTACAATCCATATACTCTTTCTGATTGTTTGTATGAACATGAGTTGGGAGGTAATGAATGCTTTGCTTGATATTTATAATTATTGTCTCAATTTTGAAGATGACCTTGTAAGTTACTCTTTTTCTGAAATTAATGCTTTTCAAAATCATCACAGAATCTTACCTTCACATAATGTCTGTGCTAACCTCCAAGCAGAACCATTGTTCATTGAAACAATTGATGGATGACTTCATGGATAGACCATCTTAATACACACACAATTTTTTTAAATAGCTGCTAGATTGACTAAGGGCAATGACAAAGATCTACCCACCATTTCTTGAATGAATGTAACCTGTTCCCTGTGGGCTGAGAGTGATGACAATCACTCAAGTCAAATAGCTTTGAACATAGCAGGAAATCTGTATCTAAATAATTGTGCCTACAATTCATTCCTTAGTGCAGCAGAATCTATCAACTCTTAGCTTAGCTACTACGGAGGTAAAATCTTTTGGCGATGTGAGGGACATTGAAGTATAGCCTTATCACAATGAACTCCAATGTCTAAAAATATGTTCTTATTTTGGATTTGTACCACAGTAAGAGCCAAGATTTTAAGGTCTACTAAAAACAAAACAAACAAACAAAAAACCAAAAAGACTTTATATTTTTATGTTCATTTAATAACATGTCCATCATTTTATGATTGGTATAAAAATATATATTGTGCTGAATATAATAAAAAATAAAAATAAATTTAAAAAAAGACTCTGAAGTAGAATTGAAAGAAAACTCAAGGGCACCTCAGCATGTTTTTTTTGTAGATAGAGCACCAAGTCTCTACTAGGAAGGAAGAGCTGCCCAGACTAAAGGCCTCAATGACATATCAATATAGAGAGAGATATAAATGACTGGCTTCCGTGGGGTGCCATTTCTTCACTTTGTATTAAGGTATGTCTCTGTATTTTCAATTGCTAATCCTGTGTCAGCATAGAGCGGCATGCTGGCAGGATTTTGGAATCGTCATTTCTATGGCCCATTATTGGGTTTTTAATTTGTAAATGCTTGTCCTTCCATGCCTGCTCAAAAAATGGAAGTCAGGCAGCCCTCACTGCCTAAAGGCAATATTATGAGATGGATCAGGTATTGTCTTACTGCTCATTTGTTATAATAAAGAGCAGAGGCAGGAGAATCAGAGAGAGACATGAGCTGGGAGGAACACAGGCCAGAAAGTCAGGTTAAGTTAGAAGCTAGCTGATAGTCTGCTCCAGCATAAGGCCAAAAGCTTTAACTGTATAGAAGTCTCATGTCTTATTTAAACCACAAGCAGGGACCATGAAAGTCCCACAATAGGCTCCTGTGATCCAGAGGGCCAACATGTGCCAACTGGAGACCAAGAAAGCTGGCAATTAAGTCCAAAGACCCAGAGAATAGGCACTTCAGTGCTCAAACACTGGAGCAGATGAAAATTCTGAGAATAAATTCATCCTTTCTCCTTTCAGATTGGTGTTATGCATGTATTAATCAAGTAACATTCCTAGAATTGTAAATAAGAGTTTGAAATCATATGAGCATTTGGGAAACTTGCCCAAGTTTCCAGATCTTCAAAGGCTCAAACTGTTTTACCAATTCTCTCAGCCTCAAAGCTGAAATGCAGTGGTTCTGAGTGACCTCACTTCCACTCAGTAGCTGCTTTATTTATGGTGCATTGTTCTATTGTAACACTCTGGTAATTAGTGAAAAAAGAGGCCATAGAGTTTGAAGATCAGGGAGGGGCATACGGGATGGTTTGGAGGGAGGAAAGGAAAGGGGGAACTATAGTTAAACTATAATCTCAAGGGTTAAAAAAAAGACAACACTTGGATGGCTTCCAGATGGACAAGGTTGTTTTACATCTCAAATAAAATATGTGATTTAAAACGTAATAATGTCTCCAAAACTGGTAATTTTATATTAAACTAATTAGTCACTTATCCAATAAAATTTAAGTTTTTTCCAAGGTAGTTATTATTTGAGCCTCTTCATATAAAATTGAATGCATATGTAAGAGCCACAATTTCCACCAATGAGTCCATATAACTTCATATTGTTAAAAATCTTATATTTAGAAATTTCTATCTTCACTTTTATTCAGTAATTTGATCCAGTGCTCAGTCATAATCAGTAAATAGCCTAATTGTAGTGACAGTTCTCCTAGGTCCACAGAACTGTAGCTGAGAAAATGCAGACAGATTTTAAATATTCTTGTAAAGAGCATTCTGCCCTTTTTGTGTTGCACTCTCTGAAGCTGAAGCACAGGATTACTTCCTGTGACCTTTTCTTGAAATGGAAAAAAATCCCACTGAATTACACATATCAACTCCTACAAAACTTCAGGCTGTGGATGCCTCAATTCGAAAAATGTTGTACTGATTATTTCTTTAAAATATTACTTAGCTTGATCAAGGTCAGGAAAAGATGAGTTCAGTCTGAGCACCAAACTCCCCTTTGAGTATAGTAAACCATGCTGCCCAGAATGGCATTTGAAAACTCATAAAAGCAAACTTCCATTAAAAGTAATATTGTCCTCATCATTTGCCTTCTAGAATATCTGCAAGAATCAGCATAATCTAGGATTTATAGTCAGAATCTACACGTTCATGTACCCTCCATTTATGAAGAAGAAGGTCTATTTCTATAAAATATCTCAGATATTTTACAGCTTGAAAGTCATTACCAGTGTGATTATCTTTCAGTATTGTCAAATATAATTTTGTTTGGAAATTAAATTTTATACTTATCTGCATTTCTAAAATTAACTGTCCTGTTACTTTTGTTTTAAATCACAAAACTGCAATAAAAAATCTTTTAAAACCCTTTATAAATATATACATCAATTATAATGCAATTCTACAAAGACAAGCATTGCATTTATTACAATATTTCAAATAGATAAATACAGACATGCCAGTTTAAAATGTAAAATATTAGAGTGTCATTTTAGATGCCGTTCGAGTATTTGGCTCATTTTTTCTGATTTTGCATCTTAAAGAGACTAATTGATAGAAATATAAGTTGTCTTATTGGATGTTGTAATCTTAGTTATTTGGGACAGACAACCATCAAAGACAGTTTCCATTACAGGTAAGTGATTAACCATGAACATAGTTGTTACTGAGTGCTTATCTAACATAGTCAGAGCACTGTGTTTGATCCCTGTACCACAAAACTATTGGATTGTACAGATTTTATTTTCAACAATGGATCATCCCATTGACTGGTTCATAGTTTAAAAAACTATTTTGTAGTGGAGTTGAATTAGACAGTCACAGATTGAGGGTGGCATGATGTGACTTTGAAGAATATATTTTGTACCTGGTCCTTGGTCTTTGTTTCTCTGCTTTTGAGCTGCTGTGAAACAAGAAGCTTTCCTGAACCATGTCCTATGGCCTTGACATTGTGCCTCATCAAAGACTTAAGAGCAGTAGAGTGAGCTGTCCATTAACTAAATTCTTTGAAGATGAGTCCATAAACATCAACTTTTCAATTTGTTTTTTCTTTTCTTTTTTTTTTTTTTTTAATTTAAGCATGTGAAGGTGGGGCTTACCAAAGAATATGTGTGAAAGTTAGAGGACAGCTTTCTCTCTTGAACTATGGGATCTGGGGCCAAACTTAGTTATCAGATTTGTATGACAACAACTTTTACCTACTGAGAGATCTTGCCAGCACAAGGTGTTTTCTTATTTTTAAATATATTTATTTTAGTTTTAGTTGTGTGTATGCAGAGAAAGGTAGGGGAGTCTTGTATAAGCATGTGCATGTCATTTCAGGCGCCCGTAGACACCTAGAGACCAACAGAGGGCAGTAGATCCCCTGGAACTGGAGTTATAGCTGGTTGTGAGCCACCCATTCAGTGTCCATGCTGGGAAATGAACTAAGGTTGTCTGCAAGAGCAGTAAGCATTCTTAATTATGAGCCCATATTTCCACATCCCAAGCTTTTTTTTCTCAGGTTTTTTTCACACTAATGGGAAGTTAACAACACAATTGTAAATTCTGGATCATTCAAGAAATCAGAAGAATTAAAATTAAAATATTTTCAAGTGACAGATGATAAAAACATGTGCCAAAGCTAATGAAAGCTAATAATGGTTAGGGAAAAATATGTATCTCTGTTAGCACAGAAAATGACTTTCTGAACATGTGCAGGTATTTAGACCGAAAATTGAAGTTTAAAGCCTTAAGAAATTTAAAACCTTCTGTACAGCAAAGGATGACATCATTTGATCAAATAGATCCTGCAGAATGAAAAAAATCTTTAGCAATTATAATCTGACAAAGGCTAGTATCTAGGATATATAAACAATGTTTTTAAAACTGGCCATAAAAATCATTAAAAATGGTATATAAAACTAAACAGAAAGTTCTGAAAATATGAAAGCAAATGGCTGAAAGACACTTTAAAATGTTCAATATCCTTAGTTATCAGGGAAAAACATTGAGATTTCATCTTATCCAGGTCAGAATGACTAATATTATTAAAACAAGAACAAATACTAGCAATAATGTAGGGAAAGAAGAACACTTATTCGTCACTGCTGGAAGTAAATATTGGACACTATGGAAATCACTGTGAAGGGTCCTCACAAAGCTGAAAATAGATCTACCACAAGATCCTGCTGTACCCAAATGACTCTACATCTCACTGCAGAGATATTTGTTCATCTATGTCCATTGATGTTTCATTCATAATAGCTATAAATTGCTAACATCCTAGATACCCATCAACTGATGAGAAGATAATGAAATTGCAGTGAAATTTCACAATAAAATATTACAATAATGAAACGTTACAATGAAATATTATTCAACTGTTAAGAAACATTAAATTATAAAATTTCCAGGTAAATGAGTGAAGCTAGAAGCAATCACCCTGTGTGAGGCCTCCAAACCCAGAAAGACAAACACTGAATATTCTGTCTTATATGTAAATGTTAGCTTTTAAGCTTTCATTTAGAATATCCACAAAGTTTAGGTGGCTGATAAGAGATGGGGAAGTCTTCCAATGAAGGAAAAGGAGATTAAAGTGTTTTAAAAGGGGGAAATTAGAACAAAGGGGGTAAATGGGGCTGGGGTAAAGGAGCAAGTAGTAGAAGAAATAAATGTAAACATTTATAAATGATGAAATTCCTAAAATATACTAACTACCCACTGTGAAAATTGCATAGAAACAGAAAAAGTAAACCCCAGTAGAGAAAGGATGGTGCAGAGCTTGTCTCACCAGTGTGAGACTCCAGGGCAGGAATGTGGTGGTACTTGAGGAGAATCCTGCCCTACAAGAGTCCCTCAGCCTCTGTCATATTCAATTTTTCTCCTGGACGTCAGTTATCCTGCTCATTTTGTAGGTTCCACAAATTGAGGGCTACACTAGGTTTGCTCATCTGACCATCATGTACACTTGCATTATAACCAAGTTTGATTAGGTCTCTGTGTCTGAAACTGCTCAGTCTAATTACATTAAAAAATATTAAAAACAGTATGGATCCTGGTATAGACTCAAAATATGGGGATAATCTAAGGACTGTGCTACACACTGTTCAGAATTCCACTTCTGACCCTTTTCAGGAAACCACAAGGGGTTCAAATGTGCAGAGATGGCAGAGGGCAGTGACAAAATCACAACAAACAGCAGTTCTATAAAGCTTCAGACCAAGATGCAGATGTTGTGTCCACTGGGCTGCCCAGGTGAACAAGTAAACTGTTCTGCATCAGGACACACCAAGCTTTCAATGTTATCACTAAGCAAGAGCTTGCAGATCTCAGTAAGGAATTCTCCACAACCTTAAGATTCTGCTGAAATGAATCCCATCTACCCAATCCACTTGTTTTATCTTTTTGAGCTCACTCTGGGACTTGCAAACCCACCAACTGGGGACTAGGAGAAAGGTGTACGGGCTTCACTTCCTGTTACCTGGCTCCAGCTAAGCCCACCTGATCATTAGGTTTCCAAATCCATTTATTGCTTTTCATTTGAATCAACATTTTTTATTTGTGTTCTACAAAATTCCTGTTGAATCTGATGAAGGTAACTTCAGCTCTCACTATAATCTGTATTTCTCTATTTAAGTTGAATATGCTAACTTTCTATGTGCTAAGGCTGAGTTTTGAGATGCTTACAGTTGTTATATTACTATGGCCCAATCTTCATATAGATTGATTTATATATTTATGTAGCACCATCTCCAAAAATGCTTCCTGCCTGAAAGTCAGGTTTCTATGGTAGTACAGCTGTTTTTAGTTTATTTTGGCCCATTATTCTGTATCTCACATACATCCATGTATTTATTCTTATCTATATTCATTGTAGTCCCTGAATCCAGAATAAGCATTTTGTAAGAAAAGGGCCAGAACAATGAATTGCCATTACACATTGTTTACTTGATTCACTGTGGTGAACATTAGATCTTCAGAATTTATTCATCTTATAAATGAAAATCCATTCCCTTTGAACCATTGCACCCCAATTTCCTCACCTCTCAACACCCAATAATCATCATTTGTTTTATCAAATAGGGGTAAATATTTCTGTATTATACATGCTACACACAATATCTTTTTCTCTGTGTCAGACTTCTTTCTTTTTTTTTAATTTTCTATATTCTTTGTTTACATTCCAAATGCTTTCCTCTTTCCCAGTATCCCCCTTCCCATTGGTCTCATAAGCCCTCTTCCCTCTGCCCATTTCCCAATCACCCCCTCCGATTTCCCTGTCCTGGTACTCCCCTACAATGCTGGATGAATTCTTTTCAGAACCAGGGTCCTCTCTTTCCATCTTCTTGGGTATCATTTGATATGCTAACTGTGTCTTGAGAATTCAGAGCTTCCAGGCTAATTAATATACGCTTATCAGTAATTGCATTCCATGTGTATTCTTTTGTGATTGGATTACCTCACTTAGGATGATATTTTCCACTTCCAACAATTTGTCTAAGAATTTCATGAATTCATTGTTTGTAATTGCTGAGTAGTATTCCATTGTGTAAATAGACCACATTTTCTGTATCCATTCTTCCATTGAGGGACATGTGGGTTCTTTCCAGCTTCTGGCTATTATAAATAAGGCTGCTATGAACATAGTGGAGCATGTGCCCTTATTGCATGCCGGGGAATCCTCTGGGTATATGACCAGGAGATGTATAGCAGGATCTTTTGCAAGTGACCGTGCCCAGTTTTCAGAGGAACCGCCAGACTGATTTAGAAAGTGGTTGTACCATCTTGCAAACCCACCAGCAGTGGAGGAGTGTTCCTCTTTCTCCACATCCTTGCCAAAACCTGCTGTCTCCTGAGTTGTTTTTTTTTTTTAATATAAGGGATTATTTTTTATTCGATATATTTTTATTTACATTTCAAATGATTTCCCCTTTTCTCGCCCCCCAACTCCCCGAAAGTCACATAAGCCCCATTCCCTCCCCCTGTTCTCCCACCCACCCCTTCCCACTTCCCTGTTCTGGTTTTGCCTTATACTGCTACACTGAGTCTTTCCAGAACCAGGGGCCACTCCTTCGTTCATCTTGTACCTCATTTGATGTGTGGATTATGTTTTGGGTATTCCAGTTTTCCAGGCTAATATCCACTTGTTAGTGAGTGCATACCATGATTGATCTTTTGAGACTGGGTTACCTCACTTAGTATGATGTTCTCCAGCTCCATCCATTTGCCTAAGAATTTCATGAATTCATTGTTTCTAATGGCTGAATAGTACTCCATTGTGTATATATACCACATTTTTTTGCATCCATTCTTCTGTTGAGGGATACCTGGGTTCTTTCCAGCTTCTGGCTATTATAAATAGGGCTCCTATGAACATAGTGAAGCATATATCTTTATTACATGCTGGGGAATCCTCTGGGTAGATGCCCAGGAGTGGTATAGCAGGATCTTCCGGAAGTGACGTGCCCAGCTTTCTGAGGAACCACCAGACTGATTTCCAGAGTGGTTGTACCAATTTGCAACCCCACCAGCAGTGGAGGAGTGTTCCTCTTTCTCCACATCCTCGCCAACACCTGCTGTCTCCTGAGTTTTTAATCTTAGCCATTCAGACTGGTGTAAGGTAAAATCTCAGGGTTGTTTTGATTTGCATTTCTCTGATGACTAATGAAGTTGAGCATTATTTAAGATGTTTCTCCACCATCCGAAGTTCTTCAGGTGAGAATTCTTTGTTTAACTCTGTACCCCATTTTTAATAGGGTTATTTGGTTTTCTGGGGTCTAACTTCTTGAGTTCTTTTTATATATTGGATATTAGGCCTCTATCTGATATAGGGTTGGTGAAGATCTTTTCCCAGTTTGTTGGTTGCTGATTTGTCCTTTTGATGTTCCTTTGCTTTACAGAAACTTTGTAATTTTATGAGGTCCTATTTGTCAATTCTTGATCTTAGATATTACGTTTTTGGTGTTCTGTTCAGGAATGTTCCCCCTGTACCGATGTCCTCAAGGGTTTTCCCCAGTTTCTTTTCTATTAGCTTCAGAGTGTCTGGCTTTATGTGTAGGTCTTTGATCCATTTGGAGTTGAGCTTAGTACAAGGAGACAAGGATGGATCAATTCGCATTCTTCTTCATGCTGACCTCCAGTTGAACCAGTACAATTTGTTGAAAAGGCTATCTTTTTTCCATTGGAAGTTTTCAGCCCCTTTGTCGAGGATCAAGTGGCCATAGGTATGTGGGTTCATTTCTGGATCTTCAATCCTGTTCCATTGATCCACCTGCCTGTCACTGTACCAATGCCATGCAGTTTTTAACACTATTGCTCGGTAGTATTGCTTGAGGTCAGGGATATTAATTCCCCCAGAATTTCTTTTGTTGTTGAGAATAGTTTTAGCTATCCTGGGTTTTTTGTTATTCCAGATGAATTTGAGAATTGCTCTTTCTAGCTCTATGAAGATTTGAGCTGGGATTTTGAATCTGTGTCTTGCTTTTGGCAAAATGGCCATTTTAATTATATTAATCCTGCTGATCCATGAGCATGGGAGATTTTTCCATTTTTTGAGGTCTTCTTCTATTTCCTTCTTCAGAGTCTTGAAGTTCTTGTCAAAAAGATCTTTCACATGTTTGGTGAGAGTCACCCCAAGGTACTTTATACTGTTTGTGGCTATTGTGAAGGGTGTCATTTCCCTAATTACTTTCTCAGCCTGCTTATCCTTTGAGTATAGGAAGGCTACTGATGTGCTTGAGTTGATTTTATAACCTGTCACTTTGCTGAAGTTCTTTATCAGCTATAGGAGTTCTCTAGTGAAGTTTTTTGGGTCACTTAGGTAGATTAGCATATCATCTGCAAATAATGATAGTTTGACTTCTTCCTTTCCAGTTTGTATCCCTTTGACCTCCTTATGTTGTCTAATTGCCCGAGCTAGTACCTCAAGTACAATATTGAAAATATAAGGAGAAAGGGGGCAGCCCTGTCTAGTCCCTGATTTTAGTGGGATTGCTTCAAGTTTCTCAAATATAAAAATAACATCAAAAATGATAGGAAGTAATAATCACTATTCCTTAATATCTCTTAACAGCAATGGACTCAATTCCCCAATAAAAAGACATAGACTAACAGACTGGATAAGGAAACAGGACCCTACATTTTGCTGCATACAGGAAACACACCTCAGTGTCAAAGACAACAACTATCTTAGAGTAAAAGGCTGGAAGACAATTTTACAAGCAAATGGTCTCAGGAAATGAGCCGGAGTAGCCATTCTAATATCAGATAAAATTGACTTTCAACCTAAAGTCATCAAAAGAGATACAGAAGGACACTTCTCGCTGGTCAAAGGAAAAATTCACCAAAAAGAACTTTCAATTCTGAACAACTATGAGCCAAATGCAAGGGCACCCTCATTCATAAAAGAAACTTTACTAAAGCTCAAAGCACACATTGCACCTAACACAATAATTGTGGGGGACTTCACTCCACTCTCCTCAATGGACAGATCAGGAAAACAGAAACTAAACAGGGACACAATAAAATTAATTGAAGCTTTGGACTAATTGGATTTGACTGATATTTATAGAACATTTCACCCTAAAACAAAAGAATATACCTTTTTCTCAGCATCTCATGGTACCTTTTCCAAAATCGACCATATAATTGGTCACAAGACAGACCTCAACAAATATAAAAAGATCGAACTAATCCCATGCCTCCTATCAGATCACTATGGAGTAAGAGTCGTCTTCAATAGCAACCAAAACAACAGAAAGCCCACATACACATGGAGGCTGAACAATACTCCAGTCAATGACACCTTGGCCAAAGAAGAAATAAAGAAAGAAATCAGAGACTTTTTAGAATTTAATGAAAATGAAGGCACGACATACCCAAATCTTTGGGACACAATGAAAGCAGTGCTAAGAGGAAAACTCATAGCCCTGAGAGCCTCCAAAAAGAAAATGGAGAGTGCATACACTAGCAGCTTACGACACACCTGAAAGCCCTGGAACAAAAAGAAGCCACACAGGATCATCCACCATGATCAAGTAGGCTTTATTCCAGGGATGCAGGGTTGGTTAAATATATGGAAATCCATCAATGCAATCCATTACATAAACAAACTCAAAGAAAAAAGCCACATGGTCATTTCATTGGATGCTGAAAAAGCATTTGATAAAATTCAACATCCTTTCATGCTTAAAATCTCCTGAGTTTTTAACCTTAGCCATTCTGACTGGTGTGAGGTGAAATCTCAGGGTTGTTTTGATTTGCATTTCCCTAATGATTAATGATATTGAACATTTCTAAAGATGCTTCTCAGCCATCCGAAGTTCTTCAGGTGAAAATTCTTTGTTTAGCTCTGTACCCCATTTTTTAAAAGGGTTATTTGGTTCTCTGGGGTCTAACTTATTGAGTTCTTTGTATATATTGGATATTAAACCTCTGTCGAATTTAGGGTTGGTGAAGATCCTTTCCCAATCTGTTGGTTGACATGTTGTCCTTTTGACAGTGTCCTTGGCCTTACAAAAACTTTGTAATTTTATGAGGTCCCATTTGTCAATTCTTGATCTTAGAGCATAAGCTATTGGTGTTCTGTTCAGGAACTTTTCCCCTGTGCCCATGTCCTCAAGGGTTTTCCCCAGTTACTTTTCTATTAGTTTCAGTGTGTCAGGTTTTATGTGAAGGTCCTTGATCCACTTGGAGTTGAGCTTAGGAAAAGGAGATAAGAATGGATCAATTCACATTCTTCTGCATGCTGACCTCCAATTGAACCAGCACCATTTGTTGAAAAGGTTATCTTTTTTCCACTGGATGTTTTCTGCTCCTTTGTCGAAGATCAAGTGACCATAGGTGTGTTGGTTCATTTCTAGGTCTTCAATTCTATTCCATTGGTCCACATGACAGTCATTGTATTAATACCATGCAGTTTTTAATCTCTATTGCTCTGTAGTACTGCTTGCGGTCTGGGAAACTGATTCCTCCAGAAGTTCTTTTACTCCAGATGAATTTGAGAATTGTTCTTTCTATGAAGAAACTGAGTAGGGATTTTGATGGGGATTGCATTGAATCTGTAGATTTGCTTTTGGCAAGATGGCCATTTTAACTATATTAATCCTGCCAATCCACAAACATGGAAGATTTTTCCATTTTCTGAGGTCTTCTTCGATTTCCTTCTTCAGAGATCTGAGGTTCTTATCATATAGGTCTTTCACTTGTTTGGTTAGAGACACCCCAAGATACTTTATGCTGTTTGTGGCTATTGTGAAGGGTGTCACTTCCCTAATTTCTTTCTCAACCTGTTTATCCTTTGAGTATAGTAAGTATACTCAAAGTATACTATGAGTATTTGATTTGCTTGAGTTGATTTTGTAACCAGCTGCTTTGCGGAAGTTGTTTATCAGCTGTAGGAGTTCTCAGGTAGAGTTTTTTGGGTCACTTAAGTATACTATCATATCATCTGCAAATAGTGATAGTTTGACTTCTTCCTTTCCAATTTGTATCCCTTTGACCTCCTTTTTTTTCTTTTCTTTTTTTTATTCGATATAATTTTTTATTTACATTTCAAATGACTTCCCCTTTTCTAGCCCCCCACTCCCCGAAAGTCCCATAAGCCCCTTTCTCTTCCCCTGTCCTCCCACCCACCCCTTCCCACTTCCCCGTTCTGGATTTGCCGAATACTGCTTCACTGAGTCTTTCCAGAATAAGGGGCCACTCCTCCCTTCTTCTTGTACCTCATTTGATGTGTGGGTTATGTTTTGGGTATTCCAGTTTTCTAGGTTAATATCCACTTATTAGTGAGTGCATACCATGATTCACATTTTGAGTCTGGGTTACCTCACTTAGTATGATGTTCTCTAGCTCCATCCATTTGCCTAAGAATTTCATGAATTCATTGCTTCTAATGGCTGAATAGTACTCCATTGTGTAGATATACCACATTTTTTGCACCCACTCTTCTGTTGAGGGATACCTGGGTTCTTTCCAGCATCTGGCAATTATAAATAGGGCTGCTATGAACATAGTAGAGCATGTATCCTTATTACATGGTGGGGAATCCTCTGGGTATATGCCCAGGAGTGGTATAGCAGGATCTTCTGCACCCCTTTGACCTCCTTATGTTGTCTAATTGCTCTAGTTAGGACTTCAAGAACTATATTGAAAAGATATGGAGAGAGGGGGCAGCCTTGTCTAGTCCCTGATTTAGTGGGATTGCTTCAAGTTTCTCTCCATTTAGTTTGATGTTGGCTACCGGTTTGCTGTATATATCTTTTACTATGTTTAGGTATGGGCCTTGAATTCCTGTTCTTTCCAAGACATTTAGCATGAAAGGATGCTGAATTTTTTCAAATGCTTTTTCAGAATATAATGAAATGATATGTGGTTTTTCTTTGAGTTTGTTTATGTAGTGGATAGTATTGATGGATTTACACATATTGAACCATCCCTGAATCCCTGCGATGGAGCCTACTTGATCCTGGTGGATAATCGCTTTGATGTTTTCTTGGATTCAGTTGACAAGAATTTTATTGAGTATTTTTGCATCAATATTCATAAGGGAAATTGGCCTGAAGTTCTCTTTCTTTGTTGGATCTTTGTGTGGTTTTGGTATCAGAGTAATTGTGGCTTCATAGAACGAGTTGGGTAGAGTTCCTTCTGTTTCTATTTTGTGGAATAGTTTGAAGAGTATTGGTGTTAGGTCTTTTATGAAGGTCTGATAGAATTCTGCACTGAAGCCATCTGGTCCCGTGCTTTTTTTGGTTGAGAGACTTTCTATGACCCTTTTTATTTCTTCAGGTGTTATGGGACTGTTTAGATGATCTATTTGATCCTGATTTAGTTTTGGTGTTGGATATGTGTCTAGGAAACTGTCCATTTCCTCCAGATTCTCCAGTTGTGCTGAGTATAGGCTTTTGTAATAGGATCTAATGATTTTTTGAATTTCCTTAGTTTCTATTGTTATATCCCCCTTTTCATTTCTAATTTTGTTAATCTGGATACTGTGTTAGTATCCCTTTGGTTAGTCTGGCTAAGGGTTTATCTATCCTGTTGATTTTCTCAAACAACCAGCTCCTGGTTTTGTTGATTCTTTGTATGGTTCTCTTTGTTTCTACTTGATTGATTTCAGCCCTGAGTTTGATGATTTCCTGCCTTCTACTCCTCCTGGGTGAAATAGCTTCTTTTTGTTCCAGGGCTTTCAGGTGTGTCATTAAGCTGGTAGTGTATGCTCTCTCCATTTTCTTTTTGGAGGAACTCAGGACTATGAGTTTTCCTCTTAGCACTGCTTTCATTGTGTCCCATATAATTGGGTATGTTGTGCCTTCATTTTTATTAAATTCTAAAATGTCTTTGATTTCTGTCTTTATTTCTTCCTTGACCAAGGTATCATTGAGTAGAGTATTGTTCAGGTTCCATGTGTATGTGGGCTTTCTGTTGATTTTGTTGCTATTGAAAACCACTTTTACTCCATAGTGATCTGATAGGAGGCATGGGATTATTTCGATCTTCTTATATTTGTTGAGGTCTGTCTTGTGACCAATTACATGATTGATTTTGGAGAAGGTACCATGAGGTGACAAGAAAAAGGTATATTCTTTTGCTTTGGGATGAAATGTTTTGTGTGTGTGTGTGTGTGTGTGTGTGTGTGTGTGTGTGTGTATGTGTGTGTACATATATATATATACATACATACATACATACATACATACATACAATTGGTCCAAAGCTTCAATTAGTTTCACTGTGTCCCTGTTTAGTTTCTGTTTTCCTGATCAGTCCATTGAGGAGAGGGGTGTTGAAGTCACCCACAATTATTGTGTTAGGTGCAAAGTGTGCTTTGAGCTTTAGTAAAGTTTCTTTTATGAATGAGGGTGCCCTTGCATTTGGAGCATAGATGTTCAGAATTGAGAGTTCTTCTTCATGGATTTTTTCTTTGACCAGCAAGAAGTGTCCTTCCATGTCTCTTTTGATAACTTTAGGTTGAAAGTCAATTTTATCTGATATTAGAATGGCAACTCCGGCTTGTTTCCTGAGACCATTTGCTTATAAAAATTGTCTTCCAGCCTTTTACTCTAAGGTAGTGTTTGTCTTTGACAGTGAGGTGTGTTTCCTGTATGCAGCAAAATGTAGGGTCCTGTTTACATATCCAGTCTGTTAGTCTATGTCTTTTTATTGGGGAATTGAGTCCACTGATGTTAAGAGATATTAAGGAATAGTGATTATTGCTTCCTATCATTTTTGATGTTAATTTTATATTTGAGTGGTTATCTTCTTTTGGATTTGATGAAAGAAAGTTATTATCCTGCTTTGTCCAGTGTACAGTTTTCCTCCTTGTATTGGTATTTTCCCCTTGTTATCCTTTGTAGGGCTGGGTTTGTGGAAAGATATTGTGTAAATTTGGTTTTGTCATGAAATATCTTGGTTTCTCCATCTATAGTGATTGAGAGTTTTGCTGGGTATAGTAGTCTTGGCTGGCATTTGTGTTCTCTTAGAGTCTGCATGAGATCTGCCCAGGATCTTCTAGCTTTCATGGTCTCTGGTGAGAAATCTGGTGTAATTCTGATAGGTCTTCCTTTATATGTTACTTGGCCTTTTCCTCTTACTGCCTTTAGTATTCTTTCTTTGTTTAGTACATTTGGGGTTTTGATTATTATGTGACAGGAGGTATTTGTGTTCTGGTCCAGTCTGTTTGGAGTTCTGTAGGCTTCTTGTATATCCATGAACATTTCTCTCTTTAGGTTAGGGAAGTTTTCTTCCATAATTTTGTTGAAGATATTTGCTGGCCCTTTAAGTTGTAAATCTTCCCTCTCATCTATGCCTATAATCCTTATGTTTGGTCTTCTCATTGTGTCCTGGATTTCCTGGATGTTTGGAGTTACAGCTTTTTGAATTTTGCATTTTCTTTGCCTGTTGAATCCATGGTTTCTATGGAATCTTCAGCATCTGAGATTCTTTCTTCTATCTCTTGTATTCTGTTGTTGATATTTGCATCTATGGCCCCTGATTTCTTCCCAAGGTTTTCTATCTCCAAAGTTGTCTCCCTTTGTGATTTCTTGGTTGTTTCTACTTCTGTTTTTAGATCCTGGATGGTTTTGCTCAGTTCCTTCTCTTGCTTCTTTGTGTTTTCCTGTAATTCTTTAAGAGATTTTTATGTTTCCTCTTTCATGACTTCTGCCTGTTGACCAAAGTTCTCCTGTATTTCTTTAAGTGATTTTTGCATTTGCTCCTTATTGGCTTCTATCTTTTGAGCCATATTCTCCTGAATTTCTTTAAATGATTTTTGTGTTTCCCTTGTAAGGGCTTCTAACTTTTGATCATTTTTCTCCTGAATTTCTTTAAGAGATTTATTTATGTCCTTCATGTGTTCCTCTAACAGCATCACGACCAGTGATTTTAATTCCCAATCTTGTTTTTCTGGTGTGTTGGGGTATCCAGGACTTGCTGTTGTTGGAGATGCTGTCATATTGCCTTGGTTTCTCTTAGTAACATTCCTACATTTGTCTTTAGCCATCTAGATCTCACTAGTGTTAGTTGGTCTTGTTGTCACTGGCTGGTGCTTCAACCTCCTGTGAGTCTATAAGGCTATTTCTGCGACACTGTATGACTGGGTTTCCCCTGGCACAGATTGCTGTTGTGCTGCCTTCCTCTTCTGTGCCACTGGAGCCCTGATGTGTCTTTCCCCAAGCAATGTTATACTTGGGTTTTCTCAGTAAACCTGGTGCTCCCCGACTGTTCTGTCATGGAGCTTAGATGGTGGCGGGGAATCCCTCCAAATGCTGATCACCCCATGGGGCACAGGACCCATGACCAGCTGGCACACTGATGAACTGCAGATCTCCCCAGGTCCTGGGCACAGGCAGACCCCCAGTGCTTTGCAGCCCCAGAGATCTTACACTCCGGATATCTCAGTACCTGGTGCTGCCTTTCTGCTTCAGCAGGTAGTGAAGATGGCAGCCGGGAGCCACTCCCTGTGCTGATCCCCATGTAGGGCACAGGCCCCATGACAGGCTGGCACACAGATGAACCACCTATCTGCCCAGGTCCTGGGCACAGGCAGACCCCTGGCGGTTTTTGCCCCCAGAGATCTTAAATTCAGGATATCTCAGTACCTGGTGCTGTCTTTCTGCTCTGGCAGGCAGCGAAGATGGCGGCAGGGAGTCACTCCCTGTGCTGATCCCCACGTAGGACACAGGCCCCACGACAGGCTGGCACACAGACGAACTGCCTATCTGCCCTGGTCCTGGGCACAGACAGACCCCTGGTGGTTTGCACCCCCAGAGATCTTAAACTCAGAATATCTCAGTGTCTGATGCTGTCTTTCTGCTCCAGCCGGCAGCAAAGATGGTGTCAGGGAATCACTCCCCAGACTTCTTTAGTCAAATACCTTCCAGTTATATCTATGCTGTCATTAACACCTAGGGAAAACTGTGGATTAAAGATTTGATTCTAAACCTTACAAAGATAAAGCCTCCCATTACTATGCTCCATAGTATTATATAGTGAAATAAACTGCAAGATTACCTAAGTAAACCTGCAAGCATAAAAGTCCATCATATGCCTCAGGTTTTATAAAAAGACATGGACTCCTATGAAGCTACCCAGAAAGCCAGGTGGTAAACTCTTTATATGTACGTACACACACACACACACACATGTGTGTGTGTGTATATATGTATATACATATATACATACACGTATATGTATATATATGTGCATATATATATAAAATATTCAGCCTAAAAAATAGAACATGCATGTTGATAGACCTATTCATTCTTAACTGTGGATATATATGTATATGCATATGTATGTGTGTATGTATATATGTACATGTGTTCACAAATGCACATGCATGCACACATGTGAGTATAAACAAGCCTGTATAATCTGTATAAAAGAGATGTATTCTGCCAATATCAGTGTATTCTTTGTATTAATATTAACACTATAAGAAGGTGCAAAGAAAGTACAAGAGAACGCTAATATTTATTAAAGTCACATGCCACTTTACACAATCACAAGAATTTTAACAATATATTTTCATAAAATAAATAAGAAATTCATTTGTTTGCATGAAACACTTTAGTATAATCAATGAGACAAACAAGTCAAAGGTAAAAGAAACAGGTTTCCTATCAAATTAGCAACCTTTTTCTCACTATAGCTTCTATGGATATGCAGGGGTACTGATGTGATTGAGAGGAACATGCCATCTAGGAAAAGTTATGGAAAGCAAGTGAGTTTTCTGGAGATAGCCCACCATTTTGTATGGCTGTGATGGATGTGCTCTGCAATGTCATTGCAGGATTGCTTCTTGCTGCTGATGTGCCTTTCCTGCCACTATTACATAGCCTAATGATTGCTGATGCCACCATATTGGGCAATATGAAGATGTTGTTTTATATAATAATGCTGTTCATATGTATTAATGACTTTACAGAATACCCAATTTGGTTCAAATAATTTTAAGAAGAAGATTCAAGGAGATGGTTTTAGTTGTTTTGCCAGAAAGATATAATACAGTTAGAATCAAGAATAGAAATTATTTCTCAAGATAAATGCTTCAAGTACAGTTTTAGGATCACCCACTCCTCATAAAATAGTAAGGGCTGAATAATAAGGACTACAACAAACTTTCATAAATTGCACCAAGAGGAAAAGTAGGTTTGGGACAGATTTGTAATCAAAGAAAAACATTCAAAGACAGGTCCAAGGATAAGGCCACAGGTGTGTACTATGATAAAGCAAGACTATATGAAACCATTTCTTTGAACTTTTAATAAGCTTATTGAATGAAAGACTGTTTTGAACTTACTATCAGCATCCTTCTTTAACTCCCTTTTGTGTACTATTTTGTCTGTAAGGTAAGTTTATAAAGAAAGTTTGTACAAAAAGGCTGAGGGAAAAAAATTAAGTGTGGCTGTTGGGGTTCTGTTCCATCCTCCAAATGTATATATGTGTATACAAAGATAGATAGATAGATAAATAGATAAATAGATAGATAGATAGATAGATAGATAGATAAATATTTGTACAATATGTATATATGTATGCATGTGCAGTTGTGAAATTGATGAAATTGGTGGTTAGGCCTGACCAAGTATGCATGTTCATGTGCCCACGCATGCTCACAAATGACTTTTTCTCTATCCCTTTCTTTCTTCCAGCCTCTTAAGAGTTAAAAGAGTTCATAGTTTCTCACTTGCTGGCCCCAGATATTTAAGGTTTGCTCCTGGCATGATCTCATAAATGGAGGTGAGGGTACATCGGCTGCTATCAATACCCACCCAAATTGCCAAGGCTATACTTCTGTCTTCCTCAGTTACCTTTCAACAGTTGAAGATGAAGACTATAGGCACAACTGCAATATTGAGAGTGTTATTGGTTTTTCTCTTCAGTGCCTCAAGGAAGGAATAGACTAATTATGGGGAGCAATTGGGTGTGCAAAGACCATGAAAGGCAAAGCACCAGCAGTACTGAACTTCATATGGGCAGAAAAGCCTTCCACACAGAGTAATTGGATAGCATATTCTAATGTGCTTACAATAGTAGATTTTTTTTAAATTAAAAGCAAGTCTATGAGGGAAGTTCATAATAATACCAAATAAATCACAAAACATAATAATGGCTCCCTAACTGGACCTAAGACCTTCTCAACAAAAGGGATATTATGTCTGGTACTGAAAACATAACTACCTAATCAGTGCTAATGAAATCATAGTTATTGGAGGGGAATCTACAACCACAACATAACTAAACCAGCATAACCCCTAACAATAATCTATAAAAAATGCATCCTTATGCCCATAGATAAGTGTAGTCTTCACCCTTCACCAAGAAACCATATCTTTAAAACAGATGGAGACAACCATAGAAAACCACAGCCAATCAAGATGTAGAGTTGTAGAGCCCATTCTCAATGGATACATCCACAAAACACTCCTGCGTGTAAGGCTTAGGGAGCATTGTACAAGTGGGGTATAAAGATTGTTAGTGCCAGAGGATCAGGGAGTTTCATGTAAGATTGTGTCTTCTAGTAATATCACAATCTCAGGAAGCTATACACATAAACTCTCACCAACATGACCATCAAAACATGAGCTAAACAGGGCATCAATGGCCATGCCAAAATACAAGGAGAAAAGTTCATGAGGTCTCAACCCTACATAAATGAGTAAAGCTGAGTGTGGAAGAGGTGACCTCCCCCATCAGGGAAGAGCATACCAATTGATTACCTAGTCCCAAGTGATCATCCCTGGAAACATACATCCAAATAACATTGTATGGACTCAAAAATATTTAGAAATATATATGTGTGTGCAAATAAATATATGCATGCAATAAGACTTGATAAGAAAGAGACCATTAATTTGAAGAGAGTGGGGATGGGTACATGGTAGTGTTTAACAGAGAAGAAAGGGAAGGGAGAATTGTTGAAATTAAAATATAATTTCAAAAAATCATTAGGGAGTATTTTGAAAATACATTTTATTCATACATAGAAAAAATGGATCAACTTCCAGAAACATAAAACCTACCCAAACTGAGATAAGAAAAACCAAAGCATGTAAATAGGTCAATAACTAAGGATAAAAATTCAGAAGACAAGAATCCATGATCATCATAGCCGGGAACATGGCAGCCAACAAACAGGCATGGCTGTAGGGAGGTAGTTCTAATGCTAAGGTCCAGTTCCCCAATTGGTTCTTCATTGATCAGTAAAGATGCCAGGGGCCAATTGTTGGATGGAAGGAAAGAGGTGGAACTTATGGGTCCCCACAAGAAGACTAAGAGATTCAGGAGAAGGGAGTTTTTTGGGGGGTTTTTGTTTTGTTTTGTTTTGTTTTTTGTTTTTTGTTTGTTTTTGGATTTTTTTTTTGTTTTTGTTTTTGTGTTTTTTGCCATGCTTTGGAGAGTGAAAAGGACCAGCCATGTGAGATCTCAGGTGGATCAGCCAGAGGCCCCAGGAAATTAGAAACACAACTAAGTGGAGGGCAGTTTGGGGTTGCTGAACAAGGAGGTAACTGAGCAACTAAAGTTGAGGGCAGATTTAGTAAGGTTCTGAGATAAGAATATTGGGGAGGGTACACTAGCTGCAGAAGGTCAGGATCGCCTAGCAATTGAATCAATAAAGCAGGTTAGACATTGAGCAACGTGTGTGTGTGTGTGTGTGTGTGTGTGTGTGTGTGTGTGTGTGTGTTTTCATCTGTGGATCTGAGGGAACCTGGGGGACTGGTAGCATTGTCTGCCCAAAGCATAAAACAGGGTAGCAAAAAATACATGCAACACATGGCCCTGGAACAGAAACTGAAAGCTTACATCTTGATCCACAAGCATGCAGTAAAAAGAGTTAACTGAGACTGGCATAGATTTTTGAAACCTTAAAGCCCCACCCTTGGTGACCCAAGTCCTCCAACAAGGCCATACTTACTAATCCATGCCAGATAGTTCTATCAACTGGGGACCAAGTAATGAAACATGTTAGCCTATACAGGTCTTAGCCTCATCTTCAGGAGAGCATCAACTATTTGATGGACACTGACTCTGACTTACCCTACTATATTTTCCTTCAGATTTCTGAGCCAGGTCTTGAGTGGGAAAAGGAGGACTTCCCACAGAAGGAAAGAGTTCTTCCACTAGAGACACTATCACAGCCTACTTATGTATCCTAGGGCAGGGTAACCAGATTGAGAATACAGTCACCAAGTAGTCTATTCTCCAAGCTGATGATGTTCAAACTGGTGTCCATCTCTACAGTGATTACATCAGAGTCCACCAGGTATAGGGTGTGAGTCTTCTTCACTGGCTTTGGGAAAGCCTTTGTCTCTTTAGAACTTCAGCTTCCTCCCATGAAACTCATCTGGCAGAAGCTCTCCTCATATCTGTGATGAGCTAGTAGAACGTGAGTGAGGCCTTGGTCCCACATCAGTTACTCACTGTGAGATGCTATGGCTATTGGGATGACTGGGGAACTTAGGTTCCCAAGTAGTCAGGTTGGTGAACAACTTCCATGGAGTAAGCATGGGGAGGCAGGATAGTATGTAGTTAGTAGGCTGTGGGATTTCTGTGTTGGCAGCTTTCTGATATCCTTTTCAGTATGGGTAAATCCTGAGGCAAGACAGTATCCCCATAGAGAGATGTATCCCCTTGTACTTCAGTCTGCCCTGGCTACTGTTGGTTTATCTTCCTGTGCTCATTAGTCTTCCTTTATTCCAATCTTAGAGACCTAGGCCCACTGCATGATGGTTTAGTGACTCAGAAAAGGAAGAGTAACTTTTGCATAGGAACTGTTGGCTGGGAATATGAGTAGAGACTGGGATAGCAATGAACACTTCAGCCTGATGACAGTTGACATGGAGAAAGCAAACTGTGCCATGCCTCAGTTCCAAAGTCACCGCCTAGCCCAAGGTTGTTATTGAACCTAAAGAGATTCTTCTGCCTTTGCTTCCATTCCAGAATACTAGGATTAAATTCATATGTCAACATACCCAGCATAAGACTATCTTTTAGGGATGAAATGAGGTTGGGAAAAGAAGTGTTATCATGAATTCTTCTGTGAACAGAAAATAGTAGTGTGTGAAATGCAGGGATTTGCAGGCACATCTATAGAAACAAGGCACAGAACATGAAGAAGTTCCATTCCTAACACTGCTATCATGGATCTCCAATCTGGATTCAAGGCGAGTAGCTTCTCAGTACTTACAAAGCATAGATCCTAAGCTTTCAAACTAGCAGAGTTTTATACTGTTGGATTGAGCTTTATACAGTTGTTCACAGCCTCTTCAGGCTGGCTCAATAGAGTATTATAGGACAGTGAAAATCTGGATCTTGAACCACCTGCAGCAACAGACACTCCATGGACAATCTGTGGTGGCTATAGCACCTCAGCCCCTGACTTTCATGTCTCTAATGGCCTCTCTTTTTTATTTGGATTCCCACCCTACTCATGTACTTGCTACTCAAGAAGTATACCAGTGCCTTTGATTTGCCACCACAAGAAAAGAAGCAGTAATTAATATGCCCACGAACCCAGAACACTCACCAACTGTCTGCCTATATGCTCCTCATGCTACTTGGGGGGACAGATACACCCACTAGCTGCTAGAGTGTCTCTGGGCCTTTGTATACATTGCTGTAGCATAGTTCATAGATGTCTACTTCGCAGAAGAGGAAAATGAGTCTCAAATAAGCTGAATAGCTTCCTCTTGGTGTCAGAGCTAATTTGGTCAGGGCATCTGTTCCAGTCACAATGCCTATAGTAACGAAAGATTGAGTTCCTTCAAGTTCAGAGGTCAACTTCAGAGTTCTAGGTAGCCATTTTTCTATACTTGGCTCTGTAGGTTCTTTTGGACTACGTGTTCTACATAGAAACTTATTTTTGGAATGTCTTCACCCTGTGTTGGCATAAGTGAGGTGGGATGTGGGAAGGAAGAGTGCACACGTCCAGGCATTGTTATTGGGAGACTGCCTCTGACTATCTTCTCTCAGGAACTTCTGCCAGAACAGCAGCAATACCAGCCAGGATGATCATGTCCTGAAGATGGAAGCCTACATGTGTGGTGATTCTGTCTCTAGCTACATGGTAGTTTATAAGACAGTAATGGAATGCTGAAGGCTCTTGTCTATAGGGGGAAACCAAACACACATAAGACTTAAGTGGAGAAAGACTTAGCACCTGAAGCATGTAAGGAGTGCAGGGTATTATTTCTAAAGCAATGCTCCTAGAAGGAAGAAAACATGAGAATTATATTTTGGGAGCCCATACATATTCATACAAGTGCGGACTCATTCCTGAACACACTTAATGAGGAAGTTAACTATACTCCTGAGTATGATCAGTAAATGAGTACACTACAGCCACCAAGGCCAGGTCCATAGTGCCACAATTGCTCAGGTGAAGGTAGTAACATGGGAAGATCAGTATGGGAAACCTTTGAATGAGGTCCAGTGACCATCAACGGGCTCAAGCCAAATGATAAAAGGAAACACACAAAACATCAAAACTGTGAGGAGGCATGTGTTCTAGGCATGTCCTTGTAGGAGTATGCAGCATGAATCCACAGTCTGTACCCTCAGATACAGACAGCCAGGCAGCTGAAAGGCTCACATTGCTCACACACCAGGAGAGCAGACACAATAGAAGTTTTGAATCAGTATCTGTGATTTTTATCCTTTCACCTTCAGTGCCTGACAACACTGCCTTCAGTCAGAAATAACCCTTATCCAAGCGTGAGGGACTTGTGATTTTTAAGATGCTTTGGATGAGGGGTGTGGAAACAATAGGGCTGGAACCATGCCTTGTAGGGGGGAAGTGGAAGTCAATGTGTTAGAGATGTTCTCTGTCTTACATTATTGTTAAATCACTGCAATAGGTTCTCCTGGGATCCAGCTGAGAAGCTTGGCAGATGGGTCCACTCAGCTCTCTTTGATATCTACATCGAGCACAGATTACTTAAGTAATATCATTACTCTGATGGCTAAATATCCCCTAACATGCTCTGAGCTCAGTGGAGTGAAAATGAAATGTGCACAGACAGGTGAAGAGTGAGCCCATTTCTAGAGGTTATAGGGATCTGGGAAAGGATAAGGGAAAAGTGACAATTACAGGAGAAATTGAATCAAAGAAAAGAGGGAAACTGAGCCATGCTCCACCAGCATTGTAGGTTCCCTTGATCATGTTAGGTAAGTAGAAGATATGCATTCAAGGACTCAGAGACCCAGGAGCACCCAGAGGTATTGAGTGAAGTGAGATTAGGTCTTTAAGTGTATCTGAACACCTTTTCCTCTAAACCCTGATCTGTCTGTCAGATGCATTCCAATTTTATAAATGAGAAACTCCCTGTCTTCTGCCTCCTCTAAAAAACATTAAAACAGAAAACCAGATACCTAACCTAGAGGCTCACAGCTTGATGCACTGATAAGACATTGATGCACCCAAAACAGGCTGGTAGTGTCCCCTAGTCAAGAATATATACAATGTAAAGCATAACATCTCACCTGTAATTGGGTGCCAGATATAGATATAACTTTTATTTCCCCCAATATAAATGTTGCCTGAGACTTACTGCCTCAGTATGGTAACCTAGGCCTAGGCCTAGAAACTTCTAGCCTCTGTACAATCTAATCTAGGCCTAGAATGTTTTCAGCTTCTGAGATTTGTTGCTGAATAAGCTCCCCCTCTCTAGTTCTTTCTGAGCTCTGGCTGGCTGGTTCAATTCAGTTGTTCTGGCTCAAACTCCTCTATAAGCTGACTAATTCAATCTGGCTTCTCTCAGCCTCTGACTTTTTGCTCTTCTTGGCACCAGACTAACTCTGGTAATCTATTCTAATCTTGTGGCTCCTCATTCTCTGGCTTTTTATGTCTTTACCTCTGTCTAGCTTGTTCTCTTTCTGCAACCTGTCTCAGTACAGGTGACCCAGTAAAACTGTTTCCATTCTTTCTTTTTTTCTGCACTGTTCTCTTTCTTTTATTTGATATATTCTTTATTTACATTTCAAATGATATCCCCTTTCCTGGATCCCCCATCCCCGAAAGTCCCATAAGCCCTCTTTTCTCCCCCTGATCCTCGATCACCCCCTTCCCGTTTCCCTGTCCTAGTATTCCCCTACACTGCTGCACTGAGCCTTTCCAGAACCAACAGCTTCTCCTTCCTTCTTGGGCATTATTTGATATGTAAATTTTATTGGGTATTCTGAGCTTCTGGGCTAACATCTGCTTATCAGTGAGTGCATACCATGTCTGTTCTTTTGTGATTGGGTCGCCTCACTCAGGATGACATTCTCCAGTTCCACCCACTTGCCTAAGAATTTCATGAATTCATTGTTTTAATAGCTGAGTAGTATTCCATAGTGTAAATATACCACATTTTCTGTATCCATTCCTCCATTGAAGGATATATGGGTTCTTTCCAGCTTCTGGCTATTATAAATAGAGCTGCTATTAACATAGTGGAGCATGTGTTCTTATTACATGCTGGAGAATTCCTCTAAGTATATGCCCAGGAGTGGTATAGTGGGGGTCCTCTGGTAATATCATGCACAGTTTTTTGAGGAACTCCCAGACTGATTTCCAGAGTGGTTGTACCAGCTTGCAACCCCACCAGCAGTGGAGGAGTGTTCCTCTTTCTCCACATCCTCACCAGCACCTATTTTCTCCTGATTTTTTGATCTTAGCCATTCTGAGTAGTGTGAGGTGAAATCTCAGGGTTGTTTTGATTTGCATTTCCCTGATGACTAAGGATGTTGAACATTTCTTTAGGTGCTTCTCAGCCATTCAGTATTCCTCAAGTGAAAATTCTTTGTTCAGCTCTGTACCCCATTTTTAATACAGTTATTTGGCTCTCTGGAATCTAATTTCTTGAGTTCTTTGTATATATTGAATATTAGCCCTCTGTTGGATGTAGGGTTGGAGAAGATCTTTTTCCAATTTGTTGGCTGCCGATTTGTCCTTTTGACAGTGTCCTTTGCCTTACAGAAACTTTGTAATTTTATGAGGTCCTATTTGTCAATTCTTGATCTTAGAGCTTAAGCTATTGTTCTGTTCAGGGACTTTTCCCCTCTGCCCATGTCCCCATGCATCTTCTCCAGTTACTTTTCTATTAGTTTCAGTATGTCTGGCTTTATGTGGAGGTCCTTGATCCACTTGGAGTTGAGCTTAGTACAGGGAGATAAAAGTGGATCAATTCACATTCTTCTGCGTGCTGACCTCCAGTTGAGCCAGCACCATTTGTTGAAAAGGCTATCTTTTTCCCACTGGATGGTTTCAGCTCCTTTATCAAAGATCAAGTGACCATAGGTGTGTGGGTTCAATTCTATTTCATTGATCTACCTGCCTGTCACTGTACCAATACCACACAGTTTTTTTTAACACTATTGCTCTGTAGTACTGCTTGAGGTCAGGGATACTGATTTCCCCAGAAGTTCTTTTACTGTTAAGAACAGTTTTAGCTATCCTGCCTTTGTTGTTATTCCAGATGAATTTGAGAATTGCTCTTTCTAACTCTATGAAGGGATTTTGATGGGAATTGCATTGAATCTGTAGATCGCTTTTGGCAAGATGGCCATATTTACTATATTAATCCTGCCAATCCACAAGCATGGAAGATTTTTCTATTTTCTGGGGTCTTCTTCAATTTCCTTCTTCAAAGACCTGAAGTTCTTGTCATACAGATCTTTCATTTGTTTGGTTAGAGTCATACCAAGATACTTTATATTGTTTGTGGCTATTGTGAAGGGTGTCATTTCCCTAATTTCTTTCTCAGCCTGTTTATCCTTTGAGTATAGAAAGGCTATTGATTTGCTTGAGTTAATTTTATATCCAGCCACTTTGCTGAAGTTGTTTATCAGTTGTAGGGGTTCTCTGGTGGAGTTTTTGGGTCGCTCAAGTGTACTATCATATCATCTGAAAATAGTGATAATTTGACTTCTTCCTTTCCAATTTGTATCCCTTTGACCTCTTTTTGTTGTCTAATTGCTCTAGCTAGAACTTCAAGTACTATACTGAATAAGTATGGAGAGAAAGGGCAGCTTTGTCTAGTCACTGACTTTAGTGGGATTGCTTAAAGTTTCTCTCCATCTAGTTTGTTGTTGGCTACTGATCTGCTGTATATTGATTTTATTATGTTTAGGTATGGGCCTTGAATTTCTGTTCTTTCCAAGACCTTTAACCTGAAAGGATGCTGAATTTTGTCAAATGCTTTTCAGCATCTACTGAAATAATCATGTGGTTTTTCCTTTGAGTTTGTTTATATAGTGGATTACATTGTTGGATTTCCATATATTGAACCATTCCTGCATCCCTGGGATGAAGCCTACTTGATCATGGTGAATAATCAATTTGATGTGTTCTTGCATTCGGTTGGCAAGAATTTTATTGAGTATTTTTGCATCGATATTCATAAGGGAAATTGGTCTAACGTTCTCTTCCTTTGTTGGATCTTTGTGTGGTTTTGGTATCAGTGAAATTATGGCTTCATAGAACAAGTTGGGTAGTGTTCCTTCCATTTCTATTTTGTAGAATAGTTTGAATAGTATTGGTGTTAGGTCTTCATTGAAGGTCTGATAAAATTCTGCACTGAAACCTTGTGCTTTTTTTGGTTGAGAAACTGTCACTGATCATTTCTATATCTTTAGGGGTTATGGGACCATTTAGATGGTCTATCTGACCCTGATTAAACTTTGGTAGTTTGTATCTGTTTAGGAAATTGTTCATTTCATCCAGATTTTCCAGTTGTGTTGAGTATAGGCTTTTGTAGTAGGATATGACAATTTTTTGAATTTCCTCAGTTTCTGTTGTTCTCTCTTTTCATTTCTGATTTTGTTAATTTGGATACTGTCTCTGTATCAAAATTAACAAAATTTGTTAATTTTTCTGATTAGTCTGGCTAAAGGTTTATCCTGTTGATTTTCTCAAAGAACCAGCTCCTGGTTTTGTTGATTCTTTGTATAGTTCTTTTTGTTTCAACTTGATTTCAGCCCTGAGTTTGATGATTTCCTGCCTTCTACTCCTCTTGGGTGTATTATCTTCTTTCTGTTCTAAAGCTTTCAGGTGTGCTGTTAAGCTGCTAGTGTATGTTCTCTCCTGCTTCTTTTTGTAAGCACTCAGAGCTATGATTTTTCCTCTTAGCACTTCTTTCATTGTGCCCCATAAATTTGTGTATGTTGTGACTTCATTTTCATTAAATTCTAAAAAGGTTTTGATTTCTTTCCTTATTTCTTCCTTGAGCAAGGTATCATTGAGTAGAGCATTGTTCAGTTTCCATGTGTATGTGGGCTTCCTGCTGTTTTTGTTGCTATTGAACACCACCTTTACTCCATAGTGTTCTAATAAGAGGCATGATATTAGTTCCATCTTCTTATATCTGTTGAGGTCTGTTTTGTGACCAATTATATGATCAGTTTTGGAGAAGGTACCATGATGTGCTGAGAAGAAGGTGTATTCTTTTGATTTAGGATGAATGTTCTATAAATATCTATTAAATCCATTTGGTCCAAAACTTCTCTTAGTTTCACTGTGTCTCTGTTTAGTTTGCATTTCTGTGATCTGTCCAGTGATGAGAGTGGGGTGTTTAAGTCACCCACAAGTATTGTGTGGGGTGCCATGTGTGCTTTAAGCTTTAATAAAGTTTACTTTATGAATGAGGATGCCCTTATATTTGGAGCATAGATGTTCAGAAATGAGAGTTCTTCCTGGTAGATTTTTTTCTTTGATGAGTATAAAATGACCTTCTGTGTCTTTTTTGGTAACTTTTGGTTGAAAGTCTATTTTATTAGATATTAGAATGGCTACTCCAGCTTGTTTCCTGGGACCATTTGCTTGGAAAACTGTTTTCTAGCCTTTTACTCTGAGTTAGTGTTTGTCTTTGTCAGTGAGATGCGTTTCCTCTATGCAGCAAAATGTTGGGTCTTGTTTAATGTATCCAGTCTGTTTGTCTATGTCTTTTTGTTGGGGAATTGAGTACATTGATGTATTAGTTTGGGTTCTCTAGAGTCACACAATGTATGGGCAGTCTCTATATAGTTAGGGAATTTGTTGATGACTTACATTCTATAGTCCAACTCTCCAACAATGGTCAGCAGCAGCTGTGGATGGGAGCCCAAGGATCTAGCAGTTGTTCAGTCCCATGAGGCAAGCAGGCAAGGAAGAGTGAGTAAATCTTCCTTCTTCCAATGTCCTTATATATCTCCAGCAGAGTGTGTAGCCCAGATTAAAGGCTGTAGGTCTCCAGCAGAGGATGTGGCCCAGATTAAAGGTATGTGCCTCCATGCCTTTAATCTCAGATGATCTTGAACTCAGAGATCTCCTTGTCTTAGCCACTATGCTTCAAGATCTCCATACCAAGATCCAGGTCAGAAACGTATATCTCTGAGCCTCCAAATTAGGATCATAGGTGAGCCTTCCAATTCTAGGCTGTAGTTCATTCCAGATATAGTCAAGTTGACAACCAGGAATAGCCACTACAATTGATGTTAAGAAATATTAAGGAATAGTGATTGTTGCTTCCTGCTTTTTTATGTAATTTTTATGTTTGTATAGTTATCTTCTTTTGGGTTTGTTGAAACAAGATTATTTCTTGCTTTTTGTAGTGTGTAGTTTCCCTCTTTTTGTTGGTGTTTTCCATTCATTATCCTTTGAAGGGCTGGATTGTGGAAAGATACTGTGTAAATTTGTTTTAGTCATGAAATACCTTGGTTTCTCCGTCTATAGTAATTGAGAGATTTGCTGGATATAGCAGTCTGAGTTGGCATTTGTGTTCCCTTAGGGTTGCATGACATCTTCCCAGGCTCTTTTGGCTTTCATAGTCTCTGGTGAGAAGTCCAGTGTAAATCTGATAGGCCTACCTTTATATGTTAGTTAACCTTTTTCCCTTACTGCTTTTAATATTCTTTCTTTGTTTAGTACTTTTGGTGTTTTAATTATTATGTGACAGAAGGAATTTTTCTGGGCAAGGCTATTTGGAGTTCTGTAGGCTTCTTGTATGTTCATGGGCATCTCTTTCTTTTCATTAGGGAAATTTTCTCCTATAATTTTATTGAAGACATTTACTGGCCCTTTAAGTTGGAAAATTTCACTCTCTTCTATACTTATAATCCTTAGGTTTGGTCTTCTCATTTTGTCCTGGATTTCCTGGAGGTTTGGGGTCAGGAGCTTTTTGCATTTTTCATTTTCTTTGACTGTTGTATCAATGCTTTCTATGGTATCTTCTGCCTCTGAGATTCTCTCTCTATCTCTTGTATTCTGTTGTTGATGCTTGGATCCATGACTCCTGATTTCTTTCCTAGGTTTTTTATGTCCCGAGTTGTCTCCCTTTGTGATTTCATTATTGTTTCTACCTCCTTCTTTAGATCCTGGATGGCTTTGTTCAATTCCTTCACCTGTTTTGTTGTGTTTTCCTTTAGTTCTTCAAGGGTTTCTCCCTGTTTACTTGTGCTCTCTTGTATTTCTTTAAGGGAGTTATTTATGACCTTCTTGAAGCCCTCCATGAAGCCTTCCATCAGCATCCTGACCTGTGATTTTAAATGCAAATCTTGCTTTCCTAGTGTGTTGGGGTATCCAGGACTTGTTGTTGTGGGAGAATTGGGTAGGGATGATGCCATATCATCTTGATTTCTGTTAGCAACTGTTCCTACGTTTGCTTTTTCCCATCTGGTTATCTCTGGTGTTAGTTGGTCCTGCTGTCACTGGCTTGTGTTTGCCCCTCCTGTTTGCCTGCAAGCCTATCTCAGCAACCCTGAGTGACCTGCTTTCCCCTGGCACAGATTGCTGTGGTGCTGCCAGACTCCTGGATGCAGGCAATGTCCTGGCAGGGGTGTGTCCCAAGAGATCCTCTACTCTGGTGATCCCTGCCTACCAGTCTGCCCCTCCCCACTGACACAGGAGCAAAGGTGATGGCAGCCTCACCTCTGAACGCAGACTCCCTCTAACCCGCGGACTTCCTGCAGGTCAGATGCTCCCTGCCAGGATAGGTGCCCAGACAGCTGTGGGGCTGCCCAGCTCCTGGGTTCAGGTGGAGCCCTGGTGGGCAGTGTCCCATGTGATCTTTCACCTTGGTGTTCCCTGCATACCTGGTTGACTGTCTTCTTGGCCACAGGAGCAAAGATGGAACACTGCTTTTCTTAAGTAGCCTATTTTTTCCTCTTTCTTATGAGTTGGGCATATCCTATTCTGTTAAATCTTTCTAGGATTAGTCACTTCATCTGCCATACTCAATTAGACATCCTTTCAAACAATTGCTTCCTTCTACAAACTAACTTTATTATCACTGTTTGGGATTAAAGGTGTATACTAGGGTGTGTCTGTATTACAGCCAGGGAGATTAAAGGTGTGCCAAGGCTGAGCCACACCACAGCTAAAATCAACTTTTTTTAAATAAGTAATATGATCTTGGTATTCACAGTGTGATCAAATATCCTGCAACAGTCACTTAGGAGACATACTAGCATCTATTAATCTATTCAACTCCTCCCACAGAGGGAAAGAGTCTCACTTTTCTAAACATAAACTAACAAGCTTATGTTGTTACATGGGAAATGTGAGGAGTCATGAACCCTTTGACTATACCAGATGCTGTCAACAGTAGACTCACGGTGCAAAAGATCTTTATATATACATATATATAGTTTTGGTCATTGGTGAAGAGCAGAAGGTCAGATTCTTCCCAAGGATGACATTCCCAAGGAGCACAAAGGAGCACAAATCTCTACTTCATAGAACTAGCCTGAATTGTCCTTAAAATGTTATGTGTAACATGCTTGGCACCTTGAACTTCCCAGGATAACAGGCTATATCTCCCTACCAGAAAACTTCCAAATAATCAGCACCCACAGCCATTCTAACCAGTTCTCTATATCCTATTTCACTGTCCCAACAAGGCATACAAATAAGCTGAAGTCTCTGCAGCAGCATGTTTTAAATTACTGTTGGGAGTTCACAGTCCACCAACATTACATAATGAACTCAGAATTGCTGTGCCTTTCAGATGTATTGTCCATCTCATTTCTAAATTGGGAGCTAAGGGTCAGTAAAGTTCAACACAAGGTCACAAAGCAAGGAAAAAGCAGGGCTAGGTAGAAGGTGGAGATTACTGTCACTGGCAAATCTTCCACAGTTCTGAAATCTACCCTCATTTCTAACCCCAGTCAGTCACAAGATACTGCAAAATATACTTCCCTCTACTATACAAGTTAATTCCTACTTCCAGAATAGGATCTGGGAAATCCAGATGACTCTTGAGGATTCTACTTCCTTATTAAATTGTAGTTTGAATGTCTTTTCCCTTTCTTGTACCATTTGCCCCTTGGCTAGGATGAGTTATAAGTGCTTTCATTATATTTACAATGAACTCACCACACAAGACCAGATACAAAATACACAGCTTTTATGTTATCTGCCATGTTTGAAACAATGAAGCATATGCCCTAACCCTTCATTTTGTTCCCAAAGTTTAGTACAAAAGCTATCTAGAATTGACCATTCTACTTCTTGTGTCTGCATGTTTCCCAGTCTACTAGAGTTTTCATCCTTTTCATTCTACTGAATCTCCTCTGGGCAAGACTAAGTAGATTGGTGAATCTACTTAATCCTAAAGCAGCATTTTGTTCTCAAGGATTGGGCCTATAGGATACATCTGGTATTTTCTTTAATATCCTTCTTTGTCATTTAGTTTTCAAAAGCTGTCTTTCCAATTGCCATTGTTAATGAGCCTTACTCTGCTCACTCTGTGAATGTGCCATTTCCTTACTATATTGAATCTTGGGCTTAAATGGCAGGTTTCTATTTGTGTGTGATGAATATTAGTAAAGACCTAGGAAATGAGGAAAGCAGATTTAACATTCCGTCTGTTTCCACTCTTGTTTGAAGTATATATTTTCCTCATGAGCAAGAAAGAACTGGATAGCAAAAGCTGAGGATGTCTGAGAATCAAAACTTATACAGAACATTACCAGAGCCAGAAGACCAAGCTTCATTCAATTTAAGGAAGCAAGGTTGACATCTACTAGTACTTGAGCCCAATGTCATAATCTCAGGAACTACACAGGTCTGGGAACCTCTCAAGCTAACTTCTTAGCACTTATAAAGAGGTCTCACTGAGGGCATATCCACTGGAAGCCAGGCACTGAGAGATCGTCCTCACATGGTAGGCTCATTCAGAGCTTCCAGAACTTGAGGTTACTTAACTTTGGTCAAAGAAATGAATAAAAGTGGTGGTTGTCACGTTCATTAATACTCTTTTGAGTTGCTAAAAGTAGACTGGCTTAGAGACCCATGCACTAAATATGGGCAATGTAAAGTCAGTGGTATGCTTCGGTAGAATGTAGTATGGTGTGCAAGCATGAGTGGAGAACATTCTGAATCTCTCTAGGTTCAGCACTGAGTATCTTTGTGATTAGAGAAGTAATTTTCACCCCCTAGGAATAACCTTTGTGAGCAAAAGATAAGTATGTGTTTCTCTGCTTCCATTGGCACCACTGAAAACATGTGTTACAGTATGACACAAAATATTAAGTGAATATTTTTACACATTTCTCATGAAAAGTGGCATAAGGAATATGAGCATTTTTATTGGTCAGTAAGAACTTAGGTGATTTTTGGGCCCTTTTACTTCTACACAGATTTAGGGATCCTTTGTCAATCACATTGAGACAATTTGTTGTTTTTTATGGTTTATTCATTAATGTTCTTGGAATTTTGCTTATGTTGATTATTCTATTGTACTAGCATGATAAATCTTTATAACCATTAAAGTCTTGATTTGTGTCCTTCAACTGTTAAATTCTTTATTACATGTCTTCCATTATTTTAGTTTAATTCTAAGGGCTTTGTCTACAGTCATCTTTCAGTTCATAATGAGGTTGGTATTTTAGTGTCTGAATCTGTGCTGTGATGCCTAATGAAAACTATGAAAGCTGATACCAAAGTGATTCACTTCATACTTCATTTAAAATGATAATATTCAGAATTCTCACTTTATAAGACTAAGATGTAAACATCAACCATTATTTTGAATATTTAAAAAAGCAGAGACAAACATGTTTATTAAGAGCTCACTTTGTACTCAGAAATAACATTATAAACTTATAATGTAAATTTAGCATCTGTCAAAAATACTTAAGGTTTTTTTATATTCTTAATTTTTAAGAGGTAAATAAATTCAGAGACATTAGCTAACTTTAGAACTTTATAACATCTAATTGTGGAGTCAGTATTCAAACTCAGGACTGCTCTACTGATTCTAAGTTTTATTAAACTCTGCTTTATATGAATAAAATTTCATGAGCTAAGAAAACATGGAATCCTTTAAACTTGCAAATAGAAAATAGTCATTTTAATACCATCAAATAACTCTAAAGAAATATACAACTGTTACCAGCAGGTCATCCTTACAGTGTGTTTAACAAGTATTATTAAGTAATTTTTTGCATTAGCATCAGCAAAGGCTGGGGCCTCCAGTAGAAAGACAGAATTGAGACTCCCCAGTATCACAGACCTCCATCCCTCCTAAAAAATCTGAAAACAAGAAAATTGACTTATTCAAGAAAGAGAAATGCAACAAGAGAAAAACAAGAGGTGGGTTTTAGTGGATGCAGACACAATTCCAATAAGCTGAGCCTTATTAACTGGTTCTTATATCAAGACTTGATTCATGGCACAAAATATACTCGAACCACTCAGAAAGAAGTTAACCAGCATGAAGTGGGGGCTGGCCTAATGCTTTGACTGAAGACAGCATATCCTTTGAGGTGTTGTGTATGATGGAGAATCTCCTTCTAATTTCCATATCAGTAGCTTGACAATTTCCCTATAGCAGATATCCTTCACTGCATGGAACCCTTTGCCTTGATATACAGTTTGGGAGACTTGCTCCAGTTTGTTTATTTGAGAATATACTTTGAATATTAGTGGTTTTGCTTCTATACTTCCATGTTACAGTTTCCCCAAGTTAAAAAAGAAAATGCCAAGTGTCCAATTTTAAGAGATTACAAATTTTGTCATTGAAGAATGTTAGTAACAGAAAAGAAATAGACATATGGTCCCAACAAACACAAAAAATGCAATGGGGGCTAGAGAGATCACTCAGTGCGTTAAAATACTTACCGCATGAGCATGACTACCTGAATTCAAATGCCCGCATCCACATAAAAATCTTCAACCCTAACACTGTAGCTGATGGAGAAAGGATCATTTGGGCTAAGTAGTTAGCTGCCATATTAGATCTAGGTTCAATGAGAAATCATAACTAAAAGGAATAAGAGTAACAGAGCAAGATTCCCAACATCAATGCATAGGCATACACAGAGGGGGGGGGAGGGAGAGAGATGGAGAGAGAGACAAAGACAGAGAGAGAGAGAGAGAGAGAGAGAGAGAGAGAGAGAGAGAGGGAAACAGATACAGACACACAGAGAGAGAGGGGGGGCATGGGTCCTCACTCCACCAAATATTGCCAAAGGATCTTTTTAAATTGTTGTGGAATACAAAGAATTTTAAATTTACCATTCAATTCTAAGTTCACAGTTCAGCATTAAGTACATTCCCATTGCAGTACTGTCCTAGTCAGGGTTTCTATTCCTGCACAAACATCATGACCAAGAAGCAAGTTGGGCAGGAAAGGGTTTATTGAGCTTACACTTGCACACCGCTATTCATCACTAAAGGAAGTCAGGACTGGAACTCAAGCAGGTCAGGAAGCAGGAGCTGATTGGAGGCCATGGAGTTCCTTACTGGCTTGCTTCCCCTGGCTTGCTCAGCCTGCTTTCTTATAGAACCCAAGAATACCTGCCCAGAGGTGGTACCATCCACAGGGGCCCTCCCCCCTTGACCACTAATTGAGAAAATGCCCCCACAGCTCAATCTCATGGAGGCACTTCCCCAACTGAAGCTCCTTTCTCTGTGATAACTCCAGCCTGTGTCAAGTTGACACACAAAACCAGCCAGTACAAGTACATTGTGCTCCAAAACCTTATCATCCTACAAAACAAACTATTTTCCAGTAGACAGTTGGTCCTCATTTCTTCCATCCCAACCCTTGGCAACATGAATTGAGTTTTCAATCTTTGAGTTTTACATACAGGAATCATATAGTATTTGTAGCTTTGAAACTGGTTAACTTTGTGTAATTTAATACCCTCAAGGCTTATTAAAGTTAAAGCATGAGTCAGAATATTCTGGGAGGAGCAGGGAATAGAAAGTCCTTAGAAAAATGAAGAAAGGTCATTATTCACTAAGGCTAAGAGCCAGTTCCAGAGCCAAGGCCACTGGAAGAGCCCTTCTTCACACTGCCATGTCCTTAGTCAAGTGTTCAAGGGCAGAAAGTGTATCTGTATCCAGATGAGGTACATCATTAAGCGCTATGTCATCTCTGTAGCCAAAGCTTAACCATAATTCCCTTCCTGAGAAGCTAAGTAAATAAAAGAAAGCTTTAAATTTCCACTAAAGATTTTTTTAATTCAGAAATTATCCTATAAAAGTTCTCCTGGTACAAGACAGACAAGAGCAATGCATGATATGAAACTGGCAGAAATTGTAAGCAACACATTTCTGATTGGTAACCTGAGGCATATAGCCCTGCACAAGTAAGCAGATCATGGAGACAGGAAAACAAAGATAAAGATAAAGAGGGGACATATATATATATAATCAATCTTGGTAGTAGTGGATGGTTCTGAGGACTATGGGAAAACTGGTAGCCAAAAGGTGTTTGCAGGAATAAATGAAGGATATCCATGGCCAAGTACTCTGATGTGCTTTCTATCTCCAATAAAGAAAACTCAACAATATAGCATCCAAAGATATCCATCTTGACTATCAGGAACTAATGACTGAGGGGTGCACCACAGAGGAACTAAGTATAAAGTGAAAAGAGAAGCATTGCACTATGAATGTGTACCTCTTGTTTGATGGACTCAATTCTGGAGAAGAATATTCTTCCAGGTGACACCACCTTACTCAGGTACATGGAGTCTGCTGCTGTTCCTTTCCTTACATGGTCCTTCATCATGATCATGTTCCCCTCGTCCACTGTGATATTTTGATCATGAAATAAACTATTACATAGCAGCTTTCTGTGTACCTACCTAGAAAATGGATATCTATGGTCCAGGTTTAGATCTGTGATAAATTAGAACATTTTGTTTTGAATTGTATGTACTTGTCAAGTTCTAAGGCTCTCTATTAGTTGGGGAAACCAAGTGCTTGAGAACTTCTCTAGCACTACAAGTGAGGGTAAAGCAGAGATGAGCAGATCAGGCTGGGCATTGCCTATGAGTATGTTTAAATCTCCTGAAAAATTAACAGGATGTTATTGACAGTTTCATTTTTATAATCATAAACTAGTCCCCCCCCCCTTTTTTTTTTTAGAAATGCCCTTTCTTTAACATTTGTTTCTAGCAGAATTAATCTGAAAATGAAATGTTTGGGGCATCTATTCCTTTTTTGATTGCCTAAAGAAAGAATAAAAAGTTAAACTTTTTCTATCAAAATCTATGCTGAGCTGAAATATTTCAATAACAAAAGGAATAACATTGGAAAGATGGAAGAAGGATAAGAAATTGTCCTCAAAAACTGCCATGAGAGCAGGATATGGTGGCACAACACACCTGTGAGGATCAAGCTCAAGTTCATTCTCAGCTACAGAGTGGGTTTGGGGACATCCTTATCACACAAGTCCCTGTCACCAATCAGATAACCAGCCAAAACCAAAGTAAAAGTCTGCTGAGGAACTGAATGTGACTATGTATAAACTCCAGTCCTTGAAAAGCTGAAACAAAAGAATAGCTTACAAGGTCAGGGATAGCCTGGGCTATATGGTGAGACCCAGCTTAGCTTAGGCTATAAAGTGATACTTGTGTTAAACAAAACATAAATGCCACTTGATGTGAACAAAGCTAAAGGTTAGGGACAGGCAGCAGATTACAGATGTATATATTTCCAGGTAGGAAAAAACTACCTGGAAAGTTGGTGGATGCTGGATGTTCAGAGTTCAGTGGATGGCTGGTGAGAGAACAAAACCTAGAAAAGAAGTGTAGTTGTCTGTGAAATCTTGGCCAAAAGCTTCAATAACTTCAGAAAAGTAAATGGAATAGCCCACTAACCCAGGAGGTTTGAAGTTGTAAGTTTGTATATACATGTTTTATCTGTTAGTTTTGTGATTCAGCCTGTCCCTCTGATTAAGAACACTAAATGTTAAGTGAAGCAAAGTTCACAAAAGTAAATGTATGGGGAAATAATTTTGTTCTATAGCTGAATTAGAACAAAAATTCTGTAGAGAAGAAATATTATATTTGAGCAGTGGTTCTCAACCTTCCTAATGCTGTGACTCTTTAATACAGTTCTTCATGTTGCAGTGACTCCCAAACCATAAAATCACTTTGTTTCTACTTCATAACTGTAATTTTGCTACTGTTATGACTCATAATATAAATATCTGACATGCAGGTTATCTGATATTTGACCCCTATGAAAGGCTCATTTGATAGCCAAAGGGGTCATAACCCACAGCTTTGAGACTGCTATGTTAGAGGGAGGACATTTGAGCTGCTGAGGCTAAATATCTGGGCCAAAGCAAAACTTCCCAGCATAGTTTTGGACGTTTTAGTCTGGAGAATTGATGGAGTCCAATTCAAGAGTTGCAAACACTAAAGAGTGGGTTGGCATCCAGATTACAGAGGTAACACAAAAGTTCCATGAGGAACATAACGTGAGATCAGGAGGGAAGGGTAGAAATGGAGCAGCAGTCTCAAGCAGAAGTCAGTGATTTGGCTTGGAGGAGGGGGAGGGAGGAGCTGAGGAATCACCCTTCTCTCTGTCCTCACAAACCCTCTATGACTCTCCCTTGCTCTGTGATGCAGACCTAGGCCTACAGTGAAGCCCATGCAACTTCAGAACTCAGATACTTCAGGCATCCATGTGACTCAGTCTATGGAGAACATCCTCTCTTTTCTAAATAGATCATGGTCAGGCTTTGGATCGGCATTCTTGGATACTGGCTGCAATTACATCTTTCTGAGTGGAGTGGGGTCTATTCTTCTTTACCTATGGTATTTGATATTGAAACCATTCTTCCCACTACCTTGGAAAAGTCAGGACATCAAAAAGGTGAGGATATATGATGAACCCTCAAGAGATATTTTTATTGGTATACTATAGAACTCAATGAGTCCTGGATTAGTACTAGATGAAGTTGTCTCAGAGACCTGACTGAAATGGGATGCTGGGGAGAAAAAATAACATTGCTATTCTAGGGCATGAGTCCTGGCTTGGGAAGAATACAGAGAGGACTAAAGTTTCCACTTAAATTCAAAGGAGAATAGCTTCTCCTGATGAGCTCCTAAATGAACATCCCAGGGCTAATTCTCACCCTGCCTGTACATTTACCTGTCCTCTAGGTTGAGCTGGTCAACCTAGAGTGCTGACTTGATGACTCTGAGTAGAACCTGAAATCCGAGCTTTGTCCCACTGGACAACGGTGTTTCCAAAAAAAGCATAGATATTGCTGCTGTCCTCGTATTTCTGAATGATAATCCCAAGTATGGCTCTTACAGAAAAAAAAAATCCTCCTTTGATTTCCCAAAGAAGGAAAAACAAAACATCAGGCCACCTCCAAAAGTTAATTTAAGAAAGAACTAAATTTCATTAACTGAACAAATGTCGTAATATTCTTGGTTTATGAAATCTGGGATTATTCAGAAGATAAACATGAGGAAAAAATTCTAACACCTTGTTCATTTCTCTGTGTCCACAGTGCCAGGGCATAGCTAACAAAGGAAGGAGGAGGTCACTTAAAGGTAGGTATCTATCTGTTGGATCTCTTCTTACCAGTTTCCCATTCTGTCATTTCCATAAGGTCCTAGGTCTATGATCTGAGGACGTAAAGTTGCCAGATAGTCAACTGACAAGAAATAGTCCTCAAAGGAGAGACTCACAGGAAGGCAGCATGAAAAACATGCCAGAGTCAATTCTCTCTCTCTGCACTCCTGTGGACATGAAGCTGCCACACACCATCAGGATAGTGGGTTCCACATATGCAATGAGCACTGGTTATATCCAGGGAGTACTATGTGTTTGTTTGTTTGTTTGTTTGTTTGTTTGTTTGTTTGGTTGGTTGGTTGGTTGGTTGATTGGTTGGTTGTTTTGGAGCCACACATTCCTGCCTCCTGATATGATACACATGCTTAACACCTAGGTGCAAATATACCTCTGAGGAAACCAAGACTTGTGTGCTTTACATGGCATTTTAAGTATCATTACATGGGATAATGTAGATAAAGATACTTTTTATATAAAGTCACATAACATGCAAGTCATCTTAATATTTATTTATTTATTTATTTATCTAATGTATATGAGTACACTGTAGCTGTACTGATGGCTGTGAGCCATCATGTGGCTGCATGGGAATTCTGAATTCAGGACCTCTGCTTGCTCCCATTTACCCCACTCACTTCCGCCTAAAGAAGATTTATTGTTACATCTAAGTACACTATAGCTGTCTTCAGACACACCAGAAGAGGGCTTTAGATCTCTTTATGTATGGTTGTGAGTCATCATGTGGTTACTGGAATTTGAACTTGGGACCTTTGGAAGAGCAGTCCATGCTCTTAACCGCTGAACCATCTCTCCAGTCCCATTTGAGTCCTCTTAATGACAATTTGACCTTGTTTACTTCTTGTTGATACTTTCAGACTTTAATAGCCTAAGTATTTTCCTTTAAAATGACTATTGTTTGATATTTCTTTCTTCCCTACAACTAATACTTCTGCTTTCCTAGGGTGTAGAACTACCCAGAGAAAAACACAGGAGCAGAGGAAACTGCTGTCTGTTGTGCAAAGGTGATTATTCTCTTTTTCCTGGGCCTCATTTTCTTATGATCAAAGCATCATAGAGACTCAGCATAGCTTGCTCTTGTCAAGGGAAAGGCATCCAAAGGGACAAGTACACAAATGAGAAGCATGAAGAGAGTTTATAGCATCTCTAGAAGCCATGGGTGTCATTATATATATATATATATTATTATAGCATTATATATATATATATGCTCTTCAAATATCTCCATCACAGCTAAGCAAGAAGGCCCTTTTCAATGCTGGTCTTTACAACAGAATTGAAATTTCTATCTTCCACAGCCCCCTAGGTGAGCTGTATGATTCCTCCAACTTTCCGCAACTACTATTTCCAGATCCCTTCTGTGGTGTGTGTAATGGAGCAACTGCTAAGATCAGTCGTCTGCTTTGTCAGGCCACCCTCCAAGATGGTGCTGCCTCTATATCCAGTATGGACTCCACATTTTCTGCGACTGAGACATCACTGACTTTATCCCTTTCTCTCCCAGAAAATGCTGTAGGATATTCAATTTCAGACCCTACATATGAGCCTTCTCTGCAGTCTTCCTCCATTATTTTACCTCATCAGAGTGTGCACCTGGAAGACATACTTTCTGCCTCACCACTGGATGACACTGTACTATCAGAGTCTATTCCTCCTGTGAATGCCAAATCCCTACTGGACCATGATTCTCTCCATCCATTTGCCTCTTTGCCTCTTCCACAATATGCCACTCAGGAAACAGAACTGCTTCTCCAACCAACAGCTATTCTCTCTCTGGTAGGCATTCCTGGGGAGCTTTTTACTGATGTCCCAATAAACAACAGCATTTACAGTTCAAGTCATGCAGTGTCAGAATTTATCCAGCAGCAGACTGATACAGGCAACTCTTCCCAGTTGGAGCCAGCACACTCAGTTAACCAAGAGCTTCTTGATCTCCATTCTTCTGAATCCTATTTATGGGGAAACACCACAACCTACCTCAAATTGCCTGGAAACCTTCACTTTTCCAGTTTTGGTACTGTGGCACTACTTGAGACACAAGATGGAAGGAAGGCTGATTCACTTAAAACTTGGGGGAAAACCTCGGAGTTTGATCATCAGAACTTGGCAGTTTCCCATCCTTTGGGGAGCAGCAAAGAGAGACTTCACATACCCCAGCAGCTGTCTTATTCCAAGACCTCTGAAGATCAGCTAGAGGATAAACACACCCAATTCTTCTGTGGACTCCCTTCTCTACACAGTGAGTCCATGAACTCTATTGCTACTGTGTTGACTGAGAGTTCCCTGACCTCTAGATGCTTCAACAGATTCTCAGATTCCCCAGTACTTACCCACCATGCACCTCTGCCCTTGCCTGAAAGTCAGCTACATAACTTGTCCCAAAGTCTGTCCCAATCTCAGTCCCAACTTGTACCTCAAGTCAATCCCCAGGTCCAGCTTCAACCCCCAATTCTAGTGCTGTCACCGTCTCATTCCCAACTCAGAATCTGTGGGGTGTATTTTCACAATCCCCAGGATGAGGCACAACTTCTTGAGCCATCTGCAATCCACTGTCTGGAATACAACATCTTGAAAAAGAAACAGGAAAGAGTATGGGGTTTACTCACTGTAGTCAAAAAGTCCCAGCAAAAATTTTGTCCCCCACCTCCCAATCCCTCATTGGTCAGTCAGCCCTCTAAGACCCATGTTCCAAGGTCTATCTCTTTTGAAAACTGTCTTATCACCAGTGAGCTCCGGAAGAAATTTGAGCACCACCTCCGAAAGAGGCTCATCCTACAACGCTGGGGCCTGCCCAAGAGGATCCGTGAGTCTTTGTTATGGAAGAATCCTCAGGCAGAACTTCCAGAGTCACCCTCATCCAAAAGCAACTATGGGCTTTCATGGATTCCTTTCTTTAAGCAACAGTGCAGGAAAGACCTACACAACATTGTATTGAGCCAACCTGGAAACTTCCCAGCAAAGCAATTAGAGAAGAAACTGTTGAAAGCAAAGAGATATAGCCTAGATACTGTTGAAAACCAGAAGACATGGAGTATCACTAAGGGCACTCTAGATAATAGCCTGCAGTCTGGCTGTGAGACAAACCTACAATGCCACTCAGACATTCTTTCATGCAAACTCTCAGAGACCTCAGAGGTGAGCCAATGTCAGAAAAAACTTGAAATTTCTATGAAAGAACATTGGACCATGCATCTCAATAAAACCAATGAGAATCAGATAACTAGCACTATGTCCAAATCAAGGCATGGCCCTTTCCCTTTTACCTCTTATGTGAACAAGGAAGACCGCAAGGCCCAGAAGTCTTCTGATAACAAGGATGGGTATATAAAGACCATATCTACAGTGAAAAAAGTCTGTCATGCAACAGACATCCTTTGACAACACCAGCCTGGAAGAGTAAAAGGGCAATAGACATAGCTCAGATATGCCCAGAATGTTGGCTGAGGTCGACCCCGTGCCATTGGGTAAGAGACTAAATTCTGGCAAAACAGTCCAGTACCCTCAAGAAACAAAGATGACTGGCAAAAAAGTATTTGTATCCAATAAGGTTTGTAAGGGAGGGCATCTCAGTAGTCTTCAACCATGATCTACCAAGATCTTGAATACCAGCCAGTCTAAAAGTGCTCAAGGGGCAGATGTGAATACAACAAAAGCACAAAATACACTGTTAGTTGGAAGGGCCTGAAGAGATTATCAGGTCCCCAGGAAAGTCAGGCATCTGACTTTAATGGTCAGGTGTCCAGGGAAGAGAAACTTAAATCAGAAAGCAGTCAACCCATCAAAGCTCTATGGCCCCAAAATGACATGCTTTCTGTCTCAGATAAATTCACTTACAAACTGTTACTCATTTGTGACCAGAGCCTTTCCAAGTGGACCCATGAATAACACTCAGGTGCATCAGGTTCACTTGTTCACAGCAGAGTTTAATGCAGAATAGCAACAGGAGCCCTTAATGCTTCCATATGTCTTAGACAAGTGCCAGAACAAAGGACTTCCCTCCTACAGCCTGCAAAACAGGAGAGCTTGGTGCGGGTGATGCTTTTATTGGTCAAAAGAAATGGATAGGAGACAGTGACAGACAGATCCATACAATTCCAGAAATTCATGGCTTTACAGAAGAAGCTACTGTGTTAGAGGCAGCACCCATCCATGCCCCCACAGTAGCCAGAGATTCACCAATCTCATCTGTAGGTACCTTCAGTTGCAACCCTGAATTGTAGACTCTCTGCCAGGAAGCACATCTCAATTTTACAACATAAAATTCTTTTCCTGAATTTCTCCCAGAAAAAAAATCTCTCCCAAAATCAGTACTCCATCCTTTATTGACAATACTGATTATCCCCAATAAATGTTCAGATAAAGTGTTTATGTATGTGTGTGCTTTCTCCATGTGACATGGCTTTCAGGTAACATGGAGCATGTGCTCAGAAAAAAAGACAAGTCAGTTTGCTCTCTCTTATTTCCTTGATGGGCTTCTGAAGTATGACTTGATTTCCTGAGGCTCATTTTGAAGAATGGGTCTGATATGTTGAGAGAGAACTTTCACTCTCTGGTGATTTGTAGAGGCGCACTGCTTCACACCTCTTAACTTAGCCTTATTGCCAATATATAGCAGCCTGTATCTTCTCCCTCATTGACTTTTGTATCCTTAAGAGCAGAGGTCTTCTTACTATGTTGTGCCACCTACAAAGAACAAGTACATGTGTGAGATTTTTTGGGTGATTTTGTAATTTTTAATGTTTAGAATTTAATACCATGTACTTTGATCATTTTCACTCCCACTCCTCTTCCTAACTCCTCCCATATATGTTGTGCGGCTTTGAGGGGGAGAAGCTGTGAAGCCATAACACAGCATAACTTCTTAATTCTGGCCCACAAGGAAACAGCTAAAGGGGAGAGTGGCCTTATTTCTCCAGGCTTAGGACATGATCTTTTTTAAATGATCTGCAAGGGGATCATTGTTAGGAAGAAGCCCGTTAACAGCTTTTAGAATATCTGCCCTATGAACCAACAAAAAGCCCAGTAATAATGAGTATTTTTGCCTATTGTCCTACTTAAGTTGGTTATATAGCTTAAATCTTATAAGATCTTTTGTTATAGTCAAAAATTGAAAACCACATTCATTGAAATTGTATAAAATATGAGTGTCCATTTTTTCCTTAATTTTCTTTCTTTTTTATTTTATTTATTTATTTTTATTTTATTTCTTTGAGGCTTATGATGAGGCATTTATTAAATACAGCTTTTACTATACTGGAGATCTCAAGAGATACTTTGTCTTTGTAATGTTTTATAAAAACAAAGGTACACACACACAAAGTTTTAAACTCAGGCAAACAAAACCTAGCCTTAAAATGTGTACTTAAGTAATCAGACCTCTACTTATGTTTGTATTATGGGTGTTCTTATGAACAGGCTGGGCTGTGGGCCTACATCTGAAATCACATTTATAACCCCTGATTCTTAAACCCAGCTCCAGTACTAAAATGCATGTTGCAGCATGTTTCTGAAATTCTCCACATCCTTCAGGAATGAAGAGCTCCCTGCAAGGAAGAGGAATGACATTTGGAAAACAGGAACTGTCTGTGCACCTTGCAAGGTTATACCCCTCTTCATTTCTGTCACCAAATCTTAGAACTTGGGGCCAGGTGGAGACTAAAGGCTGGTGGCTAACCAGTTAGCTAAGGCCACTTTCCCTGGAGGAGTGAACAAGGCAGGTGAAAAGTCCCAAAAAGCTGAGAAGCGATGACTGCCACCTGTCCTAGGTCCAAGTGTGACCAGGGTACACAGCAGGGATGGATTTATTTTTCCTTATTTTTTATCTGATCTGTTTCCTTAACTGTTTTGACTCTGATTCATAGGGACATTACCTATATATTTTAGGCTACAAATAGCTTTGCTTATTTTGTTCATTATTTGTGCTATATTTAAATGCCTTAATATTTAAGAAAACAAACATATGTATATTTCTTCGAGCTACAATGTTAGACTGCCCTGCCATGATCCTAAGGCCTATCTTGACCTTTACCTTGAGAGTTTCATTTCTCTGACTAGAAAGGTAAAGCATGCAATCCTTCAGGAAATCTATATCATCTATCCCTGTGATGGTTTGTATATGCTTGGCCCAGGGAGGTATAGCCTTGTTGGAGTAGGTGTGTCATTGTGGAGGTGGTCCTTAATCCCCTTGTCTTGGCTGCCTGAAAGTCAGTCTTCTGCTAGCTGCCTTCGGAACAAGAGGTGGAACTCTCAACTTCTCTAGCCCTACATCTGCCTGGATGCTGCCATGCTCCTGCCTTGATGATAATGGATTGCACCTCTGATCCTGTAAGCCAGCCCCAATTAAATGTCATCCTTATGAAAGTTGCCTTGGTCATGGTTTCTGTTCACAGTGGTAAAACCCTAAGACAATGCCTGATCCCACAAATGTCTTAGTCAGGAACTTATAAGTGACTAAGCCAAGTAGACATTCTTGAGAGTAGATTTATATGAATGTTACTTCTAAATATCTTTTCTTTTCAGTTAAAAATTTATGGTGCAAACTGAACATACTCAGAAGCATTTCTGTTTACTTTAATCATTTATGTATTCTAAGACTTTGAACTAAATGCCCCCCAAAATAAATCTACAATAGCTTAAGATCAATATGCTTAAGAATTGGCCTATCCACATTTGAGTACAAATGGCATCCCATAGTAAAATCCCATGCTTCTTCTATTTAGGGGGAAAACATTGTTTTGGGAATCATTCCTATTCCTTACTCACCTCACTTGCTGCAGACAAGTTTGCTCTACTTTTTTGACATCATGGCTGTGCCTATTTTAGCTTTGTATTCACCAAGTTTTGAATTCACCTACTCAATTGCATTTGGTCACATTCCCAGCACCATCTCTCACTGAAGTCGGTTCATTTCATTTCACTCCAAAGTATGACCAAACTTTACTTTGGCAATATGAATAGTTACCATTACATCATCATGGAGGACAGGGCTAATTATAGATCTTTCTAGTCTTCCTCTCTGGTGATACCCCCATTATCTAGCAAGCCTAATCCCAGGTTCACTGACACTATACTATAATATCTCCCAGAGTTGATATCTAATGCTCATTCCCAGGATATGTCAGATTAAGCCTTTATTTACTAGAAATATGAGGCTTGGGCAGCAGGCTGTAGGTAGTGTTGTAACTCAACAGACTCCTCAGGGTCTGAGTTCAGGTGCACAACTCCTCAGCACACAGCTTGACAAAAGATTGATGCAAGAGCATGAGGTTTTTTGTTCCACGTACGTGGGGTCACTCATCCTCACAGGGAGAGTTTGCCCAGAACACAGAAAGCAGACATCCATGTACTCATGTACGTGGGGTTGCTCAGCCATGCAGGCAGAGTCAACCCCGAACACAGAAAGCATGCATCTTTTATACCCTATTTGCAAGGGTTGTGGATTACTATGAGTAATATGTTTTTAAATTTACAGGTCAAGAGAGATTTTTGCCATAAGATTGTTGATAGTTTGTGGCTTTCCCTGGGACCCAGCAGCAGGAGGGGCTGGGGTGGGGGTGATTCAGGAAACTGTTATTTTTATTTTGTCTTGTCTTGGTCAGAATGGTCAGAATAGCTTGGTCACTTTGTACGTTAAAACTTTATGTTCTCAAAAAACTCTGCTCTCTAGCTACCAGCAAAGGTCAGGAGCCTGTCAGCTCTTCAGCCAGGCTGATCACTGTTTCTTTTTTTTCCATATTCTTTGTTGACATTCCAAATGCTTTCCCTTTCCTGGTTCCCCCTCTTCCTTCTGCCCATTCCCCAATCACCACCCCCTACCATGTCTCTGTCCTTGTACTCCCCTAAAATGCTGGATCAAGCCATTCCAGGACCAGGGCCCTCTCCTTCCTTCTTCTTGGGAATCATTTGATATGCTAATTAGGTCTCGAATATTCATAACCTTTGGGATAATTATTATCTACTTATCAGTGATTGCATTCCATGTGTATTCTTTTGGAAAATAGGATGATATTTTCCAGTTCTAACTATTTGCCTAAAAATTTCATGAATTCATTGTTTTTAATTGCTGAGTAGAATTCCATTGTGTAAATATACCACATTTTCTGTATCAATTCCTCCATTGAGAAATATCTGGGTTCTTTTCAGCTTCTGCCTATTATAAATAAGGCTGCTATGAACATAGCGGAGCATGAGTCCTTGTTGCGTGCCGGGAAATCCTCAGGGTATATGCCTAGGAGTGGTATAGCAGGGTCCTCAGGAAGTGTCATGCCCACTTTTCTGAGGAACCACCAGACTGATTTCCAGAGTGGTTGTACCATCTTACAATCCCACCAGCAGTGGAGGAGTGTTCCTCTTTCTCCACATCCTCATCAACACCTGATGTCTCCTGAGTTTTTAACCTTAGCCATTCTGACTGGTGTGAGGTGAAATCTCAGGGTTGTTTTGATTTGCATTTCCCTAATGACTAATGATATCTAACATTTCTTAAGGTGCTTCTCAGCCATCCGAATTTCTTCAGGTGAAAATTCTTTGTTTAGCTCTGTATCCCATTTTTTAGTAGGGTTATTTGGTTCTCTGGAATCTAACTTCTTGAGTTCTTTGTATATATTGGATATTAACCCTGTCAGATGTAGGGTTGGAGAAGAACTTTTCCCAATTTGTTGGTAGCTGTTTCATCATTTTGACAGTGTCCTTGCCTTACAGAAAATTTGTAATTTTATGAGGTCCCATTTGTCAATTCTTGATCTTAGAACATAAGCTATTAGTGTTCTGTTCATGAACTTTTCCCGTGTGCCCATGTCCTCAAGGGTCTTTGCCAGTTTCTTTTCTATTAGTTTCAGTGTGTCTGGATTTATATGGAGATCCTTGATCCACTTGGAGTTGAGCTTAGTACAAGGAGATAAGAATGGATCAATTCGCATTCTTCTGCATGCTGACCTCCATTGAACCAGCACCATTTGTTGAAAAGGCTATCTTTTTTCTACTGGATGTTTTCCTCTCCTTTGTCAAAGATCAAGTGACCATAGGTGTCTGGGTTCATTTCTGGGTCTTCAATCCTATCCATTGATCCACTTGCCTGTCACTGTACCAATACCATGCAGTTTTTAACACTATTGCTCTGTAGTATTGCTTGAGGTCTGGGATACTGATTCCCCCAGAAGTTCTTTTACTGTTGAGAATAGTTTTAGCTATCCTGACTTTGTTGTTACTATGAAGAACTGAATTGGGATTTTGTTGGGGATTGCATTGAATCTGTATATTGCTTTTGGCAAAATGGCCATTTTATCTATATTAATCCTACCAATCCACAAGCATGGAAGTTTTTCCATTTTCTGAGGTCTTCAGTTTCCTTCTTCAGAGACCTGATGTTCTTGTCATACAGATCTTTTATTTGTTTGGTTAGAGTCACCCCAAGATACTTTATATTATTTGTGGCTGTTGTGAAGGGTCTCATTTCCCTAACTTATTTCTCAGCCTGTTTATCCTTTGAGTATAGGAAGGCTACTGATTTGCTTGAGTTGATTTTATAACCATTTTGCTGAAGTTGTTTATCAGGTGTAGGAGTTCTCTGATGGAGTTTTTGGGTCATTTAAGTAGTCTATCATATCACCTGCAAATAGTGATAGTTTGACTGCTTCCTTTCCAATTTGTATCCCTTTGACTTCCTTATGTTGTCTGATTGCTCTAGCTAGAACTTCAAGAACTATATTGAAAAGATATGGAGAGAGAGGCAGCCTTGTCTAGTCCCTGATTTTAGTGGGATTGGTTCAAGTTTCTCTCCATTTAGTTTGATGTTGGCTACCGGTTTGCTGTATATTGCTTTTACTGTGTTTAGGTATGGGCCTTGAATTCCTGTTCTTTCCAAGACTTTTAGCTTGAGAGGATGCTGAATTTTGTCAAATGCTTTTTCAGCATCTAATGAAATGACATGTGGTTATTTTCTTTGAGTTTGTTTATGTAGTGGATTGCATTGACGGATTTCCGTATATTGAACCATCCCTGCATCCCTCAGATGAAGCCTACTTGATCACAGTGGATGATTGTTTTGATGTGTTCTTGGATTCGGTTGGCAAGAATTTTATTGAGTATTTTTGCATCAATATTCGTAAGGAAGACTGGCCTGAAGTTCTCTTTCTTTGTTGGATCTTTGTGTGGTTTTGGTATCAGCATAATTGTGACTTCTTAGAACGAGTTGGGTAATGTTCCTTCTGTTTCTATTTTCTGGAATCGTTTGAAGAGTATTGGTGTTAGGTCTTCTTTGAAGGGCTGATAGAATTCTGCACTAAAACCATCTGGTCCTGTGCGTTTTGGGTTGGAAGGCTTTCTATAGCCCCTTTTATTTCTTTAGGGGTTATGGGACTGTTTAGATGACTTATTTGATCCTGATTTAATTTTGGTATTTGGGGTCTGTCTAGGAAATTGTCCATTTCCTCCATATTCTCCAGTTGTGTTGAGTATAAGCTTTTGTAGTAGGATCTGATTTTTGAATTTTTTTGAATTTTCACAGTTTCTGTTGTTATATCTCCCTACTCATTTCTTATTTTGTTAATTTGGATAATGTCTCTGTGCCCTTTGGTTAGTCTGGCTAAGGGTTTATCTATCTTGTTGATTTTCTCAAAGAACCTGCTCCTGGTTTTGTTGATTCTTTGTATGGTTCTCTTTGTTTCTACTTGATTGATTTCAGCCCTGAGTTTGATGACTTCATGTCTTCTACTCCTCTTGGGGAAATTAGCTTCTTTTTGTTCCAGGGCTTTCAGGTGTGCCATTAAGCTGCTAGTGTATGCTCTCTCCAGTTTCTTTTGGAGGTACTCAGGGCTATGAGTTTTCTTCTTAGCACGGCTATCATTGTGTCCCATATATTTGGGTATGTTGTGCCTTCATTTTCATTAAATTCTAAAATGTCTTTGATTTCTTTCTTTATTTCTTCTTTGACCAAGGTATCATTGAGTAGAGTATTGTTCAGGTTCCATGTGTATGTGGGCTTTCTGTTGTTTTTGTTGCTATTGAAGACCACACTTACTCCATAGTGATCTGATAGGAGGCATGGGATTATTTGATCTTCTTATATTTGTTGAGGTCTGTCTTGTGACCAATTATATGATCGATTTTTGAGAAGGTACCATGAGGTGCTGAGAAAAAGGTATATTCTTTTGCTTTAGGATGAAATGTTCTATATAAATCTCTTAAATCCAATTGGTCCAACGCTTCAATTAGTTTCACTGTGTCCCTGTTTAGTTTCTCTTTTCCTGATCGGTACATTGAGGAGAGTGGAGTGCTGAAGTTATCCACAATTATTGTGTTAAGTGCAATGTGTGCTTTGAGCTTTAGTAAAGTTTGGTGCCCTTGTATTTGGAGCATAGAAGTTCAGAATTGAGAATTCTTTGTCGTGGATTTTTCCTTTGACCAGCAAGAAGTGTCCTTCCATGTCTCTTTCGATGACTTTAGGTTGAAAGTCAATTTTATCTGATAATAGAATGGCTACTCTGGCTTGTTTCCTGAGACCATTTGCTTGTAAAATTGTCTTCTAACCTTTTACTCTAAAGTAATGTTTGTCTTTGACACTGAGGTGTGTTTCCTGTGTGCAGAAAAATGTAGTCCTGTTTCTGTATCCAGTCTGTTAATCTATATTTTTTAATTGAGGAATTGAGTCCATTGATGTTGAGATATTAATTAATTAATGATTAGTGATTATTACTTCCTGTTATTTTTGATGTTATTTTTTATATTTGATTGGTTATCTTCTTGAAGTTTGATGTAATTCTGATACGTCTTCCTTTATATGTTGCTTGGCCTTTTTATTTTACTGCCTTTAATATTCTTTCCTTGTTTAGTATATTTGAGGGTTTGATTATTATGCAACGGGAGGTATTTCTGTTCTGGTCCAGTCTGTTTGGAGTTCTGTAGGCTTCTTGTATATTCATGGGCTTCTTTCTCTTTAGGTTAGGGGAGTTTTCTTCCATAATTGTGTTGAAGATATTTGCTGGCCCTTTAAGTTGTAAATCTTCACTCTCATCTATACCTGTAATCCTTAGGTATGGTCTTCTCATTGTGTTCTGGATTTCCTGGATGTTTTGGGTTACAAGCTTTTTGCATTTTGCATTTTCTTTGACTGTTGAGTCTATGGTTCTATGGTACCTTTGGCATTTGTTCTATGGTATCTTTGGCATCTGATATTCTTTCTTTTATCTCTTGTATTCTGTTCTTGATATTTACATCTATGGCCCCTGATTTCTTCCCAAGGTTTTCTATCTCCAAAGTTGTCTCCATTTGCAATTTCTTAGTTGTTTCTACTTCTGTTTTTAGATCCTGGATGGTTTTGCTCAGTTCCTTCACTTGCTTCTTTGTGTTTTCTTGTAATTCTTTAAGAGATTTTTGTGTTTCCTCTTTCATGACTTCTGCCTGTTGACCCAAGTTCTCCTGTATTTCTTTAAGTGATTTTTATATTTCCTCCTTATTGGCTTCTATCTTTTGACCCATATACTCTTGAATTTCTTTAAATGATTTTTGTGTTTCCCTTGTAAGGGCTTTTAACTTTTGATCCATTTTCTCCTGAATTTCTTTAAGAGATTTTTTTATGTCCTTTTTGTGTTCCACAAACAGCATCATGAGATGTGAATTTAAATCCAAGTCTTGTTTTTCTGGTGTGTTGGGGTATCCAGGCCTTGCTGTTGTTGGAGAATTGGGTTCAGATGCTGCCATTTCGCCTTGATTTCTGTTAGTAATGTTCCTACGTTTGCCTTTTGCCATCTGGTTATCTCTGGCATTAGTTGGTCCTGTTGTCACTGGCTGGTGCTTGAACCTCCTGTGAGCCCATAAGGCTATTTCTGCACCACTGGATGACTGGGTTTCCCCTGGCACAGATTTCTGATGTGCTGCCCTCCTCTTGGGGGCTGTTGGAGCCCTGGTGTGTCTTGCTCCAAACAATGTTATACTCGGGTTGTCTCTGTGAACCTGGTATTGCCCGTCTGCTCAGTCAGGGAGCAAAGATGGTGGCGGGGAGCCCCTCCAAATGCTGACCACCCTGTAGGGCACAGGACCCACAACAGGTTGGCACACAGATGAACCGCCGATCTACTTAGGTCCTGGTCACAGGCAGCAGCCCAGCAGTCTGCATCCCCAGAGATCTTAAACTCGGGAAATCTCAGGAGCTGCTTGTCCTGTCTGACTAGGAGCAAGGATGGCGGTGGGCTGGATGTTTCTTATAAACAAATCCTAGAGGAACTAGCCCAGACTTAATGGCTCAAATACCTTAAGAGACCTAGCAATGCAATACTCTTAAAATATCTCTTACATTCTAAGAGTCAGGAACTTTTGCTGGACCTCACAGGCAGAGTTAATAATACACCCTGATCTCTTAAACGGGAAGCTATAGATTAAGTTTTCAGCAGCTCATCACAGAGAGGCACTGTTACTGGGAAGTAACCTTGCCTTCCACAGTAGATCCTGTAACAAGAGAAGGTATTTAAGCCTTCTTAAGAGGTCTCTGAGGTTGATCCTTGTTCTAATACTTACTACTGATACCCTCTCTGGGTAGTTATTCAATACTAATAGAGTTTACTTTACCTTCACAAGAATTTGAATAGTGAGTACTTCATATGGTATAAAGTTATAGATAAATCAGGCTAAGCTAGAACCGAGTTTTGTTATGTTCTTTATTGGGTTGAGAACTACAGTTTAGACGGTAGAAACATTGTGGTGGTTTGAATAAGAATGGTCCTGTGTTTCTTTTAGACAGGAAAAGTTTAGGGTCAAAAATTTTGTGGGTAGGCTAGTGTCCTTATTCCTCCATTGGAGGTCCTTCCTGAGTACAGGAGGTAACCTCTTTAGGTTCCATGTTCCCACTCTTAGGCATCTTGGCTAAGGTCACCCCCATTGATCCTGGGAGCTTCCTCCATCTCAAGTCTCTGGGACTTCCTAAAGATCCCCCTGTCCCCAGAAGCTGCAGATTTCCATTTGTTCTCCTAACCTTTGGGTTGTCTCTTCTGTCTCTCCCCACACCTGTCCCTATTTCCCCTTATCTCCTCTCTCAGGCACTTCCCTCCCTCCTTCTGCCTCCTATAAAATAGTCATTTTGTTCCCCCTTCTAAATGTAATTTATGCATCTTTGCTTGGGCCTGCCTTTTTGTTTAACTTCTTTGGGTCTGTAGGGTATATCATGGCTATTCTGTACTTTATGACTATGTACTTTTCAGTGATTACATGGAGCAAAGACTAATGGAATGGCCAACCAATAACTGGCCCAATTTGAGACCATCTTTTGGGCAAGGACCAATCTTTAACATTATTAGCAACACTCTATTATGCTTTCAGACAGGAGCCAGGCACAACTGTCCTCTGAGAGGCTTTATCCAGCAACTGGTTGAAACAGACTCAGTTAGCCACAACCAAACATTGGACATAGGTCAGAGACTCTTATGGAAGAGACTGGAGAAGGATTGAAGGCACCAAACGGGATATAATCCCACAAGAAGACCAAAAGAGTCAAGTAACCTGGGCTGGAGCTCTCAGATACTGAGCCACCAACCAAAGGAAACACATGGACTAGAATGAGGCCCCTCATACATATGTAGCAGATGTTCTGCTCAATATCAATATGGGGCCCCCAACAACTGGAGCAGAGGCTCTCCCTAAAGCTGTATCCTGACTGTGGTATCTGTCCACTAACAGGGCTGCCTTGTCTGGCAGTGGGAGAAGATGTGACTAATCTGGCAGAGACTTGATATGCTAGGGTTGGGGGATAGATGGGGTAGGGGGCACCCTTTCAGAAGAGAAGGGAATGGAGGATGGGGAAGGGTCTCTGTGAAGGGGGAACTGGGTGGGAGACATCGTTTCATCTATAAATTAAAAAAAAGAGAGAGAATAGCACCCTAAGGTAAGGCTCATATATAAGAATGCTTAGTCACCTGGGAATAGAACTCTGAAAGGATTAGAAGGATTAAGAGGTGTGGTCTTGTTGGAGGTTTGGCTTTAAGAATTCAAAACCCCAGGTTTCTAGAATGTGAATAGTCTGAGGGGATGTCATGGTAACTATAGGGCCAGTGAAGGAACTCATAACTCATATTGAGCCACCTGAGCTTCCTTGACTGAAGAATATGTATGGAGCATACCACTGTCAGCCTAATGTCTCCATAGACTTTAGAGCTCTCAATAAAGAGAAGAAACTACTAACTGGCATGGCAGAGTCGTAATGAATTTTGCTGCAGGACCCTATGACCAGGCTTGTCTCAGGTGAATGGTTTCGAGTTCTTAATTCCATAGATCTTGGAGAAGAAAGGTATAGTACTAATACGGATGTATAAGTTGCTATAGAAATAAGAGTTGATGCCATATGCAGGGTCTGCCAAGAAAGTCTCTAGCAAAAATGGACTAAGAAGATGTGTGTGTGTGTGTGTGTGTGTGCGCGTGTGTGTGCGTGTGCGTGTGCGTGCGCGTGCGCGCACGTGTGTGTGTGTGTGTGTGTGTGTGTGTGTGTGTGTGTGTGTTTAGGGGGTAGGGGCCAGGGACACATGCTTTTATGCATCTCAGGCTCACTTGGAACTTACTGAGTAGCTGAAAATGTTCTTGAGATCCTCAGCCACAGGGTAGTGTGGGGAGACAGCTAGCCTTCCTGGGGTGCAAACAGGTCTGAGAGTGCAGATTGGACCACCCCTGCTGCTCAGAGGAACAGGCCTGCCCGGAACACTTAGGCAGGAGCCTTCTGGTTTCTGTCTGCTGCTGTAGACCATCCTCGACCACAGGGCTGCATACCCAGGTGGCACAGGGAGATAGATAGCCTTCCAAGAGTGTGATCAGGCCTGAGAGTGCAGGTAGAACCACCACTGCTGCTCTGAGGAGCTGGCCTGAAACCCTCAGGACACAAGAACCCAGGGATAGCCGGGGACAGGAGTCTTCTGATTTCCATCTGCACCCAGAGCTGATCCTGGACCACAGAGCTACATATACAAGGGAGCTGGTCTCCCAGGAGTGCTCACACACCTGTGTATACAGAGAGAACTGGTCTCCCAGTAGTACTGATACACAGGCTTGCAGGACAAACAAGCCACAGTCAGAGACAGCAAGAGCAGCTAACACCAGATATAAACAAAAAGCAAATGTAAGAACATTATGAACAGAAACCAAGGCGGCATAGCAGCATCCAAACCCAGTTTTCCCACAACAGCAAGTCCTGGATGCCCCAACACACCAGAAAAGCAAGATTTGGATTTAAAATCACAGCTCTTGATGCTGATAGAGGACTTCAAGTAGGACAAATAACTCCCTTAAAAAATTATAGGAAAAGTCAAACAGGTGAAGGAATTGAACAAAACCACCCAGGATCTAAAAATGGAAGTAGAAACAGTAAAGAAATCACAAAGGGAAACAGTTCTGGAGATAGAAAACCTACAAAAGAAGTCAGGAGACATAGATATAAGCATCAACAACAGAATACAAGGGAGAATCTCAGGTGCAGAAGACACCATAGAAAACATTGGCACAACAGCCAAAGAAAATGCAAAATGCAAAAAGCTCCTAACCCAAAACATTCAGGAAATCCTGGACACAGTGAGAAGACCAAACCTAAGCTTTATAGGTAAAGAAGAGAAAAGATTTACAACTTAAAGGACCAGTAAATATCTTCAACAAAATTATAGAAGAAAACTTCCCTAATGTAAAGAAAGACATGCCCATGAACATACAAGAAGCCTACAGAACTCCAAATAGAATGTACCAGAAAAAACTCCTCCCATCACATAATAATCAAAACAACAAATGCACTAAACAAAAAAAGAATGTTAAAATATTCTTTAAAATATTAAAATATTAAAAGCAATAAGTGAAAAATGCCAAGTAGCATATAAAGGCAGACCTATCAGAATTACACCTATCAGACTTCTCACCAGAGACCATGAAAGTTAGAAGATCCTGGGCAGATGTCATACAGACCCTAAGGGAACACAAACCCAAAAGAAGGTAACCACACAAACATAAAAATAACATCAAAATAACAGGAAGTAACAATCACTATTCCTTAATATGTTTTAACATCAATGGACTAAATTCCCCAGTAAAAAGACACAGACTAACTGACTGGATACATAAACAGGACCCAACATTTTGCTGCATTCAGGAAATGCACCCTCAGAGTAAAGGGCTGTAAAACAATTTTCCAAGCAAATGGTCCCTTGAGACAAGCTGGATACCGGACAAAATCAACTTTCAACCAAAAGTCACCAAAAAGATAAGGATACTTTATACTCATCAAAGGAAAAAATCTACCAAGAAGAACTCGTTCTGAACATCTATGCTCAAAATGCACAGGCACCCACCTTCATAAAGAAACTTTAGTAAAGCTCAAAGCACACATTGCACCTCACACAATAATTGCAGGGGATGTCAACACCCCACTCTCATCAATGGACAGATCAGGGAAACATGAACTAAACAGAGACATAGCGGAATAAACAGAAGTTATGGACCAAATGGATTTAACAGATTTATATAGAGCATTTCATCCCAAATAAAAAGAACATACCTTCTTCTCAGCACCTCATGGTACCTTCTCCACAACTGACCATATAACTGATCACAAAACAGACCTCAACAGATACAAGAAGATTGAAATAATCCCATACTTCCTATCAGATCACTACAGATTAAGGCTGGTCTTCAATAGCCACAAAAACAACAGAAATCCCACAAACACATGGAAGCTGAACAATGCTCTACTCAATGATTACTTGGTCAAGGAACAAATAAGGAAAGAAATTAAAGACTTTAAAATTTAATGAAAATGAGTGCACAACATACCCAAACTTATGAGACATAATGAAAGCAGTGTTAAAAGGAAAATTCATAGCTCTGAGTGCCTCCAAAAGGAAACTGGAGAGAGCATATACTAGCAGCCTAACAGCACACCTGAAAGCTCTAGAACAAAAAGAAGCTAATATACCCAAGAGGAGTAGATGGCAGAAAATAATCAAACTCAGGGCTGAAATCAACCTAGGAGAAACAAAAAATACTAAACAAAGAATCAACAAAACCAGGAGCTGGTTCTTTGGGAAAATTAATAAAATAGATAAACCCTTAGCCAGTCTAACCAGAGAGCACAGAGACAGTATCCAAATTAACAAAATCAGAAATGAAAAGGGAGATATAACAACAGAAACTGTGAAAATTCAAAAAATCATCAGATCCTACTACAAAAGCCTATATTCAACACAATTGAATCTGGATGAAATGGACAATTTTCTAGTCAGATACCAAATACCAAAGTTAAATCAGGATCAGATAAACTATCTCAATAGTCCCATGACCCCTAAAAAAATAGAAGCAGTCATTGAAAGTCTCCCAACCAAAAAAAGCATGGGACACATGTTCCACTATGTTCACAGTAGCCTTATTTATAATAGCCAGAAGCTGAAAAGAATCCTGATGTCCCTCAACAGAGGAATAGATACAGAAAATGTGGTATATTTACACAATGGAATATTACTCAGCTATTAAAAACAATGAATTCATGAAATTCTTAGGCAAGTGGATGGAACTAGAAAATATCCTGAGTGAGGTAACCCAATCACAAAAGAACACACACGGTATGCATTCACTGATAAGTAAATATTAGTCCAGAAGCTTGGAATACACAAGATACAATTCATAGACCAAATGAAGCTCAAGCAGAGGATGGCCTTGTTGGTCATCAAAGGGAGGAGAGGCCCTTGCTCCTGAGAAGGCTGGATACCTCAGTACAGGGGAATGCAAGGACAGGGTAGAAGGAGTGGGTGCATTGATAAGTAGGGGAAGGGTGGATAGGATAGGGTATTTTTGGAGGGGAAAGCAGGAAAGGGGATAACATTTGAAATGCACATAAATAAAATACCTAATAAAAATTTAAAAAAAGAAAAGAAAATGGTCTTGAATAATTTCCTCTTCCCCTTCCCCTTCCCCTTGTTGTTGTTGTTGTTGTTGTTGTTGTTGTTGTTCTTCTTCTTCTTCTTCTTCTTCTTCTTCTTCTTCTTCTCCTCCTCCTCCTCCTCCTCCTCCTCCTCCTCCTCCTCCTCCTCCTCCTCCTCCTCCTTCCTTCTTCCTTCTTCTTAACTCCAGATTTTATTTCTCTCCCACTCTACCCTCTGAATGTTCCACATCCCATACCTCCTCCCTGCCCCCCACTGTCTCCATGAGAATGTCTCCACCGCCACCCCTACCTCACCAGATCTCTAAACTCCCTGGGGCCTCCAGTCTCTTGAGGGTTAGGTACATCTTCTCTGACTAAACCCAGACCAGGCAGTCCTCTGCTGTATATGGTCTTGAACATGTCTGGGGCCTCATGTAAGCTGGTGTATGCTGCCTGGTTGGTGTTCCAGTATCTGAGAGCTCTCCAGGGTCCAGGTTAATTGATTCTGCTGGTCCAAGTGATGTAACTGAGACCCAAAAGGACATGCATGGTATGTACTCACTAATAAGTGTATATTAGCCCCCCAAAAGTGCTGAATACCCAAAATCTAGCCCACAGAAACAAAAAAGGTCAACAAGCTGAAGGGCCCAAATAAGAATGCCTCAGTCCCACTTGGGAGGGAGAAGAAAGCAACCACAAGGGGGGAAGGGACCTGGGATGGAAAGGGGATGGGGCAGAGAGGGGAACATGATTGGGTATTGAGTGGGGGAAAGGACTAAAATCCCTGAGGCCCAGCAGAAAGAATTTAAACATGTAACCTTGGGAGGTAGTAAGTTGGCAGAACCTCCAGAATGTACTAGAGACCTGGAAGGTGAAAGAATCTCAAGTCTTGAACTTCTAATCCTTCTGTTGCTACCTCCAAAGTCCAGGGATTTCAGGTGTTCATCATCATGCCTTATTTATGTAATACTGGGGATAAAATGGGATTGTTTATGCTAGATATGCACTTTATAGACCATCTTTTAGGGAGTATACTTTCTTGAGTGTCCACAAGATCTTTTTGTGATGAAGTTCTGTTGAACAAGAATCAAAAGATTGCTGCTAATGAACACATGTACATCTGTACTAGCAGTAAGAATCCAGGAAGTTTAGAAAACACCAGGATTAGGAAGGATTTGCACTGAACCTCATGAGTGCTGTCTGGTTCCTGTGAACCTGGGGTAAATAGGAGATGTCCTCTTTATTGAGAATTCTAAAGGCTGGAATAGACAGCATTTGAGAGGCTTCTTAACTCCTGCTGGTCACATAAATACTCTGTGCTGGGTACACTTGCAGAACACCATTTTTTTTGTTTTAAATCTTCCTAGATTTCTTAGTCCTAGTCAACTAAACAAAGCTTACATTAAATTCTAACCACTGAAGTATGGATAGAGAATGGTGTGGTCTGTGCTTCATACACAAGGGACCAGGCTCCTGGGGAGAATTGGGCCTCTAAGAGCAGATGAGTGTGATACTGAATATTCACTCAGAGAGATTTGAGCACTTAATGCTTAGTTTCCATCCAGGCACTAGAGCAACTTCTGTCTGGTTTTGACCAATGATCTAGTTCCCCACATCATCACAGGTTACATCTATCCCTTATCCTAAAACCTTAGACCCACAAAATCATTTAAAATAGTCCCCCAGGTTCCCTTGTGTATTGGCTCTTTTTCCTCAAAATCCCAGAAGTGCTGCTGCCATAGCCTGAGGAAGAGGCCCTTGCTCCCCTGTACTTGAAGACCAGGTGTAAAGTTTTACTTTCCCTGAAGGATTTGGAATTCCCCAAAGCAGGGACAGCCTGCCAGGCCAGATAAACTTTACTCTCTTCCCAGGATGCACCCTTACTCCCCAGAATCCCTGTAGCGCACCCCCAATTTTCCTGCCTTTTCCTTAAGGAGAGTTTTCTTGAGATGCTCCATCTTTTCCCTTTTGATGGCTGATGGCTAACTCCATGGCAATTGTGGTCACTGAGGGATATAGGAACCCTATAAGGTCAGTACAATCAGAGCTGAAGAAAGATGAAGTTTTATTGGTGGGTTTTTCTATGCTCTTTTGGGTAGTAACAGTGAATGGCCAGATATGCTGAAGAAAAGGTGCAGATGGTAAACTAAGGTGTAGAGGCTGTATCTCAGAAAAAAACAGTTTGAGTAAAGAATGCCTAAAGGCCTGGTGCTCACCCTGGGGCCCACTGTGGAGCTTCAGGGATAAATAACAGTAGGAACCAGATTTGTGCATCCATAAGGTTGCTGCAGGGTTGTGGGGAGCCAGCAGCCTTCAGAGGTCTGGGTTGAAGTTCTGTGTGAAGAGACACAGATACAGGTTCTGGAAGTGGAGTGAGTTTCTTGACTTGGCTGATCCAGTCAGTGAAGTAGGTGACTCTGGTGAAGACACTGGGGTAAATGGGATATCGGCAGTCCAGACCCCAGCTGGCTAGTCCTACCAGGACCCATGAACTGTTGTAGTAGCAGATGAGGGGTCCCCCAGAATCACCCTGAGGAGAGAGAGTAGTTTAATGTTAGATATGCTTAGGGCCAAAAATATCAATTGCCTGTCAGAACCTTACACACTCCCATTAGGCAAAATATAGGTAAGGGACATTGGGGTTGAACATCAAGAAGCTTTTAAGTCAGTTTACCAGGTAGATGAGGGCATCTATCAGGATATAGACATATGGACCTTGTGCAACACTCCCTTTGCTTGACATGCCTGATTCTAGAAGGTAAAATTTAAGGACTTGAAAGCAAGATGGTTCTGCTAACACCTATGTGTACATCCTAGCTCTGTAAACTTTGATCTGCAACAACATATCCAATTAACTCCTCTGCTTTTGGTCACCTTGACCTGAAATTTTTTCTCAACTTACGAACTGGGAGTCTTAAAAAAAAAAGTCTATCGTCTAGCTGGATGAAGGCAGCTCATATCACCAGGCAATAGGCAGGGCTGTCTTCAGAACACTACTAGGAGTTACTGAAGTTGTGAAATGCCTTTAGGAAAACCCCATGGGGAAACCAGTCTATAATGGAGGCTGTGTCATCTCAGGAGGCTGAAGCCTGCAGAGATGGGAATGGAATTGGAGTCCAAACGTCTAGGCCCTGGTTGTGCCATTTCACTTCAGACTAGCCATTTCCCTCTCTGGGATAGTTTCCAAGACAATCCTTCATGTCTAATAGCGAACTTTCATCTATACCATATAAAAAGTTGAAAAACGGACAACCCAGCAACAAAATGAGAAACTTAAGATTTCACAGTAGATAGCATACAACAATGTACAGACAAAAATAAACTTAGTAGCAAAAAGAGAGATAGGTACCAGGAACATGCTAAGTCAGTGCTAGAAACTTTATCAAACCATTTACTTACAGATTACATATTTCTATATAGGTTATGCCTCAGCTAAAGGTATAAAATATGCAACAAAAATTGATGTTAGGATTTTCTAAAAGAACAACTACCCTCTACTGTAGTATGACTATTGAAGTATGAACCCAAGAAAAACAAATAGAGATAATGAAACAGGAAGGGTCTCCACAGAGACTAGAGGTCAATACAGCCACCCTTGGAGGAACTGAGATAAAACAGACATGAGGAGAACATACTATTGCCTTACTCACCCTGCAGATGGACTTTCCTGTGGATAGCCCCCCTGCACACAGCATTTCCTCATGCACATAGTTCCTGCTTTGGCCTGGTCTTTGCCCATACAAGGCATTACAGAACTCATTCTCAATGATGCCCACCTTACCCTCCTGGAGTGAGAATGGTGGTAACAGTTTTGCTGTGAAAATAAGAAGGAGGTCAGCGATGGACACTGGCTTAGTTGGGAAAGTCCAGACTACTATGACTGATGCTCATCATAGGACAGCTGAGTGTCAGATTGTTTCCATCTTCTATCTAGTCCCCATGAACTTCTCTCCTTTTTCTCAGAAACTCTCACTTACCATCTTTACTGCTCTCATGGCAACAGATCCCATAACTAGTGTAGAAAATGGCAAAACCTACTAACACACATTGTGCCCAATATTGTTCACCAACCTTTCACTAACAGTTTCACTTTGATGAACAGTACTACCCATTCTCTATGATCCATCTCTAGCCTTTATTCTATATCTTTATCTAACCATTAACCTACTCATTTTTCATTCCCTTCATCAGTCTATCCATTTACCACATGTGTCCTTCCATCCATCCATTCTTTCATTACTATATCTATCCTTCTTCTTCTTACCTACTAACATTTCTATCCACAACATCCAGATCCACTGATCTCCCTCTCTCCCTCCATCCCTTCCTCCCTCCCTCCTTTCCTCCCTCCCTCCCTTCCTCCCTTCCTTCTTCTCCCCCACTCACTAGACTTCATCTCACTCACCTATCCATTGACTATATCACCAGTTAAATTATTTATATTTATGATAGGTTAAATGATACAAAGAAACATTTTTAGTAAGAAGAATCAGAAAAAATAAATGTGCTCATTAGTGTTAAAGAAATAATACAGGAAAGGGTGATCATACAGGTTACTTTAGCTCATAAAATTAAGTAAAATTCAGATAGGAGACTGTGAATACATAATAGATTGTGCCAAGACTAGAGAGGAGAGGAAATTGCATAGAAAAAAAGTAAAGCAAGGGTCCTGGATATAAATGACTTCAACATATTCAAGGAGTAGCAAGGAAGCTGAATTTGGGTATATGAGGGAAGTAATGGAGGAAGCAGAGATGAATCTGGGTGCTCTCATCACATAAGGCTTTATGCCATGACAGAGATTTTTATTTTTGATTAAGATCTCAAGTGAGAAGGTAGGAGAGGGTCTTGGAAAGAGAAATGGTATGTCTATGTTTTAACATAATGCTGATAGATACATGGAAACTCATATAAAAGCACACAAGAATAGAAGTGGGGAACTATTTTGGAGATTACAGTAAAAACTAAATGAGAATTAAATATGCCAGGGTAAAGAGCAGCAACACAGTGGAGTACCCGTTGAGTACTAGACTGGTATTGTAAAATAAAATGTGGGCTCTGCCTTCAAGGATGTGTGTTTGTGTGTGTGTGTGTGTGTGTGTGTGTGTGTGTGTGTGTGTGTGTGTGTAAGTGGAGAGAGAGAGAGAGAGAGAGAGAGAGAGAGAGAGAGAGATTAATTTACAGGACAAGGACAAGGATGCTAAAACTAAGCAAAGCTCCTTAGGAAGTCATGTTTTTCCTTGAACACCCAAAGTATGTCTTTTGAGAAGAAATATGCCAAATTATGAACCTATAAAGAATTTAAAAATCTACATTATTTTTTCATTTACATTATTCCATAAGTATATTTCCCAAGTCATAATCCTTTAATAAATACTTCTGGGTATGACTCTACATAGTCTCCACTTTCATTATAAAATGATAAAAACAAGTGTTTTTAGTGTTTCATTGGTAGAGCCTTTTTTAAGTATGTATGAAATACTGGGACCAATCCCCAAATACCAGAAACAAACAAGCAAACAAAACAAAAAATATTTCTCCATTATGTAATTCACCTGGCAAGTCTGTAAGGCAAGATGAGAACCAGATAAGATTAAGTGAGATTAAACATTCTGGAGCTGCAATAGTTCTTAATCATGCATTCTCAGTGGTCACACAACACATGTGACTTTCCACTTTATCCAAGTATTTACCAAGATATTCAGTAATGTCATGCATTAAACTTTGGATAGAGTGTTGAGGCCAATGTATTTTAGGCTTTGTCCTCAGCCTATGACACTATTAGTCATAGAATATCCTATTGGTAACAGGTAGATCACAGTGGAAGCAAGTTAGGTCATTGGGTATGTGTATCTGTTAAGAAGGTATGAGTACAGCCGGGCGGTGGTGGCGCCTGCCTTCAATCCCAGCATTTGGGAAGCAGAGGCAGGTGGATTTCTGAGTTCAAGGCCAGCCTGGTCTACAGAGTGAGTTCCAAGACAGCCAGAACTACACAGAGAAACCCTGTCTTGGAAAAACAAAAACAAAAAAAAGAAGAGGAAGGTATGAGTACATTGGCCTCTCCTCTTCCTCTTTTTGTTTCCTGACCACCATATGGTATGCATCATTGTTCTAACATACATTTCCTCACCACATTGTACTGCATCACCACTGGTACAAACCAACAGGGCCAAATGATCATGCACTTGAAGTTCTGAAACTATGAGCTAAAATAAACCTTTCTTTAAAACTGATTACCATGGGTAACCTGGAAACCTGACTAACATGGAATGGTTTGGCTGCCACACATGACCTTTGAATTTAATCTACTTTCCTCAGATCTATGACTGATTAAAATCTTGGAATAAAAAGATCATTAGTATTCAAGGAGCCCAGACTCCTGATAGCAAATGTCAATAGTTTCCCCATCTTCAGAACCTGAGCTTCAGGGTAGTCTGTGGCTGTGGACTCTCACACTTTCAGAGCTAGAAGGACCCTAGAATGGCCTTTTTATGCCAGGCCATAAAGGTGAGGCACAGAAGGCAATATCCAGTAACTTCAAAAACCAGCCTGGGTCTCTTGCCAGCAGAGTCACTCTTTCCTTCCTCCTCATACACCTCTTGTCTTCCTCCACTCTCTACCCTCACTCCCTCTCCAACTTCTCTTTCCCTTACTGTCTTCAGAAAGCATTCCCCAACCAGTTATCCAACAGGATGTGTGGTTGGAGAGCTGTGTGTCTTTGGATGGGAGGCAGGCAGGTACAACATAGGATGTGAAGTTTACGGGCAGACGCAGCTGCAGCATTGCAATGTCACTCCCGAAAGAATGAAACTTCTCAAAGTCTGGATGATTGATGATATGGTTCACAGAAATCTTCTGAGTATACTTTGTTTCCTGGTACAATTGATTATTACCCAACAGTACCTCATAGTCCTCTGGGGTCTGGGATTTGCTGAAAGATAAAGAATTTCATCATCACCATTATCCTTGAGTGGGAGGATATCCCTGTTTTCTTAAACCCTCATGTATCACTCTGCCCTGATTCCATTCAGTTTGTTCTTCCCCTTTCTGTGAAGTGATATGGTAGTTTAAATGAGAATGACCCTGATAGGCTCTTGCATTTGAATGTTTGTTCCCTCTTTGGTGGAACTGTTTGGGCAAGACTAGGAGATATGGCCTTGATGGAAGAAGTGTGTCTCAGAGGTAGTGGTAAGCTTTGAGGTTTCAAAAGCCTAAGCCATTCTCTCTCTCTGTCTCTGTCTCTGTCTCTGTCTCTCTCTCTCTCTCTCTCTCTCTCTCTCTCTCTCTCTCTCTCTCTCTCTCTCCCCAACCCCTTTGTGTCTGTGAATAAGGATGTAAGCTATCAGCTACTGCTTCAGCTGCCATGATCCCTATTGTAATGGTCATGGACTCTAACCCTTTGAAACTGTGAGCCCCAGTAAACATTTTATTTTATGTTTCCTTTGTCATAGTTTTTTTATCATGTCAATAAAAAAGTATGTAAGATAGGAGCCTTCTTTCTGCAGGCTGATGGATATTCCACTCACACCTCATGACAAAGTATTCCCCCATTACATCTTAGAATTGAAGGAACAAAGAATTCCAGCACTAGAAGGGTTTTTGATAGGGACACCAAATTAAACCTTTTAATTTAATTTAAGAAAAACTATGGTGAATCCTAGTTTTACAATTTGAACTTTAAATGTCTCCTAGGTCAATAACTAAAGGCATACTCATCAGCCTATGGTACTACCCAGAAAGGGTGGAACATTTAGGAAGTAAGCTTAATGAAAGAAGCTTTGTTATTAGAATGTCCTTGAAAGCCTCCTTCTTTTCATTATCTTTATTTCCTAGTTACCATGAGGTCAGCAAGCCCTATCCACCATATGTTCTTGCTATGATGAACTGCTATCATAGATTCAAAAGAAAAAGGCTAATTTTAGACTGAAACAATAAGCCAAAAGACTCCTTCCTACTTTTGTTCATTTTCTAAGTTATTTGGTCAGGGAGATTGAAATCTAGCATCTTTTCTTGATCCCTGTGCAATGGATTGCTTCTCCACTTGGTAATGAGCATTCATATAGAATTTGGTAAATGCACATGAGCGCATAAAAGGGAAGCTTCCCTTGTTTGTGACTAGGACTGTGTAAACAGCCTATCTTTACAGCTCCCAGGAGACCCTTCACCCACTCCACATACTCAATCCCTCCATTTGGTATGCTTTGCAACTCCTTTGCTCTCCCCCTAGATTGCAGCATCTTTATATTCGTTGGGGCTGCCTTAACACACTTTGGCATGTCTTGCCTAAATCATACTAATTGAAGCTTATTAACTCTAAAGAAGAACAAATATTGACCTGGGATCTACTACATTGTTACCTAAAGGGTCTCAGGTGAACTCAGCACAGAATAGGTGCCAACAGGATTAAGCTAGAATCTAAAAATTAATAAGCAAAGTTTCAATGCCCTGACCTGAATTGTATAGTAACCATTCCCTCTCGGTCCCTCCATATCTTATCAGAAACTAGACCCTCAATCAGGTTCCAGAGAGCCAGAGGAAGTATATTCTTGACAGCCCATATCATTTGTTCTGGTCTAGGGACCTGCATTTCCCATCCATACAGCCTAATAATGGCATAAGCATGACCACAGTTTTTCTCAGGACTGAATTTTATAAAATTGGTAAGAAATTGCCTGGCTGTTAGCCATATGTGGTTTTTGTCTAGAACCTGGATCACAGTAAAGTTAGGGACAGGAAATAAATTGAGGTCTACCAGTATATATCAAAGCATGGCCAATCCTCTTGGAAAACATCTGTATTAGCAGACACAGAGAGTATAAGGATTTCTACAGGAACTGAGAATGAAAGATAATGAAGACCTGGGCAGATGAAAGAAATTCTGTTGGTATATGAGGGATAATACAGGTAGATTGGATTATGTGTCAAGGAAGGACCAATGTGTCTTTGATAGAAGTAAACTACCTCAGAGAAAAGCTCAGAGGAGAATGGCATATTATCTCTAACCTTCCTCCTCACATCCGACATCTTTTTTAGCACTCAATCCCTCTCTGGGGGCTCCTGATAAAGCAAACTCACTTTCGAAAACAGTGGGCTGTGGAAACCAGCCAGTGGGAGTCAATGAGGACAGCTCCACAAAGATGCACACCCCGGTAAAGCAGGCTGGCCTGCCATGGCCACTGGCCAGCCAGTGTGTCCTTGCCACCGAACACTTTCCCAACCATCTTCGGCTTTCCACATACTGTAGAGACACACCATGAAATCTGTTAGAGACACAGTTCCTAAGTGGCAGAATAATACCACAAGGAGGCTCTTTCTCCACTTCACAGATTGGAAGACCATGGCAAAAGACAAATGACTTGTATAAATGTCTTTGGCGACTCTGGTCTCTACTTTTCACCTTGGACATGAAAAATTCTGCTAATGGTTCTGTGAAAGCAAGAACCCAGGAGTCTGGGAAGATGGGATAGGGTAAATAAAAGGTGGTCACAACAGCCCATCTTTAAGTGTTCCTGGCAAGGGTGGATGGACAGATGGGAGGCTTTGGGACTTCATTCCCGCTCAACAACAGAGCTCTGTACTTACTTCGCAGATCAAAGAACTAGAAGTCTCTTGGGTTACTGATATTAGTTGCTCAATGTCATGGCTTAATGCCCTGGATTGGCAGGTTGTATTGACCTGTTCCCGGGAATGGGCACTCTACACAGAGAGCTTTGTTCTCTTTGCCCCTACTCTTAGAAATCCCATGTTCTCTATTAGCACTGCTGGGACAGCCCTGAACACCTTTTTGGTTCCATGGCAGCACACCAGGCTCTAGGGTGTAGAGTCAGTCCCTGAGTGGGAACCTAAAGCCCCTTGATTGATATTTTCTTTGGGAACACCTGATTCTGAGGGGAAGGCAAAAGGTAAACCACTTCCGGTGCCTTACCGGGGATTTTATGGCCCCTACCCATTCATTGCCCGCCCACTGTCTTTCAAACAGACCTGGTCTGCTCGCAGGATTCTGGTTCCTGCTGTCCAACGGTTCCCAGCCTTGTTGTGGCTGCGGTCTTCCAGGTACTATCCCATGAACCTTTGAAGGGCTGGAGATGCTAGACTTTAGGACAGGACCGGCGCTGGGGCTCAGGGGCAGTAGTAACAGCAGGGGCCAGAGTAGGGGACCAAGCCCACAGGGGATCCTAGCTGACCTTGTGCCCATCCCAGATGCTAGGACCTGTGGGGAAGTTGGTTGTGACCTAGGCCTGACCCCGCCCTGACCTGGGTTTGACCCCTGCTAAGACAGTTCTGTAGACAGGACCCCAAGCTCTATTTGCTTTCGGCCTTCCTACCTGCTTTTACCCTATCAGGATTCCTCCAAGACCATAATGACCCTGGCTCTAATTATATCATTAACCTCTAACAGATGTTTAGTGTTGCCAGCAATAGTGCAATGGGAGGTTCCAGCACATCGATGAGCAAAAGGCAGGGAATCTAAGCACAGAAAATAGGAGATGGCATGAAAAAGGTAATTCAGCTGAGGACATAGCTCAGTAGTAGTAGTAGTAGTAGTAGTAGTAGTAGTAGTAGTGGCCTGAAGTCATTTACACAAGGACTTCCCCATGCACCCATATACCCATACACAGAGAAAGTTAATTCATGGAAGGGAGAATTAAAAGATCCTCACATAGAGAAAATATAACTAGCTGTCAGGTGAATGAAACATGAAAAGTTATCATTTCTAGCCATCAAATTGCAAGAATGGGATGGGACTTATAGTTTCCCAGCCATTCATTAATCAGTATTTTCGGGCTGGGGAGGTGGCTCAGTGGTTAAGAGCACTGACTGCTCTTGCAGAGGTCCTGAGTTCAATTCCCAGCAACCACATGGTGGCTCACAACCATCCATAATGAGATCTGATGGCCTCTTGTGGTGTGTCTGAAGACAGCAACAATGTACTCACAAACAGAAAATAAATAAATCCTTTAATCAGTATTTTTCTTCATAGTGGTAAGCAAGCGTCTAAATGTCAAAGACATACTCTCTTCTTTTCCTACATGTAATCATAATTTATGTAAGAACCTGCTATTTCACATTTATTTATGTCAGTCTTCATCACTCAGACATAAACTTCAGGCTATAGGAACTTCTATTTACCATGGCCTTGGGGAGAGGGGATTCAATGTAGCAGAATTGGCTGAGATCATTAATGTAAACCTGGCCACTATCAATCAGATCCTAGAGACTTCCCAGCTAGATCTCTAAACTGAACTGTTGACATTCCCCTGATCCTGTGCTGACTTTTAGCCTAGACTAAGTAGGGAGTTTGCTGCAATATTCAGGCAGTAGACTTTGGAAGGGGCTATCCAGCAGAACTTGATACCTAGCAGCCTATGTAGGGTAGCAGTGGGGGACAGGTATGTCCTGAACGGTTTGATTCTTAACACTGTATGTGGGACAGAAGTTTGAGTGATTTTTAGCAAGGCCTGAACACTAGTACTATATTTAGGTGTTGTGAGGAGTAGGTATCCTGCATGGCCTAATCCCTAAGTTTAAGTTTGGTGGTAGGTGTCCATCGAGTCCTGAACCTGAACAGTGTTTTTGGTGTGCTGATTGGGTATCTATGTTGACCCTAGCAGTGTATGTGAACCCTCTACTACATATCATACTAAATACACTCTGTTCAGTATCACTCCTGCTGTAGTTTCCCTTGGTATACACTTACAGAAATTAGGCCATCAACTTCGGTTTCCCCTAAATGCCCCACATACCTTAGTAGGTATTGGTCTATGATAGATGACTTTGGTTATCAACTTGATTACATCTGGAACCAAGTAAAACCCAAGTTGCTGGGAACTCCTGTGAGGGCTTGTCTTTTGTTGTTGTTGTTTTGTTTTGCTTTTTGTTTAATTAGTTGGTTTTTGAGACAGGGTTTCTCTTTGTAGCCCTTGCTATCCTGAAACTTGCTCTGGAGACCAGTATGGCCTTGAACTCGAGGATCTGTCTACCTCTGCCTCCCTAGTGATGGGATTAAAGGCATGTACCACCACTGCTCAGCAAGCGATGGCTTTTCTTAATCATATTATTTGAAGCAGGAAGGCACATCCTAAATTTGAGCCCCATCTTTGCCAGCCCTGGTGGGCAGTTTCTTCTTTCTTATTAATTCTTCTTGAGGTAATGGAGGGGGAAGAGCATTGGTGGAGGGTAAGACTTTGTCTTATGATATATATTTAGGGTTGCTATATAACAAAAAGTTTACTTATCTAAGTCTAAGTTACTATATTACTGTAGCTGACCTACCTTCTGTGATCCTCTGACTCCAGAAACTGCAGTTTCTGGCACTTAGCACCTCTTCCTCAACCACAAAGGATTAAGTACATAGCCTTTGTACTATCTCAGCAGGAACTCCTGGGCTCTACATTCAACCTGCTAGTCAGAAGTACCAGGAAGAGAAGAAACACTTAGAGAAGTGATTATAGAAATTATTAACTAAGTTGTAAAAAGTTTCCTATGAAAGCTATCTAAGGGGAAAAACAGAAAAATCCTAAGTGGGGAAAAGCAAAAATTCTTTTAAGTGGGGAAAGAGAAAAAAATTCTACTCTAAGTGGGGAAAGGCAAAAAAGTCTTCTCTCTCCTCTTTTTCTTCAGTACTTATACATCTTTCAGAATACATGATCACAAGTTACAAAGTTCATCACAAGTTCACATAAAAAAATCAGATCATAAATTGAGATAGAAGTTTACAACAGAGAATGTTTACGTGCATATCTGTGAGGTAACCCAATCACAAAAGAACACACATGGTATGCACTCATTAATAAGTGGATATTATCCCAGAAGCTTGGAATACCCAAGACACAATTCACATATCAAATGATGCCCAAGAAGAAAGAAGAACAAAGTATGGATACTCTGGTCCTTAGAAGGGGGAACAAAATACCCACAGAAGGAGATACAGAGACAAAGTGTGGAACAGAGACTGAGGGAAAGACCATCCAGAGTCTACCCCACTAGTGATCTATCCCATATACAGTTACAAAAGCCAGACACTATTATTGATGCCCACAAGTACTTACTGACTGGAGCTGGATATAGCTGTCACCTGGGAGGCTCTGCTAGTGCATGACAAATACAGAGGGGGACACTCTCAGCCATCCATTGAACTGAGCACAGGGTCCCCAATGGGGGAGCTAGAGAAAGGACCCAAGGAGCTGAAGGGCTTTGTAGTGCCATAGGAAGAACAATGATATGAGCCACCCAGTACTCCCAGAGCTCCCAGGGACAAAAACCAGATAGTACACATCTAATAAAAAAAAAAAAAGAAATCAAAATAAATAAATAAAACAAAAAAGGGAGTAATTATCTGGCTAAACAGCCATCACCTGTCTCAGTTCCACAGGTTCACTGAAAGTTTAAAACTATAACTAAGTTTTTAGTGGTTTTGTATAGATGAACCCAGTCAATATTTTATCTTCTGTCCTAGTACCTGTAATAAATCATTAATGTCCTTTTTTATTACCTTTGGTTTTACAATGTTTTGGAATGTGCTCTGAGCAGAAGAAAGTCTGGTTACCATCTAAGAGCAATTAACTGGTAATACTTGGGAGACTGGCAGAGTTCTCATGCAGTTTTGACTATTAGAAAAGGAACTAATAGCAGTCCCACTATAAAAGAGCTAAATAATAAAGATATCATTTTAGGAATTCTTATAAGATCATCATTAAAATTTGAGTCATCTATTTGTCTACATAGCATCACTACAAGACAGTACATCGTGGATCTGCAGAGATCTGCTCCAAAGGGATATGCTACTACCTAGTGATATATATGTTTAATAATAACAGGAAAAGCATATTAATAGCAGGAATCTTTCCAAAAATGAACCCCTTAGAGCCCTGCTTAATAAGGGCACACCTGTCGCAATTATATAATAATTTGAAGCAAGCCATTTCAGAATGATCCCTGCTAGTTATTACCTTGTTCCATTATAGCTCCTGACACATCTTTTGGTGGCAGTCCATATAAAAGGACATGGAAGAAGAAATTTTTGCTTTTTGACCATTTAGCCTCATTCTTGCTGGAAAGTTCATTTATCCTCTTATTATGGCCAGAAGTATTCCAACACAGACTGAAGACCTCCAAGCTTCAGCTCTCCAAGAATACTCTAGGACTTTAGCACCAGATTTGAACTGCTGAGATGGCCAGACTTAAGGACTAAACAACTACCAGATTTTTGGCCTCTCCACTGCAGGACAGCCATTGTTGGAGCACTGAGATCACATCTTGTAGATCCCCTTCTCAGTATATGTGCACACACACAATAATACAGAATCTAGTCAGGAAAGATCAGTGCTCTGCTCAGTCATTAGAGAAACTTCTTCCTGCAGCAGACAAAAACAAATACAAAGACCTACAGTCAGACATTATTTAAAGAGTGAGACATCTTGGAACACTCAGCCCTAAATAGGAGGTCTTCATTAAATTTCTCTCCTCTCGGATCAGGGAAACCTGAGCAAGAGAAAGAGTAAAGACTGTAAGAGCTAGAGGGGTTGGAAAATACCAAGAAGATGAGAACCTCTCTATAAACACGATTGATGCACATATGAACTCACAGAGACTGAGAGAACATGCAAAGGGCCTGCATGGATCTGCAGTAGTTGGGGTCTTAGAGCTGAAAGTATATGCACAATCTCACCCCTAGTTCAGAAGCTATCACCAACTGATGACCACTTGCAAATGAAAACATAGTTTCCTCCAAGGGAGTCTCACTAGGAAAGCAAAGTACTCTTAAAAGTAGGTTGCAGCTGGTCATGGTGGCGCATGTCTGTAATCCCAGCACTTGGGAGGCAAAGGCAGGCAGATTTCTGAGTTCGAGGCCAGCCTGGTCTACAGAGTAAGTTCCAGGACAGCCTGGGCTACACAGAGAAACCCTATCTTGAGAAAAAAAAGTAGGCTTCATTTCCAGCAGTAGATGACTAGCAGAAAATGAACTCAATCTGATGTCAACACCCCACACATTACTGTGCGTGGGTCCCTTCCGGCCATACTTTCCTTCCCTGATGCCCCACATATACTGCTATGTATCAGTTATAGTTACTATCTTAGTATCAGGGTATATTGACTATTTTTATGTCAACTTGACCCAAACTAAAGTCAACAGAGAGGATAACTCAAATGAGAAAATGTCTTCATAAGATTGGGCTATAGGCAAGCCTATAATACTTTTTTTTAATTAGTGTTGAGAGGGGAGGGCTAATACCATTGGGGGGTGGAGGTTGGGCTAGTGGTCCTGAGTTCTATCAGAAAGCAGGCTGAGTAAGCCATAAGGAACAAGCTAGTAAGCAGCACCCCTCCAAAGCCTCTGCATCATTTTCTGCCTCCAAGACCTTGCCCTGTTTAAGTTCCTGTCCTGACTTCCTTCAGTGATGAACAATGATATAGAGCTGTAATAGACAAAAAAACCCTTTCTGTCAGAAGCCATCTAGGAAAGGTTATAGCAAGCAAGTAAGTTTTCTGGAGATGGCCCACCATTTTGCATGACTGCAATGGGTGCACTCAGAATTGCAGGGTTCTCAGAGACCTCATCCCAGAATTGCTTCTCAATGCTGATAAACCTGCCCTGACACTATTACATAGCTTAATGATTTTTCTGGGCATTCGCCCACCCTATATTAGGTAGATCTTCTATAGAATCAACATGAAGTTATCCTTTCATGTAGTAATGCTGGGTAGATTGATAATTTCAAATTTCTGATAATGATTTTATAGAATTCCTAAATTAATACAAGTTATTTCAAACTCCCTGTATACTAAAAGTTGAAGATAGAGCTCTGTAAACCTTCATGTGTCACAGGCTAATTACACTAGAAAAGGAAAACAGCCTTGGAACAAAGTTCCAATCTAGGAAAAATCCTTCTAAGTTAGGAAAGAGGCCCCTATCTGGTAACTAAAGGTCATAAACTGGGAGCTACAAGAACAGAAAATAAATTATGGACTCGTTTATACAAGACTTCAAAATAATAAGACACAAGGCAGATTATTTGTCTCGATAAAATCATGCTAACTACTGCTTTAAACTTACAATTAACTTATGGAGCTAGAAAATAAATGAGGAATGTTTATTCAGGTACTAGGTTTTTTTTTTAAATCCACAACCCTATGACATGACTATTGCCTTAAACTTATGGAATGCAAAAATGCTTAAAACCCATGTGATTATCCCGAGAGGTAAAAACTAATAACAACAATAAAGTGGTGGTATAGTTCTAGGAGCCATCTAGGAGAAGCTAAAAACTAACTTCCTGGGGTGGTTTCACTATGGACTATAAAATCATGATGATTGAGCCCTTCTAGGCAATGCAGAAGGAAGTACTATATTAGTCAGGATCCCCTAGTCACAGAATTTATGGAATGTCTCTCTATATTGAAGGAATTTATTATGATGACTAATAGTCTGTAGTCCAACTAACCCAACTAACCCAACATTCATGCCCAGCTATGAATGGGAAGTCCAAGTATCTAGTAGTTGCTCAGTCCCATGAGGCCAGTTGTTTCAGATGATCTTCTATAAAAGTAGTTTCTAACAGATGTGCTGGCAAGTTAAATGAAAGCAGGTAAAAAAAAAAAAGTGTGACTTTTCCTTCTTTCATCATCCTTATGTAGGCCTCCAACAGAAGGTGTGGCCCAGATTAAAGGTGTATGCCACTACACCGGATCTGGGACTTGCTTTGTCCCTGGTTGACCTGGAACTCAGAGATTCCCTTCCTCTTGGGATTAAAGGAGCTACCTTGCTTGGGCCTAAGCTTTTCATGGCCACTATGCCTCAAGATCACAATACCAAGATCCAGGTCAGTTGTGTCTTCCAGCCTCAATATCTGGATCACAGGTGAGCCCTCCAATTCTGGATTATAGTTCATTCCAGATATAGTCAAGTTGGCAACCAGGAATTGTGGACGAAAAGAGGGGAGGGAGTGTGCAAGCCACACTGGCAGGTTCTTCATATGAGAGCACTGGCACACAGAGCCTCAGGGGATAGGAAAACCAGCAGGACCAAACAAGCGAGTCTCTACAAGGAGTGCCCCCCACCCCCCCCACCCCACCCCCCACCCCCACCCTCACCCCACCCCCCCTCCCCCGCCAAGGCCCACAGGATGAACCGCTAGCGGAGATTATTTTGCCCGGAGGGTGGGGCCGCGCAAAAGGCCCCAAATACCTGTTAGGGCGAAGTTGCTTGGCTGAGAGGTGGCTGATCCTTTCCCATTGTGGCTGGAAATGCTGAGGCTTGCTCCATCTTTTACGCAGCAGGTTTAATAAAAGAGACAGTTCATAATTTTATGCTTTATTATTAAAAGAGTAAAATGAGAAAAGGAGAAAGAGAAGATAGAGATGAGGGATGGCCATGACCACGTGGAAGAGAGGAGAAGAAGAGAGATAGATGAGAGAGAGAAATAGGGAGCGGAATAAAAGAGAGCAAGGAGGGGTGGGAAGCCTTTATTTATAGTAAGTTGGGGTACCTGGCAACAGACAGGTAACCGAGGGGGCGGGGAAAGCCTGGTTATATAGCCAGGTGACTGCAGAGGTATAGTCCAGCCAGAACCCTAGGGCGTGGGGCATGGCACACATTTATCTAATGGAGTCCAGTCTCTGGAGTGGCCTTGCCCAACCAAGCTATACATACCACAGTCCCACAAGAAATAGCAATTTCAATTACATTTTAGGAAAAATTATTGCTATTAATATGCTTTTTCTGTTATTATTAAATATTATGTAACAATCACTAGGTATTAGTCCACCCTTTTGAGCAGATTTCTGCAGATCATTGAAGATGTACTGTCTTGTAGTGATGCTATATAGATATATAGATGATTTCTTAATTCTTAATGATGATCCTAATTATTAATCCCTTTATAATAAGACTAATATTTTTAATGTTCTTTTTTTTTAATTTAATATAGTCTTTATTTACATTTCAAATGATTTCCGCTCTCCTGGATTCGCCCTCCCCGAAAGTTCCATAAGATCTCTTCCCTCCCCTGTTCCCCAAACCACCCCTTCCTACTTCCATGTTCTGGTATTCCCCTACACTGCTGCACTGAGCCTTTCCAGGACCAGTGGCCTCTCCTTCCTACTTCTTGGGCTTCATTTGATATGTGAATTGTGTCTTGGGTATTCCAAGCTTCTAGGCTATTATCCATTTATCAGTGAGTGCATACCATGAGTGTTCTTTTGTGATTGGGTTACCTCACTTAGGATGATATTCTCCAGTTCCATTCATTTGTCTAAGAAATTCATGAATTCATTGTTTTTAATGGCTGAATAGTACTCCATTGAGTATAAATGCCTATATATACCACATTTTCTGTATCCATTCCTCTGTTGAGGGATATCTGGGTTCTTTCCAGCTCCTGGGCATTATAAATAGGGCTGCTATGAACATAGTGGAGCATGAATCCTTATTAAATGCTGGGAAATCCTCTGACTATATGCCCAGGAGTGGTATAGTGGGGTACTCTGGTAGTTATCATGCCCAGGTTTCTGAGGAATGGCCAGACTAATTTCCAGAGTGGTTGTACCAGCTTGCAAACCCACCAGCAGTGGAGGAGTGTTCCTCTTTCTCCACAACCTTGCCAGCACCTGTTTTCTCCTGAGTTTTTGTTCTTAGCCATTCTGACTGGTGTGAGGTGAAATCTCAGAGTTGTTTTGATTTGCATTTCCCTGATGACTAAGGATGCTGAACATTCCTTTAGATGCTTCTCAGCCACTCAATATTCCTCAGGAGAAAATTCTTTGTTTAGCTCTGTACCCCATTTTTAATGGGGTTATTTGGCTCTCTGGAGTCTACCTTCTTGAGTTCTTTTTATCTTGGATATAAGCCTTCTATAGGAAATAGGGTTTTTGAAGATCTTTTCTGAATTTGTTGGTTGCCATTTTGTTCTATTGACAGTATCCTTTGCCTTACAGAAACTCAGTAATTTTATGAGGTCTCATTTGTCAATTCTTCATCTTAGAGCATGAGCTATTGGTGTTCTCTGTTCAGGAAAATTTCACCTGTGCCCATGTCCTCAAGGGTCTTCCCCAGTTTCTTTTCTATTAGTTTCAGTGTGTCTGGCTTTATGTGGAGGTCCTTGATCCACTTGGACTTGAGCTTAGTACAAGGAGATAAGAATGGATTAATTTGCATTCTTCTGCATGATGACCTCCAGTTGAACCAGCACCATTTATTGAAAAGGGTATCATTTTTACACTGGATGGTGATAGCTCCTTTGTCAAAGATCAAGTGACCATAGGTGTGTGGGTTCATTTCTGGGTCTTCAATTCTATTCCATTGATCTACCTGCCTGTCACTGTACCAATACCATGCAATTTTTAACACTCTTGTTCTGTAGTACAGCTTGAGGTCAGGTATACTGATTCCTCCAGAAGTTCTTTTACTGTTGAGAATAGTTTTAACTATCCTGGGTTTTTTGTTATTCCAGATGAGTTTGAGAATTGCTCTTTCTAACTCTATGAAGAATTGAGTTGGGATTTTGATGGGGATTGCCTTGAATCTGTATATTGCTTTTGGCAAGATGGCCATTTTCACTATATTAATCCTGCCAATCCAAGAGCATGGAAGATTTTTCCATCTTCTGAGGTCTTCTTGGATTTCTTTCTTCAAAGACTTGAAGTTCCTGTCATACAAATCTTTCACTTGTTTGGTTAGAGTCACACCAAAATATTTTATATTGTTTGTGGCTATTGTGAAGGGTGTCACTTCCCTAATTTCTTTCTCAGCCTGTTTATCCTTTGAGTACAGGGAGGCTATTGATTTGCTTGAGTTAATTTTATAACCAGCCACTTTGCTGAAGTTGTTTATCAGCTGTAAGAGTTCTCTGGTGGAGTTTTTTGGGTCGTTTAAGTATACCATCATGTCATCTGCAAATAGTGATAATTTGACTTCTTCCTTTCCGATTTGTATTCCTTTGTCCTCTTTTTGTTGTCTAATTGCTCTAGCTAGAACTTCAAGTACTATATTGAATAAGTATGGAGAGAGAGGGCAGCCTTGTCTAGTCCCTGATTTTAGTGGGATTGCTTCAAGTTTCTCTCCATTTAGTTTGATGTTGGCTACCAGTTTGCTGTATATTGCTTTTATTATGTTTAGGTATGGGCCTTGAATTCCTGATCTTTCCAAGACCTTTAACATGAAAGGATGTTGAATTTTGTCAAATGCTTTTTCAGTATCTAATGAAATGACCATGTGTTTTTTTTTTCTTTGAGTCTGTTTATGTAGTGGATTGCATTGATGGATTTACATATATTGAACCATCCCTGCATCCCTGGGATGAAGCCTACTTGATCAAGGTGAATGATCATTTTGATGTGTTCTTGGATTCAGTTGGCAAGAATTTTATTGAGTATTTTTGCATCGATATTCATAAGGAAAATTGGTCTAAGGTTCTCTCTTTTTGTTGTTGTTGGATCTTTGTGTTGTTTTGGTATCAGCAAAATGGTGGCTTCTTAGAACTGGTTAGATAATGTTCCTTCTGTTTCTATTTTGTGGAATAGTTTGAATAGTATTGGTGTTAGGTCTCCTTTGAAGGTCTGATAGAATTCCACACTAAAACCATCTGGTACTGTGATTTTTTTTGGTTGGGAGACTGTCAATGACCACTTCTATTTCTTTAGGGGTTATGGGGTTAGACTGCTATTTAAGTTCTGATATAAAACCACAAAAAGAACTGTCACAAGTTAACTGCTTCTGAAAAAGAAGGCAGGCATTTATAACTTAGAACACATTCCAAGAGGTTGTAAACCATTTAACCAAAGGTCATAAAAGGGATTCACTATAGATGCAAGGAGAGAAGATAAAATATTGACTGGGTTTATTTATACAAAACTTCTGTATCAACTTATATATAAAAATTATAGTTTTTAACTCCCCATGAACTTGTGGAGTCAACAACAATTAATATTTAGCCAGATTATTCTTTTTTAATGATATATATATATATATATATATATATATATATTTAATTTATTGATATATTTATTTACATTTCAAATGATTTCCCCTTTTTGGACCCCCACTCCCCGAAAGTCCCATCAATCCCCTTCCCTCCCCTGTTTTCCCACCCAACCCTTCCCATTTCCCTGTTCTGATTTTGTTCTATACTGCTTCACTGAGTCTTTCTAGAACAAGGGGCCACTCCTCTGTTCTTGTACCTCATTTGATGTGTGGATTATGTTTTGTGTATTCCAGTTTTCTAGGTTAATATCCACTTATTAGTGAGTGCATACCATGATTCATCTTTTGAGTCTGGGTTACCTCACTTAGTATGATGTTCTCCAGCTCGATCCATTTGCCTAAGAATTTCATGAATTCATTGTTTCTAATGGCTGAATAGTACTCCATTGTATAGATATACCACATTTTTTGCATCCACTCTTCTGTTGAGGGATACCTGGGTTCTTTCCAACTTCTGGCAATTATAAATAGGGCTGCTATGAACATAGTGGAACATGTATCCTTATTACATGCTGAGGAATCTTTTGGGTATATGTCCAGGAGTGGTATAGCAGGATCTTCTGGAAGTGAGGTGCCCAGTTTTTGGAGGAACAGCCAGACTGATTTCCAGAGTGGTTGTACCAATTTGCAACCCCACCAGCAGTGGAGGAGTGTTCCTCTTTCTCCACATCCTCACCAACACCTGCTGTCTCCTGAATTGTTAATCTTAGCCATTCTGACTGGTGTAAGGTGAAATCTCAGGGTTGTTTTGATTTGCATTTCCCTAATGACTAATGAAGTTGAGCATTTTTTAAGATGTTTCTCCGCCATCCGAAATTCTTCAGGTGAGAATTCTTTGTTTAACTCTGTACCCCATTTTTAATAGGGTTGTTTGGTTTTCTGGAGTCTAACTTCTTGAGTTCTTTATATATATTGGATATTAGCCCTCTATCTGATATAGGATTGGTGAAGATCTTTTCCCAATTTGTTGGTTGCCGATTTGTCCTCTTGATGGTGTCCTTTGCCTTACAGAAACTTTGTAATTTTATGAGGTCCCATTTGTCAATTCTTGCTCTTAGAGCATATGCTATTGGTGTTCTGTTCAGAAACTTTCTCCCTGTACCGATGTCCTGAAGGGTCTTCCCCAGTTTCTTTTCTATTAGTTTCAGAGTATCTGACTTTATGTGGAGGTCCTTGATCCATTTGGATTTGAGCTTAGTACAAGGAGACGAGGATCGATCAATTCGCATTCTTCTGCATGCTGACCTCCAGTTGAACCAGCACCATTTGTTGAAAAGGCTATCTTTTTTCCATTGGATGTTTTCAGCCCCTTTGTCGAGGATCAAGTGGCCATAGGTGTGTGGGTTCATTTCTGGATCTTCAATCCTGTTCCATTGATCTGCCTGCCTGTCATTGTACCAATACCATGCAGTTTTTAGCACTATTGCTCTGTAGTATTGCTTGAGGTCAGGGATACTGATTCCCCCAGACTTTCTTTTGTTGCTGAGAATAGTTTTAGCTATCCTGGGTTTTATGTTATTCCAGATGAATTTGCTAATTGCTCTTTCTAACTCTGTGAAGAAATGAATTGGGATTTTGATGGGTATTGCATTGAATCTGTAGATTGCTTTTGGCAAAATGGCCATTTTAACTATATTGATCCTGCCGATCCATGAGCATGGGGGGGTTTTCCATTTTTTGAGGTCTTCTTCCATTTCCTTCTTCAGAGTCTTGAAGTTCTTGTCATACAGATCTTTCACATGTTTGGTAAGAGTCACCCCAAGATACTTTATACTGTTTGTGGCTATTGTGAAGGGGGTCATTTCCCTAATTTCTTTCTCAGCCTGCTTATCCTTTGAGTATAGGAAGGCCACTGATTTGCTTGAGTTGATTTTATAACCTGCCACTTTGCTGAAGTTGTTTATCAGCTGTAGGAGTTCTCTAGTGGAGTTTTTTGGGTCACTTAGGTAGACTATCATGTCATCTGCAAATAATGATAGTTTGACTTCTTCCTTTCCAATTTGTATCCCTTTGACCTCCTTATGTTGTCGAATTGCCCGAGCTAGTACATCAAGTAAATATTGAAAAGATAAGGAGAAAGGAGGCAGCCCTGTCTAGTCCCTGATTTTAGTGGGATTGCTTCAAATTTCTCTCCATTTAGTTTGATGCTGGCTACCGGTTTGCTATATATTGCTTTAACGTTGTTTAGGTATGGGCCTTGAATTCCTGTTCTTTCCAAGACTTTAAGCATGAAAGGATGCTGGATTTTGTCAAATGCTTTTTCAGCATCGAATGAAATGATCATGTGGTTTTTTTTTTTCTTTGAGTTTGTTTATGTAGTGGATTGCATTGATGGGTTTCCGTATATTGAACCAACCCGCATCCCTGGGATAAAGCCTACTTGATCATGGTGGATGATCGTTTTTGATGTGTTCTTGGATTCGGTTGGCAAGAATTTTATTGAGTATTTTTGCATCGATGTTCATAAGGGAGATTGGTCTGAAGTTTTCTTTCTTTGTTGGATCTTTCTGTGGTTTTGGTATCAGCGTAATTGTGGCTTCGTAGAAGGAATTGGGTAGTGTTCCTTCTGTTTCTATTTTGTGGAATTGTTTGAAGAGTATTGGTGTTAGGTCTTCTTTGAAGGTTTGATAGAATTCTGCACTGAAACCATCTGGTCCTTTACTTTTTTTGGTTGGAAGACTTTCTATGACCCCTTCTATTTCTTTAGGGGTTATGGGACTGTTTAGATGATGTATTTGGTCCTGATTTAATTTTGGTATTTGGTATCTCTCTAGGAAATTGTCCATTTCCTCCAGATTCTCCAGTTGTGTTGAGTATAGGCTTTTGTAGTAGGATCTGATGATTTTTTGGATTTCCTCAGATTCTGTTGTAATATCTCCCTTTTCATTTCTAATTTTGTTAATCTGGATACTTTCTCTGTGCCCTTTGGTCAGTCTGGCTAAGGGTTTATCTATCTTGTTGATTTTCTCAAAGAACCAGCTCCTGGACTCATTGATTCTTTGTATGGTTCTCTTTGTTTCCACTTGATTGATTTCAGCCCTGAGTTTGATGATTTCCTGTCTTCTACTCCTCCTGGGTGAAATAGCTTCTTTTTGTTCCAGGGCTTTCAGGTGTGTCATTAAGCTGCTAGTATATGCTCTCTCCATTTTCTTTTTTGGAGGCACTCAGGGCTATGAGCTTTCCTCTTAGCACTGCTTTCATTGTGCCCCAAAGATTTGGGTATGTCATGCCTTCATTTTCATTAAATTCTAAAAAGTCTCTGATTTCTTTCTTTATTTCTTCTTTGGCCAAGGTGTCATTGAGTACAGTATTGTTCAGCCTCCATGTGTATTTGGGCTTTCTGTTGTTTTTGTTGCTATTGAAAACCACTCTTATACCATAGTAATCTGATAGGAGGCATGGGATTAGTTCAATCTTCTTGTATTTGTTGAGGTCTGTCTTGTGACCAATTATATGGTCGATTTTGGAGAAAGTACCATGAGATGCTGAGAAAAAGGTATATTCATTTTGTTTTAGGGTGAAATGTTCTATAAATATCAGTCAAATCCAATTGGTCCAAAGCTTCAATTAGTTTTACTGTTTCCCTGTTTAGTTTCTGTTTTCCTGATCTGTCCATTGAGGAGAGTGGAGTGAAGTCCCCCACAATTATTGTGTTAGGTGCAATGTGTGCTTTGAGCTTTAGTAAAGTTTCTTTTATGAATGAGGGTGCCCTTGCATTTCGAGCATAGATGTTCAGAATTGAAAGTTCTTCTTGGTGGATTTTTCCTTTGACCAGCAAGAAGTGTCCCTCGGTGTCTCTTTTGATGACTTTAGGTTGAAAGTCAATTTTATCTGATATTAGAATGGCTACTCCGGCTCGTTTCCCGAGACCATTGGCTTGTAAAATTGTCTTCCAGCCTTTTACTCTAAGGTAGTTTTTGTCTTTGACATTTAGGAGTATTTCCTGTATGCAGGAAAATGTAGGGTCCTGTTTCCTTATCCAGTCTGTTAGTCTATGTCTTTTTATTGGGGAATTGAGTCCATTGATGTTAAGAGATATTAAGGAATAGAGATTATTACTTCCTGTCATTTTTTATGTTATTTTTATATTTGAGTGATTATCTTCTTTTGGGTTTGCTGAAGGAAGGTTACTATCTTACTTTTTCCAGGGTGTAGTTTCCCTCCTTGTATTGGAGTTTTCCTCCTATTATTATTCTTTGTAGAGCTGGGTTTGTGGAAAGATATTGTGTAAATTTGGTTTTGTCATGGAATGTCTTGGTTTCTCCATCTATTGTGACTGAGAGTTTTGCTGGGTATAATAGTCTTGGCTGACATTTGTGTTCTCTTAGAGTCTGCATGAGATCTGCCCAGGATCTTCTAGCTTTCATGGTCTCTGGTGAGAAGTCTGGTGTGATTCTGATAGGTCTTCCTTTATATGTTACTTGGCCTTTTTCTCTTACTGCCTTCAATATTCTTTCTTTGTTTAGTGCATTTGGGGTTTTAATTATTATGTGGCCAGAGGTATTTCTGCTCAGATCCAGTCTGCTTGGAATTCTGTAGGCTTCTTGTATATTCATAGGTATCTCTCTCTTTAAGTTGGGAAAGTTTTCTTCCATAATTTTGTTAAAGATATTTGCTGGCCCTTTCAGTTGTAAGTCTTCACTCTCATCTATACACATAATCCTTAGGTTTGGTCTTCTCATTGTATCCTGGATTTCCTGGATGTTCTGGGATACAAGCTTTTTGCATTTTGCATTTTCTTTGACTGTTGAGTCAATGGTTTCTATGGTATCTTCGGCATCTGAAATTTTTTCTTCCATCTCTTGTATTCTGTTGTTTATATTTGCATCTATGGCCCCTGATTTCTTCTCAAGGTTTTCTATCTCCAAAGTTGTCTCCCTTTGTGATTTCTTAGTTGTTTCTACTTCTGTTTTTAGATCCAGGATGGTTTTGCTCAGTTCCATCATTTGTTTGTTTGTGTTTTCCTGTAATTCTTTAAGAGATTTTTATGTTTCCTCTTTCATGACTTCTGCCTCTTGACTCAAGTTCTCCTGCATTTCTTTATTTCTTTTTTTTTTTTTTTTTTTTTTTTTTTTTTGCGTTTCTTCTTTATTGGCTTCTATCTCTTGAACCTTATTCTCCTACATTTCTTTAAGTGATTTTTCTGTTTCCATTATACGGGTTTCTAGTTTATTCATGTTCCCCTGTATTTCTTTAAGAGATTCATTCATGTCCTTTTTGTGTTCTTCTAGCAGCATCATGATCAGTGATTTTAAATCCAAATCTTGTTTCTCTGGTGTGTTGGCATAACCAGGACTTGCTGATGTTGGAGAGTTTGGTTCAGATGCTGCCATATTGCCTAGATTTCTGTTAGTAGCGTTCCTGCGTTTGCCCTTTGCCATCTTGTTCTCTGGAGTTAGTTGGTCTTGTCCCTGGCTGGTGTTTGGGCCTCCTGAGGGACTCTGGGGCTATTACTGCAACATTATATGGCTGGGTTTCCCCTGTAGCAGATTGCTGATGTGCTGTCCTCCTCTTGGGTGCCCTTGCAGCTCTAGTGTGCTTTGCCCCAGATTGTGTCTGTGAACCAGATGGAGCCTGTTTGCACCTTCAGGGAGTGCTGATGGTGTATGCTGCCCGGACCTTTTCTGTGTGCTGATCCCTCTGCTGAGCAACCAATCTCCCAACCGGGTTGGTGCACACAAGGCTAACCTGGCTGCTCAGGCCCTGGGTCCAGGTAAAAGCCTGGGAGGCCAAGGTCCTAGCAAAGTTCCCCTCGGGCTATGCCTGTTAATTGGGTCTGTCAGGTGGCCAGGATGGCGGGCGTGTGCGCTCACGCTCCCTGAAAGTGCCGGGAGAGTCTGCTGGGCTAACAACCTCCTGGGTGGGTTGACACACAGATGGCCCACCAAGCCGCCCAGTTCTTGGGGTCAGTCCAGGGCCTGTTCGGGCCTAGACCCCCGCTTTGTTAGCCTCAGGCTATGCTTTTTTGTAGGGAGCTGCTTGCCCATTAACTGTCGTTAACAGTTAACAAGTCCTTATTTGGGTGGAGCCTGTTGAGTCTTGCACCTTCTGCGTGGATACAGCCTATCAGCAATGCCCACGTGGCTAAGCCAGATTAGCTGGCTATTAGTATTTAAGGGCTGGGCTGATTCTCTCTGGGGTCAGAAGAAGTACAGGGGAGAAGAAGTAGTACAGGGATCCTGAATAAACTGCTTGAAGAAGATCTTCCTGTGTTGTGTCATTCCTTGCCGGCGAGGGTGGTCGTGACACCTGTTAGCCGGCTTTGCCTGCTAGAGCTCTCTGGCATCCTGTAGGCAAAATGGCGGCGCACCAGCGTGGGCAAAAAAACCTCCTGACTGGGTTGGCACCCCGATGGCCCCCCGAACAGCCCAGGGCCTGGATGCAGGCCAATGCCCGTCGGGCTTAGACCCCCGCGATGTTGGCCTCGGGTTATGCTTGTGTACCTCAGTCTGTCCAATCTCTCTGGAGTCCAAAACCAAGATCTAGCCAGATTATTCTTAATGAAAATACATGCAAACGTGTCAGTTGTAAATTTATTCATGATTTGAATTTGTTTGAACTTTTAGTGAACTTTTGTAAAACAAAAAAGGGGGACAGATACTTGGGAAAAATGTTATCTATTCACCTAAGGAAGGTACCAAAAACTAGGAACAATTCGCAGAGTATTATTACATCAGAGCAGAAAGAGAGAGCAAGATTAGGAGGAAAAAGGACAGGTGAGTATTGTAAATTATAAATTAAAAGGGAACTTAGAATTTAAAAGAGCAATACACAGAATGCAGAGAGAAAGAGGGACAAAGAAGAAGCTACAGAAAGCAGAAAGAGCAGGCAGGCTTCTCCTAGCCATGGGATGGAACATGTATTTTTCTTAACAGCAAGGCAGGCTCAGTCTTACTAAAGAAGACAAAGTTTTTTCTAACAAACTTGGGTTTAATTCATTTAGTAAAAGCTTTTTCTTTCTCTATATAATAAAGATTGGAGCTCATTTTTCATCCAGAATGAGTGAATTCTTCCTTTACTGGTGCTTGGGCTTTTGCATCATATGCATATGTAAGTATGGATGTGGGTGTAAGTATGTAATTATAAGATAAGTATGTAGCTGAGCCCAACTGGCTTGTATGAAAGTATATGACTATGCATACATACATTTGTGTATGAATGTATGTGAGTTTATGCATATTTGCTTGTGTAATAGTTTTTCCTTCTGCAATGGGATGTAACTCTCTTCTGGTTCAATAAAAGTTTATTGTTCCAAACCTCTCTCCCACATGGTTTATGGGAAGGAGAGACAAAAGCCCTAGAAATTAATCCTTTATTTAATTCTCCTCTGTTAGGCTACCGGTGTTAATTGCCCAAGTCAGAGGGTTTTTAACCTCAGAAAAAGCAAGAAAGTTATTAGGATTTTGTAGAAACCACTAGCATTCTGTATGCAACATAGTTAGAGATTTTAAAGTCCAGAGACCATCAGTCTTTAAAACTATATCCAGAGACAATCAGCCTTTATTTTTTCCTTTCCTTTCTCTCTTTTTTATTGGATATTTTATTTACATTTCTTTTCTTTTTTTGAAGATTATCATGGAAAATTTTATATAGATATAATAATGGTAAGCATAAAAGTATTCCTAAGTTGATTGAAAGTGGAATTATAAACATTTTCTGATAAACTTGAAGATTTACATGGAAAATATTTCTGATAAAATTTAAGAAATATATAGAAAAACATGTTAAAATTAAAGATTATCATGGAAATTATATAGATAAAATGATAGACATAAAGATAATTCTAAGTCTATTGAAGATGGAATTATAAACATTTTCAGATAAAATTGAAGATTTACATGGAAACGCTAATAAAATTCAAGATGTATATAAAAACACGTTAAAATTGACTATTTCATGGAAAATTTTACATATAAAATTCTAGACATAAAAACTCCTTCTAAATTAATGGAAGGTGGAATTAGAAACATTTGTGATAAAATCAAAGATTTACATTGAAAACATTTCTGATAAAATAGAGGAAATATATAGAAAGACATATTAAAATTGAAGATTATCATGAAAAATAATGCAGATGAAATGGTACACATAAAAACATTACTAAATTAATTAAAAGGGGAATTACAAACATTTTCTGATAAAATTGAAGATTTACATGAGAAATATTTCATTAGTCTATGTCTTTTATTGGGGAGTTGAGTCCATTGTTAAGAGATATTAAGGAATAGTGATTGTTGTTTTCTGTTATTTTTTATCTTATTTTTATGCTTGCATGGGTATCTTCTTTTGGGATTGTTGGAAGAAAATTACTGTCTTGCTTTTTCTTGGGTGTAGCTTCCCTCCTTGTGTTGGCGTTTTCCATCAATTATCCTTTGTAGGGCTGGATTTGTGGACAGATATTGTGTAAATTTGGTTTTATCATGGAATATTGGTTTCTCCATTTATGATGATTGAATTTTGCTGGGTACAGTCGCCTCAGCTGGCATTTGTGTTCTCTTAGGGTCTGTATGACATCTGCCCAGGATCTTCTAGCTTTCATCATCTATGGTGAGAAGTCTGGTGTAATGCTGATAGGTCTGCCTTTATAAGTTACTTGCCCTTTTTCCCTTACTGATTTTAATATTCTTTCTTTGTTTAGTGCATTTAGTGTTTTTATTATTATGTGCCAGGAGGAGTTTCTGTTCTGGTCCAGTCTGTTTGGAGTTCTGAAGGCTTCTTGTATGTTCATGGCCATCTCTTTCTCTAGGTTAGGGAAGTTTTCTGATTTTGTTGAAGATGTTTACTGGCCCTTTAAGTTGGAATCTTCACTCTTGTCTGTACCTATAATCCTTAGGTTTGGTCTTCTTATTGTGTCCTGGATGTTTTGGGTTACCAGCTTTATGCATTTTGCATTTTCTTTGACTGTTGTGTCAATGTTTTCTATGGTATCTTCAGCACCTGAGGTTCTTTCTTCTATCTCTTGTATTCTGTTGTTGATGACTCCTGAATTCTTTCCAAGGTTTTCTATCTCCAGAAATGTCTCACTTTGTGATTTCTTTATTGTTTCTACGTGTACTTTTAGATCCTGGATGGTTTTGTTTAGTTCCTTCACTTGATTGTGTTTTCCTGTAATTCTTTAAGGGATTTTTGTGTTTCTTCTTTAAGGGCTTCTGCCTGTTGACCCATGATCTGCTGTATTTAAGGGATTTTTGTGTTTCCTTTTTAAGGGCTTTTACCTGTTGACCGATGTTCTCCTGTATTTCTTTAAGGGAGTTATTTAAGTCTTTCTTGAAGCCCTCTATAAGCATTATGAGAAACGATTTTAAATCCAACTCTTGCTTTTCTGGTGTGGGGGTATCCGGGACTTGCTGTGATGGGAGAACTGGGTTCTGACGCTGCCATGTGGCCTTGGTTTTTTGCCTTTTGCCATCTGGTTATCTCTGGTTTTACTTGGTATTGTTGTCTCTGGCTGGAGTTTGTTCCTCCTGTGAGTCTGTGAGCCTGTAAGCCTGTTACTCTTACTCCTCTGAGCTCAGAAACACTGCTGGGAGATCTCTGTCTCCTGGTGGGCTATGCACAGAAGGCTGTGGAGTCTCCTGGCTCCCTGGTGCAATGGCACCAGGAAGACCTCTGTCCCAGTTGCTCCACTGATCTTATGCTCTGTGTGCTCCTAGCTATTCCCCTTCAGAGAGAAGGTGGAGATCTCACCTCTGCACAGAAGTGAAAGCACTGCTGGAGATCTCTCTCCTGGTGGGCTATGCACAGAAGGTTGTGGAGTTTCCAGGCTCCCTGGTGCAAATGGCCTTTATTTACATTTCAAATGCTATCCCCTTTCCCGATTCCCCCCCCCCAAATCCCCTAACCCCTCCTCCCCCTGCTTCTATAAGGGTGTGCCACCACCCACCCACTACAACTCCCCACCCTGGCATTCCTCTACACTGGAGCATCGAGCCTTCACAGGACCAAGGGCCTCTCCTCCCATTAATGCCTGACAAGGCCATCCTCTGCTACACATCCTGCTGGAGCCATGGGTCCCTCCATGTGTTCTCCTTGGTTGGTGGTTTAGACCCTAGGGAGCTCTCGTTGGCTGATAATATTGTTGTTCTTCCTATGGGATTGCAAACCCCTTCAGCTCCTTCAGTCCTTTCTCTAACTCCTCCATTGAACTACATCCAGAGGACATCAGTCTTTAAAGCTACCTCTACATCCAATTCTGTGCCACTTCGGCTCGTTGTAGGCTGGGCAGGCTCCCAGAAGTGTAGCCCTTTTCTGCTTCATCCAGTGTACATGTGTCTGTGTGTGTGCCTGACTTTCCTTTCCTTTTTCCTTCCTTTTCCTTCCCTTCCCTTCCCTTTCCTTTTCCCTTCCTTTCCTTTCCTTTTCTGGCTCATGAAGAATTAAGGAACCCCAAGCCTCTGGCCTGGCCAGTGAGAGACCTGAGTCAAAGAGAAAAGACCCCCAAGTAACTAAATTTCTCATGTTAATACCTGCTGCAATTTGCAGGAGTTAATTGCTAGAAGCCAACAGCTTTTGGCCCCAGAATAGAGAGTTTAATTGCCAAAAGTCATCAGATTTTGGTCTCTACTGATGTCACCCTCACTGCGTTCCTCAGATACCTGAATCCCAAGCTGGACCTCAGCACCTTTCCTTCCCAACTAGATTTAGATCATGGTGTTTCATCACAGCAGTAGTAACACTAACTAAGACACAGGTCCTACTAGATAATAGACTCACCACTCTAGGGCAACTAAATATACATTGCTATATTTATGAGACATTGCTGGGGCATTACTACTATATATGAACTTCTAAGTAGTAGGCCCTATTGGGCACTCTACACTCAGGGAACTACCTATACTACTAGATGTTAGGATATTTTAGATACTCATCTACCATTACTGAAGCCCCACATACACTGATTTCTAGCAGTGTGGTATTGGGCAGGATCTGATATCTAACAGTATATGTGATGTAGCATTATAAAAGTACCCAGCATGGACTGAAAGATAGCAGTATACACTGGGTGGCAACAGAGAACATGTCTACTGGGGCTTCATAATGTCATTAAGGAAAAGGGGAGGAATCCAGTACAATCTAATTTCTAGCAGTGTATGAGGGCGGGGGAGATCCTGGTCAGTTGTTCAGTGGGTTCTGTATGTGGGACAAGAAGAAGTGTTCGCCAGCTGGTCCTGATATTTTTCAGTTAGTATTGGGTAGAGAGTGGAAATTCAGCAGGACTGTCTTGGGTGGTACTAAGGACCCCAGTGTTTGGGACAACCACAAAATTGCAGTGTTACCTAGAAGTATTTAGAGTGAGGGTAGAGGAAACAGTCTAGACAAATCTTCCCCAGTATGTAGTGCTATGAGGGTATCTAGAAGGGTTTGAAATCCAGGAGTCTATGAAGGACAGTGGTGATGGTGATGGTGACGGGTGTGTGTGTGTGTGTGTGTGTGTGTGTGTGTGTGTGTGTGTTCCAGTAAAGCCTGTTTCTATGGGATGGAGGAGGGTCGAGGTGAACCAGATATTTAAATGTATTAGGGCTGAAGGGCAGTGTCCAACAAGATAGGGATTCCTATAGCTTTTGGGGTGAGGTCACGGTGGGATGTGATTTTATTGTATATGGGTATGTATGGGTATGAAAGTATTCAGCAGGAACTGATAATATTGGGCAGCAGTAACGATTGTGGTTAGCATGTCCTGTTTAGAACTTTATAAAGGATGGGAGCAAGGTCTCCATTTGGTTCTGATACACAGTGCTTTATGTGTTGCTGTAGCCAGGAGTGATCATGTCCAGCAGAATATACACAGAATATCTGTGTGCTATTGAGTATAACTTGATACAGTATATGTGAGAGGCTGCAAATGGACTGTCCAGCAGGATCTGGTATGTAGCATTATGTTGGTTGGTAGTGTTGAAAACGATGTCTAACAAGTGTATATGCCCAGAAGTTTATGTAGGGTCATAAAGCTTAGGGGTTAGGAGAGTACATCCAGTAAGATCTGATACATTAAAATGTGGGTGACAGTTGTGCTGCCTTCCAGGCCTGATAAGACCTGTTATCTTGCAATATATTTGAGAGCATTGGTGGCTGGGTGTCTGCAGTGTTTAGCCTAATACCTAGCAATGTATGTGAGTTGGCAGCAGGGTTGGAGAAACATAGCAAAGCCTGATGTATATATGGGACTGACCTATTGCCACGGTCCAGTTAGACCTGATACTTAGGATTCAGATGTGGGGCACCTAGGAGCAGTGTGCAGCATGTCCTGAAATCTAGCAGTCTATGTCAGGCTGTGATAGGAATGGAACTGCATAACCAAAGCAGCCTGAGACTAGCACTTCATTTGGAGATAGGAAAGGTTTTAGCAATATATATGGGTTAGGACAAGGGATGTTAAGTAGGGCCTGATAACTACCAGTACTGTATGTGATCATCAGTGTGAGGAGGATATCTAGAAAGGCCTGAAATCTAGTAGTTCATGTGGGGTAGAGGGATAGTAGGACATACTTAGTAGTGTTTAAGGGAAAGCAACAAGGAAGGTATCCAGAAGAGCATGATTCTTAGCACTTTATGTGAAGAAAGGGGAGAGGTCTAATATAATGATTCTCAACCTTCCTAATGAGACCCTTTAATACAGTTTCTCTAAAAGTGTAAGTTGGGTGGTTGTTGTCTGAAACTCTAAGTGTATGGCTGGAAGATTCTGATTGAAAGTCCACCAAGGCTGGATTTCTAGAAGTATATGTATATGATGGCTGGTCAGATACAATCAGGGCCTAATTCCTAACAGTATGTGTGGTTCTAATTGAAGTCTAGCAAGGCTTGATACCTAAGAGTATATAGAAAGGCTGCTGTGTGGTAGGGAGTGACATGGCCTAATCCTTAGGAGTGTGAGTTGGGTGGTGGTAACCCAGCCAATAAGGTGTTAGGTATTAGGCCAATCTAGACACTTCCTCCTGCCACCAAGATAACCTACCTGTCACTTTCACATATAAACTTCCACAACATTAAGCCCTGATGGACATCCCAACTCTTTTGCCATTTCACACATACCATTAGCTATCAGGACTTGCTTGAACCCCACTTCATCCCCCTGCATACCCTGCCCCTTAGCAGTATAGTAAAGCAGTGCCTGTTTGTTGACATCCAGCAAGGCCTGATATGTAGCAATGTATGATGTTTGGCAGAAATAGTGAGATATCCTGTAGAGTATGTTATATATAGCATTGTATGTGAGTTACTACATACATAGTTATTACCTAGTTGGGCCTGATACCCAAACATGAGATGGTGACAGGAAGGTATCTGGCATGGACTTTAAATTATCAGTGTATGTTGGTCAACAACAGGTGAAGTATGGCTATCATGACCTGATACTTAACACTTTATGTGGACAGATGGAGTCTATTCAGCTGATACCCAGGAATATGTAAAGTGATGGTAGGGGTGGGGGTACCCAGCAGGACCTGATACAAAGCATTCTCTTTTTTTTAATTTTTTTTATTATTGAATATATTCTTCATTTACATTTCAAAGGTTATACCCCTTCCTGGTTTTCCCCCTCCCTGAAAACTCCCAACCCATCCTCCCACACCCTGCCTCCAAGAATATGCTCCTCCACCCAGCCCACTCCCATGATTCTCACTCGATTTCACTACACTGGGACCTCTATTGAGCCTTCACAGGACCAAGGACCTCTCCTCCGACTGATGCCCGAAAAGGCATTCCTCTGTCACTCTTTTGGCTGGAACCATGTGTACCTTGTTTGATCGCTGGGAGTCCTGGGGCATCTGGTTGGCCGACATCGTCATCCTTCCAATTGGGCTGCAACCCTCTCCCTCTAGTCTTCCCTCCAACTCCTCCACTGTGAACCCCGCACTCAGTCCAATGGTTGGATACTAGTATTCGCCTCTGTATCTGTAAGGCTCTGGCAGGGCCCCTCCAAAAGACAACCATAACAGGTTCCTTTCGGTACATACTTCTTGTCATCCATAGTAGTTTTGGGGTTTTGTGACTGTTTATAGGATGAATCTCCAGGTAGGACAGTCTCTGGGTAGCCTTTCCTTCAGTCTCTGCTCCACACTTTGTCTCCATAGTTGTTCCTGTGAATATTTTGTTCCCTTCCTCAGAGGAACCAAAGCACCCCCTTTGGTTTTCCTTTTTCTTGAGTTTCCTATGGTCTGTGAGTTGTAACATGTTTATTTTGAGCTTTTGGTAAGTGGGCTAATATCCACTTATCAGTCAGTGCATACCATGTGTGTTCTTTTGTGATTGGGTTACCTTACTTAGGATGATACTTTCTAGTTCCATCCATTTGCCTAAGAATTTCATGAATTCATTGTTTTTAATAGCTGAATAGTACTCTATTGTGTATATATACCACAATTTCCGTATCCATTCTTCTGTTGAAGGACATCTGGGTTTTTTCCAGCTTCTGGCTATAAAAAAGGCTGCTATGAACATAGTGGAGCATGTGTCCTTATTACGTTTTGGAGCATCTTCTGGGTATATGCCCAGGAGTGGTATAGCTAGGTCCTCGGGTAGTACTATGGATACAAATCATTCTTTGTGGGATTTTGGTGTAGAGAGGAGCAGCATCTAGCAGTGCAGGTGATGAGTTGTGGAGAATGTTCCACAAACTGATTAATAACAGAGTATGCTTAGCAGCAATGGGGGTGAGGTTGTCTAAGTCTGATACTTAGTACTTTATGTGGAACAGTATGTATTGGGAGGGGTCCTTTTGGACTTTAAACAGTACTTGTACATGGGGCTCAGAGGGTTACTGGGTATCAAGCAGAGCCTGATTCCTAGCAGTATATTTGAGCTGTAATGGTAGAGTGATGGCCAAGAGGACCTTATAGTGTATGTGATGATATGGCAGGTAGGTTCAGAAGGGTCTGAACCTAGTGTATGTGAGTTTGCCAAAGGACAGTGTCCAGCAAGAACCTGAACTATCAGAATATTTCAGTTGAGGTATGTGTTAGTTTGTCCAATAGGGTCTGATATCCAAAGTGTATGTGGTTCAGCTACAGGGGTGAGTTGCCCAGTTAAGGCTTAATTACACATTCATATGGGATGTCAAAAGAAGAACAAACACACAGAATGAAAATCAGCACTGTATATGAAGCAGTGATAGAGGAAGGTGTGTCCAGAACATACAACTTCTAGGTCTCAGCCCTTGCAGGACACATCCCACTCCACATAAACTTAAGGTATCAACCTCTGCTAGACACCATTTTTTGGGGAACCTAAAGGTTTCTAGGTATCAGGTTCTGTTGTCCTCTGTGCATACCCCAAATATATTGCTAGCTAAAAGGAGCCCTGATGGACTCCTGCTGCCCAAACACAGCAGATAATCCCATTATATTGAAGATACTAGTCCCATGAGATGACCACCAAAAACAGCAGCAGCAGAGAAGTGGAACTAACTAGAGCTAAGAAGACAAGTTGAGTGTGCTGCAGAGGTGAAATGACACAAGCCCCTTGGAGAAGCCCAGAAGACCATGGGAGAATCTCGGACATTGTGTTATTTATGTATTTGGAGTTTGGTTTTTGTTTGATTTGATTGTGACTGTGCCCTGGTTCTTCCCTCTTGAAGTAAGCATTTTTGATTTTACAGAAGCCCACAGTTGAGAGTTTTTGAGTTTTAAAAGACTGGATTTTAAGAAATTGGGTGTTTTACAGACTGAACTTTTAATGTGTTAAAATTTGTAAAGTTTAAAAGTTACTTATATTTTTAATGTGAAATCTTGGGGATGAATGAGAAAGGAAAGGTGATTTAATGTTAATAGAAATGCGTCTTTATGTAAGTTTGACGAGAGGCCAATTGTGTTAGGTGGTTTTGTGTCAACTTGACACAGGCTAAAGTCATCTGAGAGGAAGGAAACTCAACTGAGATCTCCATAAGATGGAGCTATAGGCAAGCCTGTAGTGTGCTTTCTCTTGATTAGTGATTGATAGGGGAGGACCAAACCCATTGTAGTTGGTGTCATCTCTGGGCTGGTATTCCTGGGTTCTGTAAGGAAGCAAGCTGAGCAAAGCCATGAGAAGCTAGTAAGTAGCACCCTGCCATGGCTTCTGCATCAAATCCTACCTCTAGGTTCCTGCCCTGTTTGGATTACTGTCCTGACTTTAATAAAAAACAGTGATATAGAACTGTAAGCCAAATAAGCCCTTTCTTCCCCAACTTGCTTTTCGGTCATGGTGTCTTATTGTAAGTTATCCAGCAGGGTCTGGCAGTAACAGTATATCTGTTATAATGGCCTTGGGTAAAAGTCTCAGAAGGCCTTAACATATAGAAGTTTATATATGGGTTGCAGGGTGTCTAGCAAGCCATAATAAATGGATATAGTGCAACAGTAGGAGTGTCTGAGTATAGATTTGTGCAAATGAGTACAGCCAGAAGGTATCACACATTTCCTGAAGCTGGAGTTGCAGTGGTTGTGAGCCTCCCAATGTAAATGCTGGACAATGAGAATTGAACTCTTTCCTCATCAAGAGCAGCAAGTATTTTTTCCAGATTCAGTTTTTTTGTTTGGTTGTTTGGTTGGTTTTTTGTACCATCTAGCTATTAGGAACAAGAAAAAATATTTCTACACCCATAGCAGCATTGTTCAAGTTTCTATTAATATGACGTATGTTTGATAGGTAATTTTCAAGAAACTTATCATTTTTTAAAACCATGTTTTTAATTAGTTGAAGGATTATTACCTAGCTGTGTTGATTGCCACCCCCCCAAAAGCATCCAAATGAGCAATGACATAAATTGTTTTTAAGCCATATAAGTATCCATTGAAAATTTATTATGCATTAGGAAGCTTAACCTAAAAACCAACAGCATAGTAAAAAGATATGTTTTATCTGTTCATGGAAGAACAGGCTTCAAAATATATTTTCCTTTAAATGTATTCAGTCAATACATGATCCCTTATAAAAGTTGTATATATTTTTCTGTCAATACCTTCATTATTTATAAATACAAGATTTACACAGCACCCCCGTCAAAAAATTAAAATCCTTACAAATATCTACATGTTTTCATTCCTATAAAACTTTCAAAGGAGTACTTTGTTGAAGATAGACCCAAGTTAATAGTCCATTTACTGTGCAGCAAAATATAAAATCTGTAGTTTTCTTTTTCCATAAAACATCTCAAAAATTAGCAATACACTTATCATGAAACTAAGCTTCACTAACCCTCATATTTTAGAAAGGAATTTGATGTGCACATTCCTATGGGATTCAGAAAAACATACCAAAATACAGATTAGTCAAAAACAAACACATTCTACATTAACAGTTAAGGCAGGAGTAAGGTAAGGGAAACAGAAGTAGGACAAGGAGATATGGGGAAGAGCATACAGTAACATATAAGCATGAACTTAGAAATAAACTCCATTGAGATCTGTTACTCTCCCCCCTTTCAGAAATATTTAAAATTTTAAAACAAAATAATAAACAAAAAAACTTTTCTTGAAGTATACTGATTTCTTTGTTGTCACTAGAAAGCTTCATGGTTGGTTGTTTTGCCTTGAGATAGGATCCTAGTATGTAGCCAAGGATAACCTCAATCAGGACACAAAGTCCAAGAATCTGAGCTGCTTGTTCAACATAATTTGAATTTTCTAAGAAAGATTTCCTTTATCTGATAAAAGTGATCATAGATCAATATTAATAATGTTCGTTTTCAAGAAGCTTAAGAAGTAGAGAAAATAAATGGAAAGCAAAACTAGGTTTTCATCCAACCTCTGGACAAAGTCAGTCCTTGATACCAAGTGACTCTTATCATCTCATCAACATTTACAAACTAAGAGGGAATGATTCACAGAAAGATAATGAAAGAAGGCAGTTAACACTATTGTCCCATCTTATATCAAAAAGGACATAGAAAAATTTCTTTCACTCTTATTCTAGTTACTAAAGGGAAAGACCATCTTTCCTATCACAGACATGATTTTTCTATTAAAGTTTTAAAGTCTAGATTCTAAATAACCTTGAAGACTTTTCAATCTTTCTTAGAATATATAAAAAGAAAAAAAGAATGGGAGTAAAAGAACAGAGAGAGACAGAAGAGTAAAGGGCAGGGGCATGGGAAGAGTAACTTATTAAACTTGGCCCAAAGGATGCTGCTAGCATCATCGCCTCTCCAGCACCATGAAGTCTCCACATGGTGCAGCTTCCTCTATGGCTCTCAGAGATGGTGTCTGCAGAATCTCCATTACTACTGGGTTATAGCTCAGTGCACTGATTTCCAGGCTCTTCAAAGGAAAGCTCCCAGATGTTGCTATCTTGCAGTAATGGCTCAATGTCCTCATCACTGCCCTGTTCAGGGGGCGTGCTTAGGCTGCCACTGATGCTGTTGTTATGTTTTTGAACTCCATTGGTTTTACGGTATTCAGGGATGAATAAGGCAACCAAAAAAGACATAAGAACTATACATGCTCCAAATAAAAATGGTGGGCCTGGGATGAAAGCTCCCTGACAGATAAAAAAACAAATGAAGAAGAAGTTTAGTTAAGGTTTTTTGTTTTGTTTTAAGGCAGAGTCTTGTACTATTTAGAGTGGCTTTAACATCACAAACCTTCTGCCAGTATTCTCCCCAAATGCTAGGATTAGAAGCATGCATTCCCATACCCAGCATGGTTAGGCTCTTTTCTTAAACTCTAAACTAATTTTGAATGAACTTTTTAAAAAGCCACTATATAGTTAATGGTTTTCTCATAAGCCTGTATATTTCATTAACCAAGACAAATTCTAATACAGTTTACTGTTTAGAAAATAATACAGAGTAACTAATCATTGCTTTCTTTTTATACCATTTCTAATTAATAGAACCTAACCAATAATGTCCATAAACAACAATTTTCTTTCTGTAATCTCTTCTTATGACCTCAGATCATGCATTTCTACATATTAACATTAATAACTTCATGCTTATACAGAACTCTATTAAATGTTTCTATGTTTTTCTTTTTAAAAATGAAAACTTAGGCATTCACTCATACTTATGCAACCAAGAATGACCCACCATGAACTTAAGACTTAAGATATCTGGCCTTTACCTTCTGAATGTTAGAATTATAAGCATGCACCATCTCACTTTTGAGTTTTATACATTTTAGGCATGCACTTACCAACTGAGCTACATTCCAAGTCCCTTTAGTTAAATTTTTAGGTAACTTCTTTTTAGACTGAATTTAGTCAGATAATAGCATACTATTCATAGTGAGTATATAGATGAAAAAAAATATAAAGTACAGATACATATTTTCCATATAAGACCATAAATGCCTGTTATGAATTCTTTATGATTCCAATGAACACAGACCTTGCTACTGTTAGAAATAATGATAATAAACAAATAGAAATGTAAAGCTACAAGATTATGTGATAATCAAACAGAACCATTATTATAATACAGATCACCAAATTACCTGTAGGGGATCATCATTAGAATTCAATTTTGGGCCCAACTCACTCAGTTCAACATGGAACATGTAGAATATGAAGCCATATAGTGCTGGCCCTAGGCCATTGCACAGCCCTCGTATTCCAGTTACGATCCCCTGGGCAACCCCTAAACCACAACAATGAGAGGGAAATCAGTCTTCTTAAAAAAGTGCTTCAACCTACAAAGCTTATCTAGCACACTCTATCATATTATGACACACATATCTGACTGGACCAAGTAATCATAGCTTAGGCTAATTACCTTATGGAATCTATTACAGTCATTAGGTTTCTTCATGATATTTTCATTCATTACTCAAGTTTTTTTGGGGGATATACTATATCTACTGAATAGGTTTACAAGGAGAAAAAAATAAAGTCAATTTTTGAAATTCTTTTGGACTAGATCTACCATTTAGTAGAAAATAATAAAATACAAAATTATCATTTCTTTTATGGGGTAATTTCATTTTTTCTATAGATTAAGACTTCCTTGTCCCATTTAATTGTTCATGTACACTAAAAATAGGACCTTTCCTCAGACAGTTTTGAATACAGACAGGCTCTCCTGCCCTCGGGTTGTCATCTGCAACCTTCCAGCTCATGCAGACCTCCACTCAAAAATTGTGGAAGCACCGATTTCAAGGTATCTCTACTTTCTAATATAAGCAAAACATTAATATGAATATGGATGAATATGAAATGGATATTTCTGTAAGTCAAATACAGTCAAGTTTAATAGTATTCATACCCAGCTGAGTTACTGCAGTTAATGATGATTATACAAAGGTGTATACAATGTATCTATCACAAGGGTGATACATAAAGGGTGTCACTTAAAGTCCATAAATCTAAGAATGGATACATATAACAACAAATTCATTATGTGGAAAAGTAGGTGTAATGATAATGAATAAACTATCTGATAAATTTTAATTTTTGTAGAAAAATTTAAAAGCCCTCTTAAGAGTTTAAAAATTCCCTTTTAGGGGCAGAGGTGTAGCCTAGTACTATATTCTAGGCACTGAGTTTGATACTGGCATGAAACAAAATCAAGCCACTGTTTATATATGTTATTTTATACATATACAATATACACACACGCACATATAACATTTTATAAGTCCTCTAAAATTCTCCATTTTCCTGTAACACAAATGAATCTTACAATGAATATTTACAATGAAGTAAAAAAATGAAATAAAATCTCCTACTTCCTGACTACAGTAAGGTGGGCTATTAGAAGATGGAGAAAAGGGGGTTAATTTTGGCATCAGAATTTGCTAAAAAAGGAAACAGAGGAAGAAGAAATAAAGTCTATTTTCTGCACAGCAGTTCTAACTTATTTCATCTCGCCTTATAGCCAATTAGTAACAACCAAACAGATTTTTCTTCATCCTTTCAAAGATCTATTTCTTAAATTAAGCTTCTAAGACTCTGAATCATCTCAATTTAACTTTAGTGGATATTCCATTACCAATTTGCTATTAATAGGAATCTGCTGAAATAAGATTATAAACTGGTTAATCCTGATGGCAATATAGAATCAGACCTGAGAATAGAAATCGATCTTTGCTATTTCTAACTCTACTAATATAATAACCTAACTGGCTGACTCTAGATTGCTAAAGTGTGAGTGTAAGCAAGGAAGAAATCAGAACTTTTATATTGACAAAATAAGCAGGTATACTCCAATGACAGGGGCCACTGTTGTCAATTGCTATTGTTGTGGAGAATGCAGGATTTCATATTTCAGGGCAAAGAGGTTCCAGCTGGAGGCACAAAATGCAAGGAATACAAATCTCACCTTGCTGATCTGACTCTGCATTCCGAGAGATGAGGGCACTGACTGCTGGGAATGTAATGCTGGACATGGCAGCCACAGTTCCTGCTGCCCACATCATCCTGCAAAGATTAAGGGAAGCTTCAGTCAGGCTTTAAGATGCTTTTAGTCAATATGGTCAGTGTTAATAGTACAAATGCCTTGTAGTTTCTTCATTTCCATTATATTTATTTTTCCCTCTTTAAAGATGGATTTCTTGGATAAGGCATGGCTTTCTCGGTAATCCTAGTAATCTCAGCATCCAAAGGTTCAGGTAGAAGTAGCCTGAGTTCAAGGCCAATCTAGGCTACAATTTAAGTCTCTGTATGAAAGAATCCATACTATTAAAACTGATTACAGGTTACCCCACTGCCAATTTCAAGAGTAGGTTCAATAAAGTTCTTAAAAAGATGTCTGTTTTCTTTGTTTTAAATAAACACCATATCTCTATCTACCTCCCTCATACCACCACCACCACCACCACCACCACCACCACCTACTACATGTCTTTTGCAACTACCCTTAGGCTATGTAGTCTGTCACCTTCAATACTGTCTGCTACCAAATGAATGAACAAAGACTATTTGCTTCAGATCTTAAGTCCTTTCCTTAGTTGGGGGAAAATGTTTATGTGTGAGTCATAACAATATATGAGAATTAGGATCTAAGGTTCTTATGTCCCCCTGAGCTATATACTTCCTTGGGATAGTCTTTACTGAATATGAAAAATCTCATTATCATAAAGTCTTTTTAAAACTTAAAGGATTTTGACTAGCTAGATAACTGAACCAGAGATCGCAGGACACAGAATGGCTAAGATTAAAAACTCAGGAGACAGCAGGTGTTGGAGAGGATGTGGAGAAAGAGGAACACTCTTCCACTGCTGGTGGGATTACAAGCTGGTACAACCACTATGGAAATCAGTCTGGCAGTTCCTCAGAAAACTGGGCAGGGCACCTCCGGAGGACCCTGCTATTCCACTCCTGAGCATACACCCAGAGGATTCCCCAGCATGTAATAAGGATACATGCTCCACTATGTTCATAGCAGCCCTATTTATAATAGCCAGAAGCTGGAAAGAACCCAGATGTCCCTCAATGGAGGAATGGATACAAAAAATGTGGTATATATACACAATGGAGTACTAATTCAGCTGGGCGGTGGTGGCACACGCCTGTAATCCCAGCACTTGGGAGGCAGAGGCAGGTGGATTCCTGAGTTCGAGGCCAGCCTGGTCTACAGAGTGAGTTCTAGGACGACCAGGGCGATACAGAGAAACCCTGTCTCAAAAACACCAAAAAAAAAGAAAAAAGAAAGAAACAATGAATTCATGAAATTCTTAGACAAATGGATGGAGCTGGAGAACAACATCCTAAGTGAGGTAACCCAGTCTCAAAAGAACACTCATGGTATGCACTCACTGATAAGTGGGTATTAGCCTAGAAGCTTGGAATACCCAAAACACAATCCACATATCAAATGATGCCCAAGAAGAAGGAAGGAGTGGCCCCTGGTTCTGGAAAGGCTCAGTACAGCAGTGTAGGGGAATACCAGAACAGGAAAGTGGAAAGGGGTGGATGGGGGAAGAGGGGGAAAAGGGCTTATGGGACTTTTGGGGAATGGGGAGCCAGAAAAGGGGAAATCATTTGAAATGTAAATAAAATATATTGAATAAAAAAAAAGAACCAATTCATATGGAGACTGAGACTCTGCAGTATCCGGCAATCAGGTACATAGGGCACTTGCCACACAAAAATATAGAACTCAGGACTCTTTCTGTTCTTTTTTATTAATAGGCCTTAATTTGATCATTCTTTCCATTTACAGGAAGCTAAAATATGAATACTTAAAGCCAACAGGATACTCACGAGACTTTGGAAGGCACTGGTGTTGATCACTAATTTATTTTATGATAGTTATATTACTAAGTTAAGTATACCAGCAAAGCCTGCTAGAATCAGTTGTTATTCAATGTCTTTTTGTTTTGATTATATATCATATCCTGAAACTGTATAAATATGCTTAAGAAGTAGAAGTACAGAGGATATGACTTCAGTGCTCACTTTTAAACCAGACATTTATATCATACCTCCTTCCCACAAGGCTTAGGGATCATCTAAAAAGAGGGGAGGGGAAACTTTTTTTTTTTTTTGGTTTTTCGAGACAGGGTTTCTCTGTGTAGCCCTGGCTCTCCTGGAACTCACTCTGTAGACCAGGCTGGCCTTGAACTCAGAAATCCGCCTGCCTCTGCCTCCCAAGTGCTAGGATTAAAGGCGTGCGCCACCACCGCCCGGCCTAACTCTTTTTTTTTGAGGGGAAACATTTTAAGAGTGAGAGGCAGTGCAGTAAAAAAGTCTTTGCACACATGAACTCATGGCAAAACCTGTACAAGAACTGGCCAGTCAAACTACCAGCATGGATGGAGGAGTTCATGAAGTCTCATACCAATCAGAAGAGCTAACTGACAACTGATAGCTTCTGGGGAAATGGAGTGGGGAATGTCAATTTTCTTCAATGATGCAGTTGAAGCTACTCATGTTCCAGTAGATGTCCTATACTTCTGTACACAGAAATAGTACCAAGTGGACATAGTGAGTTTAAAAGCAAAAGATCACATGAAGTAAGGGAAAAGTGGTAATGGGCATAGAGGAAAAATTAGAATAGAGGGAAGAGAGTATATATCTAATCAAAACATATATACATATATGATATTCTCAAACAGTTAAAAGAGAAAGTGAACACAAAGCCGCCTGGTGGCTCACACCTATAATACCAGAATTTAGGAGGCTTAGGCAGAATTACTACAAGTTTGAGAGCATCTTGGGATACAACACATTTCAAAAACCAAACACAAACCCACTCACCCCCAAAAAAAGAGAAGAGAAGGAGAGAGGAAAAGGAGGAGAGCAGAAGAGAGAAAGAGATCATGAGCTCATGAGAACTTTATTTGAGGGCTGGTAGATGACAACACACATTCAATTAAGCAATGACTCCAGATTTAGTAAAAATCTTTATAAGTCATATCAAATCATCTAGTTCAACTCTTGCCCATGGGTAAAATGTTGAATGCACCAAACTAATGAAATAACCCTTCTTTTAACATAGTTAAATGTTTTTTGCTCCTCTAAGGTTTATCACATCTGTTAATTCAGTCCTTTTGTTTGTTTTGATAATATGTGAATTAGGAGAGGCTTACCAGGCCTGAGTTCCAAAACCATACCAGGCAAGCTGGAGCATCTGAAAACCCAAGCCAAGGAGGACAGTATTCTTATTCCCTAGTGATCTCATCAATTTGCTAAGGAAGACTGTCTGCAAAGGAAAGAAGACAACTCTGAGAAGCCATATGAGCACATAAGACTTTAATCACAAACTCAAATTCAGTGCATAAGCTCTTTTAGTGAAGTTCACTCACTGGACCTTTAAGGGAACATTGACAGTCTATGATCCCTAAGGCCAGGCAGTAGTGATAACTCTTCGCAAATAGAGTTTCAGGAGTTCCAGTGCTGACCAAGGTTTGAAGCTTTTGACCTTCTTCCAGAGAAGCTATCTAGCCGGTTCTCTGCTAGGACCTCTCAAAACATTAATACAACTGCACTCCAGTTATAACTGAAAGAACTACACCTTAGTCTTCTTTGGAGAATGTCAACAAGCACTTAATGTTCAAAAGCACAAAGTTAAGAATGATATGAGCTTTAATAAATGTATATTCTGTTAACTGCAACTTGTAGAGAAAATATGAAAATGAAGAAAAAGACACCTAAGGACAAACAGCTAAGGTTAATGTAAGAAACAAACACAAATCACAATAAATGTGGACGTTTAGCATAATTTCAATTTGTTGATACAGCTAAAGCAAAAATAGCGAGAAATAGCCTTTGCTTGCATATATTCCCAAGAGCCTTGTCGTTCTTTCATTTGGTAAGACATGTTAGTTTCCCAGACTTCTCATTTCCTCTGCAAAGAGTTGGTCACAGAAGAACATGAAGCTTGGCCTAAATGCCATTTCATGGCAACAAGCCTCTAAGCAATCCACAAAAGCTGCATTGAATGCTCCTGAAAGACAACAGGACATATATTCTTGCCTTTCTAGATTGACAATTATAATAGGTTGGAAAGTGTTTACTGCTATTTACTCACTAAATATATTGTAATGTACTGATTCTTATTTGTTTACTCCTGGAGACAGCAGGATCTAGAAAACATTTATTTCTACCTAATTTTTTGTCATTAAGGAAACACTGAAACACAGTCCTCTGGTTAATTTTACAGTATCTGGTTATTTTTACATTTTTCCTTTAAAATAGGTTTTATACTTATTTGTTCCATGTTTGTATACATGTCCCAACAAGTACATGAAGATCAGAGGACAATCTTCAAGATCATTTTTCCCTTCTACCATGTAGATTCTGGAGACTGAACTCGGGTCATTGCTTGGTGACAAGTATCTCTTGCTGAAATCATTTCACTATCCCCTTAATCTAGCTGTTTTGGAAGTATATATAAGAAGAGTTGATCCAGAACAAATTACAAACAGCATTCTAATGAAATATGTATGAAGTTCTACTGAATCCTGAGGACATGAATAGTCTGTAAAAGACCCAGTTTTGTGAGCTGGGTCCCTGTCAGATACCTGAATTCGGTGAGGTTCTCTACATGAGCAAGATGAATTGCAGCAAGAGCTAAAGCAGCTGAGGTAACAGCTTGGAGGAACTCTTAGAAACTTGTATCCTCGACTTACTATAGATCTGAGGTTATCAGGATTGAAGAAAAAAAAAACTTCAATTTAACTCACATGTAAAGAAACACTCACCTGAGCCACAATGGACAGAATTCCTACCATAGCAATGAATGCTACAATTTTCACAGATCCAAAACCTATTACCTGTAAAAGTAAAAGCAAAATAAAACAAAGAAAAATAAATGCTTTTGTAATACAGGTATTAGAGATACAATTAATAAGAAATGATAGGAAAATAATTGAGGAAAGTTCACAAGAACAGTAGAAATTAGGACAGAGACAGGAACTGAAAAATCCCTATAATTTATATTTAAATATGATATAAAATAGTTATAATTAGTAGGCATGCATTGTGAATTTTTTAAAAATGTTATTATGCCTGATGTTTAGTACTTCCTCTCTTAGTCTATCTCAGTTTGGAGACAATGAAAGCATACAACAAGGAAAGGGTAAAAGAAAGTAATTTGACTTTTAATGTTGCCAAAGCAAAATTGGACTATCAGTGAAGTCAGTGGCTCTTGAGTCTGGTTGTATTTTAAATTTATGTGGGCAACAGAGAAAAGGACAGAAGGGAAGGAAAGGGAAAAGAACAATAGGATGCCAGAACCCACTGAAGATCAATTACATCAGACTTTGGGGTATGGTTCTAAGATGGTTGTGCTCTAAAAATCTCCCATACACTTCTAAGTAAGCAGCTGAGTCTGACTGGCAACTGACTTCTAAACCTCCAATTATAACAGTAACTATGAAATAACTAATACTTTAAAAAATATATTACTTTGTCTTCTACTAAAATTCTACAAAATATAGGAACAAACATTAAAAATAACTTTATACAGTTTTATTTCATAAATAAGTATCTTCTTCACAATCACAATTAGATGACAAAAATTCTAGGGCTAGAACTACCTCTGGCTTTTCTATTACTACCTCATCATATTCAATTACAAAATTTGAACTGGTGGGGGTAGATCATGCCTATAATTTCAGTGCTTAGGGAGGTGGAGGTAGCATATCATCAGCTTTATTCATTAAAACATGGAAGCAAAACCAACAGTGAACTTATCACAAACTATAGATTAAACAGTGCTAATATATAAAAGTATATAGGCTCATAAAATGTACCAAATGAACCATTTTGGTACAAACTGCATACCTATGGTGAAGAGATGATATCTCTGTATCTTCTCTTAGTTTGGTTCGATCTAAACCCTATTTTAGAAAAGGATCTCAGAGCCAGATTTGATGGTGGATGGCTCTGAGTTTGATCTTAGTCTAGTCTACACAGTGAATTTTATGCCAACTAACTAGGTATACAGTCTCAAAAGCCTCAGAATGTTGTTTCTGGTAATTCTCTCTGCTAAAGGAACTTCTGCACAGATGTCTTATTATATTGCCCACACTGTTCTTAAACCCTGATATAAGCAATACCCCTTCCTCAGCAAGAAGCTAGGCATGGTTATACACACCTGTAGTTCCAGTTACTTATGAGGCCATGACTGAAATCATTGGATTATACAAGGTCCCTGCTTATAAAGTCTTTAGAAACAATGGTTTCTATCCATTCTAACAATGGAAACTTATCTTAGACAAATCCCAATCTTTGATAGTCTACATGTTGAAAGGCTTCTAAAGACCTACTACTCACCTGCCTGAGATAGAGAAAAAAGCTTGAATACTGTCCAGCTTCAGGAAGGTATGAGAGAAACACTGTGATGCAGATGAGTAAGACAGTAGAGTCTTTTCCAACTTTCTTTAAGGACTGGAAATAAGCAGAAAGCAAAAACATGTCAGTGTTCTTTTGATACTGACTTCACTATTTTCATGTATCTTCTGTAAGAGGTCCTGAACATCCTATAAAGGGATCAAGAAAAAAAATTCTATACAACTCTAAGAAAAATTGATTTTCTCTGGATTTGTAAAGTAACTTCTTCTAAGTAATTTTAACTACAAGATTTTCTTTCTTTTATCTGACACAGGGTCTCATATAGCACAAGGCTGGCCTCAAACTCAATATGCTGCTGAGAATGACCTTGACATTTTGATCTTCCTTCCTGCTTCTTGCATAGTTTTCATTATACATAAATTCACTCTGGTCTTCAAAAAACTGATGATATTCAAGTTGCCTGCAACAGGAAGACAATTAGCATATTCTAAAACTTTTATTACTGAATGACAAGTGTCACAGAACTTTTAGGCCACCATAACACCCAAAACAACTAATGTCTACTAAAAGTTTGCTACATAAGACATTAGGCCAGTTAACTTACACATATTAACTAGAGTTCTTATAGCTGCCCTGAAAAATAAGCCATAGTAGTTATGTTTTACAGAGAAGTTTCTACCCATAACTTGATCACTACAAGACAAAAAGGAAAAGAAAAATACTTGCAAGTGCCCATTCCTGCTTCCTTTCCCCAACTCCTCTTCCACTATTTTGACAATATAACACACAAGAGGAACGGGCAAGATCTCCAGGAAGTTATCTGAGATGATTTTAGAAAATAATTTCAAGGGATTTGGGAAGATGATTCAGTTGATAAGCAAAAGAAACCAAGTTCGATTTTCAGCACTCACATAAAAAGCTAGGCATTACTGTGCTTGCCTATAACCCTAGTTCTAGGAAGGCAGAGACAGAAAGATCCTTGGAGCTTACTGGCCAGGTAGTCTTGCAAGCTTAATGAGCTCCAGGTTCAGTGGAAACCCTGACTCAAAAAATAAGGAAAACAGTAATAGAGGAAGATATCAGACATCCACCTGTGGCCTATACAAGCTCACACCATCTAGTTTACAATTGTGCTATAGAAGTAGGTGTGGCAGAGAGAGGTGGGTAGAGATATTTATTACAGTATTATTTCTTGTTAGTATGATATAATTCCTAATACCTCCCTCTCCAACCATCTTCATTCATTCATTTTATTAAGTGATAAAAACAACCATGTCCTTGAGGGTGACCTTTTGTCTCATGATTTACATGGCTTAATTGCTAAGTCTATATATTTCTCAGTCTCTTAGCCCCTTACTTGTAATTAATGTTTTTCTATTTTTTACTGTAAAAGAAATAAATTGACAACTATTGTGACTCCTTTCAGCTGTATATAAAGTCTTAGAGAAAAGAGATATATAGGAAGTAAATATTTTTATATATTAATTTACCGCAAAAGGGTCTGCTTGTTTCCAAGAAATCTGAGCTCCCCAGGAAGCAGGTCTAATTTTCTCCGACAGAGATTCTGGAACTACCACCAAAATGAAGCAGATGTCAAGGAGAGCCACCACTGTGGCTACTAGCACAACAAGACTGTCTCCATAATTTGCAGAGAGGTATGTCCCAATGGCTGGGCTGCTAACCAGACTAGCTGCAAAGGTGGCTGAGACCTATGGGGGAAAATACAATCATTTAGGATCCTAATAGACACATCAGTGGAGAAAGCATGCTCTTTCTAGAGTCCCACACACTTCAGATACACAGCTGCATAGCTTCAGCTTTCCTCTTGTTTTCTGTTTGTTTTTGTTTGTTTCTTGTTTTTAAGATTTATTTTATGAGTGAATATCTAAGCACCATGTACATGTCTGTTACCCACAGACATCAGAAGAAGAACTGAAATTATGGTTGGTTAAGAGCTGCTATGTGGGTGCTGGGAATCAAAGCTGAGTACTCCATAGGAGCAACTAATGTCTCTTAACTGCTAAACCATCTCTCCAGTCCCCTCTCTTGGTTTCAGCAAGACAAATGTGTTCTATATAAATTTTAAGAATTAAAAAGAAGAAATGCAATTTTGCTTAAAAATGTATTCATACACTGTTAACTAAGTGAAGATATGCTGGGGAGCGATGATTAAAATATAATAGAAATTAACACTGCAGAAACTCTCCTCATAAAACATTCACTGTTTTTGTTTGTTTATTGGAAAACAGACATGTGAAAAGAAGAGTATGAAAACAATTCCTTCAGGGCTGGGATTATAGTTCAGCAGCACAGCACTTGCCTAGCGTGTGATAGTAGTTTATGCCTATAATCTGAGTTCAAAGCTAGTTTTAGGGGCAGAGAATAAAACTGTCGAAAAAACAAAATCACTGATGGTGAAATCTACAAATTTCTCAGAAACAACTATATCTGGTTCATTCAAAAATACTATACATTCCCTCACACCTATCTATGACTTTATGGCCATTTCATTACCACAGTGGGGAGAAGGAGGTAAGCTGGTATTAAGAGAAAAAGCTGCGACTGAAGGAAGGAAGAAAGGAAGGAAGGAAAGCAGACAGGCAGGGGATATAGAGCTAAGTAGTAGACCATTTGAATGCATACTCAGGATGCTGGGTGTGATCATTAATTAGCATCATCCATACCAAAACCCATACAAAAAAGAATGCAAAAGATTTGTGGAAAGGTTGACACTTTCTGGCCATGGGTAGTTAGCCTTATTACACTGCACCCCTATGTTTTCCATTTGTAAATATAATATAAATTCATTCTCTAAATTATATACAGAGTAGAGTATCAAAAGCATACTGATAAGTTATTAAAACTAGAAGAGTCTATTTGAAACAAAAGAAGTCACATAAGAACCCAGTGAGTTAAGAAAATAAAAAACATAATAAAGAGAACATAAATTGGAAGATGTGATGGATTTGGAAGGAGTATGAGATGGATATAATCAATGTACATTAAGTACATGTACGGAATTTTACAAGAATAAGTAAAAGTGCTATTTTAAAAGAAACAACAGAAATCACTATATCTAACTATGATTCCTGATAAGTTAATGGCATTCTTATATCATCTGTTATCCCACAACTGAATAAAAACTATAACTCATATAAACTTATACTATGCTAAAAAGTTTTAAAGGCTGTATTTTGGAATGGGGAATAAAGATGTGGAGAACTTTCCTACGAAAAACTAATTCCTGAATCTCAGTATTTATCAAGTATCTGATGATGACAGAAATCCTAACAGTTTATTTGAAAAAAATCCAGGCAGACACATAAATGCACCACAAATACAAATTGCAAAGACATGCAAATAGTTATGGGAGCAGTGCTATACTCTCTTAAGATGTTGTGTGAACAAAAGGTAGTATCCTCAAGTGTTATGGGAACAATATTACTTAGGTTTTCATAAAGCCAAAGTTCTCATAGTACCTGATGATACTGCCAAGTAGGCTACTTTATGTTTTTGGGTTTAAACCCAATATAATATCTAAACCCATATTTAACGACATTCATTAGAACTCTCTGTTGTAGTGAGGTCACCCTATAGATTCATTCACCAGATGCAGTGAGGATTAATTTACCAGTAGTATTACTCATTGCTATAGTCCTTAAAGAAACTCTTGGTTTCCTGAAGGAATTTTATGTAGTAGAGCCAATTTAAGCTTATCCCTCACTAGCCTACAAATAAATGAGACTCAGACTATGGCTATTTTATTTGGCTTGACAATTACTGGGGGGAACCCTTATTCTACTTTTCTAACTGCTGGCCTGGCTACCTCCCCAGCAGTGTACCCCAGATACTTGCTGTTTCCCCTGGCTTCGTGATCATTGTTCATCTCTCCTCTCATGGTGCCTTTCATAGTGTGTAGATTAGGGGTTACCCCCCACCTCAAGTAATTGTCAAAGCCAAATAAAATAGTCATAGTTTGAGTCTCATTTAGTTCTAAGATAGTCAAGAATAAGCTTAAATTGGTTACATTACAGTTTCAGAAAATAAAACATATTTTAACCTAACATGAATATCAAAAACACCCTTTAGAATTTAATTAACACATCCTGAAAATAACTGGCAGTAAATTTTCTGTAAGATAGGCTTAAGGAGGCTACTGGCAAAGATCCTAGGTCTGAGATAAAGACAGTTGCCTACTGCTGAGCTGCAGGAGCTGAAGGGATCAGACTTCAGAATTACACTGTATTCGCTGGGATGCTCACTTACTGGCTTCTTGTCAGGTCCCATGAGTAAGTACTAATTCTAACTGCCATTTTATAACAAGGAAATGAGCTGAAGATTAAGTAATTAATCGAATTAAGTGAAAGTCACTGCTAGTGGCTATCAAAACCCTTCACATATTCAGAACAGAAGCACTGTGAATTATTTTTCCACTGAAAGCCAAACATACAATGGCGTACATGTGTGCGTACACACACACACAGAGAGAGAGAGAGAGAGAGAAAGAGAGAGAGAAAGAGAGAGAGAGAGAGAGTAAATAAATGCCAGAAAAGAGAAAAAATTTAACCTTTAAAAAAGCAAAATGTCTAACCAATCAGACATTATATACAGAATGTGCATCAACCTTACATGAGTTATCTTCCATTAATATGTACAAGTTTTATATTTTCATGTATCTATGTCCATGGGCATTTCCCATGATAAAGATGAAGACGAAAGATGCACTATGAGGTACAGAATTTTGATGCTTTCACAGCTCTGATGGCTAACACAGCCCACCTTGAATGTGTTTCTGACCAAAAAAAATGCTTCTACTGACATTTTCTTTCTTTTTTTTAAGAAGAATTTTTTTATTGAATATAATCTTCATTTACATTTCAAATGGTAAAACCTTTCCTGGTTCTCCCCTCCCCAAAAAACTCCAACCCCCTGCTACCCCTTGCTTCCTAGTATATGCCCCTCCACCCAACCCACTGCCACCTCCCTCCTTCCCCTTTGTAACTATAATATCATCATTATGCTGAGAGAATGAGATTGTCTAGTATCCACTGAGAGAATGAGACTGTATAATATCAAATTATCAAAAGAAATAAATTTTTCCTATAGCTTTCATTTATTCAACAACTATCTGCCAAATGAATAACCTTTTTTCCCCTATAGTATTATGTCTCAAATGAGTGCCTGAGACACACTGTTGAGATCCTCACATTTCTCAAATCTATTTCTGATGTTATTTTAAACCTCAATTTCCAGTCAATTTTTAGTAAAATGGTAATTATTACCATTTACTTCTTTTTAGAAAGTCTAAAAGCTGGGCATCATAGTGGATGCCAGCAGTCCTTAGTGAATGTGAGACAAGCCTCAAAGCAACAAAAAAATTCTAAGACAGGTAAATTACTAAACACCCATAATACCAGCCCTCAAGATACTATGAAAGGAAGATTCTAAGTCTGAAGTCAACTTGGCCTATATAGGTGTTGGTTTCAAAACAAAACAAGCAAACAAAAAATCTACTATCTTACCCATCCATAAGCAGTACTTCTTTCATGCTCTTGAGTGAAGTCAGCTACGTAGGCAAAAATTACAGAGAAAGTGACTGAGAAGACTCCAGATACAGAAATCATGCCAAAATACCACCTATAAAAAGATTGTTTTAAAAAGAATATGATTAATGATATCATCTTCTACCAACTGAAAGACTATTTGAATTACCCAAGAGAGTTTTGTAATCAAAGTAAAGGATAACCATGTAAATATTATACCCTAATGAAAATAAACTGAGGTATCTGTATATATACTTAAAGGCAAATATAAAATTAATTGGAATTTTGACAATATTGAAAGGAGTATATGTTGGCAAAAAAAAAAAAAAGAAACAAGAAAAATGCAAAAGAAAAAAGAATGAAGATAAAAGTTTTAAATAAAAAGGAAAGAAAGAAGAATAAAGAAAATAAAAAGCTACCTTGAGGCCTAATGAAGAAAAATTACAAGTCTTTACAAAACAGAAAAACAACCTATAATCATCATTTTAATTTATTAGCTAATAAAATTTTAAAAAGCACTGAATACATAAAAGTAGAAGGAATAAGGTAAAATTATTTTCAGATAATGTTAATACACCTAGACAAATTCTAGCAACATGAATAGAATAATTTAAGCTGGCAAACAGGATTTTTAAAAAAAAAAAAATCTCTCACTAGAAAGGCATGACGTGTTAGTATTTTTGCAAAAGTTAATTATGTGGTAGAAGATAAAATTATTACAGTAGCCAACAAATTTACAAATGTTAAAAAGAATTCCTGATAACCATATGAATGTATTTTCTCATAGGTAGAGCATTTCAGCACGAGGAATATTTGCCAAGGACCAGTCCCAGCATTCAGGTACTGAGATGTGACACAGGATGAAGACCAAAGGCTGATGACTTCTGTTCATGTAACTCTTAATATTCTGGTAGCCAGAAGCTGATAGCTTCTGGCAATTTAACTCTTACTGTTCTGGGGTCAAAAATGACTTTTAGCATTTTCAGAGAGGAAGAAAAATAAAGAACAAAAGTCAGGCATGTGCACGCGCGCGCGTGCACACACACACACACACTCACACACACACTCACTCACTCACACCCACACACACTGGCTGGGACTATCTGCTTCATCAATTTAACACATGTACATGCATACTTATATACATACATATATATCTACATATGCAATATATGTACACACATATAGACAGATACATACATATAGACATATTGTACACACAATAAACAGAGAAATATATGCATTTGGTGAATGGGGCAGAGTCCCAAATGCCACACGTATATACATTTGTTGGATTGAGTAGAGCCCCAATAGCCACACTATATTTCTTCTCTCTGGTCTTCTTATACTTTCTTAGAAAAAAGTTCTTTATAAAATCATATCATGGATAAAATGTTACACAAAGCAGTAATTACAGAAGGATACTGACAGCAAGTTCAAAGTAGTACTCCATTCTATAAGTTCAAAGCAACAGTTTCACACGGCCTTGCTTTTTACTATAGTGTACATCTGTGGTTTCATCCTTGGATTTGACTAGAATGAATATTTTTCCTTGATCACAAATCTGACCCAAGACTATTTTTCTTCTTCATGAAACTTATGAAAGCTCATTGTATTCCTTATTATGTAGGCTTTACTTACTAGTCTATGAGAAGGGAGAACATTCTATTTTTGATTCTAACTGTAATATATCTTTCAGGCAAAACAATTAAAACCATCTCCTTAAATTTTCTTCTTGGAAAAGCCATCAAGAGACTGCTCCACCCGGGGATCCATCCCATATACAGACACCAAACCCAGACACTATTGTGGATGCCAAGAAGTGCTTGCTGACAGGAGCCTGGTATAGCTGTCTCCTGAGAAGCTCTGCCAAGAGTCTGACAAATACAGAGGCAGATGCTCACAGCCAACCATTGGACTAAGCATGGGATCCCTAACAGAGGAGTTAGAGAAAGGACTGAAGGAAGGAGCTAAAGAGGTTTGCAACCCCATAGGAAGAACAGTATCAACCAACCAGACTCCCTAGAGCTCCCAGGGACTAAACCACCAACCAAATCGTACACATGGAACAACCTATGGCTCCAGCGGAATATGTAGCAGAGGATGGCCTTGTTGGGTACCAATGGGAGGAGAGGTCCTTGGTCCTGTGAAGGCTCAATGCCCCAGTGTAGGGGCATGCCAGGATGGAGGTGGGAGTTGGTGGGTGGGTGGGTGAACACCCTCACAGAAGTAGGGGGAGGGGTAATGGGATGGGGGTTTCCAGAGTGGAAACCGGGAAAGGGAATAAATGTAAATGAAAATATCCAAGAAACGAAAAGGAAAAAAAACTTTCTTCTTATAATTATTTTAATCAATTTATCTAAACAGATTTAATTTATCCAAGTTCATCTTTATTTTGACCTGAAGGAAATTTGCTGAATACAGTGGACTAATGCCCAGGAATTACTAGGCTATCTGATAGTGGCAGGAAAGGCATATCAACAGTGAGAAGCAATCCTAAAATAAAGTCTCTGCTGTGCCTCTTTAGAGTGCACCCATTGCAGTCATATAAAACAGTGGGCCAAGTGAGTTTCTCAAGGAAACTCACTTGCTTGCCATAGCCTTTCCTAGATGACTTCTGTCAAATACTGGCTAAAATACTATCCCCTAGTCTAAAAAGATTAAAATTAAAACAAGGGGAAAAAAAAGAAGCTTGAGAAAATCCTAACTTTTCTAAGATAATTAAATTATCTGGATTCATTATACTGAAGAAGAAAATTGACTAAATTCATACCATGTTTTAGAATAAGCTAATGGTCTTTATTGAGTGTACAAGTGAAATAATGCTCATTAGTGCCACCATGCAGTGAGATGACAAAAACAATACAATCAATCACAAAGTCAACCAAGTCACAGTGGTGAGGGCAGGAACTGTTAGCACACTTTCAGCACTGACCGACCCTACAACTGATATTGTGACATACCAGCTGCTCTTAAAGGCACCTTGAATTTCTTCAAGTAATTTATTTAGTAATTTAGCTTATTTTGAAATGGTTAAAGAGTATTCTGCAGATTAAAGTAAAGGTTGAGTTTATAAATGATTGAAATTCAAGTGTTTTGGATTTTTTTTCTCCTTTTGGAATTTTGCATGTATATGATGATCTATCCTAAGCATAGGACCCGAATATAAAATAGAAACTATTCATATTCTATATATTTCTTATATATATAATCTAAAAGTCATTTTATACAATATTTGAAATACTTTTTCATTTTTTAAAATACTTGTTCATTATGATGAGGTAAAGTTTATATACATTTGATCTAGTCATAATTGTGTTATTATCAGTGCTCAAAAACATTGGGATCATTTCACATTTTTTGAATATTTGGATTAGGAGCAGCGGCCAACATAATTTTATTTAAATAGGACTCAAACCACACCAGTATGATAGTGAAGAGTTCAGCAACTCACCATGGGCTAATCCTCATTAGTGGGATAGGGAAGCAGGTAAAGAAGACAGTGCCAAGGAGAAAAGGCTTCCTGCCCCAAACATCAGAGAGAGCGCCTATGAGTGGAGCACTCAGAAAAGAGAGCAGGCCCTAGAGAATAAACAGAAACAAAGGTTAGATTTAAAATGTGATCCTTCTAATACTTATAGTTCTTTCTTTCTAGATCTATTGGCTTCAATTCCTCTTATTTCCCAAAAAAGTAACATGTGACACTGAGAAAGAAAGAAAAGAATCCAATTTTAGATAATCCCACCACCTCTCCTCCCACCTTCATCAGACCTGCTGATCCAGAAGCATACAGGATAGATTCCCTTCCTGCACCCATCTTCCTTGCCTCCAGAATCTTCTGGGGTACCCCCAGCTGTCCTGAGCCACATGCTATCCTTGTTGAACACCAATTTTCCTGCTGATACAGCCCAAGGATACCCATCAGAAGCTTGCCACACCAGGATCATCAAGGTTAGGTTGCCTCTCAATACCTACTACAATCGGAACATCCAGGGACTAAAGCCATCAAGATGGCTAAAGGCCCGTGAAAGAACACAATCAAGAAAAGCCAGGACAATATGATACCTTCAGAACACAGCTACCATACTACAGCAGGCCTTAGATAGCCAAACACAACCAAAGCACAAGAAAATGACCTTAAATCCAATGTTGTGAAGACGATAGAGGCCTTTAAAGATAAAATTAATAAATCCCTTAAATAAATACAGGAAAATATAATCAAATGGGTAGAGGCCTTTAAAGAGGAAACAAATCACTTAAAGAAATAGAGGAAAATACAATTAAACAGGTAAAGGAAATAGATAAAACTGTTCAAAATCTGAAAATAAAAATAGAAGCAATAAAGAAAACACAAAGTGAAGGAATCCTGGAAGATGGAAAACCTAGAGATGTAAACAGGAACAACAGATATAAGCATCACCAACAGAGGTCCCTTGGGGGATAGGAATTCCACAGGAAGATCAACATAATCAAATAACCTAGAATTTTGGGGTTCTCAGAGACTGAACCACCAACCAAAAAGCATAGATGGGCTGGACCTAGATACCCCACACATACATAGCAGATGTGAATTTTCTTGTCAGTCCTGAACAACTAGATCAGGGGTTATCCCTAAAGCTGTTGCCTGTCTGTGGAGTTTATCCCCATTCCCCTAACTTGGCTTTCTTGTTGACCTCATTAGGAGAAGCAGCACCTATTCCCGCAGAGACTTGCAAAGGGTGGGGGTGGGGGCTTCACTCTCAGTAAAAGGGTAAGGGGATGGGGAAAGGGACTAAGGGGAGAGCAGGGACAGTGATCAGGATGCAAAGTGAATAGATAAGCTCAATTAAAAAAACAAAAAAGAAAGAAAGAATCCAAATTTCCAACACAGCTGAGGTTAATGAGAGGCAAAACAAAACAACTACTCCTTGCCCATTATTTGCCAGTCACTGCCAGTCATTTTTAAATTATTATCTCCAATAGGTAGGTGGGCAGTGGATAGATGAGACAGGTGTAGAAAAATATCTATATGAACTTGGGTAATGAGTATATGGGTGGCCACTATATTATTTCTATATTTAATTTTTATAACATTTTTAAAATTCTCTACATATCATACAAATAAAATTTGCTCAAATCTAGCCCATATACATGCTATGTCATCACAACATGTAACACAGCTTTATGAACATACCATATTCTTTTGTTTAAATGGGCTTATACATAAAATACTTCTGATGCCATGCCTAAAGCCAGAAAATTACTGGGTTGTTTTTTGTGTTTTGTTTTGTTTTGTTTTGTTTTGTTTTTTTAATCAGGAGCAGAAAGAATCTAGTCTTTTAGATACTGGAGCAGAGTTCTTTGCTCTATGAAGAGGAAAGAGCGTTTCAGACTTCTCCCACCTGGTATCTATCTCGTTTAGAGTAATTTCAATACTCTACCACAATATTTTTGTTACTTTATCTTCTCTATTGGATTAAAAACAGACTAATGTCACTAGGTGTGGTTCTCTTTCAACTCTGTACTCTTGATACCTGTAACAGGGTCTTATAAATAGCAGCTTTCAAAGATTAGAGGTAAATTAAAATTGTAATAGGAAATCAACTAACTAGGAAGAAAACAGGAACAGGTTCCAGCATTCTAGGCAACATTTGAAAGGCACAAAACAGCAGACCCAGGCAAACTGAAGTAGAGGAGGCAAGAGGAAAAACTCAATGGAAAAAAGGAAAGCTAAATTTCTGGGCTCCTATTAGATTGAAAAAAAATTTGCAGTCAAGCAATCAAATCTTATGATTTCCAAGTCACAAATTTAGTATATTCTCATATTTAAGGAAATTCACTCAATCTCCCTTGTATTACTGCCATATTAACAGCTAAAACATTACAATGATTACAGAAGAAAACCTCAGATTTAACACAATCAGCTTCATGAATTAAAAAAAGAAACAAAAATCTCTCCAGCGACTGAGCAGGGAACACAGGAGTGGCAGAACAGCTGGGAAAGGGTCCGGCCTGACTCCACCTGCACCCAGGAGTTGGGAGGTACCACCACACTCTGTGCCAGGGGAGAGCTGGTCACACAGGGGTGCTGAGACAAGCTTGTGGCCCCACAGGGAAAATCACCAGCCTGAGACAGCAGGACCAACTAACATCAGAAATAACCAGATGGCAAAGGGCAAATATAGGAACCTTGCTAACAGAGATCAAGGCAATATGGCACCATTCAAACCCAATTCTCCCACAACAGCAAGTCCTAGATATCCCAACACAACAGAAAAGCAAGATTTGGATTTAAAAATCACAGCTCATGATGCTGATAGAGGGCTTCAAGAAGGACATAAATAACTCCCTTAAAGATATACAAGAGAGGAACCGCCAGATGGATTTCCAGAGTGGTTGTTCAAGCTGATTTCCAGAGTGGTTGTTTGAGCTTATAACCCCACCAGCAGTAGAGGAGTATTCCTCTTTCTCCATATCCTCGCCAGCACCTGTTTTCTCCTGAGTTTTTGATCTTGGCCATTCTGACTGCTATGAGGTGAAATCTCAGGGGTTTTTTTATTTGCATTTACCTCATGACTAAGGATGTTGAACATTTCTTTAGGTGCTTCTCAGCCATTAGATATTCCTCAGGTAAAAATTCTTTGTTCAGCTCTGTACCCAATTTTTTATTAGGGTTATTTGGTTCTCTGGAGTCTACCTTCTTGAGTTCTTTGTATATTTTGGTAATTAGCTCTCTGTTGGATATAGGGTTGGTAAAGATATTTTCCCAATTTATTGGCTGCCATTTGTCCTTTTGACACTGTCCTTTGCCTTACAGACTGGGCATGATACTACTGGAGGACCCCGCTATACTACTCCTAGGCATGTACCCAGAGGATTCCCCAGCATGTAACAAGGATACATGTTCCACTATGTTCATAGCAGCCCTATTTATAATAGCCAGAAGCTGGAAAGAACCCAGATGTTCCTTAATGGAGGAATGGATACAGAAAATGTGGTATATTTACACTATAGAGTACTACTCAGCTATTAAAAACAATGAATTCATGAAATTCTTAGGCAAGTGGGTGGAACTGGAGAATGTCATCCTAAGTGAGGTGACCCAATCACAAAAGAACACACATGGTATGATCTCACTGATAAGCAGATATTAGCCCAGAAGCTCAGAATACCCAAGAAACAATTCACATATCAAATAATGCCCAAGAGGAAGGAAGGAAAGGCCCCTGGTCCTGAAAAGGCTCAGTGCAGCAGTGTAGGGGAAAACCAGGACAGGTAAACGGGAAGGAGGTGATTGGAGAACAGGGAGAGGGAAGAGAGCTTATGGAACTTTCGGGTAGGGGGGATCCAGGAAAGGAGATATCATTTGAAATGTAAATAAAGAATATATCAAATAAAAAAATAAAAAATACAAGAGAACACAGGCAAACAGGTATAAGCCCTTAAAGAATTAGAGGAAAGCACAACAAAACAGGTGAAGGAATTGAACAAAACCATCCAGGATCTAAAAATGGAGGTAAAAACAATAAAGAAATCACAAAGAGAAACAAGTTAGGACATAGAAAACCTAGGAAAGAAGTCAGGGGATGCAAGCATCAACAACAGAATAAAAGAGATAGAAGAGAGAATCTCAGGTGCTGAAGATACCATAGAAAGCATTAGAAAATGAAAAATGTAAAAAGTTCCTAACCCCAAAACATCCAGGAGATACAGGCCAAATGAGAAGACCAAACCTAAGGATTGTAGGTATAGAAGAGAGTGAAGATTTCCAACTTAAAGGGCCAGTAAATGTCTTCAACAAAATTATAGAAGAAAACTACCCTAACCTAAAGAAAGAGATGCCCATGAACATATAAGAAGCCTACAGAACTCCAAACAGACTGGACTAGAACAGAAAGTCCTCCCGGCACATAATAATCAAAACACCAAATGCACTAAACAAAGAAGGAATATTAAAAGCAGTAAGAGAAAATGGTCAAGTGACATATAAAGGCAGAACTATCAGAATTACACCAGACTTCTCGCCAGAGACTATGAAAGCCACAAGATCCTGGGCAGATATCATACAGACCCTAAGAGAATACAAATGCCAACCCAGGCTACTATACCCAGCAAAACTCTCAATTACCATAGATGGAGAAACCAAGGTATTCCATGAAAAAAAAAACAAGTTTACACAGTATCTTTCTACAAATCCAGGCTCTCAAAGGAGAACGAATGGAAAATACCAACAAAATGAGGGAAGCTACACACTAGAAAAAGAAAGTAGTCTTCTTTCAACAACTCCAAGATAGTCACACAAACATAATTCCACCTCTAACAACAAAAATAACAGGAAGCAACAATCACTTCTTAATATCTCTTAATATCAATTGGCTCAATTCTCCAATAAAAAGACATAGACTAACAGACTGGATACATAAGCAGGACCCAACATTTTGCTGCATACAGGAAACTCACCTCAGACACAAAGACAGACACTACTTCAGAGTAAAAGGCTGGAAAACAATTTTCCAAGTAAATGGCCCCAAGAAACAAGCTGATATAGCAATTCTATTATCAAATAAAATCATCTTTCCACCTAAAGTAATCCAAAAAGATAAGGAAGGACACTTCATACTCATCAAAGGAAAAATCTACCAAGATGAACTCTCAATTCTCAACATATATGCTCCAAATACAAGGGCAACCACCTTCATAAAAGAAAGTTTACTAAAGCTCAGAGCACACATTACATCTCACACAAGAATAGTGGGGGACATCAACACCCCACTCTCATCAATGGACAGATCAGAGAAACACAAACTAAACAAAGAAACAGTGAAACTAACAGAAGTTATGAATCAAATGGATTTAACTAATATCTATAGAACATTTTATCCTAAAACAAAACAATATACCTTCTCAGCACCTCATGGTACCTTCTCCAAAACTGACCTATACTCGGTCACAAAACACACCTCAGCAGATATAAGAAGATTGAAATAATTCCATGCACCCTATCAGATCACCACGGACTAAGGCTGGTCTTCATTAACAACAAAAACAACAGAAAGCCCACATACATATGGAAACTGAACAACACTCTACTCAACAATAACTTGGTCAAGGAAGAAATAATGAAAGAAATTAAAGTCTTTTCAGAATTTAATTAAAATGACAGCACAACATACCCAAACTTATGGGTCAGAATAAAAGCAGTGCTAAGAGGAAAGCTCATAGCTCTGAGTGCCTCCAAAAATAAACTGGAAAGAGCATACACTAACAGCTTAACAGCACAGCAGAAAGCTCTAGAACAAAAAGAAACAAATACACCCAAGAGAATTCGACTGCAGGAAATAAGCTCAGGGCTGAAATCAACCAAGTAGAAACAAAAAGAACTGTAGAAAGAATCAACCAAAGCAGGAGCTGGTTCTTGGGGGAAAAAAACCCAACAAGATAGATAAACCCTTAGCCAAATGACCTGATGGCACAAAGACAGTATCCAAATCATCAAAATCAAAAGTGAAAAGGGAGACATCTGTCACTGACAGATACTGAGGAAATCAAAAAAATCATCAGATCCTACAACAAAAGCCTATATTCAACAAAAGTGGAAAATCTAGAGGAAATGGACAATTTTCTAGACAGATACCAGATACCAAAGTTAAATCAGGATCAGATAAATGATCTAAGTAACCCCTAAAGAAATAGAAGCAGCCATTAATAGTCTCGGAACAAAAAAAAAAAAAAAAAAAAAAAAAAAAAAAAAAGCCCAGGACCAGATGGGTTCAATGCAGAGTTCTATCAGACCTTCAAAGAAGACCTAATACCAACACTCTTCAAACTATTCCACAAAATAGAAACAGATGGAGCACTACCCAATTCGTTTTATGAAGCCACAATTAATCTGATACCTAAACCACACACAAAGATCAAAAAAAAGAAATAGAACATTAGACCAATTTTCCTTATGAATATTGAGACAAAAATACTCAAAAACATTCTTGCCAACCGAATCCAAGAACACATCAAAACGATCATCCACCATGATCAATCAAATAGGCTTCATCCTAGGAATGAAGATGGTTCAATATATGAAAATCCATCAATGCAATCCACTACATAAACAAACTCAAAGAAAAAAAAGCGCATGATCATTTCATTAAATGCTGAAAAAGCATTTGACAAAATCCAACACCTCTTCATGATAAAAAGCCTTGGAAAGATCAGGAATTCAAGGCCCATACCTAAACACAGTAAAAGCAATATACAGCAAACCAGTAGCCAACATCAAACTAAACAGAGAGAAACTTGAAGCAATCCCACTGAAATCAGGGACTAGATAAGGCTGTTCACTCTCTCCCTACCTGCTCAATATAGTACTTGAAGTTCTAGCTAGGGTAATTAGACAATGAAAGGTGGTCAAAAGGATTCAAATTGGAAAGGAAGAAGTCAAAGTATCACTATTTGCAGGTGATATCATAGTATACTTAAGTGACCCCACAAATTCCATCTGAGAACTCCTAAACCTGATAAACAACTTCAGCAAAGTGGCAGGATATAAAAATTCACTCAAACAAATCAGCAGTCTTCCCATACTCAAAGGATAAAGTGGCTGAGATAGAAATTAGGGAAATGACACCCTTCACAATAGTCACAAATAATCTTAAATACCTTGGTATGACTCTAACCAAGCATGTGAAAGACCTGTATGACAAGAACTTCAAGTCTCTGAAGAAAGAAATTGAAGAAGATCTTAGAAGATGGAAAAATCTCCCACGTTCGTGGATTGGCAGGATTAATATAGTAAAAATGGCCATATTGCCAAAAGCAGTCTACAGAGTCAATGCAATTCCCATCAAAATTCAAACTGGATTTTCATAGAGTTAGAAAGAGCAATTCTCAAATTCAACTATTATCAACAATAAAATAATTTCTGGCAGAATCACTATCCCTGAGCTCAAGCAATACCGAGCAATAGTGATAAAAACTGCATGGTAGTGGTACAGTGACAGGCAGGTAGATCAATGGAATAGAATTGAAGACCCAGAAATGAACCCTCACACCTACAGTCACTTGATCTTTGACAAAGGAGCTAAAAGCATCCAGTAGAAAAAAGAGCATTTTCACAAATGGTGTTGGGTCAACTGGCAGTCAACATATAGAAGGATGCAAATTGATCGATTTTTTTTATATTTTTATTTTCTATATTCTTTGTTTACATTCCAAAACTGATCCATTTTTATCTCCCTATATAAAGCTTAAGTCCAAGTGGACCAAGGACCTCCACATAAAACCAGATACACTGAATCTAATAGAAGGTGGGGAAGAACCTAGAGCACATGGGCACAGGGGAAAACTTCCTGAAAGAACACCAATATTATATGCTCTAGGATCAAGAATTGACAAATGGGTCCTCATAAAATTGCTAAGCTTCTGTAAGGCAAAGGACAGTGTCAATAGGACAAAACGGCAGCCAACATATTGGGAAAAGATCTTTAGCAATCCTACATCCGAAAAAGGGCTAATATCCAACATATACAAAGAACTCAAGAAGTTAGACTCCAGAGAACCAAATAACCCTATTAAAAATGGGGTACAGAGCTAAACAAAAAATTCTCAACTGAGGAATACCAGATGGCTGAGAAACACCTAAAGAAATGTTTAACATCCTTAATCATCAGGGAAATGCAAATCAAAACAATCCTAAGATTCCACCTCACACCAGTCAGAATGGCCAAGATCAAAAACTCAGGGGACGGCCCACGAGAGTGCAGCAGTGGCTGGTCCAGCCGAAGGGCCATCAGCAGTGGAACCAAGGCAACACAGGGTCCAGTTAGGCCCTGCGCCCACGACCACTGACCTTCGCTGGCCAGCCGGGCTGCAAGCAACTGCGAATTTATGGTGCCTTTCACCGCACAGAAGCCACATCAGAACTCTGCCTCCCGCCAGTCACGAGAGACTCGCCTCCATCTTGGTGAGGTACACAAACATAACCCGAGGCCAACATCGCAGGGGTCTAAGCCCGACGGGTATAGGCCTGCACCCAGGCCCTGGGCTGTTCAGGGCGCCATTGGGGTGCCAACCCAGCCAGGAGGTTTTTTTGCCCGCGCCAGCATGCGCGTCACCATTTTGCCTACAGGACACCAGAGAGCTCTAGCCTCTAGCAGGCAAAGGCAGTAAACAGGCATAGCCTGAGGCTAACAAAGCGGGGGTCTAGGCCCCAACAGGCCCTGGACTGACCCCAAGAACTGGGCAGTTTGGTGGGCCATCTGTGTGTCAACCCGCCCAGGAGGTTGTTAGCCCAGCAGACTCTCCCAGCACTTTCAGGTAGCTCAAGCGCACACGCCCGCCATCCTGGCCACCTGAAAGAAAGACCCAATTAACAGTCATAGCCCGAGGGGAACTTTGCTAGGACCTTGGCCTCCCAGGCTTTTACCTGGACCCAGCGCCTGAGCAGCCAGGCTAGCCTTGTGTGCACCAACCCGGTTGGGAGATCAGCTGCCCAGCAGAGTGATCAGCACACAGAAAAGGTCCGGGCAGCATACACCATCAGCACTCCCTGAAGGTGCAAACGGGCTCCATCTGGTTCACAGACACAATCTGGGGCAAAGCACACTAGAGCTGCAAGGGCACCCAAGAGGAAGACAGCACATCAGCAATCAGCTACAGAGGTAACCCAGCCATATAGTGTTGCAGTAATAGCCCCAGAGCCCCTCAGGAGGCCCAAACACCAGCCAGGGACAAGACCAACTAACTCCAGAGAACAAGATGGCAAAGGGCAAACGCAGGAACGCTACTAACAGAAATCTAGGCAATATGGCAGCATCTGAACCAAACTCTCCAATATCAGCAAGTCCTGGTTATGCCAACACACCAGAGAAACAAGATTTGGATTTAAAATCACAGATCATGATGCTGCTAGAAGAACACAAAAAGGACATAAATGAATCTCTTAAAGAAATACAGGGGAACATGAATAAACTAGAAACCCGTATAATGGAAACAGAAAAATCACGTAAAGAAATGCAGGAGAATAAGGCTCAAGAGATAGAAGCCAATAAAGAAGAAACGCAAAAAAAAACTTAAAGAAATGCAGGAGAACTTGAGTCAAGAGGCAGAAGTCATGAAAGAGGAAACACAAAAATCTCTTAAAGAAGTACAGGAAAACACAAACAAACAAATGATGGAACTGAGAAAAAACATCCTGGATCTAAAATCAGAAGTAGAAACAACTAAGAAATCACAAAGCGAGACAACTTTGGAGATAGAAAACCTTGGGAAGAAATCAGGGGCCATAGATGCAAATATAAACAACAGAATACAAGAGATGGAAGAAAGAATTTCAGATGCCGAAGATACCATAGAAACCATTGACTCAACAGTCAAAGAAAATGCAAAATGCAAAAAGCTTGTATCCCAGAACATCCAGGAAATCCAGGATACAATGAGAAGACCAAATCTAAGGATTATAGGTATAGATGAGAGTGAAGACTTACAACTGAAAGGGCCAGCAAATATCTTTAACAAAATTATGGAAGAAAACTTCCCAACTTAAAGAGAGAGATACCTATGAATATACAAGACGCCAACAGAACTCCAAACAGACTGGATCTGAGCAGAAATACCTCTGGCCACATAATAATTAAAACCCCAAATGCACTAAGCAAAGAAAGAATATTAAAGGCAGTAAGAGAAAAAGGCCAAGTAACATATAAAGGAAGACCTATCAGAATCACACCAGACTTCTCACCAGAGACCATGAAAGCTAGAAGATCCTGGGCAGATCTCATACAAACTCTAAGAGAACACAAATGTCAGCCAAGACTACTATACCCAGCAAAACTCTCAATCACAATAGATGGAGAAACCAAGACATTCCACGACAAAACCAAATTTACACAATATCTTTCCACAAACCCAGCTCTACAAAGAATAATAGGAGGAAAGCTCCAATACAAGGAGGGAAACTACACCCTGGAAAAAGTAAGATAGTAACCTTCCTTCAGCAAACCCAAAAGAAGATAATCACTCAAATATAAAAATAACATAAAAAATGACAGGAAGTAATAATCTCTATTCCTTAATATCTCTTAACATCAATGGACTCAATTCCCCAATAAAAAGACATAGACTAACAGACTGGATAAGGAAACAGGACCCTACATTTTCCTGCATACAGGAAATACTCCTAAATGTCAAAGACAAAAACTACCTTAGAGTAAAAGGCTGGAAGACAATTTTACAAGCCAATGGTCTCGGGAAACGAGCCGGAGTAGCCATTCTAATATCAGATAAAATTGACTTTCAACCTAAAGTCATCAAAAGAGACACCGAGGGACACTTCTTGCTGGTCAAAGGAAAAATCCACCAAGAAGAACTTTCAATTCTGAACATCTATGCTTCAAATACAAGGGCACCCTCATTCGTAAAAGAAACTTTACTAAAGCTCAAAGCACACATTGCACCTAACACAATAATTGTGGGGGACTTCACTCCACTCTCCTCAATGGACAGATCAGGAAAACAGAAACTAAACAGGGACACAGTAAAACTAATTGAAGCTTTGGACCAATTGGATTTGACTCATGTTTATAGAACATTTCACCCTAAAGCAAAAGAATATACCTTTTTCTCAGCACCTTATGGTACCTTCTCCAAAATCGACCATATAATTGGTCACAAGAAAGACCTCAACAAATACAAGAAGATCGAACTAATCCCATGCCTCCTATCAGATCACTATGGTGTAAGAGTGGTTTTCAATAGCAACAAAAACAACAGAAAGCCCACATACACATGGAGGCTGAACAATACTCTACTCAATGACACCTTGGCCAAAGAAGAAATAAAGAAAGAAATTAGAGACTTTTTAGAATTTAATGAAAATGAAGGCACGACATACCCAAATCTTTGTGACACAATGAAAGCAGTGCTAAGAGGAAAATTCATAGCCCTGAGTGCCTCCAAAAAGAAAATGAAAAGAGCATATACTAGCAGCTTAATGACACACCTGAAAGCCCTGGAACAAAAAGAAGCTATTTCACCCAGGAGGAGTAGAAGACAGGAAATCATCAAACTCAGGGCTGAAATCAATGAAGTGGAAACAAAGAGAACCATACAAAGAATCAACGAGTCCAGGAGCTGGTTCTTTGAGAAAATCAACAAGATAGCCAGACTGACCAAAGGGCACAGAGAAAGTATCCAAATTAACAAAATTAGAAATGAAAAGGGAGATATTACAACAGAAACTGAGGAAATCAAAAAAATCATCAGATCCTACTATAAAAGCTTATACTCAACACAACTGGAGAATCTGGAGGAAATTGACAATTTCCTTGAGAGATACCAAATACCAAAATTAAATCAGGACCAAATACATCATCTAAACAGTCCCATAACCCCTAAAGAAATAGAAGGGGTCATAGAAAGTCTTCCAACCAAAAAAAGCACAGGACCAGATGGTTTCAGTGCAGAATTCTATCAGACCTTCAAAGAAGACCTAACACCAATACTCTTCAAACTATTCCACAAAATAGAAACAGAAGGAACCCTACCCAATTCCTTCTACGAAGCCACAATTACGCTGATACCAAAACCACACAAAGATCCAAGAAAGAAAGAAAACTTCAGACCAATCTCCCTTATGAACATCGATGCAAAAATACTCAATAAAATTCTTGCCAACCGAATCCAAGAACACATCAAAACGATCATCCACCATGATCAAGTAGGCTTTATCCCAGGGATGCAGGGTTGGTTCAATATACGGAAATCCATCAATGCAATCCACTACATAAACAAACTCAAAGAAAAAACCACATGGTCATTTCATTGGATGCTGAAAAAGCATTTGACAAAATTCAGCATCCTTTCAGCTTAAAGTCTTGGAAAGAACAGGAATTCAAGGCCCATACCTAAACATCGTTAAAGCAATACACAGCAAACTGGTAGCCAGCATCAAACTAAATGGAGAGAAACTTGAAGCAATCCCACTAAAATCAGGGACTAGACAGGGCTGCCCCCTTTCTCCTTATCTTTTCAATATTGTACTTGAGGTACTAGCTCAGGCAATTCGACAACATAAGGAGGTCAAAGGGATACAAATTGGAAAGGAAGAAGTCAAACTATCATTATTTCCAGATGACATGATAGTCTACCTAAGTGACCCAAAAAACTCCACTAGAGAACTCCTACAGCTGATAAACAACTTCAGCAAAGTGGCAGGTTATAAAATCAACTCAAGCAAATCAGTGGCCTTCCTATACTCAAAGGATAAGCAGGCTGAGAAAGAAATTAGGGAAATGACCCCCTTCACAATAGCCACAAACAGTATAAAGTATCTTGGGGTGACTCTTACCAAACATGTGAAAGATCTGTATGACAAGAACTTCAAGACCCTGAAGAAGGAAATGGAAGAAGACCTTAAAAAATGGGAAAACCTCCCATGCTCATGGATCGGTAGAATCAATATAGTTAAAATGGCCATTCTGCCAAAAGCAATATACAGATTCAATGCAATACCCATCAAAATCCCAACTCAATTCTTCACAGAGTTAGAAAGAGCAATTCTCAAATTCATCTGGAATAACAAAAAACCCAGGATAGCTAAAACTATTCTCAGCAACAAAAGAAAGTCTGGGGGAATCAGTATCCCTGACCTCAAGCAATACTACAGAGCAATAGTGTTAAAAACTGCATGGTATTGGTACAATGACTGGCAGGCAGATCAATGGAACAGGATTGAAAATCCAGAAATGAACCCACACACCTATGGCCACTTGATCCTCGACAAAGGGGCTGAAAACATCCAATGGAAAAAAGATAGCCTTTTCAACAAATGGTGCTGGTTCAACTGGAGGTCAGAATGCAGAAGAATACGAATTGATCCATCCTTGTCTCCTTGTACTAAGCTCAAATCCAAATGGATCAAGGACCTCCACATAAAGCCAGATACTCTGAAGCTAATAGAAAAGAAACTGGGGAAGACCCTTGAGGACATCAGTACAGGGAGAAAGTTTCTGAACAGAACACCAATAGCATATGCTCTAAGATCAAGAATTGACAAATGGGACCTCAGAAAATTACAAAGTTTCTGTAAGGCAAAGGACACCATCAAGAGGACAAATCGGCAACCAACAAATTGGGAAAAGATCTTCACCAATCCTACATCAGATAGAGGGCTTATATCCAATATATATAAAGAACTCAAGAAGTTAGACTCCAGAAAACCAAACAACCCTATTAAAAAATGGGGTACAGAGTTAAACAAAGAATTCTCACCTGAAGAATTTCGGATGGCGGAGAAACATCTTAAAAAATGCTCAACTTCATTAGTCATTAGGGAAATGCAAATCAAAACAACCCTGAGATTTCACCTTACACCAGTCAGAATGGCTAAGATTAAAAATTCAGGAGACAGCAGGTGTTGGCGAGGATGTGGAGAAAGAGGAACACTCCTCCACTGCTGGTGGGGTTGCAAATTGGTACAACCACTCTGGAAATCAGTCTGGAGGTTCCTCCGAAAACTGGGCACCTCACTTCCAGAAGATCCTGCTATACCACTCCTGGGCATATACCCAAAAGATTCCCCAGCATGTAATAAGGATACATGTTCTACTATGTTCATAGCAGCCCTATTTATAATTGCCAGAAGTTGGAAAGAACCCAGGTATCCCTCAACAGAAGAGTGGATGCAAAAAATGTGGTATATCTACACAATGGAGTACTATTCAGCCATTAGAAACAATGAATTCATGAAATTCTTAGGCAAATGGGTGGAGCTGGAGAACATCATACTAAGTGAGGTAATCCAGACTCAAAAGATGAATCATGGTATGCACTCACTAATAAGTGGATATTAACCTAGAAAACTGGAAAACCCAAAACATAATCCACACATCAAATGAGGTACAAGAACGGAGGAGTGGCCCCTTGTTCTGGAAAGACTCAGTGAAGCAGTATAGACCAAAATCAGAACAGGGAAGTGGGAAGGGTTGGGTGGGAAAACAGGGGGAGGGAAGGGGACTGATGGGACTTTCGGGAAGTGAGGGTTCAGAAAAGGGGAAATCATTTGAAATGTAAATAAAGATATCAATAAATTAAAAAAGAAAGAAAGAAAGAAAGAAAGAAAGAAAGAAAGAAAGAAAGAAAGAAAGAAAGAAAGAAAGAAAGAAAGAAAGAAAGAAAGAAAGAAAGAAAGACAGACAGACCTCAGGGGACAGCAAATGCTGGAGAGGATGTGGAGAAAGAGGAACAGTCCTCCATTGCTGGTGGGACTGCAAGTTGGTAAAATCACTTTGAAAATCAGTTTGGTAGTTCCTCAGAAAACTGGACATAGTATTACCAGAGGACCCAACTATACCACTCCTGGGTATATACCCAGAAGATGCTCCAACATGTAATAAGGACACATGCTCCACTATATTCATAGCAGCCTTATTTATAATAGCCAGAAGCTATTGAACCCAGATGTTCCTCAATAGAGGAATGGATACAGAAAATGTGATACATTTACACAATGGAGTACTACTCAGCTATTAAAAACAATGAATTCATGAAATTCTTAGGCAAATGGATGGAGCTAGAAACTATCATCCTCAGTGAGGTAACCCAATCACAAAAGAACACACACGGTATGCACTCACTGGTAAGTGGTTAATTAGCCCAAAAGCTTGGACTACCCAAGATACAACTCACAGACAACATGAAGCTCAAAAAGAAGGAAGACCAAAGTGTGAATACTTTGATCCTTATTAGAAAGTGGATCAAAATACCCATGACTCAGCCGGGAGGTGGGGGTGCACGCCTGTAATCCCAGCACTCTGGGAGGCAGAGGCAGGCGGATTTCTGAGTTCGAGGCCAGCCTGGTCTACAGAGTGAGTTATAGGACAGCCAGGGCTATTCAGAGAAACCCTGTCTTGAAAAAAACAAATCCAAAAAACACCCCCAAAAAAACAAACAAACAAAAAAAACCAAAAACAAACAAACAAAAAAACCTATGGCTCACAGCCAACAAATAGAATGAGCATAGGGTCCCCAATGGAGCAGCTAGAGAAAGGACCCATGGAGCTGAAGAAGTTTGCAGCCCTCAGAAGGAATAATATGTACCAACCAGTACCTGCAGAGCTCCCAGGGACTAAACCACTAACCAAAGAGTACACATGGAGGGACCCATGGCTCCAGCTACATATGCAGCAGAAGATGACCAGTTCAGACATCAATGAGAGGAAAGGCCACTGGTCCTGTGAAGGCTCAATTCCCCAGAATAGGGGAATGCAAGTCAGGAAATTGGGGGAGTATGTGGGAGGGAGGGTTGGTAAGAGGAAGGGGGATGGGCTAGGGGGTTTTCGGAGGGCTAACTAGGAAAGGGAATATCATTTGAAATGTAAATAAAGCAAATATCTAATAAAAAAAAAAACCTTGGGTTGTTTTTTTTTTTTGGTTTGGTTTTATTTATGTATATGTATAACTGTGTGAGTTTATTTGTACCATATATGCTCATATATCTGTAAAAGCCAAGGGCATCACATCTTCTGAGCTGGAGATATAGGCAGTTATGAGCCATCTGACATGGATGCTGGGAACTAAACCTGGTCCTCTGCAAGATCACCACGCACCGCCAGCCCCTTATAAAGCATCTTTTGTTTAAAACTAAGTATCAACATGTGAATACCTAAATAGCAAATCAAACTAATAAAAACAATGAAGAAATGTAAATACCCAGTGCCAAAACTGTAACCAAAATTTTTAACATACAAAAAGAAAAAAAAAAAAAACCTTATTTCAGATTTCATACAATGCTTTATTTTCAGGCTAGTAGTCAAACCCAGGGCTTTAGGTATGTGAGTCAAATGTTCTATTACAGATCTACACCCTCAGCCCCACATATGTCCTTTTAAAACAAAGTATATAGGATAGCTAAAGTGTTAAAGACAATTAAAATAATCTAGTTTTATAGGAAGGTATAATCTCCTAGATATAGAATTTACATTGTATTTTAATTATTGTTTAAGCCAAATTCTGAGACAATAACAAATATTAAAAATACATTCTATATGATGCTAAGACATAATTTTATAAAACCTGAACATCTTTGGAAATCTTGTATTTCATAAAATCCATACTCTCGGCTGTTTAGAGTTTTAATGACCCTAACTGGCCCTTCATCACAATAGGCTATAGACTCAGAGCTGTGGATAAAGTAGGACACTGTGTAATTTGATTTACTGAGCAAGTGCTTCCTCAGTACTAATCTGCACAGTCCAACTTTTAATTTTAAAAGGTTTTGTAATTAAAACCAGAGTGACAGCAAAATCCTGGGACCATGATAAACAGTACAGAGTATGACCTCCTTCACTTCAACCTCCTATGGAAACACAACAAACTCAAAATTGCCCCTGCTCTCGTCATGCCTTCGTCAGTAGTCAAATTGTAATTATGGAATACAAAAACAACAAAATTGACTATTCATATTACTGAATTAATTATTAACACAGGTAGCAAATTTAATCATTAGCCATATTTCAGGTGGCATAACTAGCTATTCAGTGTGCAATTAAAGGTTCTCATCTGGCACAGGAATTAAAACTTCAATAAATTCAATTGTTTTTATTTTTGTTTAGGGGGAGGGTCTCATTCTGAATCCTAAGCTTGCCTTGAACTGATTGTGTAGCCAAGATTGGTCTTAAACTAGGGATCTTTCTGCATTAGCCTGAGTACCAAGTCTATTTAAAAAAAAAAAAAAAAAAAAAAAAAAAAAAAAAAAACTTCCTGAAGAACATAAAAACAGAAATTATAGTTCACCTGAAATAAATATATAAAAATTTTATAATTAACAGCCATGACAAAAGTTTTAAACATTTAACATATACAGTTGGTACAGTATCTGCTATCTTTAAAAACCTTAAAACATTTTTGTTTACCTTTAGATATTATCATGAAACTTACAACTGACGTTGTAGTAACAAAGCCAACCAATGGCAAATGTAGTACAATTTGTATTTCTGAAACTTCATTTTCCATGAAGTTAATATTTTATGACGAGTTTTCAGTTTTCTTTAATAACATATAGAATATACAATATATAAACATTGTTTATCCCCTAAATTAAAATCACTTTTGTTTTTCAAATGCTAAATTTATCAAGAGATAAACATGTGAGTATGTGAGTGTGTGTGTGTGGGGGGGGGGTTGTTGTTGTTTTTAAGAAATTTGCCCCCCCCCCAGCCATTTTCACATTTGGAGACTCCACAGCCTTCTGTGCACAGCCCACCAGGAGAGAGTGATCTCCCAGCAGTGCTTTCACTTTTGAGCACAGCACAGAGGTGAGATCTCCACCTTCTCTCTGGAAGGGAACAGCTAGGAGCACACAGAGCATAAGATCAGTGGAGCAGCTGGGACAGAGGTCTTCAGGCTGCCATTTGCACCAGGAAACCAGGTGGCTCCACAGCCTTCTGTGCACAGACCCTGACAGAAGAGAGTTGGTCTCCCAGAAGTATGGACACAGGCTTATAGGCCCACAGGAGGGACAAGCTGCAGCCAGAGACAGCAAGACCAACCAGCACCAGAAAAATCCAGAGGGTGAAAGGCAAGCACAAGAACCCTACCAACAAGAAACCAAGGCTACTTGGCAACATCAGAACCCAGTTCTCCCACCACAAATCCCAGATACTCCAACACACTGGAAAAGCAATAGTTGAATTTAAAATCTTATCTCATGATGCTGATAGCCAGCTTCAAGGAGGACTTAAATAACTCCCTTAAAGAAATACAGGAGAACATGGGTCAACAGGTAAAATCGGAAAAGCAAGAGTTAGATTTAAAATCTTATCTCATGATGCTGATAACCGGCTTCAAGGAGGACTTAAATAACTCCCTTAAAGAAATACAGGAGAACATGGGTCAACAGGTAAAATCCCCTAAAGAGGAAACAAAAAAATCCTTCAAAGAAATACAGGAGAACATGGGTCAACAGACAGAAGCCCTTAAAGAGGAAACACAAAAATCCCTTAAAGAATTATAGGAAAACACAAACAATCAAGTGAAGGAACTGAACAAAACCATCCAAGATCTAAAAGTGGAAGTAGAAACAAATAAATCACAAAGTGAAAAATCTCTGGAGATAGAAAACCTTGGAAGGAATTCAGGAGTCATAGATGCAAGCATCAATAAGAGAATACAAGAGATAGAAGAAAGAATCTTGGGTGCTGAAGATACCATAGAAAACATTGACACAACAGCCAAAGAAAATGTAAAATGCATAAAGCTGGTAACCCAAAACTTCAAGAAAATCCAGAACACAATGAGAAGACCAAACCTAAGGATTATAGGTATAGAAGAGAGCAAAGATTTCCACCTTTAAGGGACAGTAAATATCTTCAACAAAATTAAAGAAGAAAACTACCCTAACCTAAAGAAAGAGATGCCCATGAACATATAAGAAGCCTACAGAACTCTAAACAGACTGAACTAGAACAGAAACTCCTCCCAGCACATAATAATCAAAACACCAAATGCACTAAACAAAGAAAGAGTATTAAAAGCAGTAAGAGAAAAGGTGCAAGTAACATATAAAGGCAGACCTATCAGAATTACATCAGACTTCTCACCAGACCCCATGAAAGCTAGAAAATTCTGGGCAAATATCATACAGACCCTAAGAGAACACATATGCCAACCCAGATTACTATACCCAGCAAAACTCTCAATCACCATAAATGGAGAAACCAAGATATTCCATGATAAAACCAAATTTACACACTATCTTCCCACAAATCCAGTTCTACAAAGAATAATTGATAGAAAATGCCAACACAAGGAGGGAAACTACACCCTAGAAAAAGCAAGAAAATTATCTTCCAACAAACCGAAAAGAAGATAACCACACAAACATAAAAATAACACCAAAAATAATAGAAAGCAACAATCACTATTCCTTAATATCTCTTAACATCAATGGAATCAATTCTCCAATAAAAAGACATAGACTGACATAAATATTTTTCATGTAAATCTTCAGTTTTATCAGAAAATGTTTGTAATTCCTCTTTCAATTAATTTAGTAATGTTTTTATGACAACCATTTCATCTGCATTATTTTTCATGATAATCTTCAATTTTAACAAGTTTTTCTATATATTTCTTCTATTTTATCAGAAATGTTTTCAATGTAATTCTCTGATTTTAATCACAAAATGGTTTTAATTCCACCTTCAATTACTTTAGAAAGGTTTTTTTGTCTACCATTTTATCTGTATAATTTTCCATGAAATAGTTAATCTTAATGTGTTTTTCTATATATTTCTTGAATTTTATCAGAAATATTATCCATGTAAATCTTCAACTTTATCAGAAAATGTTTATAATTCCACTTTCAATCAACTTAGTAATACTTTTATGCCTACCATTACTATATCTATATAAAATTTTCCATGATTATCTTCAAAAAAAAAAAAAGAAAGAAAGAAAAAATTTGGCTTGTTTTGTCAGGCAGTTAAGACAAGGTTTCACTCTGTGGTCCATGCTAGCTTGATATTTGCTTTGTAGATCAAACTCCTGAGCCTCTTACTTTAGCTTCCAAATATTGTAAGCATATGCCACAACTTCTTGCTAATATTAAGAAATGTTAACAGACCTATGTTTTACTAGAGTTATGACTTTTTATCTCTACAATGAAAACAAAACAAAACATTCAATTATTAAAATGATTAAGTATAAACTTCAGTTTAATATTAAAGTTCAGTTATTGAAATTCAGTGTTTATTCATGCTCTTGAATAAACCAAAATTCTATTTCTATTTGTCTTCTTGAATAACATTACTTTGTTATTATTACAGTCAGAATTCTTTTTTATGTTTTTTTTTTTTTTTTTTGGTTTTTTTTATCCGAGACAGGGTTTCTCTGTGTAGCCCTGGCTGTCCTGGAGCTTACTCTGTAGACCAGGCTGGCCTCGAACTCAGAAATCCACCTGCCTCTGCCTCCCAGAGTGTTGGGATTACAGGCGTGTGCCACCACCGCCCGGCTACAGTCAGAATTCTTAAATCTCAACATAACACCCAAAGACTAATATAAATTTTAATTAATGATGTTCACGTTACTAAAGTATGGTTTTTATTTTAAATTATGCTAACACACAGTATAATGCACAGACAAGTATTATATAAGCTGGAAAGGCTAAATAGAACTGCCATAAATTTTAAGGTAAAATTGTAATACATAATATTTTAATCTTATTCATAAAGATATATTTTATCAACACTGAAATAATGAAAGGTTAATTATATCAAGTCAAGGAGAGCTAGGAAAGTTTTGAACCAAGCATTGGCCTGGCCAAAACTAAAACCTCCAACTTGATTGTTTCTTTATTCCTCAGTCTCAATGTCCAAGAAGATAGTAGAGTTAATTCATTTTATTTTGTTGCCTGGCAGAGCAATTAAAGGTTTGTCCTGTGTGTGTGTGTGTGTGTGTGTGTGTGTGTGTGTGTGTGTGTATACATACATACATACATACATACATATATATATATACATACATACATACATACATATATATATATATATATATATATATATATATATATATATATATATATATATATATATATATATATGGCCTGAGGCCTTTTGTAGGTTTAACTTTATTTTTTCTTTCACCTATACTGACTGTTTGTATTCTTCATGGGCTTTCCTGTCTCCTAACAATATCTGCCCTGGCTCAGCTCAGCTTTCTATCTCAACTGTTAACAACTGTTTTCTCTTCTCACTGTACTCTCTCACCCTATTCTTCTGTCTCCTTTTGAATCCTGACTCCTGAATCCTACTCCCCTCCTCATCTCTCAGCCTCTGCTGTTTTTTCATATCCTCTCCTGTTCCCAGAATTCCAAATGGCAACAAACACTGAAGAGCATAGAGCCCTTTAAAGGGCCAGGCACAAAAAAATATATCATGCTACAACATGTAAAGAATTTACTGGGCTTTTTAATATTAAATAATTAATGCTTTATAAGTATTCGTGCTGTATTTTGATCTTTCTAGGGATTCCCGGTTTGAGCTGATTATAAATTAGCACAATTGTTCTTACCTTTACGCCTTGAATGAGACCATTCATGAGGAATGTGTGTTGAGGAAATGTTTCATGTAAAACCTATAAAAGCAAACAAACATCAAGATATACTAAAATACAAATGGTGAAGATTTTATATTTTATTATTAGAAGGCTAAAAAAATAAGATCAACTGTAAAGGCAAATACTAACTGTAAATGAAATCTTAAAAAGACAAACAAATGAACAAGTCCCTTCAGTCAGGGCTACAGAGTAAAACCTTGTCTCACAACTAAAATAAATACCTTGAAGAAATGAAAAGGCAGCAACATAATAAAATACTATGCAACAACCAGACAAAGTAAGCCCCAGCACTCATAGGTGATTTTGTCATAAATTACAGCTAAAGGAGTATCCAATAAAGAATATATTTTTTGCTGCAACATAAGTGTTTATTCCCAAAGGATGATTCAAAACTCAAGGATGGACTCATGGTTCATCACTTGAGGGTAGTCTAGGAAAAAAAAAAACAATCAAGCCTTAAATGTGCATTATAGTGATCCTAATCTAGCTTGTAGAAAACTCAAAAATAGCTTTTAAGAAAACATTTTTGCTCAAATACAATGATCAGCACCTAATTAAAGATATAGATATTGATATAGATATAGATAGATATATGAATGAAATGGGGAGAAGAAGATACTATAAGTAATAAACACCAAAAATCTGATTTAAGAGGAAAAAAAAATCCAGTGACTTGAGAGATGGCTTAGCAGTTAAAAGTACCTGATGCTCTTTCAGAAGATCCAAGGCTAGTACCCAGTAGCCACATGGCATAATTTACAACTGACTATAGCTCTACTTCAGGGGATACATCAGCCTTTAAGGCGTCTATGGGCAGCTATACTCTCATGCACATGCTATACTGACACATACTCACAAATATCTTTTTTTAAAAAACTATTAAAATGTGACCCAAATATCAAAGGTACATACCCCCTCATCAAAGCTGATAGTTAAATAAATGTATAAAAAAGTAAAATATATCATTTAAAAATGCATACCAAATCAAGATAGCTACAAGACATTTGTAAGACAATCTATTGGATCTACCAGCCAATATTAAAAAAAAAAAAAAAAAAAAGATGACAGTAAATACAAACAAGGATAGGGGCCAGCAGAAATTGAAACCAATCTGAAAAAGCTGTATTCTGAAACACAATGTTCTAAAAAAGAAACACTACATAGAATAGTAAAAAAGATTACTGTTTGTCATTGTCATGTCGACTGCCCTGGAGTAGCTGATTTTTAAAAAGGAGGCTTACAAGGATCATGGCTGTGGAATATAGGAAATCTTTTTATTACCTTCCTCTCATTTTTTTTTATGAAATCAAAACTTTTAATAATGAAAGAAATTAAAATATATTTACATTGTATTTCCAATCTTGGTATTTAAGCTCTATTTTTTCTATTGAAAATGAGAGTGAATCAAAGTTATTAGAAAATTCTTTCAATAGCAAATTTCAACATTTAGAAGGATGTATAACTCTTTTTTTAAAAAAGGGGGAGCCAATCTGGCCACAAACAGAGACAGTTTGACCCATCAGGAGTTCTGATACACTAGGCTCAGAGGAGATCTGCCAAAGCCAAGCTCACAGATCAGGTGCTCCAGACTACCTCCCACACCCAGAGATAGCCTTACCCAAGGAGATGCATCATAACCAGGCTCACAGGAGGGACAGACTCCAGTCAGAGACCAGTTAACACCAGATGTTAACCAGATGGCAAGAGGCAAACTCAAGAATATATGTAACAGAAACCAATGCCACTTGGCACCATCAGAAGTCAGTTGTCCCACCACAGCAAGCCCTGAGACACACCTGAAAAGCAAGATTCTAACCTAAAATCCCATCTCATGAAGTTGACTGATGACCTTAAGAAGGACACAAAATAACTCCCTTAAAGAAATACAGGAGAACACAGGTAAATAGACAGAAGTCCTTAAAGAGGAAACACATAAATCCTTTAAAGAAATACAGAAAAACACAATCAAACAGGTGAAGAAATTGAATAAAACCTTCCAGGATCTAAAAATGGAAATAGAAACAATAAAGATATCACAGAGAGGGGCAATCCTGGAGGTTGAAAACCAAGGAAACCAAGGAAAGAAATCAGGAGTTACAGATCACCAACAGAATACAAGAAAAGTAGAGAGATTCCTAGGCATAGATGATACCCATAAAAATATTGGCACAACAGTCATAGAAAATACAAAGTGAATAAAAGCTCCTAACCCAAAACATCCAGGATATTCAGGACACAATGAAAAGACCAAACCTAAGAATAATAAGTATAAAATAGAGTGAAGATTCCAAATTCAAAGGGCCAGGAAACATCTTCAACCAAGTCAAGGAAGAAAACTTCCCTAACCTAAAGAAAGACATGCCCACAGGGCTGGAGAGATAGCCCAGCAGTTAAGATCACTGACTGCTCTCCCAGAGGTCCTGAGTTCAGTTCCCAGCAACCACATGGTGGCTGGCTCACAACCATCTGTAAAGGGATCTGATGCACTCTTCTGGTGTGAGTCTGAAGACAGCTACAGTGTACTCATATAAATAAAAATAAATAAATCTGAGAGAGAGAGAGACAGAGAAGCAGAGAGAGAGAGATCCAGCCCATAAATGTACAAGAAGCCTACAGAACACCAAATAGATTGGACTAGAAAAGAAATTCCTCCCATCACATAATATTCAAAACACAAAATGCACATCAAAAGCTGTAAAGGGGAAAGGCCAAATAACATAGAAAGGCAGACCTATTAGAATTACACTAGACTTCTCAACAGAGACTCTAAAAGACAGAAGATTTTGAACAGATATCATACAAATCCTAAGAGAACACACATGCCACCCTAGGCTATTATACACAGCAAACTCAATCACCATAATGGAGAAACTATTCCATGACAAAACCAAATTTAAACAATATCATTCCACTAATCCAGGCCTATAGAGGATAATAGAAGGAAAACTCAAATACCCACCAACAAAGAGAGAAACTACACCCATGATAAACCAAGACATCAATCATCTCACAACAAACCCCAAAGAAGAGAACCACAAAAACATAATATCATCTCTAACAATAAAAATAACAAGAACTAACAACCACTGGTCTTTAATATTGTTCAACATCAATGGACTCATTGCCCAATAAAAAGACACAGACTAACAGACTGGATACTTAAACAGGACCTAGCATTTTGTTGGATTCAGGAAATACACATCAGTGACAAAGACAAATACTACCACGTATAAAGCACTTACCTATTTTCTATTTATTATGTCTTTAAATCAAAACCCATTAACATCCAAATAAAGAAACAATTTCAACAATGCCTTGTATTTCATATACACCATGTCTAAAGGTCCAGTAGTACTTACAGTCAACATTGGAGTTGTTAACAGGCCCCACGCAAAGAATTCAAAGAAGATGACAATAGCAGCATGGTAAACACTTGGCTGGCCAAAACCTTGTAGCTGAAAAGGAAAGAAAGCCATTACAAACAATAATAAACATAAGATATTATCATCAATGGCATGAAGAAATATACAAACTTTGGACCATCACTATCACTTAAAATAAAACCATACTGGGGTCCAACTATGTATTGTTTATTTTTCATCACTGTGATAAAAAGCTATGGCCAAAAGCAACTTAAGGAAGAGTTTATTTTAGCTTACAGTTGCAGAAAGAGAATCTATAATGGCAGAAGGTAGGGAGTGGAAGCATGAAGAAAGCAGCTAGAACAGATGGCTGAGAGATTACTACAGAGAGACTACCAGGACACTCTCACCTGTGTTGGTTTGAATGTGCTAGGCCCGTGGGAAGTGGCACTATTAGGAGGTGTGGCCTTGTTGGAGGAACTGTGTCACTGTTTGAGTGGGTTCCTAGTGCTCAAGCTTAGCTCAGTGTAGAAGAGAGAGCCTCCTCCTGGCTGCCTGCAGAAACCAGTCTTCTAGCTACCTTCATATTAAGATATAGAATTCTCAGCTCCTCCAGCATCATGTCTGCCTGCATGCTGCCATGCTTCTCACAATGATGAATAATGAATCGTAATCAAATGTTTCCCTTTATAGGAGTTGCCTTGGTCATGATGTCTCTTCAAAGCAATGCAAACCCCAACTAAGATATCACTCAAACCACCACTATTCCACTCTCTGGCATCCCCACAGGATCACAGCCATCGTCATAATGCAAAATGCACTTAGTCCAACTACAAAAGTTCAGTAGTCTTTAACAGTTTAAACACCATTTAAAAATCCAAAGTCAAAGCCAAGTGTGGTGGCACACCTTTAATCCCACCACTGGGGAGACAGAAGCAGGCAAATCTCTGGGATTAGTGTTAGGGCAACCTGGTCTACAAAGAGAGTTCCAAGGCAGCCAGCACTGCAGAGAGAAGCCCTGTCTTGAAAAACAAACAAGCATTAAAAAAGTTTACAGTCTCCTTTGATACTTAAGGTAATTTCTTAACCGTGATTCCTTGTAAAATAGAAAGGCAAATTACACACTTCTAATATCCAATGGCATAGAACATATATTTCAATTCCTTCCAACAGAGGGGAACAAAGCAAGACTCCAAACCACCAAAGCAAACACAACATCCTATAGTTTCATGTCCATTAACAGAAACTTTAGTTTCAAGGAGTTTGGTTCAGCCCCTCTAGTTTTGCTGCCTGCAATTTCTCCAGGGCTGGTCTTATGGCTCCATCATCTCCAACATCTCAGTGTCTCCACTGTAACCCAGGCTTCTTATACAGCTTCACTCAATGGCCTCTCTGGGCATCTTGGCCTCTTAGGGACTTCCTGCAGCAACTCCAATATTACTACATATTACCTGGCCTCAGCAGTTCTCTGTAGTCATGGAGGAAGAAACCAAAATGACCTCACTCTGGTATCTTTCATACTTCCAAAGCCAGCACAGTGTGGCTTATACTGCTATATTCCTGCTAATTCTACTACCAGTTTAGAATGAATCCTTCTTTCCCTTTGACTACATTAGCTACAAGTTTGTTAAGTGGAAACTGCTTTCCAGGAACAAAACAAATCAAAACAAAACAAAAACCCTAAGGCTGTGGTTCTGAACTCATAGGTCACAACCCTTTTGGGACCCAAGGACCCTTTCATAGGAGTCACCTAAGACAATGGGAAAAGACATATTTATATTATGATTCACATAGTAACAAAATTACAGTTATGAAGTAGTAATCAAAATAATTTTATGGTTTGATATCACCACAACATGAGGAACTGTTTTAAAGGGGTGCAGCTTTAAGGTTGAGAACTACTGCCCTAGGGCTTTTCCTTTCAGGAACTGAAAGCTTACTGAGAAGTATGTGTGGGGTGAGGTGGGGGGTGTATTGCTCTCAGGGTACCCTTTCCTTAGTTCCAAGGAGAGGAGAAGGCCTCCCAATGGTGCTAATCTCTTAATATTTACTCCTTCAGCACAAGCCTTTGCTATGTTAGGCTTCCTAATGCTCCTTTTCGACTTCCTGTCCTTAATTCCCCTTTACACTATTATTTTCTGAAGGATTTCTAATAAATTTATGACTTGTTTCAGTTTATCATCTAGCTCCCTGGAATGGAAGCACCCTCAAAAAAGTGAAAGTAAAACCCTGTTATCTTCTCTGATCCATCCATACCCTCTGCAGCACTCAATTTGTCTTTTACATCCTGGCTGGTTCCACTCCACTGCTGATGCTGCTCTTGATAGTCATTCCAGTGTACTGACATCTCCAAAACTGCAGGGCAGGGGACCCTTGCTGCAACTGGACTACACTTTCACCAGTAGCCTCTCGTAGGATATCTTTAAGGACTCCTGCCCTGCCACACAGTTGCCAAGCCTCAGCTGCTCTTTATGGCACCTTCATACCTTCAAAACAAGCATCACCTAAGTAACTACCACATTTGGCTGCCAGCACAAGGTACAGCCTTGGCCATATCATGTCTGGAACAAAGCTCTGTGTGCTGACTCTCAGGAAACACTTCCCAGAAGATTTCACATCAATGATACTCTTCCTCCTCCTCTTCCTCCTCTTTTTTGCTTTGTTGACCACGCTGGCCTCAAACTCACAGGGATTCACCTACTTCTCCCTCTGGAGTACTGGAATTAAAAGCCTATACCACCATGGTCCAGCTGCTGCTCTCTTTTCTTTTTTTCCAACATATTTTTATGGATTATCTGGGTATTTTATATAATGTACCCTAATCACATTTGCTTCCCTCCTCTCTTATGCCCTTGGCCAAAAAAAGCAAAGCAAAACAAAACAAAACACCAAGTTCAATTTGCATTGTCTAAATACTCATCAGAGCATGATCAAACTCCCAGTGGCCAGCCACTTACAGATAACTGAGCCCTACACACATACCACCACCACCACCACCACCACCACCACCACCACCACCACCACCACCACCACCACCACAAGCCATCAACTGTGAAGAGATACATTTCATCATTTTTATCACAACTTTTAAGGACTCACTTCAATGGCTTCCTGTCTAGACATTTTATTGGGGAGTAAGGGGAGGCTTCTGGAGGAGGTGAGTTTGCCACAGAAGCCTTCAATGTTTCTCATTCTCAGTTATGAGTTTTCAGTCTTTGATACCACTGCAAAAGAAGCTTTCCTGGCCATAACAGCCAGTGGCAGCATACATCATGAATTTCTACATGGTTTGTGGAGGCAGCACAGACATGGACCACCTCAACATGACATTCTGCAGCAACATGGACCACAAACAACAACACAGCTCATGGATGAAGTGGGCCACAGACACCACCACAGCACTCTGTGGAATCATTAACCACAGACATCAGCATGCCTCCTACAGCAACAGGAATCACAAACACCAACATAAATCCCAGCAGCAACTTGAGCCACCAGACCACCAATACCAGAATGACCATGAATGGAGCCCCAATCCTGAAAACGAACCATTCTCCATCTTGGATATCCCACTTTTGCTCAGATCCAGGGTAATTGTGCACTGTGCAATGTGGTAGGGGGCAGAGCCTGCTCTAGCTCCAAACTGCTGAATACTACCCAACAACAATGTGCAGCCTACTCCCACACCAGTTGCCTCCTAGTCATGTATCTTGTTCCACCTTTCTCCACTGCTCCACTTTACCCACCTTTCCATTACACTTTGATTTAACATTGCAAACTGCCGTGTGTCACACAATATATTTGTTTGCCCAAACAGCTTTACATGTAAATACTTATTGCAATGAGTCATTGGTCTGGTTCAAAGTTTCTGGTTTCTGAAGCACTCCTCTTGGATTCTGATACTGCCCAGAGTCAGGGTTATCTTGTGGCTGGGCAGGGTATCTGGGGGCAAGATCCGTCAGAGTTCCCAAATCACTTAGCACAATTCTTCGTGCTTGCAAGAAACACAGGCAGAACCACAGCCCAGAGCTCTCCTCCTCCAAACAGGGCGAGCAGTGTGAACTACAGCAGCAGCAACAACAGCAACAGCAGCTCCATACTGTGGGCCAGCCCACTGGTCCTAGCCAGGCCCTACTCAGAAACAATATTCTCCTTTTTGTAATTCTTTTTATTAAAAAAAAAAAAAAGTTTGCTGCAAATATGATTACAAGCATGGAGCCAACCACTGGAGTGTGGTCAACCTACCAAATGCTACTCAAAAGAAAATAGACTCTCCATTTCCCCTGAAACCAATTAACCAATCATATCAATTGAACCTGATCTAGGGCAGCATCTCTGGTTCAGCTGTCTCCTCTTACTACTTTTCCTTGTGTCCTCAAATATTTGTTAACCTTCCACTCACTGATCTTTCTACACTTACCCAATACTCCACTGAAAAGCTTAAAAAATAACTTATGAATTACTGCTGTCCGTGGACCTTTCTTTTCACAATATGACACTGTGGCTGAAAATATATGTAGCTCAGTGGCAGAGCAAATGTTTAGTTTGAAGTGAGACCTTTGCTTGAAACTCCAGCACAACTTAAAAAAATAAATTGTGGAACTCTGTTACTGATACTACTTTCAGTTCTTCCTGTTGCTCAGCAACCTGTTCTGAGAAACAAAAGTCAAGGGAAATAACAGACTTGTGAACTTAAAACATTTTGAGTTCTCATGTGGGAAAATGTCTTGTATCCACAGGAAGGTAAGAACATAGACTTTTTCCATTAAAGCTTACATCAACAATCATCAAGCTACCACACTTTGGAGATGATGAGCTAAGATGGCTTACTCCTATCAAACTTCCAGAAAATGTAGAAACACAAGGAACCCAAGTAAAAGAAGCAGAATTTCAGATTGATATCCCAAAGAACTATCAACAAAAGAGGTTGATTTAAGCAGCTACGTAATAGCAGTTTGTACAGCAATTATTAACTACTGTAATCCTATCTCTGACCTCATGCTAAAGATGAAACTTTTAAGAATTTTCATGAGATCTTTTATAGCTGTTTAATTTCATCTCTTACAAATACATAAATCAGCAGATCCAGCACTCCAGACCCCCTCCCATACCAAGACAGCTTGACTCCCAGAAGCTCCCACACAACCAGGCTCACAGGCAGATCACCCTTGACCTAATACTTGGCCTAACTGGACCCCCACAGGTTCCAGCAGAGGCAGATCCTATCCACCCTGCCCTGCCAGAGAGACACATCTTCCATCCAGCCCACAACTCAGCTCTAGGCATACCCTGAGACACCTTGACTCCCAAAGGTTCCTTCACAATCAGGTTTACAGGTTCTCAGGAGGTACAGGATCCAGTTAGACAGCAAAAACAGGCAACGCCTGAGACAACCAGATGGTGAGAGACAAGCTCAAGAACATATGCAACAGAAACCAATGCAACTTGGCACCATCAGAACTCAGTTCTCCCACAATAGCAAGTCATGGATATCCCAACACACTTGAAAAGCAAGAGTCCAACCTAAAATCCCATCTTATGAGGATGATAGAGGACATAAATAACTCCCTTAAAGAAATACAGGAGAACACAGGTAAATAGACAGAAGTCCTTAAAGAGGAAACACATAAATCCCTTTTTAAAAAAACAGAAAAGCACAATCATACAGGTGAAGGAGTTGAACAAAACCTTCCAGGATATAAAAATAGAAATAAAAACAATAAAGAAATTACAAAGGAGGCAACCCAGGAGTTGGAAAAACTAGGAAAGTGATCAGGAGTTACAGAGAATCAGGAGATAGATGAGAGAATCTCAGGCATAGAAAATACCCATAGAAAATACGGCACAACAGTTAAAGAAAATACAAAGTGAAAAAAAGCTCCTAACCCAAAATATCCAGGATATTCAGGACACAATGAAAAGACCAAACCTAAGAATAATAAGTATAAAATAGAGTGAAGATTCCAAATTCAAAGGGCCAGGAAACATCTTCAACCAAGTCAAGAAAGAAAACTTCCCTAACCTAAAGAAAGACATGCCCACAGCGCTGGAGAGATAGTCCAGCAGTTAAGATCACTGACTGCTCTCCCAGAGGTCCTGAGTTCAGTTCCCAGCAACCACATGGTAGCTGGCTCACAACCATCTGTAAAGGGATTTGATGCACTCTTCTGGTGTGAGTCTGAAGACAGCTACAGTGTACTCATATAAATAAAAATAAATAAATCTGAGAGAGACAGAGAGACAGAGAGACAGAGAGACAGAGAGAAAGACAGAGACAGAGACAGAGACAGAGAGGCAGAGAGAGAGAGAGATCCAGACCCATAAATGTACAAGAAGCCTACAGAACACCAAATAGATTGGACTAGAAAAGAAATTCCTCCCATCACATAATATTCAAAACACAAAATGCACAGATCAAAAGCTGTAAAGGGCACCAGTCAGAATGGCTAAGGTCAAAAACTCAGGAGACAGCAGGTGTTGGCGAGGATGTGGAGAAAGAGGAACACTCCTCCCCTGCTGGTGGGGCTATAAGATGGTACAACCACTTTGGAAATCAGTCTGGCGGTTCCTCAGAAAAATGGACATGACACTTCCGGAGGACCCTGCTATACCTCTCCTGGGCATATACCCAAAGGATTCCCCGGCATGCAATAAAGACACATGCTCCATTATGTTCATAGCAGCCTTATTTATAATAGCCAGAAGCTGGAAAGAACCCAGATGCCCCTCAAAGGAGGAATGGATACAGAAAATGTGGTATATTTACACAATGGAATACTACTCAGCAATTAGAAACAATGAATTCACAAAATTTTTAGGCAAATGGTTTGATCTGGAAAATATCATCCTAAGTGAGGTAATCCAGTCACAAAAGAATACACATGGAATGCAATCTCTGATAAGTGGATATTAATTAGCCCAGAAGCCCTGAATACCCAAGGCACAAATCGCATAACAAATGACTCCCATGAAGAAGTATGGAGAAGGTCCTGATCCTGGAAAGGATTGATCTAGCATTGGAGGGGAATATAAGGACAGAGAAAAAAAGGAGGGAGGTGATTGGAGAATGGATGGAGAGAAGAAGGTTTATGGGACATATGGAGAGGGGGGATCCGGGAAAGGGGAAATCATTTGGAATGTAAACAAAGAATATAAAAATAAAAATATTAAAAAAAAAAAAGCTGTAAAGGGGAAAGGCCAAATAACATAGAAAGGCAGACCTATTAGAATTACACTAGACTTCTCAACAGAGACTCTAAAAGACAGAAGATTTTGAACAGATGTCATACAAATCCTAAGAGAACGCACCACCCTAGGCTATTATACCCAGCAAACTCAATCACCATAATGGAGAAACTATTCCATGACAAAACCAAATTTAAACAATATCATTCCACTAATCTAGGCCTATAGAGGATAATAGAAGGAAAACTCAAATACCTACCAACAAAGAGAGAAACTACACCCATGATAAACCAAGACATCAATCATCTCACAACAAACCTCAAAGAGAACCACATAAACATAATATCTCTAACAATAAAAATAACAAGAACCAACAAACACTGATCTTTAATATCTTTCAACATCAATGGACTCATTGCCTAATAAAAAGACATAGGCTAACAGAACATCAATGGACTCATTCCCCAATAAAAAGACATAGGCTAACAGACTGGATACTTAAACGGGACCTAGTATTCTGTTGGATTCAGGAAACACACATCAGTGACAAAGACAAATACTACCACATATTAAAAGGTTGGAAAAAAATTTCCAAGTCAATGATCACAAGAAACAAGCTTGAGTAGCCATTCTTTTTTTTTTTTGGTTTTTTTGAGACAGGGTTTCTCTGTGTAGCCCTGGCTGTCCTGGAACTCACTCTGTAGACCAGGCTGGCCTCGAACTCAGAAATCCACCTGCCTCTGCCTCCCAAGTGCTGGGATTAAAGGCATGCGCCACCACCGCCAGGCTGGAGTAGCCATTCTAACATCCAATAAAATAGACTTTCAACCAAAACTTACTGAACGAAATGGCAAAGGATACTTCATACTCAAAGGAAGAAAAGGTTGCTGCCATATGCTAAGAAATAAAGAGTTGTTTAAAGGACAGTTTCTGTTTTTTGAGATGTAAAAAGTTCTTGAGATTGAATACACAATATGATAAAATGCAATGCTATTTTAAAAGTTATGAGTAAATCTTGTTATATGTATTTTAACATACACACACAAACAGAGAGAGAGAGAGAGAGAGAGAGAGAGAGAGAGAGAGAGAGACAGAGAGACAGAGAGACAGAGAGACAGAGACAGAGATTGCTAAAGGTGCCCCAAAGCACATTTTTATCCTTTAGGCTACTCATCTTCAAAAGCAATTAAGATTAAAGGAAAGGAAGTTTCTATGATTAAAAAATATAACAAAGCATCCATTTGACCCCACTGCTTCAGAACATAAACCACACATAAAAAGAACAAAGAACATCTATGGAACTGGTAGACCATAAGGGTTTGTGCTTGTTTGATTTTACACAGCAAATCATTTTGTTCAAACCAACAGAACTTAGGAACTCATTTTATTTAAAAAGCAGGTCTCAGTGACTCCCAATTGCCCTATTCTCAGGTATGAAATCTGCAGCAGGGTATAAGGGTTAAGAGGTGATGGAAGGAACAGAGTTAGAGGAACATGTGTAGCTTGGATGAGGTCACAATGGGTAGGTAAAAATGAGCGATTATCATGACCAGAATAATGAAGTATGCTACATCACTGAGCTCACTATGGAGAAGTACCTACTTCAAGAGACTGAGTCAGACTAGAAAGAGCTCCACAAGTTGATGTATAAGCTTATGGCATGTCAGTTAATATAAATTTGAATCCTGATTAGAAATAAAACTAAACAGCAATCTGGAAAAAAAACTAAATTTGAACTCCTCATCTACAAAATATTAAGATTACCAGTTAATTCATAATTGGGAGAGTTAAACAAAAAGTCTGTGGCCTATGAACTTCAGAGAAGAAAAGCAAGAGATTTCTGGCATAGGAAATCTACATAATGTAGATGATGACAGTGGCAACCTCATGGGTTGTTAATCTTGGCAAATATGAATTCTAAAATCCTAGGGGTCTTTCATTTTCTTTGCAAGAAATCCATTTCTACCTTTCTAAGAAAAAAGAAAGGGAGAGGGAATAGTGAGAAAACTGGGGGCTTTGGGTATCCATAGTATTCCCTTTATAAATTAAGTGGCACTGGTATTCCCTCCTGGTTCTGGTGATATAGGACAGGGATTCCCTCAAGGTGGTAGGGCACCTTATTCTTAGGGAAACATTCACCAAACACTATTAATGTGAGAGAGAATTAGCCAGTTTAGGGTTCTCCAAATAAAACTATTCTATATGTAGATATTTAAAAATGTAGAACAAAGAGGAATATTACTGAGTGTATAAGAGTTCTCAACAGAATTGGGGAGTACCTGCAAGTTGTGGTGCAAACAACTGCAAAGAAAATTTAGTGTTAATAAAAAAGTGGAATGTACTAGCATCCGCTTATTAGTGAGTGCATACCATGTGCATTCTTTTGTGACTGGGTTACCTCGCTCAGGATGACACTTTCTAGTTCCATCCATTTGCCTAAGAATTTCATGAATTCAATGTTTTTAATAGCTGAATAGTACTCCATTGTGTATATATACCAGTTTCTGTATCCATTCCTCTGTTGAGGGACATCTGGGTTCTTTCCAGCTTCTGGCTATTATAAATAAGGCAGCTATGAACATAGTGGAGTATGTGTCCTTATTACATGTAGGAACACCTCTGGGTATATGCCCAGAAGTGTTATAGCTGGATCCACAGGTCTATGTCTAATTTTCTGAGGAATTGCCAAACTGATTTCCAGAGTGGTTTTACCAGCTTGCCATCCCACCAACAATGGAGAAGTGTTCCTCTTTCCCCACATCCTCTCCAGCATCTGCTGTCCCCTGAGTTTTTCATCTTAGCCATTCTGACTGGTGTAAGGTGGAATCTCAGTGTTGTTTTGATTTGCATTTCCCTAATAACTAAGGATGCTGAACATTTCTTTAGGTGCTTTAGAGTCATTTGAGTTTTCTCAGTTGAGAATTCCCTGTTTAGCTCTGTACCCCATTTTTAATAGGGTTATTTGATTCTCTAAAGACATGCCATGGCTATCTCCAGAGAGGCCCTGCCAGAGTCCTACAAATACAGAGGCAGAAACTAGCAACCAACTATTGGACTAGGCTTGGGGTCCCCAATGGAAGATCTGGAGGGTGGTCCGGAGGAACTGAAGGGGTTTACAATCCCACGGGAAGAACAATGACTTCAGATACCCAGACACCCCAAGACTCCCAGGGACTGAACACATGGTTCCAACCAAAAATGTGACAGAGGAATGCCTTGTTGGGCATCAGTAGGAGAGATCTTTGGTCAGGTAAAGGCTCAATAGAGGCCCCAAAAAAGGGAAACAGACAGGGGTGGGAGGGGAGGTGGGAGTGTGTCGGGTAGAGGGGCATATACATGGAGGCAGGGGGTGGAAGGAAGGATAAGGAATCTTTGGGGAGGGGGGCTTTTGGGAAGTGGGAAATTGGGAAAGGTTTTTACCACTGGCAATGTAAATGAAGAAGATACTCAATAAAAAAAAATTTTTTTAAAAGTGGAATGTAGAGAAGAATGAAGGTTTATAGAAGGAATAAGAGTGATTCTATTTGTACCTCCTTATTTCCATGCTGCTGGTGCTGAAATGCCCTGTTTGCAAGATCCCAGCCAATGTTACAATGATTACTAGTAGAAATCCTCCAGGTCTACAGAAGAGCAACATGAGAACAGGACGCTTCACAGAGTCTGATGTACTTTCCACCTACTTTAAGTTTGAGTAGAAGCAATTTTTTAGCTCAAAGCAAATTCATGTAAACATACCACCTGGTTGGAGGTGGAGTGGCTAAACCAAATACCATAATATGCTGTTTTAGTTTTTGTTTTTGTAAACTTGACACAAGCTAGGGTCATCTGTGAAGAGGGAACCTCAACTGAAAAATTACCTCTATAAAACTGGTCTGTAAGCAACTAAGTCTGTAGGGCATTTTCTTGATTGATGATTGGTATGGTAGGTCACAGCCTACCAGGGATGGTGCCACACTGAGCAAGGAGTATTGGGCTATATAAAAATTCAAACTTAGCAAAACATGAAGAGAAGGCAATAGGCAGCATTACTCATAGTCAGTGCCTAAGTTCTTGAGATTAGGTTTATAGTCTGCTAGAGTTTCTGCCTTGCCACAATGATAGACTGTGTTTGAGATGTATAAACTAAATAAAACTTTTTGTTCTTGTAGTCACAAAAACATTCTCTCTTGAATGAGAATGACCCCATGGGCTCATATATTTGAACAACAGGTTCCGGTTGGTGGAATTGTTTGGGAAGGATTAGAAAGTATGGTCTTATTGGAGGTGTGTCACTGGGGACAGACTTTGATGTTTCAAATTCTATGCCCCATTCCCAGTGTCTCTTGGCCTTCTGTTTTTGGATGGCTTTCAGCAGTTCCTGTTACCATGCCTTTGTTCTACTATCATCATGGACTCTAACCCTCTAAAACCATAATTAAACACTTTTTTATTTTATAAAAATATAAACTTTATTTTTATAAGCTACTTTGGTCATGGTATTTTGTTACTGCAAAAGAAAACTAAGACAGTTTCCAAGTTGTTTTTTGTCATAGTGTTTATCACAGCAACAGAATCCGTAACTAGAACACATAACAAAGTCATTCAACATGGAAGTTTCTCCCAGACCTGTTTTCTGTAGATGCTCAAACTAGGCAATTACTGTAACCAACCCGGAGGGAACAAATATATTCTAAGAGACAGTATATCCCCTCCTTTTGGCTGCTGAAACAATGGTCCAATCAGAATGTCTATACAATTATCTTTTTTTGGAGAGCGGGGGGGGGGGGGGGGTAGGGGGGTGATAGAGTATGTTCCCAACTAGAGGAGGAACTTCTCACCCAAGAAGGAATTGCACACATTTATGACTGGTCAGACCATGTGGGAATAATGGAAATTAGATAAGGATGGATCAGTAAGAAGCAGGACTATACCTTAACTGAGACTGCTTGTTTATAGATAACTTTTGCCTTCTATTTAAACTTAAATGTCATGTCACAAGATCGCTTTCTTGGCTCATCTTCCCAATGTAGCCACAATTTTCTAAGTTTTTTGTTGTTCTGAGACAAGGACTCATATAAGTACTGGCAGGCCTCAAGCTGACCATATATGAATTTAAAGTCCGTTAACCTCTGGACCTGAGTGTTTCTGTCTTCCTATTTTAGAATTGAACCTAGATCCTCTGGTATGCTAGGCTGACACTCTATTATAAATGGGGTCACATACATCCACAGCACCAACCCAGCCACATCAAATGAATCTCCTTTCTCCACTCTGCATTAATACTCATATCTTTAATTGGGCTACTAAGGACTTATTTATTTATGTCATTTATGTCTAACAATTCAACTAATGCATATGGTCTCTACAATAACTATATTTCAAGTGGATTAGTTTTGGAAGACTGCTGACATTCCTTGGCTTTGTCCCAAATTGCAGCATTATGCTGGCAAAGTCATGAAAATATTGAACTTTAGGTTTCCAATTAAAAAAAAAAAAAAGAAAGAAAGGACATTTAGGAGGTCAGAAAAATTCCAGAACTGAGGTAAAGTACTGATACTGTGCTTCCAACATTAAATTCTAACAAAAAATAGTATTCAGGATTAGAAGCAATTATCTACGTCTTATAGATGAGAAAACTCAGATATAAACAATAAATGAGGTGGCATTCAATCAAAATGGTCACACATCTCCAGTGTGTTTCTTTCATTAGAATATGCTATTTTCCTTATGCAAATAGAATCAGCATATACAAATGGCAGGCACCCTGCATCCCAGAAATCTGAGCAAGAACTCACAGGAATCAACATTAGTAAAGCAAAATTCAGATCTTCACCCTTATTTCCTACACTAAAAAGTTTGACTTGGCTACTATGTAGTTCCCAATGGTGCTTTTATCCTTTCTCAATATACTGTTGGGGTACTCTGTGTGAAATTGTGTTTCTGTCCTTCCTCACCTACCTAAGGCATTCTCTAGTTGGCTTTAATAAATAGCTGATGGACAATTAGCTGGGCTGTAAGTAGAAGGTAAGATTTACTGGGAGGGAGAAAGGAACTCTTGGAGGAGGAGGAGGAAAGCCTTTTCACCAGGAGACATAAGAGACAGCCGTGATCACAGGCCTGGAAGGTATAGGATGGACAGGGCTAGGTGGTTGAATTAACTCAGGTGAGCTAGTTGAGAATCTGCCTAGCTAAGGTCTAAGGCTTTGAAATATTAAAAGGTCTCTGCAAGGTTATTTGGGAAAATACTGGTTAAGGAATAATTGCTGTTATATTAATTTCCATCATTAATTAATATATACAAAATTTTAATAAATCATTTAATCTATAAATCTGAAAAGTTCAGATGAATTAGGGCATTGACTTTTCTCAATCTGATCTGTCTGTCAGAAAGACTGTTGTTCCAAACATGATCCCCAACTTTAAGAACAAAGTACACAGTAAATACCAATCCCTGCCAGCATGGAAGACAAGAGAGATCATCTTGCCTTGATCTTAACCTAATGTGCAGTCACCAGTTATTTGTCCTTCATGCCTCAGCCCACTTTCTTTCTTTACAGGATAGTCAACACTAAAGAACAGATGGTATGGCATCAATAAATATATTTTATGAGATAAAAAGCTATTACATTTTAGGAGACAGAGAGTTACTGTGTTACTCTCTAGTAACAAATGTGTTACTAGTACCAGATAAAATGTGCCAGTCCCTTGAAGGAAGCTATATTAATTATTCAAGAAAAGAAAAAAAAACCTATCCTCAAAACTCTAAATTCGATTGCCAGTTTTGTAATATAAAATAAAAGTTAGCTATGGACAATAAAGCTCTATAGATCTATTTTAAGCCAGTTACCTATAGCTAATATCACATTTATTATACTGCCAATCTTCCATAATTTGTAACTTCCACATCCATCAACAGACTCAACTAATTATAAATTGAAAATATTCAGAGATAACTAGAAATTCAGAAATTTTTCTCATCTTTATTCCCTAACTAGTAAGATAACAGCAATGATTTATACAGCATTTATATTGTATTGCATAAGTTATCCAGAGATGGTACACAGATACTTCTTTGCCTGACAAACTGCTAATCAATTGTACAAAAAAAAAAAAAAGAGTGTGTAAAATCAAACAATTATTGACAATAAGTCATAAATTTATTTTAATATAATTATCTGATATATATCACTATTAAAGATGAAAAAATTAATATTAACAAGATGGATATGCTTTATATTTATTAAAGAATTAAATATTGCCTAAATATCTGATACTCAATCACCCACAGTTGGTTTATATTTAGACTTTATAATTGTCAAAGTTGAGACTGATAAACTTTTTACCTAAGTAGTGAGAACATGTCAGGTCTGCATGATGGAGCAGCAAGCTCTTTTTCCTACCAAGCCATCTCGAGTGACATCAAACGTCACTAGAATAGTACTGACTGTATGATCTCTTAATCAGTGCTCTTTATTGAAATCTAAATACTGGCTTCTTGGAGTCTACTCCATGAACAAATCTTAGAATATTATACTGAACAGTCTATTTTCTTTGCAATAAATCGTTAACTGTCATCAGATGCCTAAGAATAAATGGCTGCAAGACTAGAGAGATGGCTCAAGCTGTTAAGAGCATTTGCTGCTCTTCCAAAGGACCCTGATCTGGTTCCAGTACCCACAGGGTGGTGCACAACCATTCATCTCTCTAGTTCCAGAGAATGCTTTCCTCTACCTCTGCAAGTACCAAGCACATAATGAGGTTTACATATATACATACATACATACATACATACATGCAAGCAAAACACTCATATGCATAAAATAAAATAATCAAAAAATTAAATTACTGTAAAACAACTTGCTTTACTTGGCTATAAAAACTATATATAACAGAAAGTATATATTCAGTAATTAAAATAGTTTTGATAAAATACCTGAAATTGTGTATTAATTCATAGCAAGGAAGAACAGAAATAATAAAATGTGAGCTTAATTGACAGACTTCCCTATCTTAGACAGAGGATCTCATGGAAAAAATGCCTCATTCCATGAATGCTTAGGTCCCTGTATTTTTCAGATAATGGTCTTTTTGAGAATGTCTTTCAAGTTCATGTATATTTTTGCTAATGAGGTAGAAAAAATTTGGTTGAATAAGAGTCCTATGCCCAGGCAGTCTTCCCTATGATTAGTAGTAATATCAAAGAATCCAAAAGTATATGTATTCCTAAGGATAACTCATTAGAATAAAACCAAATCATGGAAATTACAGTATTTGAAAGTAATTCTGGAAAAAAAAACTATGAAAATAAAAAATGTGTAATTTGGAAGTACTGGCATATGACATAAACACCAACTATTACAGGTATCCGTTTTTACACCCTCCATTGGGCCCTGCACATGCTAGTTATCTCATCAACTCTACGGGAAAAAGAAAAGAATAAAAACAGTATTCTCAGCAATCAAACATGACTGTACCTACTACTCCGAAAGTTGAGGAAAAAAAATGTGAGTAATTTACCTTTGCTTAAAATTAGATAAGCATTAGGATCCAAAGAAAGGTAAGGGAATAAACAGAGTCTAGGTTTCTTTGAATAAATAACCCTACAAAAGTTCCTGCTTTAAGCACATTGGTTTAGACTGGGGTCTGGCTCCTTACTAAATTAGAAAATGGGAAAGAACTGAATATTTATCACCATACATGGGCTGAGGAGATAGTTCAATAAATACCTGATATACAAGCAAAAAGATCTAAGTTCATATCTAACAGACATATAAAAAACTGGGCAAGGTGGATGTGCTGGATATCCAAGTACCAGTAACAGGAGGAAGGGATGGGATGAGGGCACAAAGCAGAGATAGGTAGATCCTTGAGGCTCACTAACCAGCCAGTCTAGAAAAGCTATAGCTAAGATGTTTTGCCTTGACAGTTTACTTCTTATTGTGTATGCCAAAGGGAGTCAGCTTGGGGGAAGTATGGGGAAATGGCACTACCAATAATATTAACATGTTCATTCTCACTAACCAACAATGTAGAGGAGGACAGACTAATGGTAACAGGGTCTCAAGAGACAGGGGCAAAAGAGCTGAGGACCTGAACCCTAGGGATACAAAGGAGAGGACAAGAAGCTAAAATTTGTACACATAGATGCAATGTTGTAAGATTGGGAAGAGATAAAGGAAGACACTCCTTAGGCTATTGGCTTGTCCACTAATTAGTACTGTCCACCCATTAGTGGAAGCCAAGAAGGGGAACAGGTCATTTATTTTTGTTTAGAGTGTAGAATGAAGTGTAACCAATTTAATGAGAAAAAAAACAATTTTACAGAACTTAACCCACAATGTTAAATTTTTCTACATTAAAAAATCTTAGCTTTGAAAAAATTATCCCCCCCATGCTTCTTCAATACACAACCATTTAACAAATCAGGCACTGAGTGGTAAAACTCTGGTAAAAATCAGGACTAGAAGCCAGCTCTAGTCTAGGTCTAAAACATCAAGGAAATGAACAACAAGAATGCAGACAGAACAAAACTTTAAGGTCTATACATTGCAGACTTTTGAGACTGCCAGCAATTTTGTACCTAGTAAGCCCTTACTAAAATATTATGTGGTTCTGTTTTACCTCAATATTTTTGCATGTTTGAATTTTAACTTAAGATTCATTCTGCATACTACTACTAATTCTCTACCTTCCCAACTGTACCAAAGGTGAATTCACATAGTCAAATATGCACTTGCAATCACTTAGTATTCTTTAACAGAAATTCAATATGCAAGCTTAAAAACTGGAAAAGCACCTGACTACACATGTCTTTATTTAAATTCCTATTTCTCATTGGACAAACTTTCCCATAGTTGCAAAAGTTTGTACTCACTGCAAAACCTTAAGTTTTAGATCCTATGTAAATCCTTCCCCAACGATCCTTTTTATACTTATGACTGAAGAAATGACATTCCCTGTGCTTAGTTTCCAACCATTAAAAAAAGAAGAAGAAATGGCACTGATAAGGTCTGTACTGTGAATCCAGGTCAAGGAAAATAATCTGTCAAAAATATGTCAACTTTACGTGTCACTACAGATCAGGCTGAACTTTCACCTTCGGGTACAGAGATCTTCAGCTTCCTCTTAGTACATCAAGGTCTCTTCTGAAACCCAGAGGAGGAGGAAGTATCAGAAAGGCGCCTCCCACTTTGACCTAAAGCATCCCTGTAGGCTATTCAGGAAACTGGGCAAAACGAAGGTTCTAAGAGGTCCCTCCCGTCCCCGTCCCCCCCCCCACACACACACACACACATCCACTATCTAATTTGCTTTGGACAAAATTTGTGCCCAGAAGATTTCTGTCAATTGACACAGAATGGAGAAATTCTGAGATATCCAAATTATATTTGCTATTATACTATATTATATAGCCCGTGTCTGGTGGCTTTTGAGTCAATAACCAAATCTCCTAGATGTTCGTCTAGAGAGGAGTTGCTAGGAAAGCTAGCCTCTCAATGAACCTGGCTCTCCTAGAACAGCCACAATTTCAGAGTCCCTGTCCGAACCTAGTAAAAACTTACCCAGCTGCTGCTCGCGGCCTGAGCGCTCCCGCGCTTCTCAGGCATGGCTGACACCTTGGGTGAGGCCACCGCCTTCCACCCCGGCTCCTCCGGCGACTCCCCGTCCGTGCTCATGCCGCCGTCATGCCAGAGCAGGTTCGGATCGCTCCAAGACACCGGCGACGCCGCGATTGCGGCGGCGGGGCCCGAGCCTTCATGGGCTCCGCGGTCCGCAGCGGCCTGCCGCTCCGGCGCCGGCGCCAGTAGCGACACCCGCTGCTGAGGGGACGCCGAGGCTGAATCCGTGCAGGAAGCGAACAAGGCCCTCAATTATACAATGGTGGTCGTGAACACAAGACCCCAACACTGGTAGGAGTAGTTTTCAGTAGCGCCCCAACAGTCGGGAGACAGCGTCCGGCCGAGAGAACACAGCAAAGGCAGCTCCCGCCTAGCACGCCCACCCTTCTCTAGTAGCTCAGGCAAGCTCCGCCCCGTCTGCGTAGCGCATCAAAAATGCGTCATCTTCTAGGGACTCCAGGCCTATTGCTTCTTACCGAGACTGGAAGGACCCAAAGCGTTCCTGATTGGGCTAGGCTGGCCACAGAGCCTGTTTCCTCCTACCACCGGCAAGGATTCCAGCTGCACGTCTTCACACCTTCCTTTTTTTGTGGGTTTTAGGTATCCGACTTGGGTCCTTAGGCACCATAGGAACTGAGCTCTTTCCAGCCCCTACCCCAGTGAATGATTAGTGATGATAGTTATAAAAATGAACAAACTGACACACAGCCCCTGGATCTGGAATCCTGCAATGGGGAAGTAGCCTACAATAGAGAGGATTTCAGAAGCCTCCAACCATGCACTGATTAACAGAAAATTCCACAGAGTAAGTATATTGTTCACTGGTAGAGCTCTTGCCTGGTATTCGCTAGGCTCTAGCTATGCTCACTCCCCTGAGGCAAGTACGCACGCACTTACAAACCTAGAGATTGCTTCTCCTCAATCTCTGGCAGATTGTCTTCAATCCTTCTCCATATATGACCCAGACAGTCCTTAAATACATGATGATCCTGCTTCAGTCTTTCCATATGCTGGTGTAGGTTTAAGCCACCACACTGGACATTGTTCTCAACTGTTAAATATAACTAGAGATGGTATGTTAAACAAGTCAAGCACATTTACAGATTTCTGTCATTTTTATAAATTATATTGTTAATTTCACAGATGTGAGGAGAAAGACCACCAACCCAAATTATGGCCAAATTAAAGCAAGATTTATTGTGTACAAACTAGAGCCAAATCAGCAGCTGTCTCCCCCTAAAATGAGGTTCACAATACCAGCCCCAAGTCAACTTCTCAAGCCCTTTATGTAGGGCAAAACCATAGGGGGCATTTTGCATGTAATTGTAGTTACAGAAGTGAGACCAGATGGTTAAGGTTAAAGTGGGTCGTGGAACAATGGGTATAGAACATTCTCAAGAACAGGTGGTGGGGGGTGAGGGGGTACAGTACATTCTATGGTTACTGCGGTAGGGTGCAGCACAGCTCTGAGAACTATATAAACTTCAAGTTTTATAGTAAATGGAAACTTAACTTGGCTCAAATTGAGATGGGCTGGCTTCTCGATATCCTTTTAATGAGCCAAAGTTTTCCTCCTGTTTCAACCATGTTTTGTTGATTCTGAGTCTGCCCTCCATACCTACACAAAAAACTCTAATATCATTTGGTTAAAATGCCAGCCTGGACATCTTGCCTTTCAGATATTCTTTGATTAAATTCCAGTTTGTAAAAACTCAAATTAAACTTCAATGATTTAAAATATAACTTTGAGGACTGGAGAGATGGATCAGAACTAAAAGCACTTGCTGTTCTCGCAGAAGACAGAATTCTGTTTCCAGCACCAGTGTGGCAACACACAACTGTAACTCCAGATTTGGGGATCTGATACATTCTCTGGGTTCAGCATATACATGGTACACACACATATACACACATGCAGGGAAAACACACACACATATAAGTATATATAAGCATGTTTAATGCTTTGAGCTGGGGCATGAAACTCATCAAGCACACCACCTTTAAGTCATTTTTCATTTTTATTTATGTACATAAGTCTGAATGTTATATGAATATGTGGTGCACATGGATAATCATGGATGCCTTTTTAAAATAGCAGATTCCCTAGAAGTAGGGCTATAGGAAGTTATAATCCACCCTGCATAGGAGCTGAGAGCTAAACTCCCATCTTAGGAACCAAACTCAAGTCTTCTGCAAGAGCAGTGTGGGCTCATAATCATTGAGCAATCCATACAGATTTGTTTGGTTTTGTTTGTTTACCTTGAGAGTGGGGTTTACTAAGTAGCGCTAGCTATCCTGGAAATACCTATGTAGATCAGGCTGGCCTTGAATTCACAGAAGTCTATCTACCACTTCCTCTGAGAGGTGTGATTAAAGGTCTATACTACCAGGCCTCACCTCTTCTCTTAAAATAAAGAATAATAAATAAATAATAATAAATGAAATTGCATTTATTGCTGGGTATGTTGTTTAATGTATATGTGAGTACACATGTGCCACAGCTCATGTGTGAAGGTTAGAGAAGAACTTTTAGGGCTTTCCTTACTTCTTTCACCACATGAGTCCCTAGTGTTGAACTCAGGCATTCAGGCTTGGAAAAAAAAATCCCTTTTCTCTAAACCGTCTCATTAGCCCTTTATGAAATAATTTTTTAGAGATTATTGTATGACATTTAAACCATGGGAATTGATTAATTATGTTCTAATTCAAGTGGATACCATGTATTCCATATAATTTGGTGTCTTGTAGACTTAGAAAAATATTGATTCTCACTAACCAATATTACCACGTCTGATCCAGGAGTGCTTTGTATTGACTCATGACTTAGAGTCATGTTAATAAAAAGATACACAAGGGGAGCATCTGTCTCATGGTGGAAAATAACTTTGGGTTAAAAAACAAAATGAAAATTATTTCTCCTTATTAGATTTCCACAGTCATATGATATATATAGTTTCTCAAATTTACTTATATATACTACTCTTATTCTCAGAACATGGATTAATATCTTACATAATGTGTAAAACATGGTATGGAAAGTAATGCTTACATTTCTTATCTTTGAAAGATAGGTGTTAAGCAATAGAAAGATACTCATTTAAAATTACAGCATAAAAAGTTTAGGGAGAGGGCTAGTGAGATGGCTCAGTGGTTAAGAGCACTAAATGCTCTTCCAGAAGTCTTGAGTTCAAATCCTAGCAACCACATGGTGGCTCACAAACATTTGTAATGGGATCTGATACCTTCCTCTGGTGTGTCTGAAGAAAGCTAAAGTGCATTCATATAAATAAAATAAATCTTAAAAAAAAGTTTTGGTAGACTCTCATAGTGAGTGAACTAGCATTTTATAAGAAAAGATAGGTTGATTATGATGGTACATGGCTTTAATTTCTAGCACTTTGTAGGCAGAGGCAAGTCAAGGCCATCCTGGTCAACTTAGAAAGTACCAAGACTATACCAGAGCTACATACTGAGACACTGTCTGAAGAAAAAAAAAAAAAAAGAAAGAAAGATGTGAAGGTTGCCCAGGTAGACAAAGAGTTAATTCTCTAGTGTGTATAAACTTTGTAAAAAAAAAAAATAAATAAATTAGGGCCTGCTTGCTAATCCCAGTTTCTCGTCCTCAAAATATATGCAGCTGCTAATTGCTGTCCCTGCATTATTTACAATATGAGCAATACTATCTCTACACCCAAAGTAGAAACTAGTATTAATGTAGGTCACTCCCTCCTTATCTCAGACACTCCCTCATGATCATTCATCAAATGTTCCATCTATCTCACACACCTCCTACCCTTCTTTTCCCACTCCTACTTACATCCAAGCAACCACTGTGCCCTATTTATTACAAATCATTCTGTGCCTGCTCCTCACCACAGCATTGCCTTAATTCATAGCCTTCTTATTACTCACCTGTATAGTATCTTTTTTTACATCCATTTTCAAGTAAGCATCCATTTTTGAGACAAAATAAGTCTTTCTAAAACACGAAGGTATCTTATTATATCACATCTGTGCTTTCATACAGGATTAGGCTGCTCATTATTATGACCTGTGCAGCTTAGGCTCTGACTTCTTGTGTGTCAGCCTCATTTGACACCATCTATATTACTTATGTTATATTGTTCCCTTGCCTTGTGATGCCTCTTCACTTTAGATTCTCCCTTTCTCTTTCCACTCCAGTGTAGCAACAGCTCCTGTTACATCAACACTTGACTCAGGTATCTTCTCATCAGATGGTGGTCATGGTGGCTCTTAGTATCACTTTCTCTTTTCTTATACCTTCTGTGCACTTTGTGTAAGCTTTTTCTTTAACATTTACAGAATTATGTCTTGGTAGAAAATTGTATGCAAAAAAAGTGAGTATGTGCCTACACTAAATTTATCTCATTAACAAAAGAACCCAAGCCAGGTATATTGACTCATTCATGCCTTTAATCCTAGCACTCCAGAGGCAGACAGGTCTCTGTAAGTTCAAAGCCAGTCAGGTCTACATAGTGAGTTCCAGGAAAGTTGGAGCTACATACTGTGACCCTGTCTTAACAAAAGCAAAAAATAAGCAAAACAAAAAAACAAAGGAACCCATAGAAATAACTTAAAGAGAGAATTTGAAAATCTAAGATTTCAAAGATAGTTTAAACAAGATAGAATAGCATACTGCATAACTAATTTAAGTTGAATTGAATCTGTGGGGCAGTCGGTTGAACACACACGCATGTTAGGTATGTGCTCTACCATTGAACTGTACCTTCAGCCCAAGATCTGAATTTTAAAAAATGACTGCTGTATTAGATGCAGTCCTAGTTAAACTGTAGAATATATCAGCTAAGTTTTATCCCAAAAAAGACAATCAACTCATCAGTTTTGCCTAATTTCAAACTTTTATGAATATTAACTATCCAGGCCTAATAAATAATATAATGCCAAAGAGAAATAGTCATAGCAATTTTATAAATATATTTAGATAAGTTGTTTAAAAGTTATCTTCTAATGTGACACTGATTGAAATGACATCTTTCTTTTATTCCTAAATTTGTAATTTATCTCAGCACTGTGCTTCTTCCCTTTCTCTTTCTTTTCTTTGTTTAAGTGTTCACAGTGTATTTCTTTTTTTTAGATGTATTTATTTATTATATGTAAATACACTGTAGCTAGACTGCCCTACCTGGGGATTCATCCCATAAACAGTCTCCAAACCCAGACTACTATGGATGACAAGGAGTGTATACCAAAAGGAGCATGCCATGGTTGTCACCAGAGGGGCCCTGACAGAGCCTTACAAATATAGAGGCAGATGCTAGCAGCCAACCATTGGTCTGGGCGTGGGGTCCCCAATAGAGGAGCTGGAGAGTGGTCCAGAGGAGTTGAAGGGGTTTACAACCCCATTGGAAGAGCAACGTTGTTGACCACCCAGACGCCCAAGGACTCCCAGGGACTAAACCATCAACCAAGGAGTCCAGCCAAAAATGTGGCAGAGGAATGCCTTATTGGGCATCAGTGGGAGGAGTGGTCCTTGGCCAGGTAAAGGCTCAATAGATGCCCCCAACAAAGGGAAATCGAGGGGGTGGGAGTGGGTCGGGTGGAGGGCATATACATAAAGGCAGGGAGTGGGAGGAGGGTTTGGGGGTCTTTTGGGGGGGGAATCTGGAAAGGTTTTACCATTGGAAATGTAAATGAAGATAATATTCAATAAATAAAATTTTAAAAAAAGTACACTGTAGCTGTCTTCAGACACCCCAGAAGAGGGCATCAGATCTCATTATGGATTGTTGTGAGCCACCATGTGGTTGCTGGGATTTGAACTCAGAACCTTCTGAAGAGCAGAAGGTTCAGTGCTCTTAACCGCTGAGCCATCTCTCTAGCCCCTCTCTATTCTTTCTTTCTTTCTTTCTCCCTCCCTTTCTCCCTCCCTCCCTCCTTCCTTTCCTCCTTCCTTCCCTCTGTCTCCCTGTCTCTCTCTGTCTCTCTGTCTCTCTTTGTCTCTCTGTTTCTCTCTGTCTGTCTCTGTCTCTCTGTCTCTGTCTCTATGTCTCTGTCTATCTCTGTCTCTCTGTCTCTCTCTGTCTCTCTCTGTCTCTCTCTGTCTCTCTCTCTCTGTCTCTCTCTCTCTGTCTGTCTCTCTCTCTCTCTCTCTCTCTCTCTCTCTCTCTCTCTCTCTCTCTCCCCCCCCCCCTTCTTTTTTAAATAGCCTTCACAATGTATCACAGGCTGACCTGGAACAACTCATGGCAATACTATTGCTTCATCCTCCCAAGTGTTGGGTTTACAGGCATGTGTTGCAACAGCCAGCAGTATGTACTTTTTAACTCATTTAGTCCTGGTCTACACTATGAACTCTGGAAATCTACAGCTTTGTTGTTCAGTCTAGCATATATATTTTCCAGGTGATATGTAGATAGTCTCTCGAAGTTCATATGGCCCCAAATAGCTTGCAGATAGCCAAGTACTAAGCCTTTGTCCTAGAGCAGTGGTTCTTAACCTTTCTAATGCTGTAACCCTTTTATAGTTTTTCATGTTGTGGTGACATCCAACCTTAAAATCATTTTGTTACTTCTTCATAATTGTAATTTTGGTATTGTTATGACTTGTAATGTAAATATTTAATATGCAAGATATTTGATATGTGCCCCCCCCAAAGAATGCTGCCCTGGAGTATATGATTTTCTATAGTCAACCTGGCCCCCAAAAGGTGTCCTTGTTCTAAAAGTCCACCTTTCAGTGACTCTTCTGACATATGACCAATGTCTCCTACCATTTTTTATGGTAATTGTAGAGTAAACAATGGTATCTCACCATCTCAAGTGCCAGGCAAAAAGAACAACACTGAAGAACAACACCAAAGAGAAAACATTGACCCAAGAGCATCCTTTTATCTAATATGAAACTGACCCTTGTCAAATTGCCTATCAGGAACTCTGAATACCACATTTTTAATTACATATAAAATAAGAGCTTTTACAGGTTGTAGTGATAAAAATCTGTTTATATATCAACATTTAAGAGGTAGAGGCATGAGGATCAGGAGTTCAAGATCAATCTGGGCTACATGGGGCCAACCCTGACAAACACACACACACATACACACACACACACACACACACACACACACACACACACACGTATAACTTGTGGTAAGATAGTCATAACAGAAATCATTGTCTTCAAGTGCAAAGCTTCATTTTATTAAGCTCATATTGAATTGCTGTGCATTGATTACTACCATCCATTTCCATAATTTTTAAGCTTCTACACTTGAACCCGGAATCTACAAAAGACTGACTTTCTACTTCCTTTTCCCTTCTATCCTTGAAAAATGACATTCTGCTGATTCTTCAATTTTGATTATTTTAAATACCTCAAATAAATGAAATTATTTCAAATTTATCCTTTTATGTCATTGAGGTTCATAATTTATCCTTTTAAAACTGATCAAATTAAATGTATATGCTGCATTTAATTATACATTTTCAATGGGCATATTTCTACCCTTGTCTATTACACACAGTGCTTATACTACATTAATTAATATGCAAGTTTTTACTTGGACACAGTTTTCAATTTGGGGGGTACCTGCCTCAGGAGTAGAAGGCTACTTACTTCTTTTTTAAGTTTTTAAGGAACTGCCAAACTTTTTACCTGTGGCTGTCCTGGTTTACATTTTGCCACCAGTGTGGAGGGGGAAGTTCACTCTTCACATTTAAACCAACACCTATTATTTTCAGGTGGAAATACATATCTAGGTAGAGAACTTACCCAGATTCACATGGACCTGGATTCACTCTTCAGCATCAGAAAAATAAAGCTATAAAATAGTACAGTGGCTGGAGAGATCGCTCATCAGTTAAGAACACTAGATGTTCTTCACCATTGTTCATTTCCCAGCACCCACATTAGAACACACAATGGTCTGTAACTTAGGAGATCTGCAGGCATCTAGCATACAAATGGTATAAAGATGTATATGCAGGCAAAACAAAACAAAAAATTAAATAATTTTTAAAAGTTTTTAATTTTCCAAAATTTAGTTATAGTGCCATTATCTTTTTGGACATTAAATGGTACCTCATTGTGGGTTTTATTAGTAGTATTCTGTGACAATTCCATAAGTGTATAAGATGCATACTGTACAGACTTTTATCTCCACTTTTACTTAATCTTTTCCCACCATCTGATCCCTTCCTCTACCAAGTCCTCATTCCACTTTCATGTCTTTTTGTTTTTGTTGTGAGCCACTGTGTTTAACCAGAGCATGACATACATGGGCATGTGTGTGAAGGATCCACTGAAGCATGAGTTACTCACCAATGGCTATATCAGTGAAGACAATGACTTACTCCCCAGTAGCTTTTGATTGTCATTACCTTCCCTAGGTTCCAAAAACTCCTGCCCATCTATGACTGAATGATTAAAGGCTTGGCCTTGTTTAGGTCCTATGTAGGCAACCTGGGAGATGAGAGACTCTCAGGACTCAAAGGGAAGGACCTAGGATGAAGTGCTCTATAGTGGGTAGATGGAACTTGTAGCGTCTACCTCTAGTGGAGGGACACGACATCAAGTGAAGGGATGGGGTTGCCACCTCACAGTCAGAAGCTCTGACCTAGACTTGTTCCTATCTGAAAAAACTGCAGAGACAAAAATGAAGAAGAGCATGAGAGAAAGGAGGTCCAGTGGCAGGCCCAAATTGGGATCCAGATGAGGCCCAAGGCCCTGACACTGTGACTGATGCTGTGGTGTGCTTGCAGACAGGAGACTAGCATGACTGCCCTCTGAGATGCCCAACAAGCATCTGAAAGAGTCAGATGCAGATACTAGCACCCAACCAATGGACAGAAGCTGGGGACTGCTGTGGTTAAATTGGGGGAAAGCTGGAAGAAGCTGAGTAGGAGAGTGGCCCCAGGGGAAGACCAGCAGTCTCAACTGACATGAACCCCAAGATCTTTCAGACACTGAGTCACCAACCAGGCAGCATACACCAACTTATATGAGGCCTCTGACACATATACAGCAGAGGAGTGCCTAGTCTGGCCTCAGTGAGAGAAAATGCGCCCAACCCTAGAGAGATTTGATGTCCCAGGGAGTAGGAGGGCCTGGTGGGTGGGGTGGGGTATAGGGACATCGTCTTGGAGCCAGGGCAGCAGGGGGTAGGGGTTGGGAGAAGGTATAGGATGGGGAGCAGTCAGGGGGGCAGACTGGCAGGGGGATGAAGTCTGGACTGTAGAAAGGATTAAAGAATAAAAATAAATTGGAAAAAAAAGTATCTGCAAGATTTGGCCAAAAAGAAGTTGGTGTCATTGTTACATGATACAAAATGTATTCTAAAATCATTTTGTAAATATGGACGTCTTAACTCTGTCAATCACGTTTGAAAGTGAAACTTGTGTAATAATTACTGCCATTTTTTGCACAAAGAGGTCATTATTTGTAAGATTATTACAATAACTTGTAACACTCAAAAAAAGAAAATTATGAAAACGAATCTCAACAAGCAATTTAAAAAAATCAAAATCAAAATGGATTGAATGCAGAAGATGTGAGAACCTTAAACTCTCTGTTAATGCAGATATTTTATTATGGTAGTTTGTTTTTAACACTGAGTTGTAAGAATTCTTTATATATTTCGGGCACCAGTCCCAAGATTTCCTTTTTAAAGATATTTTGTAGCATATGATCTTCCAAAGGTCTTTAAAATGGCTTACAAAAATAGATAAGAAGAGTCTTAGATGCAAAGGGGAGGGAGAATGGGGTGAAGAATTCTTGGAGGGGGGACTTGGAAGGGGGACAACATTTGGAATGTAAATAAATAAAACAATTGTTTAAAAAAAAAAAAAACTAAAGACCAAAAAAAATTTCTGTTTTAGGGAACTGTGAATAAAAGAAAAGTGGGTTTTTGTTGTGTTTTGTTTTGTTTTGTTTTGTTTTGTTTTGTTTTGTTTTGTTTTGTTTTATCATCTAAGGCCTGATAGCCTTAGCTGATTGCAAGAGATTAGCTAGGAAAGCAGTTTAACCACTCACCAATATTAGGTAGGTAGTGTTTTTCCAACTTGTGTAGTTTACTGTTCACTCACCTGGAAAACAGTAAATTCAAAATACAATTTGGTCCAGATCAAATTGTCCTCGGTAACAGCCTTTATTATCTGACATACCAGTTAATATAATAGAGCAGGGGCCCAGGGTGTTGCCATTGGCCCCACCCTCTGAATTTCTCAACTGAACAGGAAATGCTTGCTTTCTGAGGCTGCAATCACTTGTGGTCACAATTTCTGACTTTTATGGCTGTAGAATTTCTTTTTTATTATAATTATTTTATTTGTTTACATTCCAGTTGTTACCCCCTCCCACGGTTCCTCAACCCATTACTCCTCACCCTTGCCTCTGAGAGGATGCCCCTTCACCAAGCCTCCCTGTCTATCTACTGAAGGTACTCTTTGAGTTCCGTCTCCCCAGTGTTGCGCATTTTGGCTAAGGTCACCCCCATTGAGTCCTGAGAATCTCTCACCTCCCAAGTCTTTGGTACTTTCTAGAGGTGTTGCTTGTGCCCTGGACAGCTCTCTGCTTAACCCTACCTGTGCTGGGTAGTTGGGGGTGAGTTGGTGCAGAATCAACCACACAGACTCTGTGAACAGGTGAGATATGCTGCAACAAGCTCATCTGAACACTGCTACAATCTCTTTTAATACCCTACACTCACACCCCCATTGGTCTCAAGAAAGCATATCTTCTAAATAGCAGTTCCTGAATGGCTGGCATTGTTTGCACTAGCAATCCTTGGTCTCTCAGGCAGACCTCAATTAGGTCCTCCTGCAGGAAATGCTTTTGCAGCTGTAAGGCACCCAGCATTTACACAGAGGCAGCCCCACCATCCCTGCTATGTAGAGGATCCCCCACCTCCCACCCACTGAGGATGCATATTTCCATTGATTCTCCTGGTCCTCTGGGCTTCTCTCCTGTACCCCCTGCTCTGTCCCTCACCATACCTGATCCTGCTCCCTCTCTCCCACCTAGGTCCCTCCCTCCCTCTGTCTCCTATGATTATTTTGTTCACACCAATGATTATTTTGATTGAAGCATCCTCACTGGGGCTTTCTTGTTAAAATTCTTATGGTCTGTGGGTTGTATCCTAGGTGTTCTGTATTTTTGGCTAATATCCACTTATCGGTGAATACACACTATGCATGTCCTTTTGGGTCTGGGTTACCTTGCTCAATGGACTATTTTCTAGTTCAACCATTTGCCTGCAAAATTCATGATGCCCTCATTTTCAATAGTATTGCATTATGTAAATGAACCACATTTTCTTTATCCATTCTTCAGTTGAGGAACATCTGGGTTTTTCTAGCTTCTGGCTATTGCAAATAAGGCTGCTACAAACATGATGGAACACAACGTGTCCCTGTGGTATGGTGGGGCATCTTTTGGGTGTGTGCCCAAAAGTGGTATAGCTGGGTCTTCAGGTAGAACAATTTCCACTTTACTAAGGAACCACTAAGGCAATCCCACCAGCAATGGAGGAGTTACTGTCACTTGAGTTTTTGATCTTAGCCATTCTGATTGTTGTGAGGTAGAATTTCAGGGTCGTTTTGATTTGCATTTCTGATGACTAAGAACTTTGAATACTTCTTTTTTTTAAAAAATTTTATTATGTTTTTATTGATTTATTTCTTTTTTCCCTTAATATCTCTTTTTTTATTTTTTATTATTTCTTTTATTTTTGAGATTATACTATAATTACATTACTCCCCTTCCCTTTCATCCCTCCAAACCCCCCCTTTCTTGCTTACTCTTTCTTTTTTTTTGTCTTTTTTTTATTCGATATATTTTTTATTTACATTTCAAATGATTTCCCCTTTTCTAGCCCCCCACTCCCCGAAAGTCCCATAAGCCCCCTTTTCTCCCCCTGTCCTCCCACCCACCCCTTCCCACTTCCCCGTTCTGGTTTTGCCCTATACTTCTTCACTGAGTCTTTCTAGAACAAGGGGCCACTCCTCCTTTCTTCTTGTACCTCATTTGATGTATGGATTATGCTTGGGGTATTCCAGTTTTCTAGGTTAATATCCACTTATTAGTGAGTGCATACCATGAGTCACCTTTTGAGTCTGGGTTACCTCACTTAGTATGATGTTTTCTAGCTCCATCCATTTGCCTAAGAATTTCATGAATTCATTGTTTCTAATGGCTGAATAGTACTCCATTGTGTAGATATACCACATTTTTTGCATCCACTCTTCTGTTGAGGGATACCAACCCAGGATAGCTAAAACTATTCTCAGCAACAAAAGAAATTCTGGGAGAATCAGTATCCCTGACCTCAAGCAACTACAGAGCAATAGTGTTAAAAACTGCATGGTATTGGTACAGTGACAGGCAGGCAGATCAATGGAACAGGATTGAAGATCCAGAAATGAACCCACACACCTATGACCACTTGATCCTCGACAAAGGGGCTGAAAACATCCAATGGAAAAAAGATAGCCTTTTCAACAAATGGTGCTGGTTCAACTGGAGGTCAGCATGCAGAAGAATGTGAATTGATCCATCTTTATCGCCTTGTACTAAGCTCAAATCCAAATGGATCAAGGACCTCCACATAAAGCCAGACACTCTGAAGCTAATAGAAAAGAAACTGGAGAAGACCCTTGAGGACATTGGTACAGGGAGAAAATTTCTGAACAAAACACCAACAGCATATGCTCTAAGAGCAAGAATTGACAAATGGGACCTCATAAAATTACAAAGTTTCTGTACGGCAAAGGACACCATCAAGAGGGCAAATCGGCAACCAACAAATTGGGAAAAGATCTTCACCAATCCTACTGATGTATAATCCTACTGATTATAGACGGCTAATATCCAATATATATAAAGAACTTAAGAAGTTAGACTCCAGAAAACCAAACAACCCTATTAAAAATGGGGTACAGAGTTGAACAGGGAATTCTCACCTGAAGAACTTCGGATGGCGGAGAAGCATCTTAAAAAATGCTCAACTTCATTAGTCATTAGGGAAATGCAAATCAAAACAACCCTGAGATTTCACCTTACACCAGTCAGAATGGCTAAGATTAAAAATTCAGGAGACAGCAGGTGTTGGAGAGGATGTGGAGAAAGAGGAACACTCCTCCACTGCTGGTGGGGTTGCAAATTGGTACAACCACAGTGGAAATCAGTCTGGCGCTTCCTCCGAAAACTGGGCACCTCACTTCCAGAAGATCCTGCTATACCACTCCTGGGCATATACCCAGAGGATTCCCCACCATGTAATAAGGATACGTGCTCTACTATGTTCATAGCAGCCCTATTTATAATTGCCAGATGCTGAACACTTCTTTAATTGCTTCTTAGTCATTCAAGATTCTTCTGCTGTGAACTCTTTGTTTAGCTCTGTACCCCATTTTTAATTGGGTTATTTGGGCTTTAGGGGGTTAACTTATTGAGTTCTTTATATATTTTGGACATTAGCCCTTTATCAGACTTAGTGTTGGTGAAGATTATTTCTCAATCTGTAGGTTGCTGATTTGTTCTATTGACAGTGCCTTTTGCCTTACAGAAGCTTTTCAGTTTCATGAGGTTCCATTTATCAATTCCTGATCTTAGAGCCTGAGCCACTGTAGTTCTATTCAGGAAATTTCCCCCTGTGCCATTCAGTTCAAGGTTCTTTCCCACGTTTCTTCTGCTAAATTCAGTGTAATTGGTTTTACATTGAGGTCCTTGATCCAGTTGGACTTGAGCTTTGTGCAAGGTAATAAATGCAAATCTATTTTCATTCTTCTACATGCAGACCACCAGTTAGACCAGCACCATTTATGAAAGATGCTTTCTTTTTTTCCACTGTATGTTTTTGGCTTCTTTGTCAAAGATCAAGTGTCCATAGGTGTGTGGGTTTACCTCTAGATCTTCCATTCCATTCCATTGATCAACCTGTCTGTCTCTGTACCAATACCATGTGGGTGTTTTACTTTGTTTTGTTTTATCACTATTGCTTTGTAGTACAGTTTGAGGTCAGGGATGGTGATTTCCCCAGAAGATCTTTCATTGTTGACAATTGTATTGGCTATCCTGGGTATTTTGTTTTTCCATATGAAGTTGAGAATTGCTCTTTCCATGTCTGTGAAAAATTGTGTTGGAATTTTGATGGGGATCGCATTGAATTTGTAGATTGCTTTTGGTAAGATGGCCATTTTCGCTATGTTCATCCTACCAATTCATGAGCATGGGAGATCTTTCCATCTTCTTTTTTTTTTAATTCAATATATTCTTTATTTACATTTCAAATGATTTCCCTTTCCTGGATCCCCCCTCCCCGAAAGTCCCATAAGCCCTCTTCCCTTCCCCCTGTTCCCCAATCTACCCCTTCCCACTTCCCTGTCCTGGTATTGCCCTACACTGCTGCACTGAGCTTTTCCAGGACCAAGGGCCACTCCTTCCTTCTTCTTGGACATCATTTGATATTGTGTCTTGGGTATTCCAAGCTTCTAGGCTAATATCCATTTATCAGTGAGTGCATACCATGAGTGTTCTTTTGAGACTGGGTTACCTCACTTAGGATGATGTTCTCCAGCTCCATCCATTTGTCTAGAATTTCATGAATTCATTGTTTCTAAGGGCTGAATAGTACTCCATTGTGTATATATATGCCACATTTTCTGTATCCATTCCTCCGTTGAGGGACATCTGGGTTCTTTCCAGCTTTTGGCTATTATAAATAGGGCTGCTTTGAACATAGTGGAGCATGTATGCTTATTACATGCTGGGGCATCCTCTGGGTATATGCCCAGGAGTGGAAAATCAGGGTCCTCTGGAAGTGTCATGCCCAGTTTTCTAAGGAACCGCCAGACTGATTTCCAGAGTGGTTGTACCATCTTGCAACCCCACCAGCAGTGGAGGAGTGTTCCTCTTTCTCCACATCCTTGCCAGCACCTGCTGTCTCCTGAGTTTTTGATCTTAGCCATTCTGACAGGTGTGAGGTGAAATCTCAGGGTTCTTTTGATTTGCCTTTCCCTGGTGACTAAGGATGTTGAACATTTCTTTTTTTTTTCTTCTTTTATTTACATTTCAAATGATTTCCCCTTTTCTAGCCCCCCACTCCCCAAAAGTGCCGAATATTGCTTCACTGAGTCTTTCCAGAACCAGGGGCCACTCCTCCTTTCTTCTTGTACCTCATTTGATGTGTGGATTATATTTTGGGTATTCCAGTTTTCTAGGTTAATATCCACTTATTAGTGAGTGCATACCTTTTGAGTCTGGGTTACCTCACTTAGTATGATGTTCTCTAGCTCCATCCATTTGCCTAAGAATTTCATGAATTCATTGTTTCTAATGGCTGAATAGTACTCCATTGTGTAGATATACCACATTTTTTGCATCCACTCTTCTGTTGAGGGATACCTGGGTTCTTTCCAGCATTTGGCAATTATAAGTAGGGCTGCTATGAACATAGTAGAGCATGTATTCTTATTACATGGTGGGGAATCCTCTGGGTATATGCCCGGGAGTGGTATAGCAGGATCTTCTGGAAGAGAGGTGCCCGGTTTTCGGAGGAACCGCCAGACTGATTTCCAGAGTGGTTGTACCAATTTGCAACCCCACCAGCAGTGGAGGAGTGTTCCTCTTTCTCCACACCCTCTCCAACACCTGCTGTCTCCTGAATTTTTAATCTTAGCCATTCTGACTGGTGTAAGATGAAATCTCAGGGTTGTTTTGATTTGCATTTCCCTAATGACTAATGAAGTTGAGCATTTTTTAAGATGCTTCTCCGCCATCCGAAGTTCTTCAGGTGAGAATTCTTTGTTTAACTCTGTACCCCATTTTTTAATAGGGTTGTTCGGTTTTCTGGAGTCTAACTTCTTGAGTTCTTTATATATATTGGATATAAGCCCTCTATCTGATGTAGGATTGGTGAAGATCTTTTCCCAATTTGTTGGTTGCCGATTTGTCCTCTTGATGGTGTCCTTTGCCTTACAGAAACTTTGTAATTTTATGAGGTCCCATTTGTCAATTCTTGCTCTTAGAGCATACGCTATTGGTGTTCTGTTCAGAAACTTTCTCCCTGTACCAATGTCCTCAAGGGTCTTCCCCAGTTTCTTTTCTATTAGCTTCAGAGTGTCTGGCTTTATGTGGAGGTCCTTGATCCATTTGGATTTGAGCTTAGTACAAGGAGACAAGGATGGATCAATTCCCATTCTTCTGCATGCTGACCTCCAGTTGAACCAGCACCATTTGTTGAAAAGGTTATCTTTTTTCCATTGGATGTTTTCAGCCTCTTTGTCGAGGATCAAGTGGCCATAGGTGTGTGGGTTCATTTCTGGATCTTCAATCCTGTTCCATTGATCCTCCTGCCTGTCACTGTACCAATACCATGCAGTTTTTAACACTATTGCTCTGTAGTATTGCTTGAGGTCAGGGATACTGATTCCCCCAGAATTTCTTTTGTTGCTGAGAATAGTTTTAGCTATCCTGGGTTTTTTGTTGTTCCAGATGAATTTGATAATTGCTCTTTCTAACTCTGTGAAGAATTGAGTTGGGATTTTGATGGCTATTGCATTGAATCTGTATATTGCTTTTGGCAAAATGGCCATTTTAATTATATTGATTCTACCGATCCATGAGCATGGGAGGTTTTCCCATTTTTTGAGGTCTTCTTCCATTTCCTTCTTCAGAGTCTTGAAGTTCTTGTCATACAGATCTTTCACGTGTTTGGTAAGAGTCACCCCAAGATACTTTATACTGTTTGTGGCTATTGTGAAGGGGGTCATTTCCCTAATTTCTTTCTCAGCCTGCTTATCCTTTGAGTATAGGAAGACCACTGATTTGCTTGTGTTGATTTTATAACCTGCCACTTTGCTGAAGTTGTTTATCAGCTGTAGGAGCTCTCTAGTGGAGTTTTTTGGGTCACTTAGGTAGACTATCATGTTGTCTGCAAATAATGATAGTTTGACTTCTTCCTTTCCAATTTGTATCCCTTTGACCTCCTTATGTTGTCGAATTGCCTGAGCTAGTACCTCAAGTACAATATTGAAAAGATAAGGAGAAAGGGGGCAACCTTGTCTGGTCCCTGATTTCAGTGGGATTGCTTCAAGTTTCTCTCCATTTAGTTTGATGCTGGCTACCGGTTTGCTGTATATTGCTTTGACTATGTTTAGGTATGGGCCTTGAATTCCTGTTCTCTCCAAGACTTTAAGCATGAAAGGATGCTGAATTTTGTCAAATGCTTTTTCAGCATCCAATGAAATGACCATGTGGTTTTGTTCTTTGAGTTTGTTTATGTAGTGGATTGCATTGATGGATTTCTGTATATTGAACCAACCCTGCATTCCCGGGATAAAGCCTACTTGATCATGGTGGATGATCGTTTTGATGTGTTCTTGGATTTGGTTGGCAAGAATTTTATTGAGTATTTTTGCATCGATGTTCATAAGGGAAATTGGTCTGAAGTTCTCTTTCTTTGTTGGATCTTTGTGTGGTTTTGGTATCAGCGTAATTGTGGCTTCGTAGAAGGAATTGGGTAGGGTTCCTTCTGTTTCTATTTTGTGGAATAGTTTGAAGAGTATTGGTGTTAACTCTTCTTTGAAGGTCTGATAGAATTCTGCACTGAAACCATCTGTTCCTGTGCTTTTTTTGGTTGGAAGACTTTCTATGACTCCTTCTATTTCTTTAGGCATTATGGGACTGTTTAGATGGTCTAGTTGGTCCTGATTTAATTTTGGTATTTGGTATCTGTCAAGGAAATTGTCCATTTCCTCCAGATTCTCCAATTGTGTTGAGTACAGGCTCTTGTAGTAGGATCTGATGATTTTTTGGATTTCCTCAGTTTCCGTTGTTATATCTCCCTTTTCATTTCTAAGTTTGTTAATTTGGATACTGTCTCTGTGCCCTTTGGTCAGTCTGGCTAAGGGTTTATCTATCTTGTTGATTTTCTCAAAGAACCAGCTCCTATCTTGCTTTTTCCATGGTGACGTTTCCCTCCTTGTATTGGTGTTTTCCTCCTATTATCCTTTGTAGGGCTGGGTTTGTGGATAGATATTGGGTAAACTTGATTTTGTCATGGAATATCTTAGTTTCTCCATCTATGGTGATTGAGAGTTTTGCTGGATATAGTAGTTTTGGTTGGCATTTATGTTCTCTTAGAGTCTGCATGAGATCTGCCCAGGATCTTTTAGCCTTCATAGTCTCAGGTGAAAAGTCTGCTGTTATTCTGATAGGTCTTCCTTTATGTGTTACTTGGCCTTTTTCTCTTACTGCCTTTAATATTCTTTCTTTGGTTAGTACATTTGGTGTTTTGATTATTATGTGACAGGAAGTATTTCTGTTCTGGTCCAGTCTTTTTGGAGTTCTATAGGCTTCTTGTATATTCATGGGCATCTCTCTCTTTAAGTTAGGGAAGTTTTCTTCCATAATTTTATTGAAGATATTTGCTGGCCCTTTAAGTTGTAAATCTTCACTCTCATCTATGCCTATAATCCTTAGGTTTGGTCTTCTCATTGTGTCCTGGATTTCCTGGATATTTTGGGTTACAAGCTTTTTGCATTTTGCATTTTCTTTAACTGTTGAGTCCATGGTTTCTATGGTATCTTCAGCATCTGAGATTCTTTCTTCTATCTCTTGTATTCTGTTGTTGATATTTGCATCTATGTCCCCTGATTTCTTCCCAAGGTTTTCTATCTCCAAAGTTGTCTCCCTTTGAGTTTTCTTAGTAGTTTCTACTTCTGATTTTAGATCCTGGATGGTTTTGCTTAGCTCCTTCACTTGCTTGTTTGTGCTTTCCTGTAATTCTTTAAGAGATTTTTGTGTTTCCTCTTTCATGACCTCAGCCTGTTGACCAAAGTTCTTCTGTATTCCTTTAAGTGTTTTTTTTTTTTTTTTTGCGTTTCCTCATTATTGGCTTTTGTATTCTCCTGGATTTCTTTCAATGATTTTTGTGTTTCCCTTGCAAGGGCTTCTAACTTTTGATCCATTTTCTCCTGAATTTCTTTAAGTATGTCCTTCATGTGTTCCTGTACCAGCATCATGACCATTGATTTTAAATCCAAATCTTGTTTTATTGGTGTGATGGGGTATCCAGGACATGCTGGTAAAGGAGAATTGGGTTCAGATGTTGCCATATTGCCTTGATTTCTGTTAGTGACGTTCCTGCGTTTGCCTTTTGCCATCTAGTTCTCACTGGTGTTAGTTGGTCTTGTCAATGCTGGACTCACCAGTGCAAGCTGCCCCTTCTCAGGTGGCCTCTGGTGCACAGCTTACCTCCTGCACTGCCTGGAGACAGGGTGCTGTTGCCCAGTCTGTTCAGATCACGAAGCAGACACCTGAAGGCTCCCGCTGGGGCCTGCTGAATTCACCAGAGCACACTGACTTCTCCCCGCTGGCCGCCCGGAAGCCCCTCCTGCCTCTTGCAGGACCTGGAGATGTGGCGTTGCCACCCAGGCTGATCTGGATCCGGAAGCGGAGAGATCTGAGGGCTCCCGCCAGAGGCCTCAGGACTGGAACCTAAGCTCCATGCCACTGGAGAAAGCTGTGTACTCCCAGACTGCCTCTGGGTGCACACCAGGTCTCCCACACTTCCTGGAGACCGAGTGCTGTGGCCCAGGCTGTTCAGATCCCAAAGCAGACACGTGGAGGCTCCTGCCGGGGGCTGCTGGATTCTCCAGAGCACACTGACTTCTCCCCGCTGGCTGCCTGGAAGCCCCTCTTGCTTCTTGCAGGACCTGGAGATGTGGTGTTGCCTCTCAGGCTGATCTGGATCCAGAAGCGGAGAGATCTGCAGTATGTCTGGTTTTATGTGTTGATCCTTAATCCACTTGGACTTGAGCTTTGTGCAAGGAGATAAGAACTGGTTGATTTGCATTTTTCTGCATGCAGATCTCTAGTTGATCCAGCACCATTTGTTAAAAATGCTGTCTTTTTTCCACTGGATATTTTTAGATCCTTTATCAAATATCACGTGACCGTACACGCGTGGGTTCTTTTCTGCATTTTCTATTCTATTCCATTGATCTTTCTGCATGTCTGCATACCAATACCAAACAGTTTTTTTTTTTTTTTTAAATCACTACTGCTCTGTAGTAGAGCTTGAGGTAAGGATGGTGATTCCTCCAGAAGATCTTCTGTTGTGGAGAATAATTTTGCTGTCCTGGGTTTTTTGTTATTACAGATGAATTTGAGAATTTCTCTTTCTAGGTCTATGAGGAATTGATTTGGGATTTTGATGGGTATTGCATTGAATCTGTAGATTGCTTTTGGCATGGTGGCCATTTTTATTATATTGATTCTACCAATCCATGAACATGGGAGGTCTTTTCACCTTCTGAGACTTGATTCCATTTTTTTCTTCAGAGACTTAAAGTTCTTGTCATATAGATATTTCACTTGCTTCGTTAGTGTCACACCTAGGTATGACATAGTATTTGGGACTATTGTGAAGGATGTCATTTCCCTAATTTCTTTCTCCTCTTGTTTATCCTTTGAGTAGAGGAAGGCTACTTGATTTGCTTGAGTTAATTTTATATCCAGCCACTTTGCTGAAGTTGTTTATCAGCTGTAGGAGTTCTCTGGTGGAAGTCTTGGGGTCGCTTAAGTATACTATCATATCATCTGCAAATAGTGATATTTTGACCTCTTCCTTTCCAATTTGTCTCCTTTTGCTGCCTGATTACTCTGGCTAGGACTTTAAGTACTATATTGAATAGATAGAGAGAGAATGGGCAGCTTTGTCTAGTCCCTGATTTTAGTGGGATTGCTTCAAGTTTCTCTCCATTTAACTTGATGTTGGCTACCAGTTTGCAGTATATTTCTTTCACAATGTTTAGGTATGGGCCTTGGATTCCCGATCTCTCCAAGACTTTTATCATGAAGGGATACTGGATTTTGTCAAAATCCTTTTCAGCCTCTAATGAAATGACCATGTGTTTTTTTCCTTTAGTTTGTTTATGTAGTGGATTACATTGACAGATTTCTGTATATTGAACCATCCATGCATCCCTGGGATGAAGCCTACCTGGTCATGGTGAATTAGAGTTTTGATGCATTCTTGGATTCAGTTGGCCAAGGTTTTGTTCAGTAATTTTGAATCAGTGTTCATGAGGGAAATTGGTCTGAAGTTCTTCCTTCTTTGGTCTTTGTTTGGTTTAGGTATAAGCATTATTGTGGCTTCATAGAATGAGTTGGGTAGTGTTCCTTGAGTTTGTATTTTGTGGAAAATTTGAAGAGTATCAGTATTAACTTTTCTTTGAAAATCTGATAGAATTCCCTGCTAAACCCATCTGGTCCTGAGCTTTTTTTGAAGGGAGACTATTAATGACTGTTTCTATTTCCTCAGGAATTATGGGACTATTTAGATGATTTATCTGATCCTGTTTTAACGTTGGCATCTAGTAAGTATCTAGAAAGTTGTCCATTTTATCCAGGCTTTCAAACCTTGTTGAGTATAAACTCTTGTAGTAGGATCTGATGATTTATTGAATTTCCAGTTTCTGTTGTTTTGTCTCCCTTTTCATTTCTGATTTTATTAATTTGGATACTGTCTCTGTGCCCTCTGGTTAGTCTGGCTAAGGGTTTATCTATCTTGTTGATAGTTTTCATACAGCCAGCTCCTTGTTTTGTTGATTCTTTGTATAGTTCTTTTTGTTTCTGTTTAGTTGATTTCAGCCTTAAGTTTGATTATTTCCTGCCGTCTACTTCCCTTTGCTTCCTTTTGTACTAGAGCTTTCAAGTGCTCTAGTGTAAGTCTAGTCAAGCTGTTAGTGTAAACTCTCTCCATTCTCTTTTTGGAGGCACTCAGAACTATGAGTTTTTCTCTTAGCACTGCTTTCATTGTGTCCCATAAATTCTGGTACAGTGTGTCTTCATGTACATTAAATTCTAAAAAGTCTTTAATTTCTTTCTTTGTTTCTTCCTTGACTAAGCTATCATTGAGAAGAGCATTGTTCAAGGTCCATGTGTATGTGTGTTTTCCATTGCTTTTGTTTTAGCTAAAACCAGCCTTAGGCCATGGTGATCTGATAAATACATGGAATAATTTCAATATTTCTGTATCTGTTGAGGCCCATTTTTTTTTATCAATTATCTGGTCATTTTTTGAGATGGTACCATCAGGTGCTGTGAAGAAAGTATAGTCCTTTGCTTTAGGGTGGAATGTTCTATAAATATCTGTTAGATCCATTTGGTCCATAACTTCAGTTAGTTTCACTGTATCTCTGTTTAGCTTCTGATTCCATGATTTGTCTATTTTTGAGAGTGGGGTGTTGAAGTCTCCCACTATTATTGTGTGGGGTGCAATGTGTGCTTTGGGCTTTATTAAAGTTTCTTTAATGAATGTGGGTGCCCTTGCGTTCAGAGCATAGATGTTCAGAATTGAGAGTTCATCTTGGTAGACTTTTCCTTTGACCAGTATGAAGTGTCCCTCCTTATCTTTTTTGAAAACTTTTGGTTGAAAGTCAATTTTATCTGATATAAGAATGGCTATTCCAGCTTGTTTCTTGGGACCATTTGCTTGGAAAATTGTTCCAAACCTTTGACTCTTAAATAGTGACTGTCTTTGTCACTGAGGTGGGTTTCTTGTATGCAGCAAATCGTTGTGTCCTATTTATGCATCCAGTCTGTTAGTCTATGTCTTTTTATAGGGGAATTGCGACCATTGATATTAAGAGATATTAAGGAAAAGTGATTGTTGCTTACTGTTATTTTCTTAGTTAAAGGTGAAATTCTGGTTGTGTATCTAACTTCTATTGGGTTTGTTGAAAGATTACCTTGTTGATTTTTCTACGGTGTGGTTTGCTGCTTTGTGTTGGTATTTTCCACCCATTATCCTTTGCAGAGCTGAATTTTTGGAAAGATATTGTTTAAATTTTCTTTTTTCATGGAATGTCTTGTTTTCTTCGTCTATGGCAATTGAAAATTTTTCTGGGTATAGTAGTCTGGACTGACATTTATGTTCTCTTAGGGTCTGTATGACATCTGCCCAGGCTCTTCTGGCTTTCATAGTCTCTGGTGAGAAGTCTGGTGTAATTCTGATAGGTCTGCCTTTATATGTTACTTGACCTTTTCTCTCACTGCTTTTAATATTCTTTCTTTGTTTAGTGCATTTGGTGTATTATGTGCATTATGTGACAGGAGGAATTTCTGCTCTGGTTCAATCTGTTTGGAGTTATGTAGGCTTCCTGTATGTTCATGGGCATCTCTTTCTTTAGGTTAGGGAAGGTTTTTTTCCTATAATTTTTTGAAGATATTTACTGGGCCTTTAAGATGTAAATCCTCGCTTTCTTCTATACCTATAATCCTTAGGTTTGGTCTTCTCATTGTGTCCTGGATTTCTTGGATATTGTGGGTTACAAGCTTTTTTGCATTCTGCATTTTCTTTGACTGTTGGGTTTTCTATGGAATCTTCGGCATCTGAAATTCTTTCTTCTATCTCTTGTATTCTGTTGTTGATATTTGCATCTATGACCCCTGATTTATTCCCAAGGTTTTCTATCTCCAAAGTTGTCTCCCTTTGTGATTTCTTAGTTGTTTCTACTTCTGTTTTTAGATCCTGGATCACTTTGCTCAGTTCCTTCACTTGTTTGTTTGTTTCAGATCTTGCTGTTGTCAGAGAATTGGGTTCAGATGCTGCCATATTGCCTTGATTTCTATTAGTAATGTTCCTACGTTTGCCTTTTGCCATCTGGTTATCTCTGGTGTTAGTTGGTCCTGTTGTCACTGTCTGGTGCTTGAACCTCCTGTAAGCCTGTACGGCTATTTCTCCTCCTCTGGATGACTGGATTTCCCCTGGCCCAGATTGCTGATGGGCTGCCCTACTCTTGGGTGCCATTGGAGCCCTTATGTGCCTTGCCCCAAGCAATGTTATATTCGGGGTTGTCTCTGTGTACCTGGTGTTGCCTATCTTTTCTGTCTGGGAGCAAAGATGGCAGTGGGGAGCCCCTCCAAGTGCTTATTATTCTGCAGGGCAAAGGACCCATGACAGTGTTGGATCATAGATGACCTGCAGTGCTGCCCAGGACTTGGGCGCAGGCAGAAGCCCAGTGGGTTCACCAGTTCAATCAATCTGGGGGTTCCTCAGAAAATTGGAAATAGTTCTACCTGAAGACCCAGCTATACCACTCCTGTATATATATTCAAAAGATTCTCCAACATATAACAAGGACACATGCTCCACTATGATTATAACAGCCTTATTTATAACAGCCAGAAGCTGGAAACAACCCAAATGTACATCAATGGAAGAATGGATACAGAAAATGTGGTACATTTCACAATGGAATACTACTCTATTAATACTACAGCTATTAAGAACAAAGACTGGATGAATTTTTCAGGCCAATGGATGGAACTAGAAAAGATCCTGAGTGAGGTAACTCAGACCCAAAAGGATATATATGGTATGTACTTGCTGATAAGTGGATATTAGTCCAAAAGCTCAGAATAGCCAAGATACAACTCAGAGGCTATATGAAGCTTAACCAGAAGGAAGGCCAAAGTGTGGATGCTTCAATGTCACTTAGAAGGAGGAACAAAATAATCACAGGAGGTAAAGGGAAGGGGGGACCTGGGTAGGAAAAGGGAAAGGTAGGGAAAAGATGGGGCAGGATCACATATGGGAAGAGACAGGAGAGAAGTCCAGAGGGCCAGGAGAATGAATAGAAACATGGAGTAATGGACGTTAGGTAATGGGGGAAAACCGAGAAAGTCCCAGATGCCAGGGATACAAGACTCAAGACCCAACAGAGATGACATTAACCAAAATACCTAACAGAAGGGAGATAGAACCCAAAGAGACCATCTCCAATAGATAAGCATGGTCTCCAGTTTAGGGATGGGGACACCCACCTATCTCAAAACATTTAACCCAGAATTGTTCTTGTCTAAAGAAAACATAGCCCCCCTGCCCCAAATGGAGCAGAAACGGAAGGAAAGGCCACCCAGAGACCACCCCACCTTGGGATCCATCCCACCTGCAGACACCAAACCCTGACACTATTGCTGATGCCAAGAAGCACATGCAGACAGGAGCCGAGTATGATTGTCCTCTGAGAGGCCCTGCCAGCACCTGACTAAGACAGATACAAATACAACCAATGTTGGACTGGCTCATGTCCTTGGAGGATCCCAGAAGATTGTAAGTTGGATCCCAGACATTGGATGGTTGGAGCCTGATTTTGCTTTTGATTGTGACTGTGCCCTAATATTTTTCCCTCTTGAGGGAAGAAAGTATTTTTTTGGAGCCCACAGTTAAGAGACTTTTAATTGTAAAAAGACTTTGGATTTTAAAAGAGATTGGACATTTTAAAGGGATTGAAATTTTAATATGTAAGAATTTGCAAAGACTGTGGGACTTTTAAAATTATTTAGATCTTGGGGATGAATAAGAAAGTAAGGGTGGAGGCTTAATAGTGATGTGTTTGTGTGTCAAGTTGACAAGGGGTCAATTGTACTGGCTGGTTTTGTGTGTTAACTTGACACAAGCAGGAGTTATCACAGAGAAAGGAGTCTCATTTGAGGAAATGCCTCCATAAGATCCATCTATGAGGCATTTTCTTAATTAGTGATCAAGGTGGGTGGGGGAGTGGGCCCATAGTGGGTAGTGCCATCCCTGGGCTGGTAGTCATGGGTTCTAGAAGAATGTAAACTGAGGAAGCAAACCAGCATCCCTCCATGGCCTCTGCATCAGTTCTTGCTTCCTGATCTGTGTGAGTTCCAGTCCTGACTTCCTTTAGTGATGAATAACAATGTGGAAATATAAGCTGAATGAACCCTTTCCTCTCCAATTTGCTTCTTGGTCATGACGTTTTATGCAGGAATAGAAATCCTGACTAAGACAATAGCCTATATATACTCTAGCACCTTTTGAGACCATAAAGCTACATGCAGTTAGGGCAGAATTACATCTAGCCAGAGGGTGCAAAAGAAGTGGCTAAAATCTCAGGTGAATGTCCATGGATCCTCACAACTCCCTTCTTCTAGAAGAAAACAACAATAAATAGATTCAATTTTTAGGATCTTATACAAGTACAGCTATTCTGATAAAGAGGATATCTCAGAGGACATCATTTTGCTACACTTCCTCTGTCTCTTACATTACTACATCTTTCCCTTTTGTGATTTTCCCTGAGTGAGGAGGGAATGGTATAGATATTTGGTTTTTGTCTTTCAATTCAGGATGAGTACTGAACCTGTGTCTTAGTTAGGATTTTATTGCTGAAAGGAGACACCATGACCACAGAAACAGTTAATAGGAAAACATTTAATTAGGGCTGGCTAAATTCAGAGATTTAGTCCATTATCATGGACATGGCAAGCATGTCAGTGTGCAGGTAGACGTGCTAGAAAGCAACTAAGAGTTCTACATCTTCATCCGCAGGCAGCAGAAGGAGACTTCCACATTAGGCATAGCTTGACCCTCAAAGCCCACCTCTACAGCAACACCTTACCTCCAACTAGGATGTACCTACTCCAAAAAAGTCATGCCACCACAGCATGGAAAGGATTATCTTGATTAATGATTAATGGGGTGGGGGCTACTGTGGGTAGTACCATCCATAGATAGATGTGTAAGAAAAGTAGTTGAACATTAGACAAAACAATAACTAGAGAGCAACATAGTGGAGCATGTGTCCTTATTGCATGCAGGGGAATCCTCTGGGTATATGCCCAGGAGTGGTATAGCAGGGTCCTCCAGTAGTGTCACGTTCAGTTTTCTGAGGAACCACCAGAGTGATTTCCAGAGTGGTTGTACCATCTTGCAATCCCACCAGCAGTGGAGGAGTGTTCCTCTTTCTCCACATCCTCGCCAACACCTGCTGACTCCCGAGTTTAACCTTAGCCATTCTGACTGGTGTGAGGTGAAATCTCAAGGTTGTTTTGATTTGCATTTCCCTAATGACTAATGATGTTGAGCATTTCTTAAGGTGCTTCTCAGCCATCTGAATTTCTTCAGGTGAAAAATCTTTGTGTAGATCTGCACCCCATTTTTAATAGGGTTATTTGGTTCCCTGAGGTCTAACTTCTTGAGTTCTTTGTATATATTGGATATTAGCCCTCTATTGGATGTAGGGATGGTGAATATCTTTTTCCAGTTTGTTGGTTGCTGTTTTGTCCTTTTGATAGTGTCCTTTGCCTTACAGAAATCCAGAAGCTGGAAAGAACCCAGATGTCCCTCAATGGAGGAATGGATACAGAAAATGTGGTGTATTTACACAATGGAATACTACTCAGCAATTAAAAACAATGAATTCATGAAATTTGTTGGCAAATATCATCCTAAGTGAGGTAACCCAATCACAAAAGAATATACATGGAATGCAATCACTGATAAGTGGATATTAACTAGCCCAGAAGCTATGAATACCCAAGACATAAGTAGCATATCAGATGACTCCCATGAAGAAGTAAGGACAGGGCCCTGATCCTGGAAAGGCCTGTTCCAGCATTGTAGGGAAGTAACAGGACAGAGAAAAAGGAGGGAGGTGATTGGAGAATGAGTGTATAGAAGGCTTATGGGACGTATGGGGTGGGGGGAACTGGGAAAGGGGAAAGCATTTGGAATGTAAACAAAGAATTTAGAAAAGAAAAAATAAAAGAAATCATGTAAAAAACCAAAACAAAACTAGAGAGCAAGCCAGTAAACAACTTTCCTCCATTGTTTCTACATCGGTTTTCTGCCTTGATTTCCTGCTCTGATTTCTCCTTTGATGGACGTTAGGTGAAAGTATAAGGTGAAATAAATTCTCTCTTCTTCAAAGTTGCTTTTATTCATGATGTTTATCACAGCAACAAAAAGTAAACAAAAAGTAAACTAAAACACCATCCTAATAGGAGACATAACTAAGGGGCCCAAGTATCTGTTCCCTTCAGTTTATCTCATACTCTGGTAAAACCATTACAATTATTAATGAACTTATCTTTTTGTTATTGAATGTAAATTCAAACAAAAATAACCCACATGAAAGTCACATAAAATGAAAGCAAGAGTGGTAAAGGTAAAAAACTAAAAACTTGAGGATACATATATCCCAGCAGATGAGCAAATCACAACAAAGAAACATTAAGACAGATTACAATATGATCCCCTCACAACCTGAAAACTCATTAATATCAGAAAACAAATATAATCATATAGCAATAATGTCAGAAAAAATTTTAGAGTCCTACTTTTAAAAGGGATTAACAAAGTGTTACAGTTCTTTTTTTCCAAGACAGAGTTTCTCTGTGTAGCCCTGGCTGTCCTGTAACTCACTCTGTAGACCAGGCTGGCCTCAGACTCAGAAATCCACCTGCCTCTGCCTCCCAAGTGCTGGGATTAAAGGCGTGTGCCACCACTGTCCAGTTACAGCTCTTTTTTTTTAATTTTAATTTTTTATTTAATCTGTTTTTACAGTCCAGACTTTATCCTCCTCTGACTGTTCCACATCCCATACCTACTCCTACTGTCTCCTCCCAAATCCCTACCCTATGAGACAGCTCCACTTCCTGGGGCCTCTAGTCTTTTGAGGGTCAGGTGCATCTGGACTGAGTCCAGACCTGGCAGTCCTCTGCTGTACATGTATTGGGGGCTCATATAAGCTGGTGTATGCTGCCTGGTTGGTGCCTCAGTATCTGAGAGATCTCGGAGGTCCAGGTTAGTTGCTACTGCTGGTCTTCCTATAGGGTCACCCTCCTCCTCAGCTTCTTCCAGCTTTTCCCTAATTCAACCATAGGGGTCATCAGTTTCTGTCCATTGTTTGGGTGTAAATATCTGCATCCAACTCTTTCAGCTGCTTGTTGGGTCTTTTTGGAGGGCAGTCATGATAGGACCCATTTTGTGAGCACACCACAGCATCAGTAATAGTGTCAGGCCTTGGGGCCTCCTCTTGAACTGGACCCAATTTGGGCCTGTCTTTTGGCTTCCTTTCCCTCAGGCTCTTCTCCATTTTTGTCCATGCAGTTCTTTCAGCTAGAAACAATTCTGGGTCAGAGTTTTTGACTCTAGGATGGCAACTCCCTCCCTCTACTTGATGCTTTGTCTTTTTACTGGACTATAAGAAAGACTAAAGAATAAAAAATAAAATTATAACTGAGAATTTCCAGAACCTAGAGAAATAAATAGACATGCAAGAGCAAAAAAATATTTAGAACTCCAGACAGACATGACCAGTAAAGAACCTATCCATGACATTATAGTCACGATGTCAAAAATAAAAAGCAAAGAAACAACAGTCAAAGTTTTAAGAAAAAATGCCAAGGTAAATATATAGGCAGAAACATCTGAATAGCACCATGATATACTTGAACAGAAACATTAAAAGCCAAGAAAACATTAAATGGCTTATTTCAAGTCCTAGAAGTAAACAACAGTCAAGGAATATGGCTATAGCCAGAAAATCTAATTCTTAAAACATAGAAAAATACAACATTTCAAAACAAAGAAAAGATAAGGAAACTCATTAAAACAAAGCAAACACTGTATAAAATTCTTAAAGGCATATAGTATATAGAAGAAGATAGTTTCATCCACAAGAAATAATATATATCATAATAGGAAAAATCAACAAAAGAGAGCTAAGAAGAAACCTATCATGCCCAAGACAGCAACCAAACAACTTCTAATAGTATCAGAAGAGAAAAGAGAAAACAACTACCTAAAATAGTCAACCAAAACAGCTACTGTCATAAATAATAGAAAACTCTTCTTAATAGTGACTTTGGAAAAAAAGACCTCTAGTCACAAATGCAAAGACACAGACTAACTGGATTAATTCAAAAAATCCAGCTATTTGTTGTCTCCATTAAACATACATAATTAAGAAGAACATCCAAAACCTAAGATTAAAAAGAAAATTAACGTATCAAACAAGAAGTGACAAGTCAACTGGTGTATTGATTTTTCTGAAAAAATAGACAAAATTTTGAAGAAATAGATACTTGCAGTAGGCACCTGAAGTCATGCACTGGGCCCCACTCCACAGGTCTGTCTGCCTCCCAGGAGTCATGCTCTAACCAGAGATAAAAGGTGAGATCCCTTGCCCCAATTTCCACTGCCTGTGGGGACCCCAGCAAGCCCATTAGCTATGTATTCTTGTACCACCCTGTCAGAGCTCCATCTTCCTTCTGGTATGCACCTACACCTGCAGTGTTGAATTTCCCCCACTCCTACCCCCTGCAACAGCTCTGTTTCCCAGGAAGCCTGTTCAAACCCAGGACACACAGACTCACTTGCCCCCCAAGAGGTGGGCTCCAACCCAAGCCAGTCAACACTAGAGACAACCAGATGTCAAATGACAAGTGATATAATACAATCAACAGAAGCCAATGTAATATAGCATTATCAGAACCTAGCTCTCCTACTACTGCAAGCCTTGGATATCCTAACACATCTGAAAAGCAAGACTGTGTGTTACCTTAAATCCCATCTCATGAAGATACAGAGGTCTTCAAAGAGAGTATAAATAATTCCCTTAAAGAAGTACAGGAAAACACAATCAAACAGGTAGACGCTCTTAAAGAGGAGACAAATAAATCCCTTAAATACATACCGGAAAATACAATCAAACAGGAAAAGAAAATGAATAAAATGGCCTAAGACCTAAAAATGGAAAGAGAAGCAATAAAGAAAACACAAATGGAGGCAACCCTGGAGATAGAAAACTTAGGAAAGAGAATAAGAAGTACATATACAAGCAACACCAACAAAATACAAGAGATGAAGGAGAAAAATCCCAGGTGTAGAAGGTACAATAGAAGAAATTGATACATCTGTCAAAGAAAATGCCAAATGTAAAGAGTTCCTAACTTAAAATATCTAGGAAATCTGGGACAGTATGAAAAGACCAAACCTAAGAATAATAAGAAAAGAAGAAGGAGATTTCCAGTTGAAAGTACCAGAAAACATCTTTAACAAAATCATAGAAGAAAATTTCCCTAACCTAAAGAAAGAAATAGCTATAAATGTGCAAGAAACTTACTGAACACCCAATAGGTTGGATCAGAAAAGAAAACTCCTCCTACCATGTAATAATCAAAACATAAAATGTACAGAACAAAGAAAGAATATCAAAAACTGTAAGGGAAAAAGGCCAAGTAACATATAAAAGCAGAACTATCAGAATTACACCTGGCTTTTCTACAGAGACCCTAAAAGCCAGAAGATCCTGGAAAGATGTATTGCAGACCCTAAGAGACCACAGATGTCAGTCCAGACTACTATACCCAGCAAAACTCCCAATCACCATAGATGGAGAAAGCAAGATATTCCATGACAAAACCAAATTTAAACAATATCTTTCTACTAACCCATCTCCACAAAGGATATTAGAAGGAAAACTCCAGCACGAGGATGGTAACTGCACTCAAGAAAACAAAAGAAATTAAACATCTCACAGCAAAACTGAAAGCAAAGCATCACACACACACACACACACACACACACACACACACACACCTACACACACATACTCACACATGCACACACGCACGCATGCACACACGCACGCACGCATGCACACACATTCACACACATGCACACACACACATACACACACACAGCAACATGTACAACATCAAAATAACAGGAACTGACAATCCCTGGTCATTAATATCTCTCAACATCAATGGGCTCAATTTACCAAATAAAAAAGAAGGCTAACACATTGGACATGTAAGCAGGATCCGTTATTCTGTTGCATATAAGAAACACCCGTCAGCAAAAAAGATAGAGACTTCCTCAGAGAAAGGGGATGGAAAAAGGCCTTTCAAGCAAACAGACCCAAGAAACAAGCTGGAGTAGCCATTCTAACATTTAATAAAATGGACTTTCAACCAAAATTAATCAAAAAATATGGGAAAGGGCACTTCATACTCCCCAAAGGAAAAATCCACCAAGATGATTTCTCGATTCTGGACATCTATGCCCCAAATGCAAAGGTACCCCCATTTATAAAAAGAAAATTTACTAAAGCTCAAATCACAAAATGAACCCTACACAGCTTCAACACCCCACTCTCACCAATGGACATGTCATCAAAACAGAAACTAAACAGAGAAACAATAAAAGCAACAGATGTTTCACTCCAAAACAAAAGAATATATCTCCTTATCACCTTACAGAATCTTCTCCAAAACTGACATTTAGTTGGTCACACAGTAAGCCTCAACAGATTTAAGAAGATTGCACTATAACCCACTGCATTCTATCATTGCACCACAGATTAAGGCTAGACTTCAATAAGAATAGGGACAACCGAAAGCCCATATACTTATGGAAACTGAACTACTCTCTACTCAATATTCTCTATTCAAGAGGGACTCTGTGAGGAGTGGACCTGGAAGAGGGGGCATAGTCTGGAATGTAAATAAATAAATAAATTTAAACAAAAAAACCAGAGGAAGTAAATAATGTCACTACATACCAATAAAGTGAACAATTCAATCAGATATAAATATTGTAAACAATATATTGAGTCTCAGAATCCTCTATTTTATAAAAATAAATGCTATGAGGCATATATGATGCATAGGTACTGACAGAATAATAATAATAATAATAATAATAATAATAATAGAAGACTTCAGATACTTAGATAAGTTTTCCAAACTAAAAACTCATCAAAGAAACCGCATTGCTAAATTTTATCATTGATCAGCTTTATTTAACACATCTTTAGAGAATATTACAGACAACAGATAGAGAATACACATTCTTCTCAATAGTACATGGAAATTTTTCTAAAATTATTAATATACCACACAGTAAGCCCTAAAACACATATAAATTGTCTGAGTCTGGGATACCTTCCTTAATATGATATAACATTTTCTTTCTAATAAGAGCACCCTGGAGCAGGAACAAAAGTCTATAAAGACAAAGAAATTGGAAGATGGCTCATAAGATCATTTTTAAAAAATAAGCTTTAAGGTATGAAGAAAGGGAAAGCAATAAAATACATATGCTATGAAAGTGGAGGAAGAAAAACTGGAGATTTATTCACACCAAAATTTAAAAGATAGGTTTCTTAAGCAAATCAAAAATTGTGGAATGTCCTTAATCATACTGAAGTTAGTAATGTTGATGAAGGAATAGATAAATAATAAATTACATAATAATGTATTAAACGGAATACCACACAATTAAAGTAACCATCATTAAGGTAATTTTAAATTAATTTGTAAATTAGAATTAGAGAATAACTCTGGTGAAAGCATCAATTACAAAATTCTCACTAAACCTAGGATATTGTCTTCTCTTTGTATTTCATGTTCATGCTACTAAAATATCATTAATTTCATTTTATTGGGAGTTTAAAAGGAAAGAAGACACAGACATCTTCAATCTGAGGAATTAAGCTTTAAATTTCTAAAAAAAAACATTTTTATCATTGATGTTTACTTTTATTTTTCATTATTTGGAATGCATAACACAAATGTGAAAATATATTTTATATATTTGCAAGTACATATAAGGACTCTAATAATTTCTCTTCTCTTATGATGTATTTATTTCAGAAACATTTTAGGTTCCTGACTAAGAAGGCAGAAGACATTGCATTTTTCTTTTCTTTTTTCTTTTCTTTTCTTTTCCTTTCTTTTCTTTCTTTCTTTCTCTTTTTCTTTTCTTTTCTTTATCTTTAAAATTTTTCCTATTGTGTAGAACATTGAAGGTAAGTGAAAGTGTTTTTCCTCCTTCTTGAGGTCAGTCTATACCATCATTGCTGTATTGCTGTTTTTGTATCTACAACTGGAAATCATTTTTTATTAATCATTTTTTCATTTTCATTTACATTTCAAATGATGTTCTCCTTTCCAGTTTCCCCTCCATAAATTCCCATCCCATCCTCTCTCTTCTGCTTCCCCTTTGCCACTCACCCACTCCTGCCTCACCACTCTAGCATCCCCTTAGGCTGAGCATCAAGCTTCCTCCACAGGACCAAGGGCCTCCCCTCGCATTGATGTCAGACAAGGCCATCCTCTGTTATATATGTATCTGGAGCTATGGATCCTTTCATGAATACTCTTTGGTTGGTGGTTTAGTCTCTGGGAGCTCTGGGTGGTCCAGTTAGCTGATATAGTTCTCCCTATGGGGTTGCAATCCCATTCAGTTCCTTCAGTTCTTTCCCTAACTCTTCTGTTGGGGTCCCCGGGTTCAGTCCAAAAGTTGCGTGTGAGTATTTGTACAGGTCTTAGTCAGGTGCTGGCAGGGCCTCTCAGAGGACAGCCATACTAGCAAGGTTCCTGTCTGCATGCACTTTTTGCCATCAGCAATAGAGTTGGGGTTTGGTGTCTACAGATGGGATGGTTCCCAAGGTGAGGCAGTCTCTGGATGGCCTTTCTTTCAATCTCTGTTCCATTTTTTGTCCCTGTCTTTCCTTTGGACAGGAACATTTCTGAGTTAACAATTTTGAGCTGGGTGGGTGGTCCCATCCCTCAGCTGGGGGTCCTATCTACAGGAGGTAGTTTCTACAGGTTCTATCTTCCCTTTATTTTGGCTAAAGTCATCCCCATTCAGTCCTGGGAGCCTAGTGCTTCCCTGGCATCTGGGATTTTCTAGTGGCTTCCCCCAGTTTCATATCCCCCACTGCTACATATTTCTATTCGATTTCCTGACTCTCTGTACTTCTCTCCTGTCCCTTCCAATACCTGATCCTGCTCTCCCATTTTCCCTTCCCCTCCTCTCTCCCTCTCAGGTCCTATCCTCCCTCTACCTCCTGTGATTATTTTGTCCCATTTTCTATGTAGGATTGAAAATTCCACAGTTTGTCTTCCTTCTTAAGCTCCATATGGTTTGTGGGTTGTATCATGGATATTCTGAGCTTTTTCCCTAATATCCGCTTATCAGTGAGTACATATCATGTGCATTCTTTTGTGTCTGGGTTACCTCACTCAGGCTTGATATTTTATAGTTCCATTCATTTGCCTAAGAATTTCATAAAGTTGTTGTTTTTAATAGCTGAGTAGTACTCCATTGTGTAAATGTACCATATTTTCTGTATCCAATCTTCTGTTGAGAGATATCTGGGTTGTTTCCTGCTTCTGGATACTATAAATAAGACTGCTATGAGCATAGTAGAGCATGCGCCCTTGTTATATGTTGTAGCATCTTTTGTATATATGCCTGGGAGTGATATAGCTGGGTCTTCAAGTAGAACTATTTCCATATTTCTGAGGAACTGCCAGATTGGTTTCCAAAGTAGTTTTACCAGCTTTCAGTTCCACCAGCAAGAACATATCAAAATGATTACTTACCTTGATCAAGTAGGTTTCATCTCAGGATGCAGGGATGGTTCAATATATAGAAAGCCATCAATGTAACCCACTATATAAACAAATTCAAAGAAAAAAACACAGGATCACACCCCTTTGACAAAATACAACACACCTTCATTTTAAAAGTATTGGAGAGACCAGAAATTCAAGGTCCACATGTAAACATAATAAAAGCAATATACAGCAAGCCAATAGCCAGCATCAAACTAAATAGAGAGAACTTGAAGCAATCTCACTAAAATCAGGGATAAGACAAGACTGTCAATTCTCCACCAATCTATTGAATATACTATTTGAGGTTCTAACCAGAACAATTAGACAACAAAAGGCAGTCAAAGGGATACTAATTGGAAAGGAAGAAGTCAAAATATCACTGTTTGCAGAAGATGATAGTGTACTTAAGTGACCCCCAAAGCTCCACCAGAGAATTCCTAAAGCTGATAAACAATTTCAGCAAAGTGGCTGGATATAAAATTAACTCAAACAAATCAGTAGTCTTTCTCTACTCATAGGATAAGTGGGCTAAGAAAGAAATTAGATAAATGACAACCTTCACAATAGTCACAAATAATATTATATACCTTAGTGTGACTCTAACCAAGCAAGTGAAAGAACTGTATGACAAGAACTTAAAGTCTCTGAAGAAAGAAATCAAAGAAGATCTCAGAAGATGGAGAGATCTCCCATGCTCATGGATTGGCAGGATTAACATAGTAAAAATAGCCATCTTACCAAAAGCAATCTACAGATTCAATGAAATCATTATTTCTTGGTTGATAGACTTAAACACAAGCTCGTTCTAATGTGACATTTCAATCTTTTGATTTAAAACAATTTTGCAATATTTTATCTCATTACCTAAAAATCTATACTATTAATGCTCTTAATACTATCATTATTTGATTGGCATCATTATCAATATATTCCAGGCACAATTCTTAGAAATATATGTAAAAATATTGTATTTACAAGTTTATAACCTAAAATGCATTTATTTAAATAATAAATTAATCTCTAAATTCATTTGATGTATTTCCCATCCTATTTTAATTTTTTGTTTTTGTTTTTTGAGGCAGGGTTTCTCTGTATAGCCCTAGCTGTCCTGGAACTCATTCTGTAGACCAGGCTGGCCTTGAACTCAGAAATCTGCCTGCCTCTGCCTCCCAAGTGCTGGGATTAAACACATGAGCCACCACTGCCTGGCATATTTCCCACTTTAAAAGCAAAGAAGAAAAATATTCTAGGATTTCTTCTTACTAGGAACTTTTATTTTAATTGTCACAATGATAAAATTAGAAAAATGGCTAAAAGAATATGTCATAAAATATTTATATTTGAGATACATTATCCAAAAAGAAAACCAAATCTAATGAGACTGGTATTGGTAAATACATGTCTATGAAATGAAAAATATTATTCTTAACCTATAATCTATTGATATAGACATATTTGGAAGATTTCCACTGAATTTATAATTTTAAAATCCTCTAATGTTCAGTCCCACATAACATTATAAAGTGAATCTTTTTTGGTTAGAGCAAGATACTATAGCATATACCAAATAATTTTATTATGGAGTTTGAATTAACAGATAATTTTTTTCTTTTTTCTTTTTTTGGAGACAGGGTTTCTCTGTGTAGCCCCGGCTGTCCTTGAACTCACTCTGTAGACAAGGCTGGCCTCGAACTCAGAAATCTGCCTGCCTCTGCCTCCCGAGTGCTGGGACTAAAGGCGTGTGCCACCACTGCCTGGCCAACAGATAATTTTATATAGTTTGTTCCATAGTAGCTAATATTTTCAAGATTTAGAAGCATGTGGTCATTTTTTCACCAAAAATGTTGTGTAGGGCCACTTTTACATCTGAATTTCTAAAGCTATAAATCACAGGGTTTAGGCTGGGAGGTAACAGAGAGTAGAACACTGGCATAAAAAGGTTCAGTGATGATGGGGATTTGGCTGTTGAGCCTAAATATGCAACAAATCCAGAAGAGAGAAATAAGGTCACCACGGTAAGATGGGGTATACAGGTAGAGAAAATTTTAAACCTTCCTTGTATAGAAGGAATCCTTAGGATTATAGTGAAAATGTGAACATAGGAAATAACCATCAATATAAAACATGCAAAGGCGAAACAACAGCTAGCAATAATAAACACATATTCTAGAATTTGGTCTCCAAAACAAGCAAGTCTAAGAAGTGATGGGATATCACAGAAGAATTGATACACAACATTTGGACCACAGAAATGGACAGAGAATGTTCCTGTGGCATGAACAGACCCATAGATACACCCACTGAGCCATGCTGCCGCCACCATCTGAACACAGGCATCTTTATTCATTATAGCCTCATAGTGCAGAGGGAAGCAAATGGCAGCATAGCGGTCATAGGACATCACCAAAAGCAGGGCAAATTCAGTGCCTGCCAAAAATAAAACACAGAAAACTTGTAAAACACATCCCAGGAAGGAGATGGAATGGGTATTAGTCACAGAGTTCATGATGGATTTGGGAACAGTGACAGAAATATAACAGATATCAATCAGGGACAAATTCTTCAGAAAGAAATACATAGGGGACTGGAGATGCTGGTCTATAGTAGTAATGGTGATAATGAGGAAGTTTCCCACTAGTGCTCCCAGGTAAATCAAGAAGAAAAGTGTGGCACACAATGTCTGCAGCACCTGTTCTTCTGGGTATCCCAGGAGCAAGAATTCCATATATTCTGTTGTGTTGGTTATCGTGTCAGTCATTGTGGTTTCTCTGGGGAAATACAAGGGAAACTATTATTGCTTCACTTACTTATATCTCCCTCTTCTAATTTTGTGAGTTTTTAAAAAATTAAGTAATTATTGATTTGTTTTATTCAATTCTCATTGATGTCTTTGCAATATGATATTATGCAAACTTGCAAACTGGAAAGTTATCAATCATATACAGTAAGTTTTATAAAAAGGTTTTAAAAACACTTTACCTTTTATAAAGAAGTATTAAAAACAGTTACCAAATGTGGGACAATGTTATCAAATGATATCATTAACTTTATATATAGTAAATAGAAATAAATAACCCAATCAGGTTATACAAAAAGGAATATGTTCACTTTAATAAAATGTTTAAAGTAATAGTATTTTTAGCATTAAAAAGTTTGATATCAGTTATACTTACAAATCTGCTTTACTCCCCAAAGAATGTTTTATGAGATGAAAGGGCATGTGGAAAAATTCAGCTGCTTCTTTCTTTATTTTTCTCTACTCTGTTATAGTACAAATAAGCAAGAAAACATAAGTGAGCAGAGAAAAAGATTTTTTTACAAGATAAATGAGGGATAATAACAGGGATGGGAAGGGAGGTACATCAGAGGAACATGACCAAAGAAAAATGATACATATCTAGGAATGTATCATTAAATCATTACTTTTCTAAAACAAAAGAAGTACATTTAATATTAGATATGCTAACAGGTTTTCAACAAATAATGCTAATAATTTTTTAATTTGATAAAAATAAAAATTTACAGATCAAAGAAAATTTAAAAATTCACAATTAAAAATGGAAAAATAGAATAATATCAAGATGGATATATAAATAAATAAATAAACCAGAAAAATTGAGTTCATTACTTGTAAGCACCCTGTTAATTATCATGGGAAATAATGACAACAAAAGTAATGGGATGATGTAAATAGTGTCTCAATAAAGGAAATTCCTCACCTAGAATATACATACATCAATTAACCCCTTAAAGTTAAGGCTATCTTAACATTATTTCAGATGAATAAAAGTTGATGATATTTATGAGGAACTATGATAGTTATTACTGACAACAGAATCTAGATTCACCTATGAGCCTCTGTAGGATACCTGTAAGGGGTTTTCTACATTTGCTCAATTGAAATGGGAAGACCCACCCTAAAAGTGGACAGCACCATTTGATGAGAATAGGTTCCAGACTGTAAAGCTACCTGAATGTCAACATTCATCACCTTTTCCTTCCTGCCTGCAGAAACAATGTAACTAGTTGCTTCCTCAAGCTCCTGCTACCATCACACCCTTGTCATGATGGACAATAACCTTGAATTAGGAACTAAAATCAACATTTTTACTCTTTACATTCCAAAAGATGAAAAATAAAAGTAAACATTAATGATAAAATAATATATTTAGGAATGTAAAACTCAATACAAATTTTTTTAATACTAGAAACATCACATTCTTCAAACATATTTAAAGATTAAAATGGAAAATTAAAGGTTGTACATAATAATGAAGGCAGGAGGCATACTACTCAGTAGGGCAAATATAAAGACTTTTACATTTGCTATTTTATTTCTTTACAAACATAATTTTATTATAAAAAATTGTTAAGCCTTTTTAAAATTAATATCTAAGAAAATTGAAATGTGTGATAATGTTTTTAAATATTAATGAATATTACTATAATGAAATATATTTTTATATTATGTAAAATGACATATTGAATGTAACCTTTGATTTGTTAGTCATATTGCAAATTATGAAATCATCAGATCAACTTAAAGTTGGTAAGGAAAATGTATGGATAAAATGAAATCTGAATACTTAATTTATAAAAAGAAAGAATAGGGGCTATTAAAGGACATATTGATCAAACAGAAAACAAAACGAAGAATTGTAGATATAAATTCAAACATGAATATTTACATCAAAATAAATGCAGTGCATAGCATTTATTTGCGTGTATACTGCATTTTAACCATCTATTTATCTTTTGGTGAACAATTGAGATTATAGATGCCTGTATCATACTGATTTAAGGTTCTTATGGTGTGAATGTATAAAAATTCTATCGCCATGCATATGAATTTAAAACACTTTGCATCAAATTTAAAAATCTCTATACATAAGGAAAAATACTGTACATCTTTAACAATATGTAGACTATAAGACAATTGCTGAAGTAGAGCTAATAATGACTTTGAGATTCAAAGTTGGAAGGAATGGAAGGGTATTGCTCTAAGTATACAAAGTTGCAGTTGAACAGGCAAAAGAAATATATGTTTTGGCATTTATAAATATGCCGACTAGCCTTATTCAATGTTTCTATACTGAATACATATATTACAAAATAATATGTACTTAGATTATATATGACTATAATTATATAAAACATTTAAATATAAAATAAATATAAATATAAATAAATAATAATTTAACACTTTTACAAATATTAGTAAACTTTATAAAATTAAGTGTTAAGACAAATGTCACAAATGTATGGGTAAGCAGAAAACTGATATAACCATAATTATATAACATAAATATCAAACATGGGAGCAAAGAGAAACAAAATTATTTGCAATTCATAAGCATCTGAAGTTTATAGTAACAAATTCAATGTTGAAGCAAAATTTGAAACAAAATACACAAACCTGGAGTCAGAAATACATCTATAAATATAATTAGAAAATTCATATTTTTTATCAGTGACTGATAGAATAAATAGAAAATATAAATAAATGTATTAGAAGGCTTAAAATATTGTAAACAAGTTTACAAGTTGTACATATAGACCAACACATTTTATTTCTTTTGATGTTTATGTGGATCACTAATGACTATGAACAAATCAACAAACCACAAAGAAAAATTACTTTAAAAACTTCAAACTCAGGGCTGGAGAGATGGCTCAGCAGTTAAGAGCACCTACTGATCTTCCAGAGGTCCTGAGTTCAATTCTCAGCAACCACATAGTGTCTCACAACCATCTGTAATGGGATCTAATACCCTCTTCTGGTGTATCTGAAAAGAGCAATGGTCTACTCATTTAAATAAAATAAGTAAATCTTTAAAAGAAACTTCAAACTATACAATCAGATTTTAATTAACTCAAGAATAAGTATAACTACATGAAAATTCTAAAATATTAAATTAAAGATTTTTGTCTAAAACAGTCATAGATAATTTCAACTAAATTCTATGGAAATAAACAGAGGTAATTTTTTGTGATCCCTGTAACCAAAAGATTATTACATGTAATTTTATTGTTCCATATTTTTATATTACAAAAGAAGAAATGTCAAAATTCAGTTACCCAAACTGAATTCTAAATATGCATTTAAAACAACCACATTAACTCAAAAATTTATAAGAAAATTATAAAGAATTAATAATAATTCTTAAAAATGAAAACAGCAACAGAAACAATGCATGTATACTACCTAGACATTTGAATAAAATGTACAAATTAACAATGAAAGTATTTTAAGTTGCCTAATTTTAAATAAATATTAATTTAAGTCAAAATAATAACAATAATGCAAAATAATAATAATTTATGTGCAGTGATCAAGTTTCAATGAGACCACAATAATCAAAATAAATAAGAAATGGAAATTTTAAATGTTTATTAAATAGGAATTTTTAATGTTCAGAAAAGAACAAGTAAATTCTAGGCTAGAAAATATTTATTTCTAACTCAGAAAACAGGAGATCTCATCTCAAAGATGTATGATTATCAAATATTTGCATTTGCATAAATGTTAGAACAAATAAAACCTGCATATTGGCGAGAAGATTAGATAAACCTAGCATTTTTCTTTTTTCTTTTTTCTTGTTTTTTTTTTTTTTTTTTTTTTTGGCTTTTTGGATTTTTTTCCAAGAAGGGTTTCTCTGTATAGCCCTGGATGTCCTGGAACTCACTCTGTAGACCAAGCTGGCCTTGAACTCAGAAATCCTTGAACCCTTGAACTCAGAAATGCTGGGATTACAGGCATGCACCACCACCCGCACGGCCCTAGCAGTTTTCTAAACCATCTTCAGACTGACGTGCCCTGAGACTATCTGCAGTATGAGAGTAGAGATTCAGCGAATAGGCAAAGCCAGGGAATATAGATTTGTAATAAACAAGACAGCTCACAAGGAGCACTGTAGATGTGGCAGGGGAGGACAAGGTTCCTCACAATTGGGCTGTAAGCAACCAGAAAAATTGGGTTTCATCTAGTGGGCAGGTACAGAAGGTACCATGACAGTCAGCTGTCTTAAGAGGAGTTCTACTGCCTGAGCTCTTTGATGTGGGTGGTCAGAAGCCCCTGCACTATGAGATCTTCTGTTTCCCATGGGCCCTCCTTTTCAGCAGCTAAGAGTGCAACCACCTCAGAACTAGAGTAAGCCCTGAAAACAAACTGCAACTTGAATAGAAGTTTAAGGACACAAGTCTATTTGATTGAAAAAGTAGTGCTTGGTGTATGAGAGTTTTAGTATATGAGGCAGAAGTAGATGTAAGAAATATTTTATATATAAATGCATGATAACTTTAATTAAAAATAAAAACTATCATAACAGCCATAGGATTCTTATTTAATAAATAATATGATGTTGTTGACTATCTTGGATGATTTTCTCCCCCACTTCCCAAGCTTTCTCAGTTGCGTGGAAGAAATGAATTAACACCAGTTCCAGAACCTTCATGAGTCCCAGATCCCAAGGATGGTATACACGTGAAAGTTGGGAAATGGCTTTTGCAATTCAAAATGTAATCCATCAAGGCAATTTTTTATCTGATGTTTGTATCAGGTTGGTATTCAAGGCATTTCTGCTTGAAGCAGAAAAAAATTAATGAGATGGGGAGAAAAAGTTTTGACTTTTGGTGCTGAATGAGCAGCATGATCAGGAGACACATAGGACTACAAATAGATTTGACCAGAAAGTGGCATTAAATAAGAGTTCTTCAGAAACCTGTGAGACTTGAAGAAGTTGCAGTGCATCTTTATTTTCTTCTCATTTGCTTTTGGAAAATATTTTTTTGGGGAATTCAAAACTTGTGTTTTGCTTTTGAAAAGTTGCAAGGGATTGGGTGTTTCTAATGTTTCCTCCAGAGGCCTATCTTTAAAAGTTATTATACAACATAAATATACACAGAAAAACTCAAGGCATGAGCTAGAATTATAGCTCATAGTAGCATACCTGACTAATATGTTTAGAAATCTGGGCTCAATTCTTAGCACTGCCAGAACCAAATATTAATAAATGAATAAACAAGTACCCAACATGGAATAAAAAATGTGTGAATGAAGTAAAATTGACAATTTATTTTTTAGTAACCATGAAATTGATGTTTTCTACATTTAGAAATGTTTCAGGATTGTTTGACTCCAGTTTTCTTGGTTAAGTGAAGAGTTTGGACTTTATTATGGCTAAAAAACGTGTACCTCTAAGGAAGGCTTGCTGTTCCATGTTCATAACAGTTGGTCAGATTCCACGTTGATACAACAGATTGTACTGAGTGACTTAGATGTATGCTCAGTCTTATTTAGACCCAGATTACTTTAGTTTAGTACTGCTATCATTGCCATAGTAGACTTTTAAGAATCGATTTAAAAGCCTAAGACTATTCACCTTCACTCCATGAGCATTGGAAAAGATGTATTAGTTATCTGCATTTGTTCTCAGCTGTCTTTACTATTCTGCATGCATGACAGGTAATGATTTAACATTTTAATATAATTTTTGTAGGTAATTGTGTTTAATGATTCTCTTAAATGCAATTAAATGTGGCTCTGTGATCATATTCAAATTTGGAGTGAAAATAACTGGGTTTTGAAACTTCCCAGCTGAACAGTCATTTCTAGAGATAACTGAATTAGACATCATTGTTTGAAGCAAAGATTTTTGAGCACTGCCAGTGTGGTTTCCAGACATATCCTGGCAAAGGATTTGTCTGGGGGTGGGGGGGGGGGGTGGGAGAGTGGGTGTCTTGAAAGATTCTAGCCCAAAGAAATGATGCTTCTCTAGGTAAAAACACTAATTACTTTGATTTGATCTAAATTAATGCGAATATATAAAAGGAAATTTAGATTTTTGTGTAAATCTGCTCTCCTACAAACATGTGAAACCCCATTATTCAGACTCACCTGGTATAACTCAAAATGCAAGGTTTAATTTTTTCCTTAGGAGCTCTTCTACTGTTCAATACGTTGGAAAGGACTTCAGTGAATTTCATCTTATCTAAAGGGCTTGCCTTTTATTTTTTTTAATGAGATGGGAATGATATTCAACTGGTTATACTTCATCCCCTGGGAAAATCATGGATTGAGGGAGAAACACAATTGTAGGCAAAACACATGATTGCAGTTCTTTGGAGCCTTATTCACCCAGGATATTATTATCTACTCGTGTTCTGGCTTTCCCCATGGCATGACACTGAAAGTTCTACTCTGATTCTCAACACACCAGACAGTGCCCAGTACACTTGGCCCACTGCCCTACTAAAGGCAGACCTAATAGAATTATACCAGATTTCTTAACAGAGACTCTAAAAGCCACAAGATCCTGGACAGATGTCGTTGTGTCCTAAGAGGACACAAATGCCAGTTCAGGATACTATGCCCAGCAAAACTCTCAACCATCAAACTAACAAAAGTAGTGAACTAAAAATGCATTTAACAGATATCTACAGAGCATTTCACCCCCGAAAAATGGAATATAACTTCCTCTCAGCACCTCATGGTCCCTTCTCCAAAACTGACCATATAATCAGACACAAAACAAGTCTCAAACAAGAAAATTGAAATAATCCCATGCATATCAGATCACCACAGACTAAGACTAGACTTCAATATGCTTGGAAGACCACATAATCAATTCTCTTGAGAAAGTATAAGAACTAAGAATGACAATAAGGGAAGGGCTTTCTCTTACTTTCAGCAATGAAATAGTAGAAGCTTTTTCCTTTCTTTAAGAAATAAAGGTTGGAGCTTCTTTTAGTCAAAAAACAAGTAAACAACAACAACAACAAAACACCCCCCCACCACCACCATCAAAAACGACAGAAGTCCCACATACTTATGGAAAGTGAACAATTCTCTCCTTAATGATAACTTGGTCAGGAAAGAAATAAAAAATAAATCAAAGATATTATAGAATTCAATGAAAGTGAAGACGCCTCATACCCAAACTTATAGGACACAATGGAAGCAATGTTAAGAGGAAAATTTATAGCACTAAGTGCCTTTATAAAAAAAAATTGGAGAGATACTATATAAATAATGTAACAGCACACCTGAAAACTCTAGAATAGAACGAAGCAAACACACCCAAGGGGAGTAGATGGCAGTAAACAGTAAAACTCAGGACTGAAATCAACCAAGTAGAAACAAAAAGAACTATACAAAGAATCAACAAAACCAAGAGCTGGTTCTTTGAGAAAATCAACAAGATAGATAAACCCTTAGCCAAACTAACTAAAGAACATGGAAAGTGTATCCTAATTTAAAAAAAATCAGAAATGAAACGGGAGACATAACAACAGAAACTGAGGAAATTCAAAAAATAATCAGAACCTACTACAAAAACCTATACTCTACAGAACTGGAAAAGCTACATGAAATGTATGATTTTCTAGACAGATACCAAGTACCAAAGTTAAAACAAGATCTGTTGAACTATTTAAACAATTCCATAATCCCTAAGGAAATAGAAATAGGCATTAAAATGTCCCAATCAAAAAAAGCCTAGGGCCAGATGATTTTAGTGCAGAATTCTATAAGACTTTCAAAGAAGACCTAACACCAGTATTTTTCAATCTATTCCACAAAATAGAAAGAGAAGGAATTACCTAATTCATTCTATGAAGCCAGTTACACTGATTCCTAAGCCACACAAACACCCAACAAAGAAAGAGAACTTCAAACCAGTTTTGCTTATGAATATCAATGCAGAAATACTCAGTAAAATTATTGCACACCAAATCCAAGAACACATAAAAACTATCATTCACTACAATCAAGTAGGTTCATTCCAGAGATGCAGGGATAGTTCAATATATGAAAACCCGTCATGGCAATATCCTATATAACCAAACTCTGGGAAAAAAGCAACATGATCATCTCATTAGATGCTGAAAAAGCCTCTGACAAAATACTATACCACTTCATGTTAAAAATCTTGGAGAGATCAGGAATTTATGGCACATAACTAAACATAAAGAAAAGCAATATATAGCAAACCAACAGCCAACATCAAATTAAATAGAAACAAACTAGAGCCAATCCCACTAAAAGAAACAAGGCTGCCCACTCTCTCCCTACTTATTTAATATAGCACTTGAAGTTTTAGCTAGAGCAATTAGACAACATAAGGAGACCAATGGGACACAAATTGGAAAGGGAAAAGTCAAAGCATCACTATTTGCAGATGATATGATAGCATACATAATCAACTCCCAAAATTCCTCCATAGAACTCTTACGCTGATAAAGAACTTCAGCAAAATGGCAGGGTTAAAAAAAAAATCAACTCAAACACATGAGTACCCTTCCTTTATACAAATGATAAACATGCTGAGAAAGAATTTTGGAAACAACACCCTTCACAATAGCCACAAATAGTATAAAATATCTTGGTGTAACTCTTATCAAGCAAGTGAAAGATCTGTACAACAAAACCTTCAAATTCTTGAAAAGAGAAATAAAAGATGTCATCAGAAGATGGAAAGATTTTCATGACAAAACCAAGTTTACCCAATATCTATCCACAAACCCAGCCCTACAAAGGATAATAGGAGGAAAACACCAATACAAGGAGAGAAACTTCACCCTGGAAAAAGCAAAATAGTAACCTTTCATCAAACCCAAAAGAAGTTAAGCAATCAAATTTAAAAAATAACATCAAAAATGATAGGAAGTAACAATCACTATTCCTTAATATCTCTTAACATCAACGGACTTAATGCCCCAATAAAAAGACACAGACTAACTGACTGGATACGTAAACAGGACCCTACATTTTGCTGCTTATAGGAAACACACCTCAGGGTCAAAGACAAACACTACCTTAGAGTAAAAGGCTGGAAGACAATTTTACAAGCAAATGGTCTCAGGAAACAAGCTGGAGTAGCCATTTTAATATCAGATAAAATTGACTTTCAACCCAAAGTCATCAAAAGAGACTCTGAGGGACACTTCTTGCTGGTCAAAGGAAAAATACAACAAGAAGAACTCTCAATCCTGAACACCTATGCTCCAAATGCAAGGGCACCCTCTTTCGTAAAAGAAACTTTATTAAAACTCAAAGCATACATTGCACCTTACACAATAATTGTGTGTGACTTCAACACTGCACTTTCCTCAATGGACCGATCAGGAAAACAGAAACTAAACAGGGACACAATGAAACTAATTGAAGCTTTGGACCAATTAGATTTAACAGATATATATATATATATAGAACATTCTATCCTAAAACAAAAGAATATACCTTTTTCTCAGCACCTCATGGTACCTTCTCCAAAATCGACCATATAATTGATCACAAGACAGACTTCAACAAACATAAGAAGATCGAACCAATCCCATGCCTCCTATCAGATCACTATGGAGTAAAAGTGGTCTTCAATAGCAACAAAAACAACAGAAAACCCACATACACGTGGAAACTGAACAATATTCTACTCAATGATACCTTGATCAAGGAAGAAATAAAGAAAGAAATTGAAGACTTTTTAGAACACAATGAAAATGAAAACACAACATACCCAAATCTATAGGACACAATGAAAGCAGTGCTAAGAGGAAAACTCATAGCCCTGAGTGCCTCCAAAAAGAAAATGGAGAGAGCATACATTACCAGCTTAATGACACACCTGAAAGCCCTGGAACAAAAAGAAGCTATTTCACCCAGGAGGAGTAGAAGGCAGGAAATCATCAAACTCGGGGCCGAAATCAATCAAGTAGAAACAAAGAGAACCATACAAAGAATCAACAAAACCAGGAGCTGGTTCTTTGAGAAAATCAACAAGATAGATAAACCCTTAGCCAGATTGACCAAAGGGCACAGAGACAGTATCCATATTAACAAACTTAGAAATGAAAAGGGAGATATAACAACAGAAACTGAGGAAATTCAAAAAATCATTAGATCCTACTACAAAACCCTATACTCAACACAACAGGAGAATCTGGAGGAAATGGACAGTTTCCTAGACAGATATCCGACATCAAAACTAAATCAGGGTCAAATAGATAAACTAAACAGTCCCATAACACCTGAAGAAACAAAAAGGGTCATAGAAAGTATCCCAACCAAAAAAAGCATGGGACCAGATGGCTTCAGTGCAGAGTTCTATCAGACCTTCATAGAAGACCTAACACCAATACTCTTCAAACTATTCCACAAAATAGAAACAGAAGGAACTCTACCCAACTCGTTCTATGAAGCCACAGTTACACTGATACCAAAACCACACAAAGATCCAACAAAGAAAGAGAACTTCAGGCCAATTTCTCTTATGAATAATGATGCAAAAATACTTAATAAAATCCTTGCCAACCGAATCCAAGAACACATCAAAGCAATCATACACCATGATCAAGTAGGCTTCATCCCAGGGATGCAGGGATGATTCAATATAAGGAAATCCATCAATGCTATCCACTACATAAACAAACTCAAAGTAAAAAAACATATGATCATCTCATTAGATGCAGAAAAAGCATTTGACAAAATCCAGCATCCTTTCATGCTAAAAGTATTGGAAAGAACAGGAATTCAAGGCCCATACCTAAACATCGTTAAAGCAATATACAGTAAACCGGTAGCCAACATCAAACTAAATGGAGAGAAACTTGAAGCAATCCCACTAAAATCAGGGACTAGACAAGGCTGTCCTCTCTCTCCATGTCTTTTCAATATAGTACTTGAAATTCTAGCTAGAGCAATTAGACAACGTAAGGAGGTCAAGAGGATACAAATTTGAAAGGAAGAAGTCAAATTATCACTATTTGCAGATGACATGATAGTCTACTTAAGTGACCCAAAAACCTCCACCAGAGAACTCCTACAGCTGATAAACAACTTCAGCAAAGTGGCTGGTTATAAAATCAACTCAAGCAAATCAGTTGCCTTCCTATACTCAAAGGATAAGCAGGCTGAGAAAGAAGTTAGGGAAAGACGCCCTTCACAATAGCCACAAACAATATAAAGTATCTTGGTGTGACTCTAACCAAACAAGTGAAAGATCTATATGACAAGAACTTCAGGTCTCTGAAGAAGGAAATCGAAGAAGACCTCAGAAAATGGAAAAATCTGCCATGCTCGTGGATTGGCAGGATTAATATAGTTAAAATGGCCATCTTGCCAAAAGCAATCTACAGATTCAATGCAATCCCCATCAAAATCCCAACTCAGTTCTTCACAGAGTTAGAAAAAGCAATTCTCAAATTCATCTGGAATAACAAGAAACCCAGGATAGCTTAAACTATTCTCAACAACAAAAGAAATTCTGGGGAAATCAGTATCCCTGACTTCAAGCAATACTACAGAGCAATAGTGTTAAAAACTGCATGGTATTGGCACAGTGACAGACAAGTGGACCAATGGAATAGAATTGAAGATCCAGAAATGAATCCACACACTTATGGTCACTTGATCTTCGACAAAGGAGCCAAAAACATCCAGTGGAAAAAAGATAGCCTTTTCAACAAATGGTGCTGGATCAATTGGAGGTCAGCATGCAGAAGAATGCGAATTGATCCATTCTTATCTCCATGTACTAAACTTCACTCCAAGTGGATCAAGGACCTCCATGTAAAACCAGACACACTGAAACTAATAGAAAAGAAACTGGGGAAGACCCTTGAGGACATTGGGCACAGGGGAAAAGTTCCTGAACAGATAGATCACCAATAGCTTATGCTTTAAGATCAAGAATTGACAAATGGGACCTCATAAAATTACAAGGTTTCTGTAAGGCAAAGGACACTGTTAAAAGGACAAAATGGCAACCATCAAATTGGGAAAGGATATTCACCAACCCCACATCTGATAGAGGGCTAATATCCAATATATACAAAGAACTCAAGAAGTTAGACCCCAGGGAACCAAATAATCCTATTAAAAAATGGGGTACAGATCTTAACAAAGAATTTTCACCTGAAGAAATTCAGATGGCCAAGAAGCACCTTAAGAAGTGCTCAACATCATTAGTCATTAGGGAAATGCAGATCAAAACAACCTTGAGATTTCACCTTACACCAGTCAGAATGGCTAAGGTCAAAAACTCAGGAGACAGCAGGTGTTGGCGAGGATGTGGAGAAAGAGGAACACTCCTCCACTGCTGGTGGGGCTGTAAGATGGTACAACCACTGTGGAAATCAGTCTGGCGGTTCCTCAGAAAACTGGACATGACACTTCCGGAGGACCCTGCTATACCTCTCCTGGGCATATACCCAAAGGATTCCCTGGCATGCAATAAAGACACATGCTCCATTATGTTCATAGCAGCCTTATTTATAATAGCCAGAAGCTGGAAAGAACCCAGATGTCCCTCAAAGGAAGAATGGATACAGAAAATGTGGTATATTTACACAATGGAATACTACTCAGCAATTAGAAACAATGAATTCACAAAATTTTTAGGCAAATGGTTTGATCTGGAAAATATCATCCTAAGTGAGGTAACCCAATCACAAAAGAATACACATGGAATTCAATCTCTGATAAGTGGATATTAATTAGCCCAGAAGCTCTGAATACCCAAGGCACAAATCGCATAACAAATGTCTCCCATGAAGAAGTATGGAGAGGGTCCTGATCCTGGAAAGGATTGATTTAGCATGGGAAGGGAATATAAGGACAGAGAAAAAGGAGGGAGGTGATTGGAGAAGGGATGGAGAGAAGAAGGTTTATGGGACATATGGAGAGGGGGGATCCAGGAAAGGGGAAATCATTTGGAATGTAAACAAAGAATATAGAAAATAAAAATACTTAAAAAAAAAAGAAAGAAAGAAAACCCAGACATACTGAAGCTTATAAAGGAGAAAATGGGGACGAATCTTGAATATGTGGGCACAGGGGAAAAGTTCCTGAACAGAACACCAATGGCTTATGCTCTAAGAACAAGAATCAACAAATGGGACCTGATAAAACTGTAAAGCAAAGAACATAGTCAATAGGACAAAATGGCGACCAACAAACTGGGAAAAGATCTTTACCAACCCTACATCCGATAGAGGGCTAATATACAATGTATAGAAAGAACTCAAGAACATAGTCTCCAGAGAGTCAAATAACCCTATTTAAAAATGGGGTACAGAGCTAAACAGGGAAATCTCAACTGAGGTCTTAGGGGAGGGGAGATATCGGGAAAGGTTTTACCATTGGCAATGTAAATTAAGACGATATTCAATAAAAAAAAGAAATTTAAAAAATGACTTTCAACCTAAAGTAATCAAAAGGGACACAGAAGGATGCTTCTTACTGGTCAAAGGGAAAATCCACTAAGAACTCTCCATTCTAAAATCTATGCTCCAAATGTAAGGGCAGCCTCATTCATAAAAGAAACTTTACTAAAGCTCAAAGCACAAATGTGCAGCTAACACAATAATAGTGGGGGACTTCAACATTCCACTCTCCATGAAATAATCAGGATAACAGAAACTAAACAGGGACACAGTGAAACTAATTGAAGCTTTGTAACAATTGGATATATATATATATATATATATATATATATATATATATATATTTGCTTTCATCCTAAAGCAAAAGAATATACCTTTTTCTCAGCACCTCATGGTACATTCTCCAAAATCGATCATATAATTGGTCACAAGACAGACCTCAACAAATAAAAGAAGATCAAACTAATCCCATCAGATCACTATAGAGCAAGAGTGGTCTTCAATAGCAACAAAAACTACAGAAAGCCCACATACACATGGAAACTGAACAATATTCTGTTCAATGATGCCTCAGTCAAGGAAGAAATAAAGAAAGAAATCAAAGACTTTCTAGAATTTAATGAAAATGGAGGCACAACATACCCAAATTTATGGGACACAATGAAAGCAGTGCTAAGAGGAAAACTCATAGCCCGGAGTGCCTCCAAAAAAGAAACCGGAGAGAGAATACACAGCTTAATGGCACACCTGAGATCCCTGGAACAAAAAGAAGCTAATTCACCCAGAAGGAGTAGAAGACAGGAAATCATCAAACTCAGGGCTGAAATCAATCAAGTAGAAACAAAGAGAACCATACAAAGAATCAACAAAACCAGGAGCTGGTTCTTTGAGAAAACCAACAAGATAGATAACCCCTTAGCCAGACTGACCAAAGGGCACAGAGACAGTATCTGAATTAATAAAATTAGAAATGAAAAGGGAGATATAGCAGCAGAAACTGAGGAAATTCAAAAAATCATCAGATCCTACTGCAAAGGCCTATACTCAACACAACTGGAGAATCTGAAGGAAATGGACAATTTCCTAGACATCCCAAATACCAAAATTAAATCAGGATCAAATAGATAATTTAAACAGTCCCATAACCCCTAAAGAAATAAAAGGGGTCATAGAAAGTCTCCCAACCAAAAAAAGCATGGGACCAGATGGGTTTAGTGCAGAATTCTATCAGACGTTCAAAGAAGACCTAACACCAATAGTCTTCCAACTATTCCACAAAATCGAAACAGAAGGAACACTACTCAGCTTGTTCTCTGAAGCCACAATTATGCTGATACCAAAACCACACAAAGATCCAACAAAAAAGAGAACTTCAGACCAATTTCCCTTATGAATATCAATGCAAAAATACTCAATAAAATTCTTGCCAACTGAATCCAAGAACACATCAAAACAATCATACACCATGATCAAGTAGGCTTCATCCCAGGGATGCAGGGATGGTTCAATATACAGAAATACAATGCAATCCACTACATAAACAAACTCAAAAAAAACCCACATGGTCATTTCATTATATGCTGAAAAAGCATTTGACAAAATTCAGCATCCTTTCATGCTGAAAGTCTTGGAAAGAATAGGAATTTAAGGCCCATACCTAAGCATAGTAAAAGCAATATACAGCAAACCAGTAGCCAACATCAAACTAAATGAAGAGAAACTTTAAGCAATCCCACTAAAATCAGGGACTAGACAAGGCTGCCCTCTCTCTCCATAGCTTTTCAATATAGTACTTGAAGTTCTAGCTAGAGCAATTAGACAATATAAGGAGGCCAAAGGGATACAAACTGGAAAGGAATAAGTCAAACTATCACTGTTTGCAGATGATATGATAGTCTACTTAAGTGACCCAAGAAACTTCACCAGAGAACTCCTACAGCTGAAAAACAACTTCAGCAAAGTGGCTTGTTATAAATTTAACTCAAGCAAATCAGTAGCCTTCCCATACTCAAAGGATAAGCAGGCTGGGAAAGAAGTTAAGGAAATGACACCCTTCACAATAACCACAAACAATATAAAGTATCTTGGTGTGACTCTAACCAAACAAGTGAAAGATCTGTATGACAAGAACTTCAGGTCTCTGAAGAAGGAAATTGAAGAAGACCTCAGAAAATGGAAAAATCTTCCATGATTGTGGATTGGCAGGATTAATATAGTCAAAATGGCCATCTTGCCAAAAGCAATATACCGATTCAATGTGATCCCCATCAAAATCCCAACTCAGTTCTTCATAGAGTTAGAAAGAGCAATTCTCAAATTCATCTGGAATAACAAAAAATCCAGGATAGCTAAAACTATTCTCAACAGTAAAAGAACTTCTGGTGGAATCAGTATCCCAGACCTCAAGCAATACTACAGAGCAATAGTGTTAAAAACTGCCTGGTATTGGTACAGTGACAGGCAAGTGGACCAATGGCTATCATCTTTGCTTCTGTGACTGTGCAACAGATTGTTAGGCATGTTCCACCAGAGTAGAGGATCACTTGGGACACATCACACCAGGACTCCACCTGCACCCAGGAACTCTACAGCACCACAGCAATTTGTGCCAGGAGAAAGCAACTCACCCAAGGTTGCTGAGATAGGCCTACACGCACACACACAGGAGAGGCAAGCTCCTGCCAGTGACAGCAGGCCCAACTAACAACAGAGATAACCAGATGACAAAAGGCAAACGTGGAAATGTTGCCAACAGAAACCAAGGCAATATGGCACCATACGAATCCAATTCTCCCACAAGTCCTGGATACCCCAACACACCAGGAAAGCAAGATTTGTATTTAAAGTCACAGGCCATGATGCTGATGGAAGGAATTATGGAGGGCTTCAAGAAGGATATAAATAACTCCCTTAAAGAAATACAAGAGAACACATGTAAACAGCAAGAAGCCCTTAAAGAAGTGGAAAGCACAACAAACAAGTGAAGGAATTAAACAAAGCCATCCAGGACCTAAAGAAGGAGGTAGAAACAATAACAAAATCACAAAGGGAGACAACTCGGGACATAGAAAACCTAGGAAAGAAGTCAAGAGTCATGGACATCAACAACAGAATACAACAGATGGAAGAGAGAATCTCAGATATAGAAGATACCATAGAAAGCATTGATACAATAGTCAAAGAAAATGAAAAATGCAAAAGGCTCCTGACCCAAAATATCCAGGAAATCCAGGACAAAATGAGAAGACCAAACCTAAGGATTACAGGCATAGAAGAGAGTGAAGATCTCCAACTGAAAGGGCCAGTAAATGTCTTCAACAAAATTATAGAAGAAAACTTCCCTAACCTAAAGAGATGCCCATGAACATGCAAGAAGCTTACAGAACTCCAAATAGATTCTACTAGAAAAGAAATTCATCCCGTCATATAATAATTAAAACACCAAATGTACTAAACAAAGAAAGGATATTAAAAGCAGTAAGGGAAAAAAGTCAAGTAACATATAAAGGTAGACCTATCAGAATTACACCGGATTTCTCACCAGAGACTATGAAAGCCAGAAGAGCCTGGGCAGACGTCATGCAGACCCTAAGGGAATACAAATACCAACCCAAACTGCTATATCCACCAAATCTTTCAATTACCATAAGTAGAGAAGCCAAGGTTTTTCATGACAAAAACAAATTTACACAGTATCTTTCCACAAACCCAGCCCTTCAAAGGATAATGAATGGAAAACACCAACAAAGGGAGGGAAACTACACACAAGAAAAAGCAAGAAAGTAATCTCCTTTCACCAAACCCAAATGAAAATAACCACACAGACATAAAAATTACATCAAAAACAGCAGGAAGCAACAATCACTATTCCTTAATATCTCTTAACATCAATGGACTCAATTCCCCAATAAAAAGACATAGACTAACAGACTGGATTTGTAAAAAAGACCCAACATTTTGTTGCATACAGGAAACGCATCTCAGTGTCAAAGGCAAACACTACCTAAGAGTAAAAGGCTGGAAAACAGTTCTCCAAGCAAATGGTCCCAGGGAACAAGCTGGAGTAGCCATTCTAATATCAGATAAAATAGACTTTCAACCAAATGTTATCAAAAAGGATACAGAAGGCCACTTTATACTCATCAAAGGAAAAATCTACCAGAAAGAACTCTCAATTTTGAACATCTATGCCCCAAATACAAGGGCACATGCATTCGTAATGGAAACCTTACTAAAACTTAAAGCATACATTGCACCCCACACAATAATTGTGGGGGACTTAAACCCCCCCCTCTCTCCAATGGACAGATAAGGGAAACTCAAACTAAACAGAGTCACACTGAAACTAACAGAAGTTTTGGATCAAATGGACTTAATAGATATCTATAGAACATTTCACCCTAAATCAAAAGGATATACCTTCTTCTCAGCACCGCATGGTACCTTCTCCAAAATTGACCATATAATTGTTCACAAAACAGACCTCGACAGATATAAGACGATCAAACTAATTCCATGCCTCCTATTAGATCACTATGGAATAAGGGTCATAGTCAATAGCAACAAAAACAACAAAAAGCCCACATACACATGAAAGCTTAACAATTCTCTACTCAATGATACCTTGGTCAAGAAATGAAGAAAGAAAGAAATCAAAGACTTTTTAGAACTTAATGAAAATGAAAGCACAACATACCCATATTTATGGAGCACAATGAAAGCAGTGCTAAGAGGAAAACTCATAGCTCTGAGTGCCTACAAAAAGAAGCTGGAGAGAGCATACACTACCAGATTAACAGAACACCTGAAAGCTGTAGAAGGAAAAAGAATCTAATACACCCAAGAGGAGTAGAAGGCAGGAAATCATGAAACTCAGGGCTGAAATCAACCAAGTTGAAACAAAAAGAACTATACAAAGAATCAACAAAACTAGGAGATGGTTCTTTGAGAAAATCAACAAGATAGATAAACTTGTTGATAAACTGATAGACTAACCAGAGGGCACAGAGACAGAACCCAAATTAACAAAATCAGAAATAAAAAGGGTGATATAACAACAGAAACTGAGGAAATCCAAAAAATTATCATATGCTACTACAAAAGCCTATACACAAGAAAAGTGGAAAATATGGATGGAATGGACAATTTCCTAGACAGATACCAATTACCAAAATCAGGATCAGATAGGCTGTCTAAACAGACCCATAACCCCTAAAGAAATAGAAGTGGTCATTGACAGTCTCCCAACCAAATGGAACCTCATAAAATTACAAAGTTTCTGTAAAGCAAAGGACACCATCAAAAGGACAAATTGGCAACCAACAAATTGGGAAAAGATCTTCACCAACTCTACATCAGATAGAGGGCTAATATCCAATATATACAAAGAACTCAAGAAGTTAGACCTCAGAAAACCAAATAACCCTATTAAAAAATGGGGTACAGAGTTAAACAAAGAATTCTTACCTGAAGAACTTTGGATGGTGGAGAAACATCTTAAAAAATGCTCAACTTCACTAGTCATCAGGGAAATGCAAATCAAAACAACCCTGAGATTTCACCTTACACCAGTCAGAATGGCTAAGATTAAAATCTCAGGAGACAGCAGGTGTTGGCGAGGATGTGGAGAAAGAGGAACACTCCTCCACTGCTGGTGGGGTTGCAAATTAGGACAACCACTCTGGAAATCAGTCTGGCGATTCCTCAGAAAACTGGGCATGTCACTTCCAAAAGATCCTGCTATACCACTCCTGGGCATATACCCAGAGGATTCCCCAGCATGTAATAAGGATATATGTTCCACTATGTTCATAGCAGTCCTATTTATAATAGCCAGAAGCTGGAAAGAACCCAGGTATCCCTCAACAGAAGAATGGATGCAAAAAAATGTGGTATATATACACAATGGAGTACTATTCAGCCATTAGAAACAATGAATTCATGAAATTCTTAGGCAAATGGATGGAACTGGAGAACATCATACTAAGTGAGGTAACCCAGTCTCAAAAGATCAATCATGGTATGCACTCACTAATAAGTGGATATTAGCCTGGAAAACTGGAATACCCAAAACATAATCCACACATCAAATGAGGTACAAGAAGAATGGAGGAGTGGCCCCTGGTTCTGGAAAGACTCAGTGTAGCAGTATGAGACAAAACCAGAACAGGGAAGTGGTAAGGGATGGGTGAGAGAACAGAGGGAGGGAAGGGGGCTTATGTGACTTTCGGGGAGTGGGGGGGACCAGAAAAGGGGAAATCATTTGAAATGTAAATAAAAAATATATTGAATAAATTTTTAAAAAAAATTTTTTAAAAAAAGCAATATACAGCAAACCAATAACCAACATCAAACTAAATGGAGAGAAACTTGAAGCAATCCCACTAAAATCAGGGACTAGACAAGGCTGCCCTCTCTCTCCATATTTATTCAATATAGTACTTGAAGTTCTAGCTAGAGCAATTAGAAAACACAAGGAGGTCAAAGGGATTCAAATTGGAAAGGACGTAGTCAAACTATCACTATTTGCAGATGATATGATAATATACTTAAGTGATCCAAAAAACTCCACCAGAGAACTCCTACAGCTGATATACAACTTCAGCAAGGTGGCTGGTTATAAAATTAACTCAAGCAAATCAGTAGCCTTCCTATACTCAAAGGATAAACAGGCTGAGAAAAAAATTAGGGAAATGACACCCTTCACAATAGCCACAAACAATATAAAGTATCTTGGTGTGACTCTAACCAAACAAGTGAAAGATCTGTATGAGAGGAACTTCAAGTCTTTGAAGAAAGAAATCGAAGAAGACCTCAGAAAATGGAAAAATCTTCCTTGCTCTTGGATTGGCAGGATTAATATAGTGAAAATGCCCATCTTGCCAAAAGTAATCTACAGATTCAATGCAATCCCCATCAAAATTCCAACTCAATTCTTCATAGACTTAGAAAGAGCAATTCTCAAATTTATCTGGAATAACAAAAAACCCAGGATAGCTAAAACTGTTCTCAATAGTAAAAGAACTTCTGGGGGAATCAGTATCCCTGACCTCAAGCAGTACTACAAAACAATTGTGTTAAAAAACTGCATGGTATTGGTACAGTGACAAGCAAGTAGATCAATGGAATAGAATTGAAGATCTGGAAATGAACTCACAGAATTATGGTCACTTGATCTTTGATAAAGGAGCTACAACCATTCAGTGGAAAAAAGATAGCCTCTTCAACAAATGGTGTTGGTTCAACTGGAGGTCAGCATGCAGGAGAATGCAAATTGATCCATTCTTATCTCCTTGTACTAAGCTCAGGTCCAAGGGGATCAAAAACCTCAACATAAGACCAGACACACTGAAACTAATAGAAAAGAAACTGGGGAAGACCCTTGAGGACATGGGCACAGGGGAAAATTTTCTCAACAGAACACCAATAACTTATGCTCTAAGATCAAGAATTGACAAATGGGACATCATAAGACTACAAAGTTTCTGTAAGGCAAGGACATTGTCAAAAGGACAAATCGGCAACCAACAAATTGGGAAAAGATCTTTACCAACACTACATCCGACAGAGGGCTTATATCCAAGATATACAAAGAACTCAAGAAGGTAGACTCCAGAGAACCAAATATCCCCTTTAAAAATGGAATGCAGAGCTAAACAAAAGAATTTTCACCTGAAGAATCTCAAATGGCTGAGAAGTCCCTAAAGAAATGTTCAACATCCTTAGTCATCAGTGAAATGGAAATCAAAACAACCCTGAGATTTCATCTCACACCAGTCAGAATGGCTAAGATCAAAAAGCCAGGAGAAAACAGGTGCTGGTGAGGATGTGGAGAAAGAGGAACACTCCTCCACTGCTGGTGGGGTTACAAGCTGGCACTACCCCTCTGGAAGTCAGTCTGGCGGTTCCTCAGAAAACTGGGAATGATACTTCCAGAGGACCCCACTATACCACTCCTGAGCATATACCCAGAGGGTTCCCCAGCATGTAATAAGGATACATGCTCCACTATGCTCATAGAAGCCCTATTTATAATAGCCATAAGCTGGAAAGAACCCAGATGTCCCTCAACTGAGGAATGGATACAGAAAATGCAGTATATATATATATATACAATGGCATACTATTCAGCCATTGGAAACAATTCATGAAATTGAACATGAATTCATGACATTTTTAGACAAATGGATGGAACTGGAGAACATCATCCTAAGTGAGGTAACACAGTCTCAAAAGAACACTCATGGTATGCACTCACTGATAAATGGATATTAACCTAGAAGCTTGGAATACCCAAGACACAATGCACATATCAAATGGTGCCCAAGAAGAAGAAAGGAGTGGCCCCGGTCCTGGAAAAGCTCAGTGCAGCAGCGTAGGGGAACACCAGAACAGGGAAGTGGGAAGGGGTGGATTGGGGAACAGGGGGAGGGAAGAGGGCTTATGGGACTTTCAGGGAGGGGGGATCTAAGAAAGGGAAAATCACTTGAAATATAAATAAAGAATATATCGAATATAAAAATGAAAAAAAAAGAGAGATACTCATGAATATACAAGAAGCCTACAGAACTCCAAATAGACTGGACCAGAACAGAAAGTCCTCCCATCACATAATCAAAGCATCAAATGCACTGAAAAAGAAAGAATATTAAAAGCAGTAGCGGGGGAAAGTCAAGTAACATATAAAGGCAGACCTACCAGAATTACACCAGACGTCTCACCAGAAACTAAGAAAACTAGAAGATCCTGGGCAGATGTCATTTAGACCCTAAGAGAACATAAATACCAGTCCAGACTACTATACCTGGTGAAACTCTCAATTACTGTATATGGAGAAAATAAGATATTCCATGACAAAACCAAATTTACACAATATCTTTCTACAAACCCAGCTCTCCAAGGATATTAGATGGAAAATACCAACACAAGGAGAGAATGACACTCTAGAAAAAGCAAGAAGGTAACCTTTCAACAAACCCAAAAGAAAGTAGCCACACAAACATAATTACACCTCTAACAACAAAAATAACAGGAAGTAACAACCACTTTTCCTTAATATCTGTTAACATCAATGGACTCAATTCCCCAATTAAAAAAAAAAAAAAACTGCTGGGCCGTGGTGGTGGCACGGTTACACATGATTTACAGATTCAAACATTGGGGAGGGGATTCTGGTGTGCAGGGTGGGCTTTTTGGTATCCGTGCAGATCGGGTTGTCAGCAATGTAGGAGGGCAGTTTATTTTTGTTAGCAGGAAGGTCACTTTGACATTACTAAACTGCATCCAAGGTGCAGGAGACAGGGAGACTCTAGTCCAGATGGTGTTTTTGAGAGAAGACTTCCCAGGCATGCCCCTTATCTTTATGGCCCCTTATCTTTATGGTTTGTTTGTGGAATGACCTTGCTTCAAGCTTGTCCAACAAGCCTTGGCTTGTACAGTTCTGTACCCTTCTCTAAGTCTGCTTGCTGCCTCAACTATGGATTCTGAAAAGTCCTAACTCCCTTCATAACAGATATTTATAGAACATTTCATCCTAAAGCAAAAGAATATACGTTCTTCTCAGCATCTCATGGTACCTTTTCCAATATTGACCATATAATTGGTCACAAAACAAGTCTCAACAGATACAAGAAGAGTAAAATAATCTCATGCACTCTATCAGATCACCATGGTCTAAGGCTGGTCTTAAATTCCAACAAAAACAATGGAAAACTCACATGCACATTGAAGCTGAACAATGCTCTATTCAACAATAACTTGATCAAGGAAGAAATAAAGAAATTAAAGACCTTTTAGAATTTAATGAAAATGAAGACACATAATACCAAAACTTATGGGACACAATGAAAGCAGTGCTAAAAGGAAAACTCTTATCTCTAACTGCCTCCAAAAAGAAACTGGAGAGAGCTTACACTAGCATCTTGACAGCACACATGGAAGCTGTAGGAAAAAAAGAAGCAAATATACCCAAGAGGTGTAGATTGAAGGAAATAATCAAACTCAGGGCTGAAATCAACCAAGAAGAAACAAAAAGAACTATACCAAGAATCAGCAAAACCAGGAGCTGGTTCTTTGAGAAAATCAACAAGATTGATAAACCCTTAGCCAGACTAACCTGAGGGCACAGAGACAGTACCCAAATTAATAAAATCAGATATGAAAAGGGAGACATAACAACAAAAACTGAAGCCAAATGGCACATGCCTTTAATCCCAGCACTTGGGTGGCAGAGGCAGGTGGATTTCTGAGTTCAAGGCCAGCCTGGTCTTCAGAGTAAGTTTCAGGTCAACCAGGGCTATATAGAGAAATCCTGTCTCGAAAAAACCAAAGAGAGAGAGAGACAGACAGACAGACACACACACACACACACACACACAGAGAGAGAGAGAGAGAGAGAGAGAGAGAGAGAGAGAGAGAGAGAGAGAGAGGGAAACTGAGGAAATTCAAAAAATCATCAGATCCTATTACAAAGGCCTATACTCAACAAAATTGCAAGCTCTGGAAGAAATGGATAATTTTCTAGATACATACCAGGTACAAAGTTAAAACAAGATCAGATAAAACATCTAAACAATCCCATAACCGCTGAAAAAATTGAAGCAGACATTAATAGTTTCCCAACCAAAAAAATCCCAGGACCAGATGGGTTTAGTGCAGAATTCTATCAGACCTTCAAAGAAGACTTAACACCAATACTCTTCAAACTATTCCACAAAATAGAAACAGAAGGAACACTACCCAATTCATTCTATGAAGCCACAATTACACTTATACCTAAACCCAACAAAGAAAGAGAACTTCAGGTCAATTTCCCTCATGAACATTGATGCAAAAATACTCAATAAAATTCTTGCCAACAGAATCCTAGAACACATCAAAACAATCATTAACCTTGATCAAGTAGGCTTCATCCCAGGGATGCAGGGACATTTCAATATACGAAATCCATCAATGTAATTGACTGCATAAACAAACTCAAAAATACATGATTATTTCATTAGATGCTGAAAAAGCATTTGGCAATATGGTAAAAGTCTTGGAAAGATAAAGAGCCATGCCTAAACATAGTAAAAGCAATATACAGCAAACCAGTAGTCAACATCAAACTAAATGGAGAGAAACTTGAAGCAATCCCACTAAAATCAGGGACTAGACAAGGCTGCCCTCTCTCTCCATGTTTATTCAATATAGTACTTGAAGTTCTAGCTAGAGCAATTGGACAACAAAATGAGGTCAAAGGGATACATTTTGGAAAGGAAAAACTCAAAATATCACTATTTGCAGATGATAAGTTTATATATTTAAGTGACTCCAAAAATTCCACCAGAGAACTCCTAAAGCTGTTAAACAACTTCAGCAAAGTGACTGGATATAGCCTTCCTCTACTCAAAGGATAAATAGGCTGAGAAAAAAATTAGGGAAACAACCTTAAAAATAGTCACAAATAATATAAAATACCTTGGTCTGATGTATGACAAGAACTTTAAGTCTCTGAAGAAAGAAATTGAAGATCTCAGAAGATAGAAAGATCTCTCATGTTCATGGATTGGCAGGATTAATATAGTGAAAATGGCCATCTTGCCAAAAGCAATCTATAGATTCAATGAAATCCCCATCAAAATTCAAACTCATTTCTTCATAGAGTTAGAAAAAGCAATTTGCAAATTCATTTGGAATAGCAAGAAACCCAGAATTGCAAAAACTATTATCAACACTAAAAGAATTGTGGGGGGGATCACCATCCCTGACCTCATGCTGTATTACAGAGCAATAGTGACAAAAAAAATACTGTATTATATTGGCAAAGAGACAGGCAGGAAGATCAATGGAATAGAACTGAAGACACAGAAATGAACCCACACACCTATGGTCATTTGATCTTTGACAAAGAAGACAAAGCCATCCAGTGGAAAAAAAGACAGCATTTTCAACAAATGGTGCTGGTTCAACTGGCAGTCAGCATGTTGTAGAATGCCAATCAATCCATGCTTATCTCCTTGTACAAAGCTCAAGTCCAAGTGAATCAAGGACCTCAACATAAAACTAGATACATGGAAACTAATAGAAGAGAAAGTGAGGAAGATCCTCGAACACATGGGCATAGGGGAAAATTTCCTGAACAGAACACTAATGGCTTATGCTCTAAGATCAACAATCAACAAATGAGACTTCATAAAATTGCAAAGTTTCTCTAAAGCAAAAGACACTGTCAATGGAACAAAACGGCAACCAACAGATTGGGAAAAGATCTTTATCAATCCTACATCTGATATATTCAAAGAACTCAAGAAGTTAGACTCCAGAGAACCAAATAACCCTATTAAAAATGGGATAGAGAGCTAAATTTAGAATTCTCAACTGAGGAATATTGAATGCCCAAGAAGCACCTAAATCAATGTTCAAAATCCCTAATCATCAGAGAAATACATATCAAAACAACCCTGAGATTCCACCTCACACCAGTCAGAATGGCCAAGATCAAAAACTCAGGTGACAGCAGATGCTGGAGAGGATGTGGAGAAAGAGGAACACTCCTCCATTGCTGGTGGGATTGCAAGCTGGTACAACTACTCTGGAAATCAGTCTGGCGGTTCCTGAGAAAACAGGACATAGTACTACCTGAGGACCCAGCTATACCACTCCTAGGCATATATCCAGAAGATGCTCCAACATGTAATAAGGACATATGCTCCACTGTGTTCATAGCAGCCTTATTTATAATAGCCAGAAGCTGCAAACAACCCAGATGTCCTTCAACAGAGGAATGGATACAGAAAATGTGTTATATTTACACAATGGAGTACTCTTCAACTATTAAAAATGATGACTTCATGAAATTTTTAGGCAAATGGATGGAACTAAGAAATACCAACCTGAGTGAGGTAACCCAGGTACAAAAGGACACACATGGTATACACTCACTGATAAGTGAATATTAGCCCAAAAGCTCTGAATACCCAAGATACAATTCACAGACCACATAAAGCTCAAGAAGAAGAAAAGACAAAGTGTGGGTGCTTCAGTTCTTCTTAGAAGGGGAACAAAATACTCACAGGAGCAAATATGTAGATAAAGTTTAGAGCAGAGACTGAAGGAAAGGACATCCAAAGACTGTCCCACCTGGGGATTCATCCCATATATAGTTATCAAACCCCGATACTATTGTGGATGCCAAGAAATGCTTACTGAAATGAGCCTGATTTGGCTGTAATTTAAAAAAAAAAAAAGAAAGAAAGAAAAAGAAAAAGAAAAAACCTGAAAAGTTTCAGTAAGGCAAAGGATACTGTCAGTTGGACAAATTAACAATCAACACTTTTGGAAAAAATTCTTATCAACCCTATATCTGATAGAGGGCTATTATCCAAAGTATACAAAAACCTCAATAAGTTAGACTCCAGAAAACTGAATAACTCGTTTAAAAAAAATGGGATACAGCCAGGCAGTGATGGCGAATGCCTTGGCAGAGGCAGGCAGATTTCTGAGTTCAAGGCCAGCCTGTTCTACAGAGTGAGTTCCAGGACAGCCAGAGCTACACAGAAAAACCCTATCTCTGGGGGGAAAGGGGGGGGGGAGGATACAGAGAATTCTCAACTGAGAAATGCTGAATGGAGAGAACAATCTAAAGAAATTTTCAACATTCTTATCTATCAGGGAAATGCAAATCAAACAACCCTGAGATTCCACCTTATACCAATCAGAATGGCTAACATCAAAAACTCAGATGACAGCAGATGCTGGCAAGGATATGAAGAAAGGGAAACACTCTTCTGTTACTGGCGGAATTGCAATCTCGTACAACCACTTTGGAACTATATTTCAATAAAATGTTAGAAAATGTGAAGGCAAATATCAAACTACATAGAAGTAGTTTGGGTTTTTTATTCTAATTTCACTAATTACACTCTAAATGACAATTTCTTATGTTTCCATTTTTAATTTTCATTTATATTATTTTAAAATTATGGACTTTCAGGAATGTTCATAAAGCAATTATTTTATTGTATGTTACACAGGCTAATATATGACATGCTTTTAGAAATTATAAATGGTATGAGTATTATATGTCCTCATAATAACTCAGAATCTTTATTCATTTTCTGCTGTTTCTTATTTCAGTATAATAAAAACACAATCTGAAATACATCACAAAACATAACAACAATATTTTCCTGTCTTGGTGCTTTATATTAACCACAGAAATCCAGACATCTGACCAATATTGGGATGTGATTCATATATATCTAGTCTTAGACCATAGTTCTAGGATAGTATCAGGTAAAATTTCATTAAAAATTTCATTTTGAAGTTTATAAGCATGGATTACTCCTATTTTTAAAAAATAGGTGTTGTTATTTGAATTTGGTTTTGTTTTGCTCTAGGACTTCCTTTTGCCACTTTTCCAGTTGCCTGAGCGAGCAAACTCTTCTTGTTAAAACAGAACCTTAGGGGATAAATCTCTGATGACCAACACCATGGAAACTATATATTCTTTATTCTTATCCCTTGAAAAAATTGGGCTGTGGAAATTTTATGTGTACATAATTTACTGCAGAGTTGAAGAGGAAATCAAGGGTCATCTAGAAAGGGAAGGAGAGATACTACATATATAGGTGAGGCCTATTTTATAGAAAATACAATGCTTTCTCAAAGACCCTGTGACTAATTTTATTAAGTATATTTGAATTGTAGTTTAATAGCTGGAGCTTCTAAATCAATCACAATCTGCTGAGAATAGCAGTTGATTCATGAACATAACAGACTTCAATCCAAATGCATTGGAGAAACAATGTATTCTAAGCTATTAATAACTGAGATTGTGCTCACTATATACCAGGAATCTGCAAGGTATTTTACCTATAAAATGCTTTAGTCTTCACAGTGAACCATCACTTTTAATATCCACATTTGACAGGTCAAGCTACCAGAAAAGTGGTAATACTAAAGCTAGGGGTTTTGATACCAGAGCCTTATACCAGATACTAGTACACAGAACTATTTTTCTGTTTCATATCTCTACTTCCTGGAGTATTAGTATTACTTCGTAGTAATATATAAGCAAATAAAAACAGTAGCCAATTTTTTTTCAAAATTGCAAATACCCCCATGCCTACAAAAACCTACCTCATAAATGCATAGCTTCATCACTTACTGTTTTAAGAATTGATGTTTCACGATTCAACAAAATCTTAATTTACTGAAGTACAAGTGTTTCTTAAGTTAGGATACTAAATTAAATTATGTTTTATGTGATATTTGTATAATAGTTCATGAAAAGTGCATATCAGAGATGAAAAGGTAAAAGAAAAATAGTTTAGCAATGACATATTCAAGAAAGATAGAACAACAATTATAATGAAAATATCTAATATTATAATAAACGTATGTATTGTTTGATTTATTTTGTCTTCTACCTTAACAAAATTTCATTAGTTTGTCTAGACTATATCCAATAAATATTTTATAGAATGAATAGTACCTCTTACAATATACACAGCATATTTTATGAATCTTGTGAAATGTCGTGTTACCTTATAAAAGGACATTTTCAGACCCAGTTATGAATAATATAGAAATGAGATTATTGTGACCTATCTAAAAGGATCTAGTGTCATCATAAGAGTCCTTATAAGAATTAATAGGATGAACAGATACAAAATATGAAAGACAGAAGGCCAGAGACCAGAAAGGTTAGAAAGAGTGTATTCTAAGCAGCTAACTTAGGAAATAGAAAAAACCACACACCAAACAATATAAGGTGTTTTTAGAAGTGGAGATTTCTCCTTTAGATCCTTAAAAGGGACAAAGGACAGTGTGTGACACTGAGGCTCATTTTGTAATCACATCTTCTAGAAAGATAGAGGGGTTTTGTCTGAAGCTTTTAAATCTAAGATATCTTATAGCATAAGTAAGAAATTTAATATAGCAACACGGGACTCTAGGTGAAATGATTTTGCACAGTATTTATAACTTGCCAACATCTCCATAGTGTACTCAATATACCAATTCCTAAAATGTATAACTGAATCAGTTATGTCTGACATATCCTCATGTCTGTCTTTTTGGGTTTTTTTTTTTATGTTTCTGGGAATTGAATTTAGAACTATGCAAACACTTTACCACTGAGATATACCTATAGCCCTTATCTTTGCAGTTTGATTTTGAGTCTTATCCTTATTCTTATGAAGTAAGAATAAAGTAATTACATGATTTAAAATACCTCATGCTCATTAAATCAAGTAATTACATGATTTAAAATATTTCAGGTCCTTGTGTTTCTGATAAGGTGAGCATAATATTTATGTATTCCTACATTCTGATTCTTTGTATTTCAGTACTTATTTATTTCCAATTTCTTTCTCCTGCAGCTGTACCTTTTCCTATTTTTCATGGCATATGGAACACAGTAGACCAAGGTTATAAACAGAATGATTCTAATGCTACACAAAAGTCTATAATTTAATTTTATCCCATAGATAGTAAAGTATGAAATTTTTCTTCTTCGTGTATCTCCTCTTTCTTTTCCATCCTCTGTGGTTCTGGTTATAAAATGACAAATTTTACACATGTCTCAGAGTTTATTCTACTTGGATTCAAAGGAGGTCCTGGTATACAAATGTTACTATTTCTGATTTTTTTACTTTTGTATGTTATAGCAGTGGTGGGGAATTTGGGCATGATTGTAATTATCAGGATGGATGCACACCTCCACACTCCTATGTATGCCTTCCTCCAGAGCCTTTCCTTTTTGGACATCTGCTATTCTTCCACAATTGCTCCTAGAGCTCTCATAAACTGCTTGAAACAGGACCATAAAATATCCTTTGGTGGGTGTGCTACACAATTCTTTTTTTTGTCTTTTTTTGGCACCACAGAAGCTTTTCTCTTGGCTGCCATGGCCTATGACCGTTTCATTGCTATCTGTAACCCTCTTCTATACTCTGTGAGTATGTCTCACTGGGTCTGTGGATGGTTAGTATCAGGGTCTTATTCATGGGGTGCAGTGAATGCTGTCACTCAAACCACAATGACCTTCACTTTGTCTTTTTGTGGGTCCAATGAAATCAATGACTTCTTCTGTGACGTCCCACCACTCTTATCCCTCTCATGTTCAGACACCTTTATAAATCAGATGGTTCTTCTTGGGTTATGTGGTTCCATTATTGTCAGCACTTTCTTGACTGTTTTTGTCTCATACATCTATATCATTTCAACAATATTGAAGATCCGCACAGTGCAGGGACGCCAGAAAGCTTTCTCCACATGTGCCTCCCACTTGATTGGTGTCTGCTTGTTTTTTGGTACTGTTTTCTTCATGTATGCACAGCCCAGTGCTGTCTCCTCCATGGAGCAGAGCAAAGTGGTGTCTATCTTCTACACTATTGTTATTCCCATGTTGAACCCCCTCATATACAGCCTGAGGAACAAAGATGTCAAGCAAGCACTGAAGAGAAGCAAGCAGAGATTTTTTTCCTGATTTTCTGGATGTAGATCTCAGAAACTAACCTGGACTTTACTCCAATTCATTGTTACTCCCATGATTTATACTATGGTAATAGTACCTTTTTTGAAGTCTTTGATTTAGGAGATAAAATAATTTTATTTTTATATATTCATCAATAAATGAAATTATGGCTGATGAAAATAAAACGTAAACTGGAAGAATGGATAACTGCATTTGGTATGTGTTTATTTTGCCTCATATACAGGAGTCTAATCAAACTTCATCATAAAAAAGATTATATTGATCTTGAATGCAGAAAATATTGATCTTGAATGTAATTCATGAAGCAGTAAAACAGATCCTTCCAAAGTTGAAGAAACTCAAACTGCTTCAATACAAATTATTTAGCAATGTATAAATTAATTATTGGCATTTTAATATCAAAATTAATAATAAATTAGACAAATTTTATTGATAAATCGTTTTAAGCAGCTTTTATTGAGTCTAATCAACATGCAATCTATCAATTCATTCAATTGAGGTATTAAAATATGTTCTGTTTTAACACGTGTATACTTGTATGATCATCCCATAGTCAAGATAACAAGTGCACACTCTGCCATACATGTCCTTAGAAAGCCTTTATAATACTTTACCACTTTCCTTATGAAACAATGCCTCACCCCGGATAAGCTTTGATCTGTATTTTGTCATGTAGGTAAGCTTACTTTTCCTTGGGAATCACATAATGGGGCTTAGAAGGGTTGTGGATCTCTTAAGTATTTTGATATAAAATTATAATTCATATAATTCATTCATGAGTATGATATTAAGATACTATATAAGTGTACTGCAATTTGCTTATCCATTTATGTGTTGATAAATATTTGAGCTGTTTCATTTGAGGGTTATTATAAACAGTTGTTATGGATATTTTCATGTATGTATTGTATATATATGTGTGTGTTGTATGTACATATGTATGTATGGATGTATGGATGTATGGATGTAGAGAAAGAGAGAGAGAAGCATATTCTTTAATTTATCTGAAATAAATACCTGGAAGTTAGTACATATTTCTATGTTTTGAAATTGTTGCAATGTTCCATTAACAGTTCGGATTTAAAGTGTGTGTTTCAAATCCTCTGCATTTTCATTAACATATGGTATTCTCTCCCTTTTATGATGTAAACTTTTTACTAAATTTGTAATGATGTCTCATTTTGATTTAAGTTATATTTGCTAAACTGCAAATGATGCCCAAAATATTCTATGTGTTTACTTTTTATCTGCATGTTTTTGTTTTATGATGTCTTTTTAAATCTTATGCACACTTACCCACTCTTGGAATCTACTTTTTATTACTAGCCCTGGAATACAGACACACCTTTAGTACACATCTTTAATCCCAAACAATGAAGGTAAAGTTAGTTTTGTAGAGGGGAGCTACCACATCTGAAAGTGACTTCTAACTGAGGAGCAGACAAAGTGATGAATCAGAGAAAGATTTGACAAAATCTTTCAAAGATAGGATATACCCAACTCTCACTAGAAGAGACAGAAAGGAAAGGGTACTTAAAAGAGCAGTTCAGGAAGAGAGAGTCAGTCATATCTGTCCAGTCAGTTGAGTTTAGTGCAGTGGAGCTGAGTCAGTCAGTTGGGAGTTAGTGTCGTGAGTGCAGTGCAGTGCAGCTGAGTTTGTTCATGAATTCATGTAGTTCAATTCAGGTCAGCAGAGGCAATTGAAACCAGATAATAAGAAGCCAGAAGACTAAAACAAATTGCCAGAGTTAGATTGAGGCCAAGGAAAGCAATTTAATGGAAAAACAGGTTGAATTAGTCAACTTGGAGAGGAGTTTGAGTCAGAATAGTTGAGATGACCAGCCAGACAGAGTTAAGAAAGAACTAGAAAAGGTGAGTTTATTCAGAATTAAGTCTCAGAGGCTAAAACCATCCTAGAACTAGATTAGATTATACAGAGGCTAGAAGCTTCCAGGACTAGGCCTAGGTGAGCAGACTGAGGCAGTAACCCTCCAAGACAATTACATTAGGAGAATAAAAATTATATTTACAGTATCCTTTATGAAATATGAAGATTAAAATATGAAGATTAAAATGTTTTCTCAGGATATAGCTTGTCATTTCATTATTTTAACTGTTGAGACACAAGAGTCACCCTACAACCCACACAAACACCAATCTCGGTCACATAGGGATGGTTTATTGGATGAACTCTAACATTGATCTATCAGGGCCACAGCTCAGAATTTAGAGCTGAAGCCACAACCCCAAACTTTCCTCAGGGCCAGCTCATAAAGAAAAAAAACACAAGCTCATGTGCAGGTGCAAGAAGTGCTGTCTGGTGATCAACTCAGACTCAAGCTATTTTGGCTAGCTAGACAGAATAGTTCTAACTGATCTTTATTCTGATTTGTCCTAAGTGGAGTGTGGTTGTCAAATTTCTATGCAAACTGCAGAGCATACAGAACATAACAGGGGCTGTGGTCAGCATGACCCTGCTATGAATTGAGTTATTTTTCTGTGTCAGTGACTGCCAGGCATATTATAGCAACATGAAATATCTGTCAGGTATGGAACAAAATAGCTACAGCAATTCTGGGTGTGGGGGGCAGACCTCAACATTACAACACCCTTATAAGTAGTCTTATAGAAGACTTCTAGTGAAGTCTAATTAAATGCAGTGAATAAATTTGTTCAAGTATTAATTGTTCTTCCATTGTCTTATATAAAAGACTCTTACTGATAACATGATGGTACATTCTTACAATCTGAACACTCAGAAAACTGAGGTAGGAGGGTTATGAATTTGATGATAAACTTGTTAACATAAAATCACACACTTCCTCAAAAATGAGATAAAACTTTTAAAAGATATTTGCTCAATTCAAACTCACAAAAACTTTCTGCTATTTTTTACATATTTACTGCTATTTATTACATGTTGATAATTGGTTCCAAGATAATTTTATGTTTTAATTTTAAATTAAAATTAAGTTTTATGAACCTAGCTCAAAATTTCACTTTTTGTGTGACTAAATGTTTCTGAATTGTATATGGAAACTCTAATTAGGTTTTTTTTCCTACTGAATTTTTTTTGGGCTTATTTCTTAAATTTGGTTGTTGCTAAAGAATAAAGGGTTTATTTCCAGGAGATTTTATTATGTTCTCTTAATGTATTTGTCTATTTTTACACTAACACAACACATTGTAGTTTTGATTTTAGGAGACTTTTGTTAAATAAAATAAAAGATAATAGCAGATTCCATCCCAGAAAGGAAGCTGGAACATAATTCATAATTTCCTTTAACTATGAAGTTTGTGAGAATGAAAGGGTTCCAAGTCCATGGTGTGGCCTCAAGGTGTGTGAGAGAGCATTAGAAAGAAACAATACAAATCCCGCCCAGAGAGAGCTGGTCTCTTAAGTTCACAGGTGAGATGAACACTTTTGCTCCAATTACTGACCAAAGAGGGACTCTCTAGGAGACCACAAAATACAGGAACCACACAGAACCCAGGGACAGGATCCTTCCTGTTTCCATCAGTGCCCCCTGAGTTAACCCTGTGGCATGGCTCTCTGTTTCCAAATCCTAACCAGAGAAATCTGTTCTCCCAGGAGTGCTGACACACCTAAGATTACAGGCCTATAGGCTTACAGGAGGGACAGGCTCCAGTCAGAGACAGGAAGACCAACTAACACCAGAGATAACTAGCGATGCAAGCACAAGAACCTAAGCAACAGAAACCAAGGCTACTTGGCATCATCAGAACCCAGTTCTCCCACTGCAGCAAGTCCTGGATATGCCAACACACCAGAAAGGCAAGATTCATATTTAAAATCACATCTCATAGTGATGATAGAGGACTTTAAGAAGGACATAAATAACTCCTTTAAAAAAAATACAGGAGAGCACAGGAAAACAAGTGGAAACCCTTAAAGAGGAAACACAAAAATCCCTTAAAGAATTGCAAGAAAACACAAACAGGTGAAGGAATTGGACAAAACCATCCAGGGTTTAAAACCTGAAATAGAAACAATAAAGAAATCATAAAGGAGGACAACCTTAGGGATAGAAAACCTATGAAAGAGATCAGGAGTCATAGATGCAAGCATGACCAACAGAATACAAGAGATAAAAGAGAGAATCTCAGGTGCAAAATATACCACAGAAAACATTGACACAACAGTCAAAGAAAATAGAAAAGGCAAAAAGCTCCTTACCCAAAACATCCAGGAAATCCAGTACACAATAAGAAGACCAAACCTAAGGATAACAGGTTTATAGAAGGGAGCAAAGATTCCCAACTTAAAGGGCCAATAAATATCTTCAACAAAATTATAGAAGAGAACTTCCCTAATCTAAAGAAAGAGGTGCCCATGAACATACAAGAAGCCTACAGAATTCCAAATAGACTGGGCCAGAACAGAAATTCCTCCTGTCACATAATAATCAAAATACCAAGTGCACTGAAAAAAGGAAGAATATTAAAAGCAGTATGGGAAAAAGGTCAAGTAACATATAAATGCAGACCTATCAGAATTATACCAGACTTTTCACCAGAGACTATGAAAGCCAGAAGATCCTGGGGAGATGTCATACAGACCCTAAGTGAACATAAATGCTAGCCCAGGCTACTATACCCAGCAAAATTCTCAATTAACATAAATGAAGACATCAGAACTCTGTCTCCCTCCAGTCAGTTACGAGAGGCTCTCCACCATCTTGGCTCTTGGATGCCAGAGAGAACTGACAGCCCGAGGTATGCAGACTTAGCCCAAGGCCAACATCGCGGGAGTCTAAGCCTGACAGGTGTTGGCCTGCACCCAGGCCCTGGGCTCTTTGGGGAGCCATCGGTGTGCCGGCCAGGAGGTTGTTTGCCCGGCAGTCTGTCCTGGCACTTACAGGAAGCGTGCACCACCATTTTGGCTATGGGACACAAGAGAGTTCTAGCAGGCAAAGCTAGCTAAAGGTCATAGCCTGAGGCTAACGTCGTGGGGGGTCCAAGCCCGACAGGCGTTGGACTGCACCCAGGCCCTGGGCTGTCCCGTGGGCAATCTGTGTGACAACCTGGCTAGGAGGTTGTCAGCCCAGCAGACTATCCCGGGACCTGGAGGGGGCGTGCGCAACGCCATCTTGGCTACCTGACAGAACCAGTTATCAGTCATAGCCTGTGGCAAACTTTGCTTGGGCCTAAGCCTGTCAGGCTTTTGCCTGGACTCAGGGCCTGAGCAGCTAGGATAGCTTTGTGTGCACCAACCCAGTTCAGTTGCCCGGCAGAGTGATCAGCACTTGGAAAAGGCCCCCGCAGCATACACCATCAGCACTCCCTGAAGGAGCAAACGGGCATCACCTGGTTCACAGAGACAATCTGGGGCAAGGCACACTAGGGCTCCAAGAGTACCCAAGAGGAGGGCAGCACATCAACAATCTGTGACAGGGGAAACCCAGCCATACAGTGTTGTGAAAATAGCCTTACAGCTTCACAAGAGGCTCAAACACCAGCCAGAGACAAGACCAACTAATACCAGTGATAACAAGATGGCAAAAGGCAAACATAGGAACACTAGCAACAGAAATCTAGGCAATATGGCAGCATCTGAACCAAACTCTCCAACAACAGCAAGTCCTGAATACCCCAACACACCAGAAAAACAAGATTTGGATTTAAAATCACTGGTCATGATGCTGCTAGAGGAACACAAAAGGAACAGAAATGAATCTCTTAAAGAAATACAGGGGAACATAAATAAGCTAGAAACCCATATAATGGAAACACAAAAATCACTTAAAGAAATTCAAGAGAATAAGGCTCAAGAGATAGAGGCCAATAAAGAAGAAACACAGGAGAAAGTGAGTCAAATGGCAGAAGTCATGAAAGAGGAAACACAAAAATCTCTTAAAGAATTAAAGGAAAACACAAACAAACAAATGAAGGAACTGAGCAAAACCATCCAGGATCTAAAAACAGAAGTAGAAACAATTAAAAAATCACAAAGGGAGACAACTTTGGAGAGAGAAAACCTTGGGAAGAAATCAGGGAACACAGATGCAAATATCAACAACAGAATATAAGAGATGGAAGAAAGAATCTCAGATGTTGAAGATACCATAGAAAGCATTGACTCAACAGTCAAAGAAAATGCAAAAAGCAAAAAGCTTGTATCCCAGAACATCCAGGAAATCCAGAGCACAATGAGAAGACCAAACCTAAGGATTATAGGTATATATGGGAGTGAAGATTTACAACTGAAAGGCCAGAAAATATCTTCAACAAAATTATGGAAGAAAACTTCCCTAGCCTAGAGAGAGAGATGCCCATGAATATACAAGAAGCCTACAGAACTCCAAACAGACTGGACCTGGGCATAAATACTTCCAGTCACATAATAATCAAAACCCCAAATGTACTAAACAAAGAAAGAATATTAAAGGCAGTAAGAGATAAAGGTCAAGTAACATATAAAGGAAGACCTATCAGAATCACACCAGACTTCTCACCAGAGACCATGAAAGCTAGAAGATCCTGGGCAGATCTCATGCAGACTCTAAGAAAACACAAATGTCAGCCAAGATTACTACACCCAGCAAAACTCTCAATCACCATAGATGGAGAAACCAAGATATTCCATGACAAAACCAAATTTATACAATATCTTTCCACAAACCCAGCCTTACAAAGAATAATAGGAGGAAAACTCCAAAAAAGGAGGGAAACTACACCCTGGAAAAAGCAAGATAGGAACCTTCTTTCATCAAACCCAACCAGTCGGCTTTATCCCAGGGATGCAGGGATGGTTCAATATACAGAAATCCATCAATGCAATCCACTACATAAACAAACTCAAAGAAAAAAACCACATGGTCATTTCATTGGATGCTGAAAAAACATTTGATAAAATTCAGCATTCTTTCATGCTAAAGAAATAGAAGGGGTCATAGAAAGTCTTCTAACCAGCTGGGCAGTGGTGGCACACGCCTATAATCTCAGCACTCTAGGAGGCAGACACAGGCAGATTTCTGAGTTCGAGGCCAGCCTGGTGTACAGAGTGAGTTCCAGGGCTATACAGAGAAACCCAGTCTCGAAAAAACCAAATCCAAATAACCAAAGAAAGAAAGAAAGAAAGAAAGAAAGAAAGAAAGAAAGAAAGAAAGAAAGAAAGAAAGAAAGAAAGAAAGAAAGAAAGTCTTCCACCCCCCCCCCCAAAAAAAAGCACAGGACCAGATGGTTTCAGTGCAGAATTCTATCAGACCTTCAAAGAAGACCTAACACCAATACTTTTCAAACTATTCCACAAAATAGAAATGGAAGGAACACTACCCAACTCCTTCTAAGAAGCCACAATTACCCTGATACCAAAACCACACAAAGATCCAAGAAAGAAAGAGGACTTCAGACCAATTTCCCTTATGAACATCAATGCAAAAAGACTCAATAAAATTCTTGCCAACCGAATCCAAGAACACATAAAAATGATCATCCACCATGATAAAGTAGGCTTTATCCCAGGAATGCAGGGATGGTTCAATATACGGAAATCCATCAATGCAATCTACTACGTAAACAAACTCAATGAAAAAAACCACATGGTTATTTCATTGGATGCTGAAAAAGCATTTGATAAAATTCAGCATCCTTTCAAGCTTAAAGTCTTGGAAAGAACAGGAATTCAAGGCCCATACCTAAACATAGTAAAAGCAATATACAGCAAACCAGTAGCCAACATCAAACTAAATGGAGAGAAACTTGAAGCAATCCCACTAAAATCAGGGACTAGACAGGGCTGCCCCCTTTCTCCTTATCTTTTCAATATTGTACTTGAGGTACTAGCTAAAGCAATTACACAACATAAGGAGGTCAAATTAGAAAGGAAGAAGTCAAACTATCACTATTTGCAGATGATATGACAGTCTACCTAAGTGACCCAAAAAACTCCACTAGAGAACTCCTACAGCTGATAAACAACTTCAGCAAAGTGGCAGGTTATAAAATCAACTCAAGCAAATCAGTAGCCTTCCTATACTCAAAGGATAAGCAGGCTGAGAAAGAAATTAGGGAAATGACACCCTTCACAATAGCCACAAACAGTATAAAGTGCCTTGGTGTGACTCTGACCAAACAAGTGAAAGATCTGTATGACAAGAACTTCAAGATTCTGAAGAAGGAAATGGAAGAAGACCTCAGAAAATGGAAAAATCTCCCATGCTCATGGATTGGCAGGATTAATATAGTTAAAATAGCCATTTTGCCAAAAGCAATATACAGATTTAACGCAATACCCATCAAAATCCTAATTCAGTTCTTCATAGAGTTAGAAAGAGCAATTCTCAAATTCATCTGGAATAACAAAAAATCCAGGATAGCTAAAACTATTCTGAACAACAAAAGAAATTCTGGGCAAATTAACTAGCATTAATACTGAATTCAGGCAAAAAGATACCCGCACAAACATAAAAATAACATCAAAAATAACAGGAAGCAACAATCACGATTCCCTAATATCTCTTAACAACAATGGACTCAACTCCCCAATAAAACTGGGCACGTCACTTCTGGAGGACCCTGCTATACCACTCCTGGGCATATACCCAGAGGATTCCCCACCATGTAATAAGGATACATGCTCTACTATGTTCATAGCAACCCTATTTATAATTGCCAGAAGCTGGAAAGAACCCAGGTATCCCTCAACAGGAGAGTGGATGCAAAAAATGTGGTATATCTACACATTTTTTAGAAACAATGAATTCATGAAATTCTTAGGCAAATGGATGGAGCTAGAGAACATCATACTAAGTGAGGTAACCCAGAATCAAAAGGTGAATCATGGTATGCACTCACTAATAAGTGGATACTAACCTAGAAAACTGGAATACCCAAAACATAATCCACACATCAAATGAAGTACAAGAAGAAGAAGGGAGGAGTGGCACCTTGTTCTGGAAAGACTCAGTGAAGCAGTATTCGGCAAAACCAGAACGGGGAAGTGGGAAGGGGTGGGTGGGAGGACAGGGGGAGGGAAGGGGGCTTATGGGACTTTCAGGGAGTGGGGGGATAGAAAAGGGGAAATCATTTGAAATGTAAATAAAAATATATCGAATAAAAAAGTTAAAAAAAGAATATAAAAAAAGACATAGACTAATGAAATATTTCTCATGTAAATCTTCAATTTTATCAGAAAATGTTTGTAATTCCCCTTTTAATTAATTTAGTAATGTTTTATGTCTACAATTTTATCTGCATCATTTTTCATGATCTTCAATTTTAATATGTCTTTCTATATACTTCTATTTTAACAGAAATGTTTTCAATGTAAATCTTTGATTTTATCGCAAATGTTTCTAATTCCACCTTCAATTTAGAGTTTTTATATCTACCATTTTTAAGTAAAAATTTCCATGAAAGTCAATTTCAATGTGTTTGTCTATTTATTTCTTGAATTTTACCAGAAATATTTTCCATGTAAATTTTCAAGTTTATCAGAAAATGTTTATAATCGCATGTTTAATCAACTTAGAAATACTTTTATACCTATCATTATTATAGCTATATAAATTTTTCCATGATAATCTTCAATTCTAACATATTTTTTCTACATTTTTCTACAATTTTATCAGAAATATTTATCATGTAAATCTTCAATTCTATCATAAAATGTTTCTATCTCATATTTCAATTAATTTAGCAATGTTTTACATGTCTACCACTTTACATTTTAATTTTCCATGAAAATTATCAATTTTAACGTGTTTATATGAAATATTTTCCATGTAAATCTTTAATTTTATCATAAAGTGTTTTTACTTCCCTTTATTTCCCTTTTCAAATGATAAAAAAAATTTAAAAAAATATTAAATTCAGGTGTTTCAAGGTACAATGTAATTTTAAAAAATGTATTCTCTAATGTTAATTAATTTTATTTTGTGTTTTACTTTTTATTATTTATTTACTTGAGAAATTTTCTTGTTATGTACTCCAGGGTGATCTCAATTTCTCCTTTCTTCTATTTTTTTTCTTCTAGCATAAAAAGAAATGGGTTTTATTGTGATATTTTGATGTTTTAATGTATGTAAATCATCATACTTCTAACTTCCTTCCCTGCTGCCTCCCCCAAGCCCTCTCCTTGCCTCTAACTGGTTCTCTTTTCTGCTTTCGTGATACATATAATTCCATTACTTGTTGTTGAGCACTCTTCGTCCTACCTTTAAACATAGGCTCCTTTTTATTACAATTCCCTTTTACTTTTATGACTATATGTATGCAAATAAACTCAAACACATTTATTATGCTAGAAAATGCAACATTTGTTTTTCAGGCTTATTTTGCTTAACGATAATTTCTAACTTCATCCCTTTTCCCTAAAAATGTAGCAATTTCATTTTTTGATGAACAAAATTCCATTGCATACATACATCACATTTCCCTTTCGTCTGTTGATGGACATGAGTAGTGTTTCCACATTTTGTTATTATGAATAGAGCTGCAATACACATGAATGCAGAGATATCTCTGTGCTACACATAAGAGTCTTTTTAGTATATACTCAGGGGCTCTAGAGCTGAGTCATATAGTAGTTCCAATTTTAGTTTTGTAAGGAATCTCTGTATTATTTTTTCCATAGTTGCTACACCAGGAGACAGGTCCACCAGAAGTTCCTACGTTTTTCTCTTTCTCTATATCCTTATCATCATTTGCTGTTACTGGTTTTCTTGACAAGAACCATTTGGGGTGGGAGTGAGATAGAATTTTAAAATGGTTTAAACATGAATCTTTTCCCTGTGACTGAGAAGATGAAAAATATTTATTGGCTATTTGTGTGAGAACTGCCTGTTCAATTAATCAGCCAATGTATTGATTTGATGACTTGTAAGATTAGTATTTGACTTTTGGATGCTCTGTAGCATCGATCTACTAACTCTGTATCATATGTATAGTTGGCAAACAACTGGACTATTTTGTGAACTATTCCCCATGCAGATGATGGCTTCCTTTTCTGTGCTAAAGTTGCACAAATTCACAAAAATCCCACTGTCAGTTCCTGGGTTTATTTCCTGTACTTTATAAAGTCTCTGCCTCTCTCTACACCTTCAAAATTTGTTGAATTACTCCTCAGGAAGTCTCATAGATTCATGTCATATATTAAAGTCTTTGATTTTGAAAAAAAATTCAGGAGACAGCAGGTGTTGGCGAGGATGTGGAGAAAGAGGAACACTCCTCCACTGCTGGTGGAGTTGCAAACTGGTACAACCACTCTGGAAATCAGTCTGGCGGTTCCTCAGAAAACTGGGCACATCACTTCCGGAGGACCCTGCTATACCACTCCTGGGCATATACTCAGAGGATTCCCCAGCATGTAATAAGGATATATGCTCCACTATGTTCATAGCAGCCCTATTTATAATAACCAGAAGCTGGAAAGAACCCAGGTATCCCTCAACGGAAGAATGGATACAAAAAATGTGGTATATCTACACAATGGAGTACTATTCAGCCATTAGAAAAATGAATTCATGAAATTCTTAGACAAATGGATGGAGCTGGAAAACATCATCCTAAGTGAGGTAACCCAGTCTCAAAAGATTAATCATGGTATGCACTCACTAATAAGTGGATATTAGCCTAGAAAATTGGAATACCCCAAAAATAATCCATACATCAAATGGTGTACAAGAAGAAAGGAGGAGTGGCCTGGTTCTGGAAAGACTCAGTGTAGCAGTATAGGGAAAAACCAGAACAGGGAAGTGGGAAGGGGTGGATGGGAGAACAGGGGGAGGGAAGAGGGCTTATGTGACTTTCGGGGAGTGGGAGGCCAGAAAAGGGGAAATCACTTGAAATGTAAATTAAAAATATATCGAATTAAAAAAAAAGAAAAAAACATAAATGAAGAAACCAAGATATTTCATGACAAAAACAACTTTACACAATATCTTTCCACAAATCAAGCCCTACAAAATATAATAGATGGAAAAGTCCAGTACAAGGAGGAAAAGCACACTCTAGAAAAAGCAAGAAAGAAAGTAATCTTTCAATAACCCCAAAAGAAGATAGCCACACAAACATAATTCCACTTCTAACAACAAAAATAACAAGAAGCAACAATCTCTATTCCTTAATATCTCTTAACATCAATGGACTCAATTCCCCAATAAAAAGACATAGAATAACAGACTGGATGTGTAAACAGGACTCAGCATTTTGTTGCATACAGGAAACGCACCTCAGTGACAAAGACAGACACTACCTCCGAGTAAAGGGCTGGAAAACAATTTTACAAGCAAATGGTCCCAAGAAGCAAGCTGGAGTAGCCATTTTAATATCTAATAAAATTGACTTTCAACCAAAAGTCATCAAAAATAAGGAAGGACACTTCATACTCATCAAAGGAAAAATCTACCAAGATGAATTCTCAGTTCTAAACATCTATGCTCCAAATGCAAGGGCACTTACCTTCATAAAAAAATAACTTTACTAAAGCTCAAAACACACATTGCACCCCACACAATAATAGTGGGAGACTTCAACACCCCACTCTCATCAATGAACAGATCATGGAAACAAAACCTAAGCAGAGACAGAATTAAACTAAGAGAAGTTTTGGACCAAATGGATTAAACAGATATCTATAGGACATTTCATCCTAAAACAAAAGAATATACCTTCTTCTTAGCACCTCATGGTAACTTCTCCAAAATTGACCATATAATATGTCACAAATCACTCCTCAACAGATATAGGAAAATTGAAATAATCCCATGCATCCTATCAGATCACCACAGACTATGGCTGGTCTTCAATAACAATAAAAAATAGCAGTAAACCCATATACATATGGAAGCTGCACAACACTCTAATCAGTGATAACTTGGTCAAAGAAGAAATAAAGAAATTATAGACTTTTTAGAATTTAATGAAAATGAAGGCACAACATACCCACCTTTAAGGGACACAATGCAAGCAGTGCTAAGAGGAAAGCTCAGAGCTCTGAGTGCCTCCAAAAAGAAACCAGAGAGAGCATACACTAGCAGCTTGACAGCACATCTGAAAGCTTAGAACAAAAAGAAGCAAATACACCCAAGAGGAGTCAATGGCAAGAAATAATCAAACTCAGGGCTGAAATCAACCAAGTACAAACAGAAAGAACTATACAAAGAATCAACAAAACTAGGAGCTAATTATTTGAAAAAAGCAACAAGATAGATAAACCATTAGCCAGACTAACCAAAGGGCACAGAGACAGTATTCAAATTAACAAAATCGGAAATGGAAAGGGAGAAATAACAACAGAAACTGTGGAAATTCAAAAAATCAGATCCTACTACAAAAGCCTATATTCAGCAAAACTGTAAAATCTAGATGCAATGAATGATTTTCTACACAGATACAAGGTACTGAAGTTAAATCATAATCAGATAAAACATCTAAACAGTACCCTAACCCCTAAAGAAATAGAAGCAGTCATTAAAAGTCTCCCCCCCCAAAAAAAAACCCAGCAACCAACAGACTGGGAAAAGATCTTTACCAATCCTATATCTGATAGAGGGCTAATATCCAACATATACAAAGAACTCCAGAAGTTAGACTCCAGAGAATCAAATAACCTTATTAAAAATGGGGTACAGACCTAAACAAAGAATTCTCAACTGAGAAATACCAGATGGCTGAGAAACACCTAAAGAAATGTTCAAAATCCATAATCATCAGGGAAATGCATATCGAAATAACCCTGAAATTCCACCTCACACCAGTCAGAATGGCCAAGATCAAAAACTCAGGTGACAGCAGATGCTGGAGAGGATGTGGAGAAAGAGGAACACTCCTCCATTGCTGGTGGGATTGCAAGCTGGTACAACTACTCTGGAAATCAGTCTGGTGGTTCCTCAGAAAATAGGATATAGTACTACCTGAGGATCCAGCTATACCACTCCTGGGCATATACCCAGAAGATGCTCCAACATGTAATAAGGACACATGCTCCACTGTGTTCATAGCAGCCTTATTTATAATAGCCAGAAGCTGCAAAGAACCCAGATGTCCTTCAAAAGAGGAATGGATACAGAAAATGTGCTATATTTACACAATGGACTACTACTCAGCAGTACAGTGACTTCATGAAATTCTTAGGCAAATGGATGGAACTAGAAAATATCATCCTGAGTGAGGTAACCCAATCACAAAAGAACACACATGGTATGCACTCACTGATAAGTGAATATTAGTTCAAAAGCTCTGAATACCCAAGATACAATTCACAGACCACATGAACCTCAAGAAAAAGGAAGACTAACATGTGGATGCTTCAGTTCTTCTTAGAGGGGGGAGCAAAATACTCACAGGAGGAAATTCAGAGACAAAGTGTGGAGCAGAGACTAAAGGAAAGGCCATCAAGAGACTTCCCCACCTGGGGATCCATACCATATACAGACACCAAACCCAGACACTATTGTGGATGCCAAGAAGTGCATGCTGACAGGAATCCGATATAGCTGTCTCCTGAGAGGCTCTGCCAGAGTCTGGCAATTATTGAGGTGGATGCTTGCAGCCAACCATTGTACTGGGCACAGGGTTCCCAATAGAGAAGTTAGAGAAAGGACTGAAGAAGCTGAAGGGGTTCAAAACCCTTAGGAAGAAGAACAATATCAACTAACCAGAAACCCCTGAGCTCCCAGGAACTAAATCACCAACCAAAGAATACACATGCAGGGAGCCATGGCTCCAGCTTTATTTGTAGCAGAAGACGGCCTCATCCGAAAACAATGGAAGGAGAAGCCCTTGGTCCAGTGAAGGCTAGATACCCCAGTGCAGGGGAATATCAGGGTGGGAAGGCAGGAGTGAGTGGGTAGGCACCCTCATAGAAGCAGGGGGGTGGAGGATGGGATAGGGAGTTTCCAGAGGAGTAACCGGGAAAGGGGATAACATTTGAAATATAAATAAATAAAATATCCAATACAAAAAGAAAAGTAAAAGAAAAGCAGGCTTCTAGAAAATCTAAATAAGGAGCAACATTTGTTTTAAAATAAGGTTTATAAATTCCTAAAGTCTACTCAGGTTTACAGTAATGGACATGAAGATATTTACCTAACCTCTTTGACTTTGCTAACTCTGTTAAGCTTTAGCTATTTGGATAAACTGAGTTATACAAGAAAATATGACATTCTGTAATGGTGCATTATGACAGGATCAGAAAAGTAAGGTTCCAGTCTCCATGTGAACTGTATTTATTTATTTTTTTATTTTATTTATTTTTTTATTACATTGCAAATGATTTCCCCTTTTCTGGGTCCCCACTCCCCGCAAGTCTGTATTTATTTTTTGTAATTTTCCCAGTTTCTCTATGCACGACTTAAATTTTTATTTTAATACAAAAGGAAGTCTTCAGTGTATTAAGGCTTAAACAGAAACAAAACCAAAATTCTAATCTAAAAAAAAGGAAAGAAACAATACAATATATGGATATCTAAATATGGTGGGGCCTTAAAGAGAAGGAGAAGCTTCCCTTTAAAGTCTGGAGAGAGTTAACAAGAACAAGAGTGATAGTGACATTGAAAGGAATGTTGAAGAGGGGGAAGAAGAGCTTCTTTAGAGAGCTCTTCAGAGAGCAGCCTCATGGCCAAATCCAAAGAACAAAGAAGAAATACAACTTTTTAAAACCTTTTATGGATTATATAAAGTTGTATATCATCTGATTTAGGTCAACAAAGCATGTGTAACAAAAAACATGAAGAACCCTGGTGTAGTGAATTGAGAGCTGTTGAATCACAGCACAAACTGCTTCTAAATGCTGTGAGAGAGCAGCTTTTTGGCAGTTTACACAGTTGAAGAATCTTTGCAGCTGTGTGAAATTTGTCTTCTCTTAGGTTTTTGTCAGCACAGGGTTGATGAACTGCAGACTACAGAGTGTTTCCCATGGAGGTTTCTTGAATTCTCTGATGACCTTTGTGTTACTTTTTTTTAAATAATCATACAATTAATATCTCAATAACACTCTTATCCTCTTAAATTTCCCAATGATTAAGGGATATTAACTTAGTTTCCTTGTCAACTTTTCCTGTTTGTGCTCCCAAATAAAGTCTTCCTGGTTGCCATGCTTACGACTCTTTTTTTCTAAAAATCTGAAACCATGAAGGCAAGACATTATAATCCAAATTTCCTATCTTGGTTTATGCATGAAGTTGCCTGGTTGTTCTGCCATGCCTCCCACCAGATAGCTCAAATCCCCCTGAACTGACTCCACTTCTCTTAAAAATCCCCTTAGATCTTATCTCAAAATGCTGGCAAGAGACAAAGGTCAGTACAGTGTACCAATGAAAGGTGAGGCAAGACACATCTCCCACTTTCCAAATACCAATAGGTTCTCTTTCCAAATTCAGAAATCCTGAATGAGCCCACAAATTTTGGGAGAAAATGATCCTTATTTTACAATAAGATTCTGAATACTTCAGAGTTGCAAAAGTCAAATATTTTATTCTATTGTTCTGCATGGGAAAAATGGTTGGCATGCTGATTCACACAAGATAGTTTTTATAGTTCAAATCCATTTCACTGCTCCCCAGATCCCTTCTTTGCTGAGTTCTTCCAATAAGTACAATTTTTAATGCTTCTGTAACATAGATAGTCCCCACCCCAAGTTCCACATCCTCCTAGGGCTCCAAATCACTCTGGTTTCATGATAATGGGCTCAGTTACCTAGCTAACTATATTTTTTCAATGCTAATATAAACTAAAACATATCCAGGCAATCAGGAGCCAGGTGCTAGCTAGGGAAGACAGGGTTTAGTACCTCCTGCTTCTCTGTGATTCATTAATGATCTATAAATGTCCCCATAATGAAAATGTACCAAAATTAGTTATTTCTTATAAATTCTATAACCTCATTACCAGTCTAGAGTACCTGTTAGTACCCCAGAAAGAGACTAAAATAACATAGACATTACAAAACTTAGATTGCATGAATGCATAATGTACCACAATTTTTTCTGTATATGTTATTTCTCTGAGAAAAAATCTAGATGCTTAAACCCATGAATATTAGTGCTTGACATCATGAGAGGCACAAGAATTAGCAGAGACATGAGTGATCTGGGTAATAGACTGTTTTATTCCAACTGAAGCATCAAAGGAAAATTGGGAAATTAATATGAGAGTGCCTGAGTTGTGAGATAGGTGATTTATAGGACTAAGGAGAATGAAGAAACCTTGGGAAATTCCTGAGTGGGGTTTTGCTGGCCACAGATTGCACCAAAAGAGGGAAGAGTGGTTTTTATTTTTAATATTTTTCTCTTTTTCCTTGAAATTATATACAATTACATCATTTCTCCCTTCTCTTTCATCACCGTCTTAGATATCCCTCCTTACTCTTTCAAATTCATGGTCTCTTTTTTCATTACATTGGAGATAAATATAGATATATATTAGATATAGATATATATAATACATATATACACGCATTGACTTCATAAGCATAATGTTTTATGTATGTTCTCAGGGATGACTATTTAGTATTAGATAATAAATTAGTGTGCTCTTCTTGGGGAAGACTATTTCTTCCATTTTCAGCATTCCTTAGTTGTCTATAGTTCTTTGTTTAGTTTGAGGCCTTGTGGACTTTTCTTTGTTCACTTTTGCATGTCTATTATTATTGTTCATATTTAACTCATTTTTTGGCAGTCATTTTGTTGACTTTATGGATGTATATTCTGACATCACTAAGAAACACAGCCTCACAGAAAACTCTCTGATCCCCTGGTTCTTATGATACTTTTGCCCTTTGTTCCACAACGCGCTGGAGTTGTTTTGTAGCTATACCCATTGTGTCTAGACTCCATAACTGTATTTTTAGTGGTTGGAGTATTCTGTAATGGTGTTTATCTGTTGATCTGTTGCAAAGATAAGTTTCCTTGATTGTGAAAACTGCACTTACCTGTGGTTAGGGATTATGCTAGTTTAGTAAAGTGGTGGCTTAGGTTCTTATCCAAGATCTGTGACTTCAAGTCCAATTTGTGATCTATGTTTACCACCAAGTTATACATGCCTTAGGATTATTCTGCTATGCTGGTAATTGTTGTGGTTCATAGGAGTAATAACCGAATAGGACTGTTTGTTTCTTTTCTCTTTTGGAGGCTTACTTGGCACCTTCTGTTGCCATGAAAGCTAGTCCTTAGGGAAGAGACAGTTCAGTTTCAGTTAAGAGTATTTAGCCCTGTGTCTGAGTGCATGATGTCTTCAGCAATAGGGATTTACCCTCCACTTTTGGTGAGCAACCAAGGACAGTAATAATAGGCCATTGTTGTGGGACTCTTTGAACAACTCAAAAAAAATGCTTCCCATGATTGGTGTTGGGTTTTTAGTAGGTGGTTTTTGCTCTTTGAGGGAGAATTGTCAGCCCAGATAAACTATACATGTATATTTATATACAGACTTCCATGATTATAGTTTTTAAGGTCATTATTTAATAGTATGATTTCTTATGACATTTTCAGATATACTTAGTATTATTTTTCCATCCTCCTCCTCCTTCTGTATTTTTCTCTCTCTCTCTCTCTCTCTCTCTCTCTCTCTCTCTCTCTCTCTCTCTCTCTCTCTCTCTCTCTCTCTTCCATTTTCTTTTTTTTCTCTCCCATTTTCTTGATCAGATCACTTGTACCACAGTATTTCCCTCTCTATTGCTTCTCCACTCCCTGTCTTAGCAGTGGTCCCTTTTTACTTTTCTTGTTTTTGTAGTTACTATAGAATATGTACTCACATCTGAAGATTTAGAGCAAGGAACCTTTAATAGGAAAGAGAAAATTTTACATTTGTCTTTCTGGTTCTTGGTTACCTCACTCAATATGGTCTTTCCCAGTTTCATTTATTTACCTGCAAAGTTCATGAGTTCATTTTTCTTTACAGCTGAAAACTATCCCATAGTGTGTGTGTTATACATTTTCATTATCTATTCCTTATTTGAAAGATATCTAGGTGTTGAGGGGAAGATTTTTGAATGATTTCTGATGATGTTTTGAAGAAGCCTAATTGAAAGTTAAACAACTTATTTTTCTCAGAGTTCTAATGTGCAGTTTACTGGAAAGGAGATAGACAGAGGTTTGGGCTTTGAAGAGTCAAGGCATGGACTCTAAGTGACAAGCTGTCAATAGAAAGAATCAGAGAGATAAAGTTACTTTGGGAAGTTGTGATGAATTCGCTAGAAGAGGAAAAAAAACACACAGAGTCTAGAGATAAGTTAGCAACTTGAGGCTTCAAACTATGTGTAGATGTTCATAGGAAGAGGTATGCTAGGAAACCTTTGGCCAGGGAGACAGAGAAAGAGACTGGAAAGAAGGAAGGGGTTGGTTAGCCAATCAATCTTGAGAAAAACTGGACTTCAAAGTGTCTTAGACATTTACAAGGGCTTTTTATTTTCAGTATTGGAAAGATCAATGCTCCTAGCTATGAGCCCTGTGGCAAGAAGGTGATCCAGTACCAGAACTTAAAGTATGCATGGTGATCCCCTCTAGAATATCTAGACAGAGCCATAGAATCAGGGAACCTTGTATTGGTCTGGCTGGAACAGATTAGGCCAACCAAATTGCAGCTCTGAACAGTCTGGTTCTAGGAGAGGGACAGGAGGAAGGGTGTCCTGAAAACATCATATTAAAGGGATGACCTTAAGTGTGTATGCTCAGACAGAAGCCAGAATTCCATTGGTGGAGTGGGACTGTAAACACTTATAAATGGTTTTATAAGTCAAAAGTTTGAAGAGAGAAAGAGAAGAAAGTATGGGGAGTTAGTGAAAGAAAATGGATAAACAGAACATCTATGGGCTCAAAGCCCAGTGGAGAGAAAAAGAATAAAGCAATGTGGGCAAGAGAATTATTGTTAGTTTACCTTTCAACTCCGAACAAAATGTTAAATAAAATGATAGTCAGTCTAGAAAGAAAGCCAAACCCAATTCATAATCCCCCTTAGCTTTGAGATTTATTTGAATGAAAGAGTCTCAAGACCATGACATAGCCTTGATGTGAGAGAAAGAGCATTAGACAGAATACATTATACAATATATGGAGATCTAAACTTAAGGGAGCCTTAAAGAGAATGGAAGAAGGTATTGGAAAGATCAATAAAAATAATTTTGTAGGGCTGGAGAGATGGCTCAGAGATTAAGAGCACTGACTGCTCTTCCAGAGGTCCTGAGTTCAATTCCCAGCAACCACGTTGTGGCTCACAACCATCTGTAAAGGGATCTGATGCCCTCTTCTGGTGTGTCTGAAAATAGCTACAGTGTACTCATATACCTAAAATAAATAAATAAATAATTCTTTTTAAAAAAAAACTGTAAAGCTAGTTGATAGAAAGTTTAAAGTTACAATCAAGAATATAATATGCCACTTCCTTATAGAAAGGCAAGAGCTGCATGAGTTAGAAAAAAAGGGCATAGTGAGTATTTATGCATTACAAATATGTAATTGTACTAGCAAGAAAAATAGGATTGTGACAAGTTAATGATGAAAGAAAGTATTCACTCTAGGTTGGGTCTGATGGGCTATTTCTTTTAAAAGTAGCCTCGATGAGAGAAATGGTAAGGGGAGAGGCTTTGGACAAAATCCCTAGAAAATGGAAAATCTAACCTTTTGAAGACTTATAGACAGCAGGAAGTTTTATTGGCAGGCGCCATTCAGGAAGAGCTACAGTAGACAAGTGAGTTCCTTGAGACAACCCATTGTCTTGTCCTGCTATGATGGGTGCACTTAGGAAAGGCATGGCCCTGCTGTGAATGTGCCTTCTCATGTTTGTCATTGTCACAGTCCTCATTTATTTGGCTTGGTGTGAGACCCTCACTGCCTATAGCCTGGTGTGTTTACTTCTAGGCAAGTTTCCTGAAGATCAACATGAAGATGAAAGTTCTTGAAAATACTGTTTAGATTAAATAATGATTTTTTGGAATTACTGACCTGATTTAAGCAATTTTAGGAAGTTGTCCTGATTTAAATAATTTTGTAAAGTTAAAATAGTTGATAGAAAGTTTAAAGTTAGGATCAAGAATAGAATATGCTCCTTCTTTATAGAATGGCAAGAGCTGCATGAGGTAGAAAAAGGAGCATAGTGAGTGTTCATGCATTACAAATATGTAATTGTACTAGCAAGAAAAATAGGACTGGGATGAGTTGATGATGAAAGAAAGTATTCACTCTAGGTTGGGCCTGAGTTCCTTGATCTTGTGATCTAGGGTTGTGGTAAAATGTTTTTCAGTTTGCACCATGAAATGAAAAGGTTATGAATAAAGAGTGAACAGTTCTATTAGGAGTATAAGAACAAAGAACAGATGATTAGCCAGTCTAGCTGATCAAGACTTCAAAAGTAAGATGTAAAACACATGACTTGTTCCTCAGTAAGTACAGATTGTCACCAACCAAGCACCGGGAGAAACTTGCTACTATAGACTTGGCCTGTTTAAACTTTGTTAATTTATGACAAAAGAATTAATGCTTTGGGTTTACAATCCAGCTTGTGGAAAGAAAAATAGATAAGAATTGTTTAGTTAAGGACAGAAGTCTTCCTGCCACCATTTGCACCAGGGAGCAGGGAGACTCTACAGCCTTCTGTGCATAGCCCACCAGGAGAAAGTGATATCCCAGCAGGCTTTCACTTTTGAGCACAGAGGTGAGATCTCCACCTTCTCTCTGGAGGGTACCCAGCTAGGAGCACACAGTGCCTAAGATCAGTGAAGTAGCTGGGACAGAAGTCTTCCTGCCTGCCACCATTTGCACCAGGGAGCCAGGAGACTCCACAGTCTTCTGTGCTTAGCCCACCAGGAGAGAGAGATCTCCCAGCAGTGCTTTTACTTGTGAGCTCAGAGGAGTAAGGACACAGGCTTACAGGCCCACAGGAGGAGCAAACTCCAGCCAGAGACAAGAATGTCAACTAGCACCATATGGTGAAAAGCAAGCACAAGAACCCTACCAACAGTAACCAAGGCAACATGGCACTATCAGAACCCAGTTCTCCCACCACAGCAAGTCCCGGATACCACAACACACTGGAAAAGCAAGAGTTGGGTTTAAAATCGTATCTCATGATACTGATAGAGGGCTTCAAGAAAGACTTAAGTAATTCCCTTAAAGAAATACAGGAGAACATTGGTCAACAGGTAAAAGCCCTTAAAGAAGAAACACAAAAACCCCTTAAAGAAATACAGGAGATCATGAGTCAACAGGCAGAAACCCTTAAAGAAGAAGCACAAAAATCCCTTCAAGAATTACAGGAAAACACAACAATCAAGTGAAGGAACTGATCAAAACCATCCAGGTTCTAAAAGTGCAAGTAGAAAGAATAAAGAAATCACAAAGCGAGACATCTCTGGAGATAGAAAACCTTGGAAACAATTCAGGTGTCATAGATGCAAGCATCAACAACAGAATACAAGAGATAAAAGAAAGAACCTCAGGTGCTGAAGATACCATAGAAAACATTGACTCAACAGTCAAAGAAAATGGAAAATACATAAAGCTGGTAACTCAAAACATCCAGGAACTCTAAGACACAATGAGAAGACCAAACCTAAGGATTGTAGGTATAGATGAGAGAGAGTATTTACATCTTAAAGGCCCAGTAAATATCTTCAACAAAATTGTAGAAGAAAACGTCCCTAACCTAGAGAAAGAGATGCCCATGAACATATAAGCCTTCAGAACTCCAGACTGGATCAGAACAGAAACTCCTCCCGGCACATAATAATCAAAACACCAAATTCACTAAACAAAGAAAGAATATTAAAAGCAGTAAGGGAAAGGGGGCAAGTAAGTTATAAAGGCAGACCTATCAGAGTCACACCAGACTTCCCACCAGAGACAATGAAAGCTAGAAGATCCTGGGCAGACCTCATACAGACCCTAAGACAACACAAATTCCAGCCCAGGCTACTATATCCAGCAAAACTCTCAATCAACATAGATGGAGAAACCAAGATATTCTATGATAAAACCAAATTTGCACAATATCTGTCCACAAATCCAGCCCTACAAAGGAAAATTGATGGAAAATGCCAACACAAGGAGGGAAACTACACCCTAGAAAAATCAAGAAAGCAATCTTCTTCCAAGAAACCCAAAAGAAGATACCCACACAAACATAAAAATAACATCAAAAATAACAGGAAGCAACAATCACTATTTCCTAATATCTTTTAACAACAATGGACTCAATGCCCCAATAAAAAGACATAGACTAACAAAATATTTCTCATGTAAATCTTAAATTCTATTAGAAAATGTTTGCAATTCCCCTTTTAATTAATTTAGTAATTTATTTTATGTCTACCATTTTATCTGCATTATTTTTCATGATAATCTTCAATTTTAATATGTCTTTCTATATTCTTCCTCTATTTTATCAAAAATGTTTTTAATGTTTGTTTGTTCTTTTCAAGACATGGTTTCTCTGTATAGCCCTGGCTGTCCTGGAACTCACTCTGTAGACCAGGCTGGCCTCGAACTCAGAAATCTGCCTGCCTCTGCCTCCCAAGTGCTGGGATTAAAGGCATGCACCACCACCACCTGGGTTTTAATGTAAATCTTTGATTTTATCACAAATGTTTCTAATTTCACCTTCAATTAATTTAGAAAGAGTTTTTACATCAACCATTCCTTATGTAAAATTTTCCATGAAATAGTCGATTTTAATGTGTTTGTCTATTTATTTCTTGAATTTTACCAGAAATATTTTCCATGTAAATCTTCAATGTTATCTGAAAATGTTTATAATTCCACCTTCAATCAACTTAGAATTCTCCTTATGCCTACCATTTTATCTATATAATTTCCATGATAATCTTTAATTTTAACATGTTTTTCTATATATTTCTACAATTTTACCAGAAATATTTTCCATGTAAATCTTCAAGTGTATCAGAAAATGTTTATAATTCCACTTTTAATGAACTTAGGAATACTTTTATTCCTACCATTATTATATCTATATAAAATTTTCCATGATAATCTTCAATTCTAACACGTTTTTCTACATTTTTTCTACAATTGCATCAGAAATATTTTCCACATAAATCTTCAATTCTATCATAAGATGTTTCTATTTCCCCCCCCAAAAAAGAATTGTTTAGCTAGATATGTTTCAAACACAAAATATATAATCAATAATACTGTTGTAATTTCCTCATGTGTGATAATTTTAATGTTTTTTGAAAAATATGTTTTGTGGTGATTATTTTTAGAAAATGTTTAGTGGGAGGTGGGAGTGTGTTGGATAGAGAGACATACATGGAGGCAGGGGGTGGGAGGAGGGATAAGGAATCTTTGGAGGGGGGCTTTTGGGAGGGGGAAAATTGGGAAATGTTTTACCATTGGCAATGTAAATGAAGAAGATAATAAAAAAAGAAAAGAAAATGTTTAACTTGTGGCTATAAGGTAATTTTCTTTTCTAAAGAGAAAAACTTTGTCTTAAGGGATATAAAAAAGGGTTAAAAAAAGAAAAACAAAAAAAAAGGTTAAGAGAAAAAATAAAGTTCTAGAGCCTACTTTTGCTTCAACACCCCCATGTGTGTGTGTGTGTGTGTGTGTGCATGCATGTGCGTGCACGCGCGCACACACACGTGTGTTGTTTGATTTTCCTCCTTTTCTTTTCTCCAATTGCTGGCTGCTATAGGCAGCAGCCCCCATCAGTCACTATCCGGACTGACACCATTCAGCCACTCTAGTGCTGACCTTGTCAGCTGCTTTCAGCACTGACACCTATCACAGATGCCACACCTCACTGCCTGGTTCAATTTACCCTGTGGTGTCAAAGCTGGTCTTTGGCATTTTACATCACATGATTTAGTTCAATATAGCATTTCTTCATACAAGCTGAGTTATGTCTGTAGACCTAGGGCACAACCAACATACAATAATATTTTGTATATTTGGAAATTGGTAAATGTGCATCTTACACGTTTTTACCCCAGAGATAAAAATAACACAATCTATACAAGGTGATGGCTATGTTAATGAGAATGTTAATGATCTCTTTTTGATGTTTGAGTGATCTTGAAAGAACTTTAGTATGTTGTGGAATATTATTGCTGAAATAGGCACTTTTGGTTTATTCACACTCTTGGATATTTTTCAATACTTCCCAATAAATGTAACACTGTTTGTGAATTTTTCATCTCAGTCTTTTATCGGAGACACTTCCCTCCTATGCTGCTTCTACACTCTTCTAACCTGTTATTTTCTTCAAAGTTGTCAAATTTTGTCATTTTCCTGAGTTGATTGTAATGATCAGGTGTTTATCTTTCATTTTTTAAAATTTGATATATTATATTGATTGGCTTTCATTGTTGTGCTATGCTTCTATTAAATGTATAAATTTAACCTGGTCATTAGCAGGTAACTGTAAGTTGAGATTTCAAAATCAAATTTCTTATATTTCATTTAGTTTTTATTAATATTGCTGAGACATATTTTTCTATGGTTTATTTGTCTTTATCTTGTCGTGGCTTTGATATAATGTCTAATCTCTTCCTCTCTTCAATAAAGACTAAGAAATATGTCCTTTATACTTGATTTATTTGATAGAATTCTCTACAGAGTAACTATTGCCTCTCATTTTTTAAATAGCGCATTTTCAATAAAATTTCTTATTATGAAAAGACTAAACTCTCGATACTTTATTTTCATGTTACTTGAAATTTTTCACTGACAGTAAGATAAACTGAATTACCTAAGGAAAACATTAATGGTTCTTCATTTTTATGCAATGAGCCATGCTTTGCTTTTAACTTTCCAAGATATATGATATTCATTAGTTTCTTATTTCCTTCTTTCTTGGGGCACTTCTCCCGCAGTGTATTAAAATCATTAATTTTCTCAATTCTACAGTGACATTTACTTAGTTAGCCTCTAAGTTTCCCAAGAGATTCTCATTGCATCAGATGTCTGTCTGTACATGTTATTCACAACACTAATGATGGTTAAAGTTTGATAGGCTTCCCAGAGTACAGAATATTAAGTTAAGCTCCTGGAAAGATTGGTCTTCTTGTTAGGTTAATGAGTCCCATGACTATTCTTCAAATATCTGATTTGCAAAATGTTTTTGTGATACTCTAAGACCTTACCACATTATTTCAGGCAGTAATATTTCTTAATTTTTTCTTATTTTTATACCAATGTGCTAATTGATGTTTTAACTCTACATAGTAGGATTGGAGACACATATTTTAAGTGCTAATTGTCTACATTTTAAGATGTCCATCCTGTAATTTCAGACTATTTCAACATATCTCATAGAAAAGAAATTATGATGAAGCTATACACTAGGTATTATTTAGAAATTTCAAATCTAACTTATCTTTTTGAAATTCATGTCCATTAAAACACATTGGTTAAAAGGTTGTTGAAACATGATTAGGATGAGGGTCAAGGTCAGAATCAAAGTCAGGTTAGAGTCAGGGTCAGAGATTAGGGGTCAGAGTCAGGGTCGGGGGTTAGAGTTAGAGTTGGGCTAGGGTTTTGTTGTGCTATGTAAACTCCGTTTGTATCATTTCTCTCATCTACCTTCATTGTCCTCTTTCTCATACTATCACTATCTTCTTTCCTGCCCCAACGAAAGTGGGTTACACAGGAACCCATAATTTCCTGATGAGAAATATGTTTACTCCACCATGGGACCAAGTTCACATAGAACAGAAAACAGCTGCTGCATTTGCTCTACGTTTCACTTGAGGATCCTCATAAGATGAAATCAATCATGGGACTTGGTAGCCTTCTTTGATAATGATATCATAAATAAAGCATATGCCATGTGATTTTACCACATCTTTGGTTAATATCACCACATGACACAAGCTAAAATGGTACTACCATTAGACTTTATGGTTCTACTGAGTCAATGGAATCCCCATACCACATTTACATTAGACAAAGTAGAAATATCAGACCTACAAGGTGTTCATTTTGTATCTTAGTGTTTTGTTTTGTTTGGGTTCTGTTAGCTGCTTCATTACATATTTAATGGCTTCTCAAAAAACTTAAACATTTTCCTGGTCATGTGCTTCCAAAATTGGCATACTAACAAAGGAAGCTAACACTTTTTGATATTCACAGATCCTAACAGAGGGCCAAAGACTACGTTTCCAAGTGTTACACAGACCACTACCAGTAAAGAACATATATGTTATCCTCTGCTGGGTCTCATTGTCAGCAATTTCTGCCTAATAAATCCAGGCTAATTTTCCTCCGAGATAAAAAGTCCTTCAGTACTTTTCTGTTCTATGCATGTCTGTTTTTGTTTCTGCCCAAACTAACAGTATGTTTACTAAAGATCTCTATGTGAAGTTTCCATTTTACCATAAAAATTATGAAAACAGAATACCAACAAACAATAAACACAAAGTCATTGTTTATTAAAATTTAACTTTGTATTATTTATGTATAGACCCTCTAAATAGGATCATGGTGTTATTAACATCATATACTTAATAGCAAATTGATTATATGTAAATTAAAGTTGTTAACTTAGCCCTAGTTCATTTTGTTTATAATGAAATCAAACTTAAAAATTAATATGAAAAGACAAAAATATATATTTAATCTATATATCCACACAGGCAAAATAAATTTAAAATGATAAGGGGCTTGAATCTTTGTTTGGAATAAGTAACAAGAGGACTTGTATTTAAATTTTAACATCTACTTTTAAGGACATGATATATGTAAACATACAATTCTGGTCACAATAATATCTCCTTAAACTCTATTCCAATTCTAGTATACAGCATGGTCTCTATCCCTTAAGGCTATAAATTACTTTTGAAGAGCTCACTACTAATAGACCAGGAAATATTATTCATATTGGTCATTGCCCTCACGCATATAAGAATGATCTATCTGTGCTTTTAAGTATGATACATGTATATCTGAATGTATATACAGACATAAGCATGTTAATAATTTTAAAGATATTTATAACCACTAAAGCCTCATTAAAAACAAATGAGTGTACAAAGATTGAAAGCTCCAATACAGGGCTTCTATTCTATCTGCTAAATTAAACAACAATAGTTTTTTATATACTTTTTTCTCTGTTGAACTAGAATAATCACAGCAGGACTTTGTAAATGCTACTACATCTCTATAAAAGAGGACGTGGCTGGCCAGTGTTTTTAAAATGTGGAAGGGGGATAACTATGTAATGCAAAATTGTTGCTATACATTTTGTGTAAATAATTTTTGGTGTGACTGATTCTAGGCCATCCACAGTCTCACAAGAAAAACCATGTCAATTTTGTGTAAGTAAACCCAAGAATTCAGTTGTATCCTAGAGTAAACTATGATAATTTTGTAATGAGGTGCCATTGAGAACTTAGAAAGGAGATAAACATTGTTTATTCCCCACCCCTGAATAAAATATTCTCAATATAGGTTGTGAATTTGTTTGTTAAATTTATTATTTATTATGGTATTAACAAATATAAAATGTTAGATGATGTTAAGATGAAAATAGTTTTAATAGGTCTGTGCACCAATCCTGTCAGGGGTCGTTTGCCCTGCAGACTGCCCGACACTTGGAGGAGTGCTCTGCCATCTTGGCTCCGAGATGCAAGAGAGATCTAACAGACAGCGCCAGCTATGCAGACGTAGCCCGAGGCTAACATCTCATCTGGGTCTCAGCCTGTCAGGCTTTTGCCTGCACCCAGGGCCTGGGCAGCTCTGTGGGCCATCGGTGTGCCAACCTTGTCTGGGGGTCGTTTGCCCAGCAGAGTGATCAGCACTTGGAAAAGGTCCCCGCAGCATCTGCCATCTTCGCTCCCTGTCGGAGCAGACAGGCAGCACCAGGTTCACAGAGACAACCAGAGTATAGCATTGTTTGGGGCAAGACACACCAGGGCTCCAAGGGCATCCAAGAGGAGGGCAGCACATCAGCAATCTGTGCTAGGGGAAACCCAGTCATCCAATGGTGCGAAAATAGCTGTACAGGCTCACGGGAGGTTCAAACACCAGCCAGTGACAACAAGACCAACTAATGCCAGAGATAACCAGATGGCAAAAGGCAAACATAGGAACATTACTAACAGAAATCAAGGCAATATGGCAGCATCTGAAGCCAATTCTCCAACAACACCAAGTGCTGGATACCCCAACACACCAGACAAACAAGATTTGAATTTAAAATCACATCTAATGATGCTGTTTGAGGAACACAAAAAGGACATAAATGAATCTCTTAAAGAAATACAGGTGAACATGAATAAGTTAGAAGCCCTTACAAAGGAAACACAAAAATCATTTCAAGAAATTTAGGAGAATATGGGTCAACAGATAGAAGCCAATAAAGAGGAAATGCAAAAATGACTTAAATACAGAAGAAATTGAGTCAACAGGTAGAAGTCATGAATGAGGAAACACAAAAATCTCTTAAAGAATTAAAGGAAAACACAAACAAACAAGTGAAGGAACTGAGTAAAACCATCCAGGATCTAAAATCAGAAGTAGAAAACAACTAAAAAATCACAAAGAGAGACAACTTTCGAGACAGAAAACCTTGGGAAGAAATCAGGGGTCGTAGATGCAAATATCAACAACAGAATACAAGAGATAGAAGAAAGAATCTCAGATGCTGAAGATACCATAGAAACCATGGACTCAACAGTCAAAGAAAATGCAAAATGAAAAAAAACTTGTAACCCAAAACATCCAGGAAATCCAGGACACAATGAGAAGACCAAACCTAAGAATTATAGGTATAGATGAGAGTGAAGATTTACAACTTAAAGGGCCAGCAAATATCTTCAATAAAATTATGGAAGAAAACTTCCCTAACCTAAAGAGAGAGATACCCATGAATACACAATAAGCCTACAGAACTCCAAACACACTGGACCAGAACAGAAATACCTCCCGTCACATAATAATCAAAACCCCAAATGTACTAAACAAAGAAAGAATATTAAAAGCAGTAAAAGAAAAAGGCCAAGCAACATATAAAGGAAGACCTATCAGAATTACACCAGACTTCTCACCAGAGATCATAAGAGACAGAAGATCCTGGACAGATCTCATACAGATTCTTAGAGAACACGAATGCCAGCCAAGACTACTATACCCAGCAAAATTCTCAATCACCATAGATGGAGAAACCAAGATATCCCATGATAAAACCAAATTTACACAATATCTTTCCATAAACCCAGCCCTACAAAGAATAATGCCAAATTTCCTAAAAGGTGGAAAACCCCAATACAAGGAGGGAAACTCCACCCTGGAAAAAGTAAGAGAGTAACATTCTTTCATCAAACCCAAAAGAAGATAACCATTCAAACATAAAAATAACAAAAAACAGGAAGTAATAATCACTATTCCTTAATATCTCTTAACATCAACTGACTCAATTTCCCATTAAAAAGACATAGACTAACAGACTGGATATGTAAACAGGACCTTACATTTTGCTGCATACAGGAAACACACCTCAGTGTCAAAGACAAACTACCTCAGAGTAGAAGACTGGAAAACAATTTTATAAGCAAGTGGTCTCAGGAAACAAGCCTGAGTAGCCATTCTAATATCAGATAGAATTGACTTTCAACCTAAAGTCATCAAAAGAGACACCGAAAGACACTTCTCACTGGTCAAAGGAAAAAATCCACCAAGAAGAACTCTCCATTCTGAACATCTATGCTCCAAATATAAGGGCACCTTCGTTCATAAAAGAAACTTTATTAAAGCTCAAAGTACACATCGCACCTAACACAATAATTGTGGGTGACTTCAATACTCCACTCTCCTCAATGGACCGATCAGGAAAACAGAAACTAAACAGAGACACAGTGAAACTCATTGAAGCTTTGGATTTATATAGAACATTTCATCCTAAAGCAAAAGAATATAGCTTTTTCTCAGCACCTCATGGTACCGTCTCCAAAATCGAATGTATAATTGGTAACAAGACAGACATCAACAAATATAAGAAGATCGAACTAATTCCATCAGATCTCTATGGAGTAAAAGTGGTCTTCAATAGCAACAGAAAACCCAGATACACATGGAGGCTGAACAATACTCTACTCAATGATACCTTGGCCAAAGAAGAAATAAAGAAAGAAATAAAAGACTTTTTAGAATTTAATGAAAATGAAGGCACAGCATACCCAAATTTATGGGACACAATGAAAGCAGTGCTAAGAGGAAAACTCGTAGCCCTGAGTGCCTCCAAAAAGAAACTGGAGAGAGCATACACTACCAGCTTAACAGCACACCTGAAAGCTATAGGAAAAAAAAAAAAAAAGCTAATTCACCCAGGAGGAGAAGACAGGAAATCATCAAACTCAGGACTGAAATCAATCAAGTGGAAACAAAGAGAACCATACAAAGAATCAACAAAACCAGGATCTGGTTCTTTGAGAAAATCGACAAGATAGATAAATCCTTATCCAGACTAACCAAAGGGCACAGAGACAATATCCAAATTAACAAAATTAGAAATTAAAAGGGAAATATAACAACAGAAACTGAGGAAATTTAAAAAAAAATCATCAGATCCTACTACAAAAGCCTATACTCAACACAACTGGAGAATCTGAAGGAAATGGACAATTTCCTAGACAGATACTAACTACCAAAATTAAATCAGGATCAAATAGATCATCTAAACAATCCCATAACCCCTAAAGAAATAGAACAGGTCATAGAAAGTCTTCCAACCAAAAAAGAAAAAAGAAACACAGGACCAGATGGTTTTAGTGCAGAATTCTATCAGGCCTTCAAAGAAGACCTAACAACAATACACTTCAAAATATTTCACAAAATAGAAACAGAAGGAACACTACCCAACTCGTTCTATGAAGCCACAATTATACTGATACCAAAACCACACAAAGATCCAACAAAGAAAGAGAATGCAGACCAATTTCCCTAATGAATATTCATGCAAAAATACTCAATAAAATTCTTACCAACAAAGAAAGAGAACTTCAGATCAATTTGCCTTATGAACATCCATGCAAAAATACTCAATAAAATTCTTGCCAACAGAGCAATAGTGTTTAAAAACTGCATGGTATTGGTACAGTGACAGGCAGGTGGATCAATGGAACAGGACTGAAGATCCAGAAATGAACCCACACACCTATGGCCACTTGTTCCTCGACAAAGGGGCTGAAAACATCCAATGGAAAAAAGATAGCCTTTTCAACAAATGGTGCTGGTTCAACTGGAGGTCAGCATGCAGAAAAACGCGAATTGATCCATCCTTGTCTCCTTGTACTAAGCTCAACTCCAAATGGATCAAGGACCTCCACATAAAGCCAGACACTCTGAGGCTAATAGAAAAGAAACTGGGGAAGACCCTTGAGGACATGGGCACAGGGGGAAAGTTCCCAAACAGAACACCAATAGAGTATGCTCTAAGATCAAGAATTGACAAATGGAACCTCATAAAATTAAAAGTTTCTGTAAAGCAAAGGACACCATCAAAAGGACAAATCTGCAACCAACAAATTGGGAAAAGATCTTCACCAACATCAGATACAGAGCTAATATCAAATATATAAAAAGAACTCAAGAAGTTAGACCCCAGAAAACCAAATAACCCTATTAAAAATGGGGTACAGAATTAAACAAAGAATTTTCACCTGAAGAACTTCCGATGGCAGAGAAACATCTTTAAAAATGCTCAACTTCATTAGTCATCAGGGAAATGCAAATCAAAACAACCCTGAGATTTCACCTTACACCAGTCAGAATGGCTAAGATTAAAAACTCAGGAGACAGCAGGTGTTGGCAAGGATGTGGAGAAAGAGGAACACTACTCCACTGCTGGTGGGGTTGCAAATTGGTACAACCACTCTGGAAATCAGTCTGGCGGTTCCTCAGAAAACTGGGCATGTCACTTCCAAAAGATCCTGCTATACCACTCCTGGGCATATACCCAGAGGATTCCCCAGCATGTAATAAGGATACATGCTCCACTATGTTCATAGCAGCCCTATTTATAATAGCCAGAAGCTGGAAAGAACCCAGGTATCCCTCAACAGAAGAATGGATGCAAAAAATGTGGTATATATACACAATGGAGTACTATTCAGCCATTAGAAACAATGAATTCATGAAATTCTTAGGCAAATGGATGGAGCTGGAGAACATCATACTAAGTGAGGTAACCCAGTCTAAAAGATCAATCATGGGACGCATTCACTAATAAGTGGATATTAGCCTGGAAAACTGGAATACCCAAAACATAATCCACACATCAAATGAAGTACAAGAAGAACGGAGGAATGGCCCCTGGTTCTGGAAAGACTCAGTGTAGCAGTATAAGGCAAAACCAGAACAGGGAAGTGGGAAGGGGTGGGTGGAAGAATAGGGGGAGAGAAGGGGGCTTATGTGACTTTTGGGGAGTGGGGGACCAAAAAGGGGAAATCATTTGAAATGTAAACAAAAAAATATATCGAATAAAATCGAAAAAAAATTCTTGCCAACTAACCAACAAGTTGGGAAAAGATCTTCACCAACCCTACATCAGATAGATAATATCCAATACATACAAAGAACTCAAGAAGTTAGACCCCAGAAAACTAAATAACCCTATTAAAAAATGGGGTACAGGCCCGGCGGTGGTGGCGCACGCCTGTAATCCCAGCATTCTGGGAGGCAGAGGCAGGCAGATTTCTAAGTTCAAGGCCAGCCTGGTCTACAGAGTGAGTTCCAGGACAGTCAGGGCTATACAGAGAAACCCTGTCTCGAAAAAAACAAATCCAAAAAAACCAAAAATAAAAATAAAAATAAAAAAAATGGGGTACAGAGTTAAACAAAGAATTTTCACCTGAAGAACTTCGGATGGCGGAGAAACATCTTAAAAAATGCTCAACTTCATTAGTCATTAGGGAAATGCAAATTAAAACAACCCTGAGATTTCACCTTACACCAGTCAGAATGGCTAAGATTAAAAACTCAGGAGACAGCAGGTGTTGGCAAGGATGTGGAGAAAGAGGAACACTCCTCCACTGCTGGTGGGGTTGCAAATTGGTACAACCACTCTGGAAATCAGTCTGGCGGTTCCTCAGAAAACTGGGCATGTCACTTCCAAAAGATCCTGCTATACCACTCCTGGGCATATACCCAGAGGATTCCCCAGCATGTAATAAGGATACATGCTCCACTATGTTCATAGCAGCCCTATTTACAATAGCCAGAAGCTGGAAAGAACCCAGGTATCCCTCAACAGCAGAATGGATGCAAAAATGTGGTATATATACACAATGGAGTACTATTCAGCCATTAAAAACAATGAATTCATGAAATTCTTAGGCAAATGGATGGAGCTGGAGAGCATCATACTAAGTGAGGTAACCCAGTCTCAAAAGATCAATCATGGGACGCATTCACTAATAAGTGGATATTAGCCTGGAAAACTGGAATATCCAAAACATGATCCATACATCAAATGAAGTACAAGAAGAACGGAGGAGTGGCCCCTGGTTCTGGAAAGACTCAGTGTAGCAGTATAAGGCAAAACCAGAACAGGGAAGTGGGAAGGGGTGGGTAGGAGAACAGGGGGAGGGAAGGGGGCTTATGTGACTTTTGGGGAGTGGGGGGCCAGAAAAAGGTAAATCATTTGAAATGTAAATAAAAAATATATCAAATAAAAAATTTAAAAAATAAAAAAAAGAAATGTTCCACATCATTAGTCATTAGGGAAATGCAAATCAAAACAACCCTGAGATTTCACCTCACACCAGTCAGAATGGCTAAGATTAAAAACTCAGGAGACAGCAAGTGTTGGCAAGGATGTGGAGAAAGAGGAATACCCCTCCACTGCTTGTGGGATTGCAAGCTGGTACAACCACTCTGGAAATCAGTCTAGTGGTTCCTCAGAAAACTGGGCATGACACTTCCAGGGGACCCTGCTATACCACTCCTGGGCATATACCCAGAGGATTCCCTGGCATGCAATAAGGACACATGCTCCACTATGTTCATAGCAGCCTTCTTTATAATACCCGGAAGCTGGAAAGAACCCAGATGTCCCTTAATGGAGGAATAGATACAGAAAATGTGGTTTATTTACACAATGGATTACTACTAGGCAATTAAAAACAATGAATTTATGAAATTCTTAGGCAAATGGTTGGAACTGGAAAATATCATCCGAAGTGAGGTAACCCATTAACAAAAGAACACACATGGAATGAAGTCACTGATAAGTGTATATTAGCCCAGAAGCTCTGAATGCCCAAGACACAATTCACATATCAAATCATTCCCAAAAAGAAGGAAGGAGAGGGCCCTGGTCCTGGAAAGGCTTGATGCAGCAATGTAGGAGATTACTAGGACACAGAAGTGGGAGGAGGTTGATTGGGGAACAGGCAGAGGACAGGCAGAGGAAAGAGGTCTTATGGGACTTATGGGGAGGGGGAACTGGGAAAGGGGAAATCATTTGGAAGGTAAACAAAAAATACAGAAAAAACGGAACATAAACTGAACTTGATTTTGCTAAATATGCAATATCAAGCTGGCAAAGGTAAAGTATGATCACTTTTAAAATTGTGTCTCTTTAGCAATTGAAGGGACACCAG